>NC_053489.1:516102854-516781188 GCF_905171775.1 Rana temporaria | reverse complement strand
GGAGAGAGGGGGCAGCCTTGTCTGGTAACCCTTAGTAACTGAAAGGGAAAAGAATGACCACCTATCCAGATGCAAGGTTTAAATCCATGCTATAATGCGCAGTGGGAATGCCATTCTCCTCAACACCTCCCACAAATACGCCCATTCCACCGTATCAAATGCTTTTTGTAGGTCTAAAGTGGTAATCAAGTGAGGGGCATGAATGTTGAAAAATAACCAATGGATATTGATGTCCGTGGATCTGCTTGGCACGAAACATGTCAGATCAGAACCTATGAGGGACATAACTTTATTCAACCTGGTGGTTAAGAGTTTGGCAAGCATAGGTATGAGTATTATATGGGCCTCTTTTATTGAAGGGGGCAGGGAGCCTGAAAGCAGAAAATCTTTGTACAAAGATGCCAACATAGGGGCCAGAAGTTCTACATGAGATTTATAGAATTCAATTGGTAGGCCGTATGGCCCAGGGGCTTTACGGGTAGAAGCTAATGGAAAGGGTGCCCTCTTCCAGGGTCTGGTCTGATGCCAGAAATAAAATTGGCAGGGTCTTTACCTAAAACCTGTAAACAAGGTGCGAACTGCAACTGTTCGTGGAAAAATCCACATAGGGGAGCGTCTGAAGACAAAGGTCCGAGGGGAGTGCACAAAAAAAAAACAGAACTTGCAAAAACCCAACAATAAAAATGGGAAAAAATAGAAACCACAGTGTGCTGCAATTGAGGAAGTTCGCTTCTATGGTAGTTAGCGGGGTATCAGGATAATGTGCATCTTGTGGAGATGCGTACGCAGCCCCCTTAAAAGGGCAACAGCAGAAAGCCAGGAACGAACAGGGACATCAGTCCACAGTGGTCAAATGCCAGAAGGCAGCAAGCGAGCGGGTACAACAGATGAACAGTGGCCTTAGCATGCCTCCAACCAGGCAACCACCGCAGCAGGGGTGTCCAAGTAGAAGGCAGTGCCGCCATCCAGGGTCCCCCGTCTGCTCAAATACAAAAGACTAAATATTTCAGGCCACGCTCACAGCGATATTTGCGGATCTTGGTGAAAGAGAGCCTTTGCAGCAAACTCCACGTGTTTGGCACCTTCAGCCTCCACAGGGATCCCCCACCACCCGCAGGTTGTTCCGACAGAGCCTGTTCTCCATATCCACAGTATTGTCCTTGGAGTCAGTGTGCACCCCATCCTCCACCTGAGATATGACACTCAGCCTTGGATAATCTGGAGCTGTACTTTTCCATATCAAGCCGGATGAGGCCTATTTACGTAGACAGTGAGTTCCTTGCAGGACATAATTACCGCCAACAGATCAGCAGGAGATGGTTAATTGTCCTCCATGACTACAGGAGACGTTTGTGTGCTTGCTGAAGTGGTTGTAGGGGTGGATCACGTAGCCAAGATGGCCAACCATAAGGGGGAAGAGCGAGAAGAGGTTGGCGTGCTCCGGCCTAATTTTGGCTTGCTGGGTGACATTACAAGAGGAGGTGGCATGCATGCACATGGGGCACAGACAGGGTGAGGTCCTCAAAGAAAAAAAGCTGTTCCGCAATGTTAGGATAGTAAAAAGGATCAGATAGGAGCTTAGACCATCCACGCCCCTCGAGTGGTTGAAGTTTAGTGTAAGGACTCATGTAATGCATTGGGATTATAGGGGGTCCACCAGGGAACATGTCTTTAAAAGCTTTGCCAGTTTCCAATCACCTAAAGATACCAGACTATAACCCAGGGTCTAGACACAAACTTGCCTGTCCAACGAATCCAGTGTTGTCTAGCATACGCTGCTGTTCTGTCTCAGCACTCGCTCCTCATGTGAGGTCACCAGGAGACCAGCATTCTCTTCCAGGTTCTTTAACTCAAGGCCCTGATGGACGCACGGTGCAGCATGCTCAACATGGCAGCCAGTTCCCAGTGAATGAGCAGTGCAGCAAAGATTTTTCAGGCACATGCACAGTGAGGTCTCTCAAAGAGTTGTTTCACCACTCCCCCCCCCAAACAATGCAAGTAGTAGGAAAAGATAAAGGCCTGTATAAAGCATTTCATCATTTCAGTGCAATGACTATCCACCTTAGTCTACAAGCAATTACACCATTTGACATATACGATTACAAAATGATTTTGTAAGATGAACGTTACCTTTTGCTTCTCTCTGTAATCTTCACCTTCAAAGTTGTATACACTGGAATCTGTATCCATAGTGAAGTTTCTCAATGAACTCTCACCCATGTTTGAGAGCTTTTCTTTTAGTTCTGCAGTCTTGATGGAAAACAGAATTATGAAGACTTAATTATTTGAGCTCTACGTCATCATACATTGAGAAAAAACTAGGCTACATATTGGGTATTAGCCAATTCTTAAATGTAAACATAGCTTAAATTGTTTCTTCCAAGACAAATAAAATGCTGGCCAGTCTGATATCCCAACACTGTGCAAATTTTAAGACAATAAAACCTTAGAGTATTAGCAGCATTTAATAGTGAATTAACAGTAAATTCCTAATGAAGCACCAACATCAAAATTTTATTATACATACACATGTAAATATAGTAATTGTGTACTCGACATAAAATCCTTTTCTCCGAGACTGAGGGATGTGGCAGGTACTCATGACAAATGGGATTTGCGATTATGGGCCATCTGAACTACCTGCCCCTGCAAACTCAGTCTGCATCAGACCTGGAACGTGTTCTTTCCTTCACAAATACATCACCAGAGGATTTTGGGTTGATGCCAAATCTTTAGCAGTCTTCCCCATTCCCCTCTCCTTGCAGTCTGCCCCATTCCCCTCTCCTTGCAGTCTGCCCCATTCCCCTCTCCTTGCAGTCTGCCCCATTCCCCTCTCCTTGCATGGATTACCGGAGACTTATTCTAGATAGGAGCAGTCCATATCGATTTGTAGTGAAAACACACTGGACGCCTTCAGCTGCCATAGTGCTTTTGCAGTTTCTGCGTGCCTGTACCCTTGAGCAAATGCACCTCCCTTTTTAATTTATCCATTGCTATACGTGTTCCAGGCTGCCAAATTTTAGAGCTAGAAGCTCACGTTACAAAGGATACTTAGCGAGGCAGTACAGTTTCCACATATTTGCGAATGTGTGCAATTAGAGCCATTATAATTTTTATTATAAATTAAGATCGTGCCCCCCTTTTTTGCATGTTCGCTGGCAAGCGTGCTGGAAAAATAGGATTTTTGTACTCACCGTAAAATCCATTTCTCCGAGTTCATGGACGGACACAGCAGCAATTGACCTTAGGGTATTATCCACCCTTTTTAAGAGATTGACTAGGCAGAAAAAAGGGATTTTTAATACAGCTTACCTGTAAAATCCTTTTCTTGGAGTACATCACGGGACACAGAGCGGCATATTCATTACTATATGGGTTATATGGAGTACCTTCAGGTGTTGACACTGGCAATCTTCAAACAGGAAATGCCCCTCCCTATATAACCCCCTCCCATAGGAGGAGTACCTCAGTTTTGTAGCAAGCAGTATGCCTCCCAAAATGGTCCCCAAAAAAGAGGGGTGGGAGCTCTGTGTCCCGTGATGTACTCCAAGAAAAGGATTTTACAGGTAAGCTGTATTAAAAATCCCTTTTTCTTTATCGTACATCACGGGACACAGAGCGGCATATTCATTACTATATGGGATGTCCCAAAGCAATGCTCACAATGAGGGGAGGGAGAACATCTCCAAGACAAAAGGATTTAATTTAGAGAAATACTCAAATCATAATAAATCCAACTTAGTTGAGAAAAAATAATCTTAAATTTAACTCAAAAAAGAGGAGCCCCCGGAATCCGAGGGTCTCAAACTGCAGCCTGCAGCACTGCCTGCCCAAAGGCTGTATCAGACCTCCTTCTTACGTCCAACTGGTAGAATTTTGTAAACGTGTGGACAGAAGACCAGGTTGCCGCCTTGCAAACTTGAGCCATAGAGATCTGGTGGTGTGCTGCCCAGGAGGCGCCCATGGCCCTAGTAGAATGAGCCTTTAATGATACTGGAGGAGGCAACCCTTTCAAGCCGTAGGCCTGAGTGATTAATTGCTTAATCCACCTAGAAATGGTGGACTTTGCAGCTGCCTGCCCCTTCTTGGGCCCATCCGGTAATATGAACAGCACATCTGTTTTCCGGATCTTCTTTGTAGCTTTAAGATAGGCCTTCATGGCCCTGACGATATCCAAGGTATGCAGCAACCCTTCCTTTCTGGAAGTAGGTTTAGGGAAGAAGGATGGTAATACCAAATCCTGGTTCAAATGAAAACTGGATACAACCTTCGGTAGGAAGGAAGGATGAGGGCGGAGAACGACCCTGTCCTTGTGAAAAATAAGATATGGTTCCTTACAGGATAAGGCCGCCAGTTCCGATACTCTTCTTGCGGAAACTATGGCGACCAAAAATACTAACTTCCTTGTCAGTAAAACCAAAGGAATTTCAGCCAACGGCTCAAACGGTTGTTTCTGTAAACTTGACAGAACAAGGTTTAAATCCCACGGGCAAAGCGGGGATTTAACTGGAGGTTTAATACGTAAGACCCCTTGAAGGAAGGTCTTAACCAGCGAGTGTATGGCCAGCGGCCGCTGAAACCACACTGACAGAGCAGAAATCTGTCCTTTGATTGTGCTTAATGCCAATCCTTTATCCACTCCTAGCTGGAGAAAACTTAAAACTCTATCAATGGTGAATTTGCGAGAAAGCCATCGCTTGGACTCACACCAGCCTACATAGGCCTTCCAGACCCTGTAATAAATCACCCTAGAGACCGGTTTCCTGGCTCTGATTAGGGTAGAGATTACTTTCTGAGACAGACCTCTACCCCTGAGAATCAGGGATTCAGCTTCCAGGCCGTCAAATTTAGATGCCGTAAGGCAGGGTGGAGGATCGGACCTTGCGATAGCAGGTCTGGCCGTAGAGGAAGAGTCCAAGGGTCTCCCACTACCATCCTTAAGATTAGTGAGTACCATGCCCTTCTGGGCCATGCTGGAGCTACCAGGATGACTGGTATGTGCTCCACCCGGATCCTGCGCAGCAGGCGGGGTAGTAACTGGAGCGGGGGAAACGCATAAAGAAGTTTGAACTGATGCCAAGGGTAAACCAACGCATCGGTTCCGCAGGCCATCGGATCCCTTGAGCGGGACATGAACCCGTCTAGCGTCTTGTTGAGTCTCGATGCCATGATATCCACGTCCGGCACTCCCCATCTTTGGCAGAGTGCTTGAAAGGTTTGTGGATGCAGAGACCATTCCCCCGGCAATAGAGTCTGGCGGCTTAAGAAGTCCGCCTGAAAGTTGTCCACTCCTGGAATGAATATTGCCGATATGCAGGGCACATGAGCCTCTGCCTATAGGAGAATCAAGCTCACCTCTCTCTGAGCGGCTTGACTCCTGGTTCCCCCTTGGTGATTTATGTATGCCACGGCCGTGGCATTGTCTGATTGAATTCTCACCGGGAACCCCTGCAATTTTGACGTCCAAGCCCTGAGGGCTAGTCGAGCAGCTCTGAGCTCCAAGATGTTGATGGGCAACTGCTTCTCTGGCGTTGCCCAAGTACTTTGGCGAGTGCAACCATCCAAAATTGCTCCCCAGCCCGTCAGGCTGGCGTCTGTGGTCACTATCTTCCAAGCCACTGGGCTGAAAGACCTCCCCTTCAGTAGATTCTGAGGGTCTAACCACCAACACAGACTTTGTCGGACTCTTGATGAGAGCGGCAACGGGATATCCAAGGCCTGTGGCCTTCTGCTCCATGCTGACAGGATGGCTGCCTGCAGGATGCGAGTGTGGCTCTGGGCGTATGGTACCGCCTCGAATGTGGCCACCATCTTGCCTAGTAACCTCATACATAGGCGAATAGTCGGTTCCTTCTTGCTTAGAACCAGTAGGATTAATTCCTTGATGGCTTTGACCTTCCTCAGAGGTAGAAACACTCTTTGTTGTCCTGTGTCTAATCTCATGCCGAGATATTCCAACTGCCTTGTGGGCAGGAAAGCTGACTTTTCTCGATTTAGGACCCAGCCGAACCTCTCGAGGTATTGGACCGTGAGGGCCACTGCTCGCTCCAAGCCAGGAGATGAGTGATCTATGACTAGGAGGTCGTCCAGGTATGCTAGGATCGTGACCCCTTGGATCCTTCGTTTGGCTAGGATTGGAGCTAGGACCTTCGTGAACACCCGGGGGGCCGTAGCCAACCCGAAGGGAAGCGCCACGAATTGGAAGTGACGCGAAGCCACCATGAAGCGTAGATATTTTTGATGTGGCTGATAAATTGGAAGATGAAGGTAGGCATCCTTTATGTCTATGGACGCCATGAAGTCGTCCTTTTGGAGTGTGGCAGCTGCTGACCGCACGGATTCCATCCGAAATGAGCGGATCTTTAGGTATGTATTTACCATCTTTAGGTCCAAAATTGGCCTGACATCTCCATTGGACTTCGGGATGATGAATAGGTTGGAGTAGAAACCTAGCCCCTGTTCCAGGACTGGTACCTCTACTATTACTTCCTGGGAAAGTAGATGATCTAATGCAGATCTTAATGCGGCTCCCTTCTCCGGATCGTTTGGAATCCTCGACTCCTGGAAATGAGGAGGAGGAAACCTTAGGAAATCTAGTTTGTAGCCTGTGGCCACGGAAGACCGTACCCACTCGTCGGGAATGCTGGCTTCCCAAATCTCTGAAAAGAGTCACAGCCTTCCCCCCACCTTCGTGGGTGGGGGCGCCCCTTCATAAGGTTGGCTTGGGGGCTGGTTTTGCTGGTTTGCGAAACCACTGCCTTTTGCCTCTAACAGCCTGTCCTTGTGATCTGCTGTTGAAGCCGAAGCTTGCTTTTGCAGGAGGCCGTCGATACTGCTTAGTATTAGAGGGCCCCTGCCCAGGGGAATACTGTCGTTTAAACGCAGGCCCCTGAACCTTCTTCTTAGTTGGCAAGAGAGTACTCTTGCCGTTTGAAATGGTCTGAATGTATTTATCTAGGTCTTCTCCGAAGAGTCGTCCTCCATGGAAGGGGAACCCTACCAGGAGCTTCTTGCATGGGGGCTCAGCCTCCCAGCTTTTTAACCATAAGAGTCTTCTCATATGGATAAGGGATAACGATAAACGTGACGCTTGCTGGATAGAATCCTTGATTGCGTCTACCGTAAAACAAATGGCTTTAGGGACATCCGAAAATTCTTCTGCCTGCTGGGCAGGAATAAGTTTAAGCATCTGCTTAAATTGATCCGATAATGCTTGAGCAACCCCAATCGCGGCCACAGCTGGCTGTACTACTGCCCCTGCAGCAGTGAAGGAGTTCTTAAGTAGTGCTTCCAAGCGCTTATCAACTGGATCCTTGAACACCTGTATGTTTTCTACAGGGCATGTTAACGATTTGTTAACACATGAGATGGCTGCGTCCACTGCAGGAGTAGCCCATCTTTTGGAAAATGTATCTTCCATAGGATATAGGACAGAGAATCTTTTAGGTGGTAAGAAGATCTTATCTGGCTTGTTCCAATCTTGGAACAAAACTCCCTCTAATAGAGGATGGATCGGAAACACAGCATTGCTTTGAGGCGCCCTCAGTGAGCCCAAAGCTGAAACCGTCGATACCTGGAGATCTGGTACTGGCAAGTTGAATGCCTTATGGACCAAGTCCGACAATCCTTGAATCCACCAGCTCTCCCTCAGGGAGACTGCCCCAGACTCCTCTGTATCCGGATCCTCGATCCCTGAACCTACTTGGTCCTTGTCCAAGAGGTCGTCCAATTCCCCTGAGGAAAGGACCTCCTCCTCTGAGGGTCCGCGCTCGGGCGACGGAGATCTATTCCGCTTACTGCCCCGCATAGCTGCGGCTATCATTTTTCCCATGCTTTTCTGCATCTCTTTTAAAGAGGTGAGTAATACCTTCTCCGTGACCATCTTAGGGTTGGACTGACTCGCGTCAGCTCCAGCCCCAGATCCCGATGGCCCCAAGGCTCCCTGTGGGGAAAGCAGCGGCATAGCTTTGTCCGAGACCTCAGACTCTCTGGGGGAATCCCCACCTCTTGTACCCTTGTTTTTTGATGCCATGGTACAATACCGAGGTACACCTGCTACTTATTGGTACCTGGGACTTATAAATAGTTAAATGCCCAAACACCTGTTTGGGGGATAAAAAATGCTTCCTCTCCCCTAGATGACACTTTTTTTTTTTTTTTTTTTCAAAAAAAAAAATCTTTTTTTCAAATCTAGGAAAGAAAAAACATTCTGTCCCCCTGAGTAGTATTGCAAGAAAAACTATGAGATGGAAAAGAAACAGCCTATTCCTAGGCTTGAAAAACAGTCTTTCTGAAGACTGCAATATTCTTTCTGGCCACTGTGTGTCCTCGGCGCCCCGTGCTTTCCTCCCTAGTTCCAAAGTATTGAATGGAACAAACAAGGAAGGGCCGCCCCTTCCTTAAGCCACTGACCCGCCCTTCCCCCCCCAGCAATCTCAAACAGGAAATGCCCCTCCCGACAGGGGGGGGGGGAAGGGAGCCTCTCTGCTCCAGCAAACTGCAGCCTGGAACACACGAGGAGGTCAGCGTTTTGCCTGCTTTGCAGGCTCTGAGGAGGAAGACTGAATGGAGCATCGCCTGGAGGTTTGCAGGTAAGCATAGCTCTCTGACACACACATATACTTTTATATCACACAGGCCCCACTCAATGCTTTTCCAACACTACAAGGGAGGTCACATCTTATGGGGAATAATACATATAGAGCCATCCTATCTTTATGATATGTGACTAGTTTGCCAGATGCAGTGCATAACTTTAGGCATGTCCCCTGTGACCCCCCAGAAAAAACCTGCTAAGAACCAAGTTCCGCAAGTTTTCCCCTCACTTACCTGCTCCATGCCGCAGGACTTTGCCAAGCAAGAGGCCCAATCTTCCCCCATCTCGGTGGGGATGTCTAGACCTTCAGGCCCTGGGTTCCTATGAAGGATCCACTGTCCTGGGCCCATATAGCACTCTGGCAACAGAAACATTAGGCACCCAAAGGTTTCTAAGTTCTGGGCCCAGGGTCCAGCTCTCTAAAAAGAAAAGCATTATGGGCTATACCCCAAGGGTTTGGGGTCCGGTTACTGACCACTTTAGCGCTGAGGCTTTTTTGGACAGAACCGGTTAGCTCACCTAATCCCAAGGATGCGGAGGCAAGCTAAACCATGACTAACACCTAAGACACTGGCGTAAAAACTGAGGTACTCCTCCTATGGGAGGGGGTTATATAGGGAGGGGCATTTCCTGTTTGAAGATTGCCAGTGTCAACACCTGAAGGTACTCCATATAACCCATATAGTAATGAATATGCCGCTCTGTGTCCCGTGATGTACGATAAAGAAAACAGCATGTTAAGTGTTAACGCTCCACACAGACAGTACCTCCCAGGGGGCGGATCCCCCGGGTACATCCCCCATTTTCAGTTCTGCAGCCTCAGTTTCGTAAACAAGCAGTACAAACAAAGGAGGGGTGGGTGCTGTGTCCGTCCATAAACTGAGAAATGGATTTTACGGTGAGTACAAAAATCCTATTTTCTCTTCCGTTCATGGATGGACACAGCAGCAATTGACCTTAGGGTCGTCCCCAAGCAGTGTCAAAAATCGAGGGGCGGGAAAACACAGCAAACCAGCTTCACCCCAGAAAAAAAAAAAAAAAAAAAAAAAAAAAGGTCCTTAACGGAGGAACTTCAACCTTAAACAGCCGCCTGCAAAACCTTGCGGCCAAAAGAGGCATCCGAAGATGCACTCGCATCCACCTTGTAAAACTTTGAGAAGGTGTGGACTGACGACCAGGTCGCTGCCTTACACACCTGTAAAACAGATGCCTGATGGCGGAAAGCCCAAGAGGCACCAATCGCCCTGGTCGAATGCGCCGTAACCGGGAAGGGGGGCGCCCGCCCTTTAGGGCATAGGCCTGAAGCACGACCTGTCTGATCCACCTAGAAATGGTGGCCGACGAGACCCTTCTTAGGACCAGTCACCGACACGAACAGTGAATCCGACCTCCGAAACTGAGCCGTAGCAGACAGGTACACCCGTAAAGGCTCGAACCACGTCCAAGGAATGCAACGCGGCCTCTTTTGGGTTCACCGGCCGAGGACATAAGGATGGAAGAACAATGTCCTTAGTGATGTGAAAGGCCGAAACAACCTTAGGAAGGAATGACGGCTGCGGCTGCAGCACCACCTTATCCCTGTGGATGACCAAATAGGGAGCCTTGCAAGACAAGGCCGCCAATTCAGACACCCGTCTGACCAATATAATTGCCACCAGAAAAACCACCTTCTGGGAAAGGGTCAATAAAGGGATTTCCCTAATATTCTCAAACTGAGACTGTTGAAGCACAGAGAGGACCAAATTCAGGTCCCATGGAGGCAGTGGAGGATGCACAGGAGGGGCCACATGTCGAACCCCCTGCACAAACTTACGCACCAGAGAGAGTGCGCCGCCAAGGGACGCTGAAAGAAAACAGCCAAGGCCGAAATCTGCCCGTTAAAAAAAAAAAATCGTACTTAAGGCAAGAGCCTGCTCCACTCCACGCTGTAAAAACAGCAGAATCTGGGACATCACGTATGCACGGGTGTGCCAATTCATCTCCTCACACAGAGATGTAAGCCTTCCACGTACGATGGTAAATCTTCCAGGAAGTAGACTTCCGCGCCCGCACCATGGTAGAGATCACGAGTCCGACAGGCCTCGATCCTTCAGCACCTGGTTCTCAATAGCCACGCCGTTAAAGCCAACAACTGTAAAGCCGGATGAAAGATAGGACCCTGCGACAGAAGATCCTCTCGCTGAGGCAGGTGCCAAGGAACGTCTGCCACCAGACGCACCAGATCTGCGTACCAGGGACGGCGAGGCCAATCCGGAGCGATCAGGATTGTTGGTATCCCCTCGACTTCCACTCTGCGCAGCAGACAAAGAAAAAGCTTCAGAGAAGGGAAGGAGTAGATTAGGCGATAGGGACCCCACCAACGCGTCCGCCCACAGGTCTCTTGACCTGGCCACGAACCGTGACACCTTCTGATCGAGTTGGGACGCCAGAAGATCCACGTCTGAAGTGCCCCATTTCAGACACAGACTCTGAAACACATCCGGGTGTAGCGACCATTCTCCCTGGTCTAGCGTTTGGCGACTTAGGTAGTCCACCTGCCAGTTCTGTACCCCCGGAATGTACACGGCCGAATGTACACGGCCAATAGAGCCAGAACGTTCTTTTCGGCCCACCGGAGGATGTGAGCGACTTCCGCTGCTGCAGCCGAGCTCCGTGTGCCCCCTTGATTGACATACGCCACAGTCGTGGCGTTGTCCGACTGGATCCTGCAGTCTCAGAGACCACTTTGAGAGGCACAGCCTGATCTCCCGGAGTTCAAGGACATTGATTGGCAGACGGGACTCTTCCCGAGTCCAGCGCCCCTTGGCTGACTGAACACCCCAGACTCCCCCCCAGCCGGAGAGACTGGCATCCGTCGTGACCGTCCAATGGCACGGCAGAAATGATTTCCTGGCCTGAAGTACCGGAGATGTCAGCCACCACACTAGGGAGGACCTGACCAGGCGACTCACCCGGACTTGGTAATCCAGAGACAAAGGGAGCTTGTCCCAATTTCTCACTGTAACACTCGAGTGTGGAATTGAGCATAGGGAACCGCCTCGAAGGAGGCCACCGTCAGACCCAGAACTCGCATGCAAAAGAGAAGCGACGACTACTTCTGGGTCGCCAACCGCTGCACCGCCGATTGCAGTGTCTGTAGTTTCTCAGTTGGAAGGAAAACTCTCGCCTCCGAGGAATCCAGGACCAACCCCAGGTATTCCAGACGCTGAGACGGTACCAACACTGACTTCTGAACATTTAGCAGCCAACCGAATTCCTGGAGGGTCTGGCAGGTCATACATCCACCTCTAACTCTGAGCTTGAAGAAGCTCTCAGGAGAAGGCCGTCCAGGTATCCTACAATAGCGATCCCGCGCTGCCTCAGCAGGGCCAGAATAGGAGCGAGCACCTTGGTGAAAACCTGTGGCGCCGAAGCCAGGCCGAAAGGGAGGGCCACAAATTGAAAGTGGTCCTTGATATCCAAGGACGCCAGAAAATCCCCCTGATGGAGTGCGGCCACTACAGAGCGAACCGACTCCATCCTGAACTTTTGCACTTTGACAAAACAGTTGAGGGCCTTGAGATCCAGGATTGGACGGACCCCTTCCTTCTTGGGGACTACAGATTGGAGTAAAACCCCTGAAACCGTTCCAGTAAAGGAATCGGCACAATCACTCCCCTGACCAGCAGATCCTGAACAGCCCCAAACAGGGCCTCCCGACATTCCGTAGGAAGCTGGAGGTTGGAAGGAAAAAAATCTGTTTGGCGGACAAGAGAAACTCTTGTACCCCGAGGAAACTACTTTGCAAACCCACCGGTCGGAAAGAAGAGACCTCCACCGAGCCGCAAAGTCGCGATGCCGGCCCCCCACGGGCGGGGGCAGACCTTCATGCGGAAGCAGGCTTTTCCGAAGGCTTGTTGGGCTTGCAGTACCAGGGGCGCTTCTGCCCTTCAGCAGGCGCCTTAGCGCCCTGGGAACGTTTACATGCCGCACCGGGCGGAAAAAACGCTTAGGGGCGGTAAAAGAGGGTCCTTGCCTACGGCGAGGCTCCTTATCCTTACTAGATTGTGGGAGCAGAGTGCTCTTACCTCCCGTGGCATCTTTTATGAAAAAGCTGTTCACCCTTGAAGGGTAAGTCCACCAAGGCCTTTTTAGAAGACTGGTCCGCAGACCAACACTTCACCCAGACAAGGCGGCGCAACACTACCGCGTAGGCCGAAGCCCTGGAGAGCAAGGGAAGCGTATCCAGGGCCGACTCAGACAAATTTTAGGCCCTGCACCAACTGGTCGGCCAGCTCCACACAGTCTGCAGGGGCATCATGCTCCTCCAACTCCTGAAGCAGCAACTTTGCCCGTTCGGTAAGCGTCTGACACTAGAGCCCTGGCCAAGACCGGTCTCACCACCGACCCCACTACTGTGAACATGGAGCGGGCCACAGCCTCAGCTCTCCTATCTGCGGGGTCCTTAAAAGCGGGAGCCCCATCCACAGGCAAAGTGGTTGCCTTGTTCAGCCTAGACACAGGGGGGGTCCACTTTTTTTAGCACATCCTCCCCAAAAGGGTAACGGACCGCAAAGCATTTCGGAACAGAAAAAACTTTCTGCGGCCGATCCCATTCCTTGTACAAATTTTTTTCCAGATAAGGAACACAAGGAAACACTTTTGCAGTGCAGGCCGGCTTGCGGAACCCAAAAGGGACCGACATCTCTGATGTCTCCGCTGAATCCTCAATTTTCTAAATAAATCTCGCACTGCAGTGATAAGAGCTCCAACAAGCGCCCTATCATACGCTGACCCTGAAGCAGAGTCATCCTCACTGTCTGTGTGGACTAGGCCTGCATCCTCTGACACCACGTAACCAGCAGTAGCAGGGCCCGATTCCGCGTCTGGTGCATCCCCAGAAGAAGGCGGGGGAGGGGTCGCTTTTTAATCCCCCCCCCCTGGCCACGCAAAGCTTCAATCCTGGCAACAAATGCAAGGACTGCCATCCTAGCATCCACAGAGGCCGCAGGAACAGGGGCACTAAGGGTCAACTCTGGCATGTCTGGGGGAGAAGCATCCGGTTCGGACGCCATGCTGACCCACCCAATAGCCGCCCTTGGACTGCAAGGCAAGATCCACAGGCCACCCTCCCGAGCCGCAGCAGAGAACAGGGGACCCCCCAGAGGACTCATCACCCAACCAGGCTGTACTGCTGATGCGGACTGGCCCTGAGCGCTGTCCGTGCTGTCCCTTAGGAAGTGTGCTGGAGCTGTTCGCGCCGATTTTCTGGCCACAGAGGCAAAAACCCCACTCAAAATGGCCGCCGACAAGCAAAAACAGCATGCGGGCTACAAGAAAATGGCCGCGAAAGCACAGAAAACAGTGAAAACAGAGTAAAACACCCACGACCCCCGGGCAGGCACCCCCCGCATCAATAAAGACCACACAGCACCCCCGACAACAGCCACAGGACAGAGCCCCCCAGGCGGAGCCCCCCACCTCACGGCCGACCACCCAGAATGCAGGGAAGGAGGGAGAGAGGAAAGTAGGGCGGACCCCCGATCGACCTCCCCAGGAATGCACCAGCCGCACCACCATGCCAAGGCAAGGGGACTGCTACTTACCCATCCTGCGACCACCGGCTGGAGGCATCCCAAACAGAACCAATGTCCGCGAAGTTACGGCATGGCTGTCGGCCCGGCACACTGACACGGACATAGAGCCCAGTCATATGTGTGCTTTGGAGCGTATAGCTCACCAGCCACCCCTGGAGCAACGGGGCATGTCGTGGACGGCCCAGCGCGTAGCTAAAGGCCGGCACGGGCTCGATGGCCAAACATGGGGGGACTACAAGGATCGAGGATCCAGCCTGTCACCCAGTCGGCAGTTGATTGTAGATCTCAGGATCCAAAAATGCAGGAAAAACTAAAAGAAAAGCGAGAAAATCGCAAAAAAAAAAAAACAAATCTCCAGAGCACATGGGCCCAGAAGAGCCATGTCATCTCCTGCTAGGCAGACAACACTGGGGCTGCAGAACTGAGAATGGGGTATGTACCCGGGGGATCCGCCCCCTGGGAGGTACTGTACTGTGTGGAGTGTTTTAACATGCTGTTTTTCTGCCTAGTCAATCTCCTAAAAGGGAGGATAATACCCCAAGGTCAATTGCTGCCGTGTCCGTCCATGAACGGAAGAGAAACTTGGTTGTGTAATTCAGATAGCCTACAATCAAAATCCCATCTGTCATCAAGATCTGTTCTTTAATGAGCAGAAGAAAAAGTCCTTGTATTATACAAATGTTCAAAACAGAACTTTAGCCATACGAAGTGAAAAGCATCTTCGTATAAGGTTGCAAGAAAAATAAAAATTATAGATTTGTTACTATGCCAATTAAATTCCTCATATACTCAAACATAAGGTTTCCAGAATATACAGCATTAGGATAGCTCTCCTTTACAAACTTGCTTCCTCATCAGGTGGTTACCGCTCGGGGGGTGTATCTTCGATGAACAGGCATATGACAAGTCTGTGTCCACTCAGTTTCTGCATGCTTTCCTCTATGGGTAGGCGGATGGAAACGGACCTACTGACCATTTACATCCTACTGTCATCCGATACGCTTGACAGATGAGGAACGGATCCCCCATCTGTCTGTTTTTAAGAGAGAATATGGATGTCCGCAGGTGTGAACCCCCCACCACAGAAGGCAATGAATGGTCCAATGGGGTTCACCTAACAAACCGACAGGCGGACCTGATTGGGTCCCTTTCACATGGATGGACCAAATTGCACTAAAAAGCATTAGGATAATGCCGTTATATCAAATGCATGTAGTGCCAATTTTTTTTATTTAATGTCAGATCAGCAGTTTGTCAGTGTGACTATGTAGGTTAGTTCTGTCCTACATGTTCGGTCATGGCAGCTTCTTCAGAAGCCATCTCCTGTCCACAACAACTAACCTTGCAATGTAATGCCATCTTAGTGGCCACAGCAAACATTTTTAAATAGGGCGTAGAGGCAGTGTGGTGCACGATTTAGCAAACCTTACCTTCCCCCCCCCCCCCCCTTTAAGCTTTATGTGATGTGTACAAAAACGTACACCTTCTTACACTGCAAGGTTGGGTGGAATACGCTGTGCTGCATGACATTGCAGTGCAACTTGGACTGGTGCACTGCAATAAATGCAGCAGGTCTGCATTTTAGAGCAGCACTATACTGCATTGCAGTGTGAATGGTGTGTTATTAATTTGTTGGTCATATCAGATCATCCAGCAAGTGTTATTCTCACAGGTGGAGGGTACCACAAGGTATGTAGTGAAACTGTTTGGATACAGTAACTGCTTAAAGTCCAGCCTATAGCAGTTTTATTGCTACAGGGCGGCCCCTCTGCACTGAAACACGCATCTCCCAGGTAGGGGGTGCGCAGGCTCACTCCCGCTGTGATCACACACTCCGTGGGAGTCCAGCAGCAGGTACAGGGGACTCGATGTCCACAGGTACAGCAGACTATTTCCACAGGCACCCGCCAATAATCCAGCAGAGGTAGAAAAGCTGTCTGCCTATGTAAACAAGGCAGATCGCTGTTCTGACAGGAGGGAAGGAATAGATCCTGCGTCATTGCAAAGCAGGGACTAGGATCCAAGTCTTCCCCTAGTAAAAGCACCTCCCACAGTAAAACACTGGTCAGGCATAGTTAACCCTTTGATCGCTCCCGATGTTAATCCCTTCCCAGCCAGTGTCATTAGTACAGGAGACAGTTGTTTTTTTAGGCACTGATCACTGTATTATCGTCACCGATTCCCAAAAGTATCAGTGTCAGAATGACAACTGCAATCCATACAAGGTCCCTGATCTCAGCCTTTATTCATAAAGATTTATAAACATATGCCATAGTTCTTAGACACCAACTTTTGTTCAATATATGCTTATTTATCAAAAATATGTAGAAGACATATTGGCCTACATTTATTGGATTATTGGTTTTATAGCTGGGGAGAGATTATTTACTTACAGCGTCGCATGACCGCACAATTGTCAAAGTAAAGCAGTGCCGTATCGCAAAAAATGGCCTGGTCATGGAGGTTAAAGTGAATATTCATTACTCCACACGGCTGATAGAAGATGGTCACCGTTATGCCTATACAGCAGTCACTGGAGGACTGACCTGGAGAAAGGCAGCTCCTGACTAATATGATCAGGATCCTTTCAGTGTCTGGAGCAGCTCTGACAACAGGCAATAACCTGCTAATAACCCGAGTAAATGCACTCCTGCAACCCACAAGAGGGGTCCGGCCAAAAGGAGATTCTTTTAAAGCGATGCCTTCAAGTGATTGATTCTTTTAAACGATTATTATTCAAGTTTGGCCATGAAGATTCCTCAGATTAGATTCACATCCAGAAATGCAGAAGAGTGCTTTACCTTTTTTTCACCTCTTTCCAAGATGGCATTAATACCTTCCTCTGTGATTTCACTATCCTTTGATGCAAACACATGTGTGGCACCATGTCTAATCATCTGAAGCATTTCATCCTTTCCAAGTTTGTTTAAATTTTGGTCCACTAATCTACCTGTGATAAATTGAAGGGAAATACAATCAGAGGTGATCCTGAGATGAACATTGGGGTTAGTACTGTAAGTTTAGTGTTGGGTAAAGTGTGGGAAATTAATCACTTTAGTTGGTTAAGTTTTAGTAGGTTACTGTTGCTGTAGTAGTCACACAAATGCAATCTTTTAGGGCCCAATGGCAAATCGAAAACTTGAAACAGAATTGCAACATACAACACATTATCATACAGTACGGCATGTTGAATAGTTAAAAACCGTACAAATTTTCATGCATTTGGCAGCCCAATAAAATGAACCGACTGCCTTAAAAGGGGTTGTAAAGGAAAAAAAGGTTTTCCCTAAATAGCTTCCTTTACCTTAGTGCAGTCGTCCTTCACTTACCTCATGCTTCGATTTTGCTTTTTAATGTCCTTCTTTCTTCTGAGAAATCCTCACTTCCTGTTCTTCTGTCTGTAACTCGCGACCGGTGTGGTGTGGAGAAAGCCTCTTGAGGGGGCGAACAGGAGTGTCAGGACGCCCACTAACACACAGCTCCTTTCTCCATCTGCAGTAGTGTCCCGACTTGCCTGCTCACCCCCTCCCCCCTCAAGAGGCTTTCTCTACACCAGGGAGAGCCTCGCATTGCGGTGTGTAGTTACAGACAGAAGAACAGGAAGTGAGGATTTCTTAGAAGAAATAAGGACATTTAAAAGCAAAATGGAAGGATGAGGACTGCACCAAGGTAAAGGAAGCTATTTAGGGGAAAAAAAAAAATTCCTTTACAACCCCTTTAACTAAATGCACATTAACATGAGTTTATGGTAAATGTATCACAAAGCTGTAAAGCGGCTCTTGTGAATATATTTGCTAGTTTTAACCACTTAAGGACTGAGTCTCAGAGATTTGATGTTTACAAGTTAAGTAATTTTCTAGCAAAAATAAATAAATTAAAACCCCCAAACATTATATATTTATTTTTTTCCAACACCCTAGAGAACAAAATGGCAGTCGTTGCAATACTTTGTCACACCGTATTTGCGCAGCAGTCTTAAAAGCACACTTTGGGGGGGGGGGGGGGGGGACACGTTTTTGAATAAAAAAAACAAAAACAAACAAAGTTAGCCCAATTTCATACTGTGAAAGATAATGCCAAGTAAATTGATACCCAACATGTCACGCTTCAAAGTTGCGCCCGCTTGTGGAATGGAGGCAAACTTACTTTAAAAAAATCTCCATAGGTGAAGTTTAAAAAAAAATTCTACAGATTGCATGTTTTGAGTTACAGAGGAGGTCTAGTGCTAGAATTATTGCTCTCGCTCTAACAATTGCAGCGATACCTCACATGTGTGGTTTGAACACCATATGTGGGCACTGCTCACGTATGCGTTCGCTTCTGCGCGTGAGCTCGTCGGGACGGGGGCGCTTTAAAAAAAAAAAAAAGGTTTTTTTTTTTTTTACTGTATTTTGACACTTTAACCACTTATGGACCGCCTCCTGCAGATATACGTTGGCAGAATGGCATGGCTGGGCACAAGCACGTACCTGTATGGGCTGGGCACAAGCACGTACCCCTAAAGCGGAGGTTCACCCTAAAACAATTATATACCGTTACATCCAGCCTACTGCTGACATCTACAGTATGCTGGCATTTATTTTTTTCCGCTGTACATACCTTCTTATGGTTCTTTTCACCCGGCATCCCACTGCCCCGGGGAGTAGGCGTTCCTATGAAGATGCATAGATTGTCGTGCGGGTAAGGCGCGTCACGCGTTCCGAAAATAGACGAACTAGGACTCGGCTTTATACGGCGCCTGCGCAGTCAGCTCTACACAACAGGCGCCGTATAGAACAGAGTCCTAGTTCGTCTATTTTCGGAATGCGTGACGCGCCTTACCCACACGTCAATCAACTACGCCTCTTTATAGGAACGCCTATTCCCCGCGGGAGTGAGAACCCGGAAGCCGGGTGAAAAGAACTACAAGACGGTAAGTACAGCGAAAAAAAAAATACCAGCATACTCTAGATGTCAGCAGTATGCTGGATGTAATGGTATATAGATGATTTTTAGGGTGAACCTCCGCTTTAAAGTGCCCAGCCGTGGGTCGCGCGCCTGCGACCCGGTCCGAAGCACCCACGGACCCGATCAGTCCCCGGAGCTGAAGAACAGGGAGAGCTGTGTGTAAACACAGCTTCCCCGTTCTTCACTGTGGCGCTGTCATTGATCGTGTGTTCCCTGATATAGGGAAACACGATCAATGATGTCACACGTCCAGTCCAGCCCCCCTACAGTTAGAAACAAAGATGAGGTCACACTTGACCCCTTCAGCGCCCCCTAGTGGTTAACTCCCAAACTGCAATTGTCATTTTCACAGTAAACAATGCATTTTTAATGCATTTTTTGCTGTGAAAATGGTCCCAAAAATGTCAAAATTGTCCGATGTGTCCGCCATAATGTCGCAGTCGCGAAAAAAAAAAAACTCTGATCGCCGCCATTAGTAGTAAAAAAAAAATATATTTTTTATAAAAATGCAATAAAACTATCCCTTATTTTGTAAACGCTATAAATTTTGCGCAAACCAATCGATAAACGCTTATTGCGTTTGTTTTTTTTTAACCAAAAATAGGTAGAAGAATACGTATCGGCCTAAACTAAGGAAAAAAAAAATTGTTTTTATATATTTTTGGGGGATATTTATTAAAGCAAAAAGTAAAAAATATTGCATTTTATTTTAAATTGTCGCTCTTTTTGTTTATAGCGCAAAAAATAAAAACCGCAGAGGTGATCAAATACCACCAAAAGAAAGCTCTATTTGTGGGGGGAAAAGGGACGCCAATTTTGTTTGGGAGCCACGTCGCACGACCGCGCAATTGTCAGTTACAGCGACGCAGTGCCGAATTGCAAAAACTGGCCAGGTCCTTTACCTGCCTAAAGGTCCGGGTCTTAAGTGGTTAAAAAAATATATACATTTGGGTCACTTTTATTCCTATTACAATGAATGAAAAACATCCCTTGTAATAGAACAAAGCATGATAGGCCCTCGTAAATAATATAAGATCTGGGGACAAAAAGACCTCAGATCTCATATTTAGACAAAAAAAAAAAAAAAAAAAGTATGTAATTGCAAAAAAAAAAAAAAAAAAGGGCCCTTTAAGAGCATTGGGCAGGAGTGACGTTGCATCCGCCCTGCAGTGATATGGATACGGGTGGGGCCCATCTTTCCCTCACTCGTCTTCATACCCAGCAAGGGAATAGACCTGATCGCTTCCGCCCCTGCCGACAGCTCTGGTAAGCGGCGGAGGGCACGGGAGATCGGTGGGTTCCTTTCCCGCCGCAATAAAAAAGTCACCTTGGGGCCTATCCCGCCTCAGAGACCACTTTTATCTTGTAGCAGACCATCCGCTGAAGAGGATACCAGGGTTATGGTAGCTAGCTGCTACCATAACAACGGTATTCCTCTTCAAACCGCCAACGTATTCCTGCGGTGGGCGGTCCGTAAGTGGTTAATAATCATTTCACACATTTTTTCCCTTACTCTACATCCCCCTCATTCAACAAATGGACACACCCTTGTCATCCATTTTCTATATAAAAAAAAAAAAAACGAAATGAAACCACTCACATCTGGGTGGTCAGTCTAACATGAGTGTTAAATCACATTAACGCAGCCAAATAATTTAAAGTACCAACACAATGTAATGAAAATCAGACCAGACTAGTTTGCTTGTAACGTAGCTCATAACACAATGTGTGTTGTGGCACCGTGCCTGTATAATGCATAGGTCTAATCCCAAACTAAAAGTGCTCTTTTTATTGCTTCAGTATTTTTAAATCCATTGCAACAAGAAAAAAATAAAAAATTAAATTTGGACAATCCAAAACACCATTCTTGTCACAAGTTATCATTCAAAGAACAGACTTACCTTGCTGAATAACTATGGAATCCAAACGTAGCTTCATTTCTGCTCTCTCCACAATACGTTCTTCAACTGTATTATCTGTGATAAATCTGAAGACTCTGACAGTTTTTGTTTGTCCAATTCTGTGCGCCCTATCCTAAAAAGGGACAAAAAATAATAAATAAAAAAAAAATAATAAACTTTAGTAAAACATGTCAAGAGTCAATAGGGATTTTGAATTGTTTGGCAAATTCAAGTCGGTAACCCTCCTTAGGATAAAAATAAATAAATGAAATGATTGTAGAAGACTGCTTCCCGTTGTGGGAGGAAGGCCCCCAATCTGCCACCCACTGGTCAGCTGTCATGGTTTCATTTAGGGGGAGAAAAAAAAAACTAAAAACCGCATTTTTTAGCACTGCCTTTCTGACCCCAAGCCATCGTTGGACCGTCGGGCATCAGGGCCCTGAACTTTCTCTGTGGGCGAGCCTTATTCTTTGTCTTCTTAGTCCTATCCCATGAGATGTAAATGGTTTCCAGACCAGGATCAAACAAACTGTCCCTGTGAGAGGAATCCCAGAGAGCTTAGCCTTGGACATAATGCCCTGCCAAGGTTTAGCCACAAAGCTCAGCTTTTCAATAGTGCCTTCCCCGGTGTCCCTCTATTAGTGGAGGGCAAGTCCGGTGTGGCTAGTGCAATACTCTGCTGAGCTGGCGGAGGGCTAGCCTGGGGCTGCGGGATCTTAAGGGTTAGGAGATTACACATTCAAGACAACCCCGCTCGCTCTGAGAAGTCATTTAGGTGATAGACGGGTTCTCGTCATACAAAAAAAAAATAAAACACGCATATCATGTGAATGACAATGACGTTATATATCCCCACTCTGGGAATTAACACTTCTCCTTAGGACAGCCTAGCGGTCCCAGGTTCTTCCAATGCCACCATATCATACTAAAAACTTAGCGTGGACACTCCAACAGTGTAGGATAGACCAGAACTCCTGGACTCCAACAGCCTCAGCCTCCCAAGTAGCCGGGATTGCAGGACACACCACGGTGCTCAGCTCCCAGCCTTGTTTGGAGGCTCAAGATATCTGCAGAGTTTAGTAGAAGATAGGCGCCTTCTTGCACCTTTTCATTAGGCCACCTTCACTGCACGGATATTTATATTTTTTAAACATGGAAACCACCAATTAGGCATTCCCTCAAAAGGGCCATGAGTGCCCTGTCCTGTCGTACCACCACCCAAACACCCCGACCACCAAGAGTGGTCTACAACCGTGGAGCCATCGGGTAATAGGGAAAGGGAACACCCACCCCTGGGTTCCTCTTACCTTAGTGGCTGGTACTGGCATTGCCAGGAGGAGAAATCTAAGCCACCTATGCCCCGGACATCACCCGCTGAGGATAGCAGAGTTTACGCCTTCCCGAGCCACTTGCTGATCCCTCCAGCGTTACAGGTTCACACCGGCCAGAGCCTGACCCCTTCTGATAAAAATGCATGCCCCCACCAGATGTGACGTCACCATGCCCTCTGGCCCAGCCTTGAGCTCAGTCACTGCCCACATAGAACGTGGGGAGAGCGAGTGCACCTCCCACGACGCCCCCATGTACAGAATGAGAGCGGCCCCCAAAGCTTTTTCCCCACCCTCAGGAGAAAATGGGGAGGCTAAAACGGTAGACCCATCGGTACATTCCACAAGTCTCCGCCAAGAGATGGGGGGAAAGCGTCTCCCTACAGTGAAAAATTAAGTTATCCGGAGCGAATAAGGTTTCACACTTGCGAAGAGATGAATGGGTCAAACTCCAGAGGAGTATGGGACCACACTGTCCACAAAAGCGTGTAGAATAATTTGGTTTCATCCTCCTCCCACACAATCATACGTCCCAAAGGTTGCGTATTCATTACGCAAGCCCTTCCGGGCCAGTGAAGGTGCTCCGACCTGTTGCCAGAGTCTTGCTATTATAGCAGTGTTTCAACTTTTTTCTGGTCAAGGCACCCTTTAAAATATGGACAGTCTCGAGGCACCCCATTCTAAAATGAAAAAAATATTTTAAAAGTTGAACATAATGCAACAACATCCAGAGTTAGGACATCCAACATTACAGGTGATTTTATCTTCCAAAGCAAATACACTTTTGCAAACTGGAATTGACTAGTATTCCAATGTTTTTCTCCCTCAGTTTTTCACCACTTAGCTAATGTGCCCCCTTCAATGCTGATGGAGAGAAGCAGGGGAGGGTCAAACAAGCATGCTAGGCAGAAGACAGACATCCTTAACTGACGATGTCATTGGGATGCCAGCAGCTAGAAGGTTGTAATATCGCACAATGAAAACCTGGCTTTTGTGCAACTAAAAGGCAGGCTTCATCCATACACAATTTGTGGGCAAATTTCTGGTATTTTTCAACGCACCCTTGAAGAAACCTCAAGGCAACCTGGTTGAAAAATGCTGCATTAAAGATCGAGCAGTGGTGATGAAATGCCCGACCAAGCTTTTCTTAAATTTGTTTACAGTAGCCTGGCAACATGGATAATACTGTGATCTGCTAATGAGGGTTTTAGGTGACATGTCACTGTGGATGGGTGGTATAAAAGATCAATACATTTATTTAGCATTTCAAAAGCAGGAAAGCATGCAAGCAGAGCCGAGGCACAGTGGTTAAATGCCAGATTATAAAAAGGGACTGGCATTCAACTTTTTTTTGCCCAGGTTCCATTGTCTGGTAGGCAGCAGCATAACCCCAATGTCTACATTTCTAGGTCCCTCATGAATGATAAAAAAAACTACCTGGTTGTCTACCTTTTTTTTAAATGACTGAAATAAAAAAAAAAAATATTCAAATCCGAAGTTGAGGTGATGCCAGGTAGAAAATAATAATGCAGTTCAGAAGTCCTTGATCAGTAGCTAAATTCACTGGCTTGACTTGACAGCCTGCCAAATTAACCAGCAGAAAAGGGCAGCCAACTTGTTTTCTTGGCAAATGTTTCTTTTAAAACTGACGGCACCAATCATTCTAAAGTAATTATACCTTTAACCCCCTCCTGTCTCCTCCTAGCAGCCCTTTAAACTGAGCAGTGAGACAGACCTCCAGATCACGGACTGGTTGTTGGATGATCGGGAACCAATCCCCCTGGCTCCCAAACATGAAGAAAGATCAGGAGCCATCTGTGAAAGCGCAGCCACTGTTAGGTGTGCATTCTTCGCACCTTGACTACATTTAGTGAAGCTTATAGGCGTTAAGGCTCACCCTCAGTGCCACCACACATGTGGCTAGGTTGGCAAGAGGATAAAACAGATGAGCACAGTACTTTTTTCAACATAAGCAGATAAGGTGGAGACTTTGGCATACATACCATGGCTTGGAGGTCAACTTGAGGGTTCCAGTCTGAATCATATATGACGACAACATCAGCAGTAGCAAGGTTAATGCCAAGACCACCAGCACGGGTGCTCAACATAAAAATAAATTTTGAGCTGCCGGGAGCATTGTATGCAAGAATAGATTCCTAGAAAATATAGGAAATACCTTATTAGTGAACAGGAGCATTGCAAGAAAACAAAATAGTTAAGACGACTAAAATTCTAACCTGTCTATCATCGTGTGGCGTTTGTCCATCCAGTCGGCAATATTCATAGTTTCGCCACATGCAATAATCTTCCAAGATGTCCAAAACTCTTGTCATTTGACTAAATATCAGTAGACGTGAACCTATTACATATAAGCCCACATGTGAACTTAATTATCACACACACACAAGACATTTTCACAGAAGTCTTTGGCTAAACAACCCTATCAAATTTGTAAGGTTTCAATTTAAATGAAGAGAAGCAAATTACATTTTAACACAATTCAGAATATTTAAAGTGTCTGTAACCTTAAAGCGGTTGTAAACCGCATAAACTTTTTTTTTTTTTAAACCTGCAAGGCAAAAGGCATAATCAGTTAGTATGCACCGCATACTGGCTGATTATGAAATACTTACCTCGGAACGAGGTGAGGAACACTTACCTGGTCCACGCCGAGCGAGATGTCATCTTGCTCCGGCGTGTCTTCCGGGTATCGCCGCTCCAGCGCTGTGATTGGCTGGAGCGGCGATGACGATATTCTTGATACCTACAGGTGAGCCGTATTATAGGCTCACCTGTAGGTAAAAGTGACAAATAATGGTTTACAACCACTTTAAATTGCATGCCAGCTCTTTTCGTATCCAGCTACAACATGCAGTGTATGCAGTTGTGGAAAAGGAAGCCTCTATACACAGAATTTACCGCAAATTTCAGGAGTTGGACATTCTGCAATGTTCTAGCCAAGGGGAAAGAAAGAAAGAAAGAAAGAAAGAAAGAAAGAAAGAAAGAAAGAAAGAAAGAAAGAAAGAAAGAAAGAAAGAAAGAAAGAAAGAAAGCTGTGTATTTCCTGTTTTTTTTTTTTGTGGAGAGTAGTGTGGTAGAATTAGCACATATGCGAACCATCAACGCGATTCCAGAACGATTTACATTGATGTCTATGGAGACTAAATTTGCAACGCTGTAAACACATAAGAACCTTTATCGCATCCGAAGAGGAATCGCAACGCATGTATGTGAGCCACTGTCGTTGAAAACAACAAAATTTATGGACGTGCGAATTTAGAATGTTTTTGACGCATCACATTCGTTATGAACTCACATCAGTGTGAACCGGGCCTAAATACCGGTTTTGCAGATATCTTAAGACCAGTCACGCGACTCCTGGCCACTCTCCTACTCTGATCCAAGGCTATGGAGTAGCCAACATACTAATCGCAGCAGGAGGTTGGGGTGACACAGACAGACAGGGGGGGGGGGGGGGGGGGGGGGGAGGACAGAGCAGGGCTGCGGATGACGGAGGCATGTAAACTGACCAGTGTCAGGGCTCAGCCGCCATGATAAAACTGGTCAGTATACAGGGGTGAGGGCAGAAACTGACAGGATCAGCCAGGTATTTCAGGTGAGACAGGGGGCCTAATTAGACAGCACAAACACTGTGCTGTATAACATGCTTTAAAACGGAACAGGATTTTTTTTTTTTTTTTTTTTTTTTTTTTTTAGGGGCAACATCAAGCCTGGCAAACAAAATTTTTTTTTTCTTTAAATAAAACAAAGAAATGAGGCTGAGGTAAAATCCTTTGGCATTCTTGGAAAAATAAAAAAAATGCACATTAAGGGTCCTTTCACACGGAGCGGACCGTTTCTGTGTCTGCTCCGTGTGTCCGCAAAAGCTCAGCGGGGATCATCTGTCATCCCCGCTGAACTGTCGGCGGATAGGGCAGTCCCCGCACACTGTGCAGAGACCGCCCCTGTCTCTGCTCCGCTCTCCCCTATGGGGAAATCGGATGCAGACGGACCGTCTGCATCCGATCCGCCGGACGGAAGAAAAATAGGTTTTCTTCCGTTCGCAAAAGCGGATCCCGACGGACGCGGACGTTAGCGGATGCTCCATCTGCTAACGGACGCGATCCCATAGGGAACCATTACAAGTCCGTAAACGGACTTGTAATGGACGGACGAGCGGAGCGGACGTCTGAAAGGGGCCTAAGGATTATTAGGAAATCACATATACATAAGTATTTACAGCCTTTGCCATGACACTCAAAATTTACCTCAGGTGCATCCTGTTTTCACTGATCATCCTTGAGATGTTTCTACAACTTGATTCCATCTGTGGTAAATTCAGTTGATTGGACTGGAAAGGCACACACCTGTCTATATATAAGGCCCCACCGTTAAAAGTGAATGTCAGAGCACAAACCAAGCCATGAAGTTCAAGGAAATGTTTGTAGACCCGAGACAGGATTGTATCTAGGAATAGATCTGAGGAAGGGTACAGAAAATCTGTGTCTAGATACATAGATACTAGATTTCTGCGGCATTGAAGGTCCCAATGAGTACCATCCGTAAATGGAAGTAGTTTGAAACCATCAGGATTTTCTAGAGTGGGTTACCTGGCCAAACTGAGCGATCAAGGGAGAAAGGCCTTAGTCAGGGAGGTGACCAAGAAGCTAATAATCAACCAGAGAGCACCAGCGTTTCTGTGGAGAGAGGAGAACCTTCCAGAACCACCATCTCTGCAGTACTCCACCAATCAGGCCTGCATGGTAGAGTGGCCAGATGGAAGCAACTAAGTAAAAGGCAAATGACAGCCCTGCTGGAGTTTGCCAAAAGGCACCTGAAGGACTCTCAGACCATGAGAAACACAATTCTCTGTTCTGATTAAAGATTGAACTCTCTGGCCTGAATGGCAAGAGTCATGTCTGGAGGAAACTGCTAATCTCCCAGCCAATACCATTTCTTCAGTGAAGCATGGTGGTGGGGATGATTTCAGCTGCAGAAACTAAGACTAGTCAGAATCGAGGAAGAGATGAATGCATGTAATGTACAGAGACATCCTTGATAAAAAAAACCTGCTCCAGAGCGCTCTGGAACTCAGACTAGGGCAAAGGTTCATCTTCCAAGAGGATAATGACCCCAAGTACACAGTCAAGATAAGGAGTGGCTACAGGACAACTCTGTGAATGCCTTTGAGTGGCCCAGTCAGAGCCTAGACTTGTTCAATCGCGTTCATCTCTGAAGAGATCAGAAAATGGCTGTGCATCGACGCTGCCCATCCAACCTGATGGAGCTTGAGATGTCCTACAAAGAATGGGAGAAACTGCCCAAAAATAGGCATGCCAACCTTGTAGCATCAAAGGCTGCAATTGGTGCCAAAGTATTGAGCAAAGACTGAATACCTATGTACATGTGTTTTTTTTTTTTTTTATAAATTTGCAAAGATTTCAAACAAACTTCTTTCACATTATTATGGCGCACGGTTTGTAGAATTGTGAGGAAAATAATGCATTTTTGAATAAGACTCATAAAATGTGGAAAAAGTGAAGCGCTGTAAAAACTTTACAAATGCCTATAGCTCCCTTTTATTATTTAATGCATTGTGTTGTGTACATTAGACAGAAATTGTAGGTTTTTTCCAAGCCTTAAAAAAAAAAAAAAAAAAGGAATTACCTTGTTCTTTTAGTTTTGGAAGCAATTTGTCCAGTACTACCATTTTGCCACTATTCGTGACCAAGTGCATATCTGTAGTGTATGGTGGACCTGGTTCAGCACCATCAAAGAGATAAGGATGATTACAACATTTTCGCAACTGCATTAGAACGTTCAAAAGTCGCATTTTATCCGTCTTCCCTGATGCATTCAAAATGTCAATATCCTTCATTAGGATTTTTGTATACCTAAGAAAAAAAAAAAAAAAACAGTTGTCAATTTAACTGTGGCATAGCATTTACTTAAATGTAATTAAAACATAAACATTCTCTTTTTGTATAGCTGTGCTCCAGCCTTTCCTTTGGTTCTGGACAGGCTCCTCTGTAGTTTAATTTTACACAGGTTTCTCACAATGTGCAGTAGAAGCAGCAGCAAGCGCACCTCATTAACCGCTTAACGACTGCCGCATGTACATATACGCCGGCAAAACGACGTGCCCACACGTCGCTGCCTTTCCGTGGGCCGGCGATTGGGACCTCCCCCCGGTACATGCGGCGGTCGGTAAGCCTCAGGGAACAATCCGGGATGAGGGCGCGGCTATTCGTTTCTAGCCACCCCCTCATGATCGCTCCCCGGAGCTGAAGAACTGGGAGAGCCGTATGTAAACACGGCTTCCCCGTGCTTCACTGTGGCGGCAGCATCGATCGTGTCATCCCTTTTATAGTGAGACTAGATCGATGACGTCAGACCTACAGCCACACCCCCCTACAGTTGTAAACACACACTACGTGAAGCATAACTCCTTCAGCGCCCCCTGTGGTTAACTTCCCAAACTGCAACTGTCATTTTCACAATAAGCAATGCAATTTAAATGCATTTTTTGCTGTGAAAATGACAACGGTCCCAAAAATGTGTCAAAATTGTCCGAAGTGTCCGGCATAATGTCGCAGTCACAAAAAAAAAAAAAAAAAAAAACACGCTGAAAGCCGTTAGTAGTAAAAAAAAAAAAAAAATGCAATAAAACGATCCCCTATTTTGTAAACGCTATAAATTTTGCGCAAACCAATCGATAAACGCTTATTGCGATTTTTTTTTTTTACCAAAAATGGGTAGAAGAATACGTATCGGCCTAAACTCAGGAATTTTTTTTAGAATATATATATATATATATATATATATATATATATATATATATATATATATATAATATATATATATATATATATATATATATATATATATATATATATATATATATATATATATATATATATATATATATATATATATATATATATATATATTAGGGCTGCGGAAATTAACGATTAATCGTTAATTTCTTTGATCGACTAAAATAATTTTGATCGACGATCCGCGGAGTGAGCTCCGCGGTCTCGCAGATAGAAAAAGGCCGCGGCTTCGGCCTAGCTCTGGAGCCGGCAGGAACCAAGTAGCGGTGCGCTGACGTCATCATCACCCGCCCGCCTGCTTGTATATTCCCCGCACGTGTCAGCTACTCTGCGGATGGGTCTGCCTGCCTGCTTTAAGTAGGTAAGAGAGGACAACCATCATGTATACGATTATGAAAGCATGGAGGTGTATAGAAAAGCATGGGGGCAGATATGTATAGAACAGCATGGGGGCAGATATGTATAGAACAGCATGGGGGCAGATGTGTATAGAACAGCATGGGGGCAGATGTGTATAGAACAGCATGGGGGCAGATGTGTATAGAACAGCATGGGGGCAGATGTGTATAGAACAGCATGGGGGCAGATGTGTATAGAACAGCATGGGGGCAGATGTGTATATGAAAGCATGGGGGTAGATGTGTATAGAACAGCATGGGGGCAGATGTGTATAGAACAGCATGGGGGCAGATGTGTATAGAACAGCATGGGGGCAGATGTGTATAGAACAGCATGGGGGCAGATGTGTATAGAACAGCATGGGGGCAGATGTGTATAGAACAGCATGGGGGCAGATGTGTATAGAACAGCATGGGGGCAGATGTGTATAGAACAGCATGGGGGCAGATGTGTATAGAACAGCATGGGGGCAGATGTGTATATGAACAGCATGGGGGCAGATGTGTATATCAACAGCATGGGGGCAGATGTGTATATGAACAGCATGGGGGTAGATGTGTATAGAACAGCATGGGGGCAGATGTGTATAGAACAGCATGGGGGCAGATGTGTATAGAACAGCATGGGGGCAGATGTGTATAGAACAGCATGGGGGCAGATGTGTATAGAAAAGCATGGGGGCAGATGTGTATAGAAAAGCATGGGGGCAGATGTGTATAGAAAAGCATGGGGGCAGATGTGTATATGAACAGCATGGGGGCAGATGTGTATATGAACAGCATGGGGGTAGATGTGTATAGAACAGCATGGGGGCAGATGTGTATAGAACAGCATGGGGGCAGATGTGTATAGAACAGCATGGGGGCAGATGTGTATAGAACAGCATGGGGGCAGATGTGTATAGAAAAGCATGGGGGCAGATGTGTATAGAAAAGCATGGGGGCAGATGTGTATAGAAAAGCATGGGGGCAGATGTGTATAGAAAAGCATGGGGGCGGATGTGTATAGAAAAGCATGGGGGCGGATGTGTATAGAAAAGCATGGGGGCGGATGTGTATAGAAAAGCATGGGGGCGGATGTGTATAGAAAAGCATGGGGGCGGATGTGTATAGAAAAGCATCTGCCCCATGCTTCAATATACACATCTGCCCCCATACTGCAAGAATAGACACATCTGCCCCCATGCTGTAATAGACACATCTGCCCCCATGCTGTAATAGACACATCTGCCCCCATGCTGTAATAGACACATCTGCCCCCATGCTGTAATAGACACATCTGCCCCCATGCTGTAATAGACACATCTGCCCCCATGCTGTAATAGACACATCTGCCCCCATGCTGTAATAGACACATCTGCCCCCATGCTGTAATAGACACATCGGCCCCCATGCTGTAATAGACACATCGGCCCCCATGCTGTAATAGACACATCTGCCCCCATGCTGTAATAGACACATCTGCCCCCATGCTGTAATAGACACATCTGCCCCCATGCTGTAATAGACACATCTGCCCCCATGCTGTAATAGACACATCTGCCCCCATGCTGTAATAGACACATCTGCCCCCATGCTGTAATAGACACATCTGCCCCCATGCTGTAATAGACACATCTGCCCCCATGCTGTAATAGACACATCTGCCCCCATGCTGTAATAGACACATCTGCCCCCATGCTGTAATAGACACATCTGCCCTCATACTGCAAGAATATACACATCTGCCCCCATGTTGTAATGTACACATGGGGCAGATGTGTATATTCTTGCAGTATGGGGGCAAATGTGTATATTCTTGCAGTATGGGGGCAAACTGTATATTACAGCATGGGGGCAAATGTGTGTATATTACAGCATGGGGGCAGACAATACTTTGCGTACCGGCAACATTTGTTCCGTGCGAAAGACTGTTTAGTTCATCAGGGGTATATTGTGAATAAAATGCGATCATGTCTGCTTCCAGAAAATGTTAACACTCTGGTATGTCTGCGTGATGCCTACTATAAAGTGACTGACAGTCAATATATCAGATACGTTTTATGTTTTATATGTTATACGTTTTCTACGTTTTTCTTAAAGTTTAATAACAAAAAAAATCTTACGTCAGTGCTACAGTTTGAATTTATTTGTGTGAACAGTTAAGTCATGGATTGTGGAAACTAAGTAGCGTCGGGTGATTGTATATAGTGTATACCACATTTACCACTGACTAATGCAGAGTTGCAATGCAAGGAGATCAGCTAAAAGTAGTTGTATCTGTATGTGCGTTAATTAATCGAAATTAGTCGATTAAAAAAAAAAAACGATTAATCGAACACAAAAATTTTAATCAGTAACAGCCCTAATTATATATATATATATATTTTTTTTGGGGGGGATATTTATTATAAAATATTATAAAAACCGCAGAGGTGATCAATCACCACCAAAAGAAAGCTCCATTTGTGGGGAAAAAAGGACGTCAATTTTGTTTGGGAGCCACGTCGCACGACCGCGCAACTGTCAGTTAAAGCAACGCAGTGTCGAATCGCAAAACCTGGCCTTGGCATTTAGCGGCCTAAAAGTCTGGGGTTTAAGTGGTTAACTGGCTCAAGGATGTCCAGCATCACCCAGACCTCTCTCCCCATCCCAACTCTCCTTGATACCTTTTGTTCACTGGATTTCAGTTCTTTAAAGGGGTTGTAAAGGTTCATTTTTTATTTTCTAAATAGGTTCCTTTAAGCTAGTGCATTGCAAGCTGGTTATGCTCACCTTCTGGTAAGCCTTTATTCTACAAGGTGTTGGTGGTAGTAAATAACTATTTTTGCACCGTCTGGCAGAACGTTAATGATCATCAGGATTATTTCTAACGCCTAGGACGCATTCATATACGCTCATAATTAATTTTTTGGACTGTATGACACTTTTTCAACTATTTGAACTTTGTCTCACAAACGGACTAATTATCACAAATTGTGGAGTTTATCATTTTTCACATACGGTTTATCACTAATTATTACTATATTTTAGATTTATAATTTTTCCACACAGCGCAACACTTATTTTTTTTATTCTCTCTCTCTCTCTCATCAAAAAATATTGTGATTCTCAACATTTTTGCTTTTTATAGTGCAAAAAAATAAATAAAAAAAAAAAAAAAAAACACAGGAGGAGATCAAATACCACCAAAAGAATGCTCTATTTGTGGGAGGGAGAGGACAAATTGTGTGTGTACAACTTCGCATGACCACACAAAGGATAGTTGAAGTGACGCAGTGCCATATCGCAAAAATTTAAGGGGCTGTAAAAAGGTACAATTTTTTCTTCTAAATAGCTTCCTTTACCTTAGTGCAGTCCTTCTTCACTTACCTCATCCTTCGATTTTGCTTTTAAAATGTCCTTATTTCTTATGAGAAATCCTCACTTCCTGTTCTTCTGTCTAACTCCACACAGTAATGCGAGGCTTTCTCCCGGGTGTGGCGTGTCATGCTCGCCCCCTCTCTTGAGGGGGCGAGCAGAAGAGTCAGGACGCTCTCTACATTGCAGATAAAGGAGCTGTGTGTTAGTGGTGTCCTGACTCTCCTGCTCTAGCACGACACTTCACACCAGGGAAAAAGCCTTTCATCGCTGTGTGGAGTTACAGACAGAAGAACAGGAAGTGAGGATTTCTCAGAAGAAATAAGGACATTTAAAAGCAAAATCGAAGGATGAGGTAAGTGACAGAGGACTGCACAAAGGTAAAGGAAGCTATTTAGGGAAAAAATGTTTTACCTTTACAACCCCTTTAATGGGGTAAATCCTTCTGGCGCTGAAGTGGTTAATGCATTGGTGGTATTAAGGTAACAAAAACTTTTTAGAATTGACCCAGACTGGAAAGGGTAAAAGATTTTCTTCTGTTAATGCTACCATAGAAGGTAAAGGATCATAACAAAACCTATCAGAAGATAACAGCTTAAAGGGGTTGTGTAAAGGTTTGTTTTTTATTTTCTAAATAGCTTCCTTTAAGCTAGTGCATTGTTGGTTCACTTACCTTTTCCTTCGATTTCCCTTCTAAAAAAAAAAAAAAAAATTGTCTGAATTTCTCACTTCCTGTTTCTCCTCAGTAAATGTGCCACCATCATCCGAGCTGTGGTTAGTCAGCCAGAACAGCTTACTGAGGAGGAACAGGAAGTGAGAAATTCAGACAAAGAAAACAAAGAAAAACATTTTTTAGAGGGAAAATCTAAGGAAAAGGTAAATGAACCAACAATGCACTAGCTTAATGGAACCTATTTCGATAATAAAAGGAACCTTTACAACTCCTTTAACCAGAAATTAAACATACGTGAAGGAAACATTGAGTTTAAGCAACATTACAGAAACTTACCATTCTCTTTGCATTTTACTAAGGCCAATATAGATTTTAACTTCTTTCTTGGGAGGAAGGCTTTTCTCCACATCAGCCTTAATACGACGGAGGAGGAACGGCCTCAACACCTACAAACAAGTAGTAATTGTTTACAGAATTTCACAACAAAAAACATAAGTGAACACAAGCTATGGGGGAAAACATACTTTGCATGAGCAAGTTCAAATTTGTAGTTAACCACTGCAATAATGCAAAACTATCTTAAAGCCAAACACCACCTTTAACCTCTTGCCGACCAGCCACCATCATTATACTGCGGCAGGTTGGCATGGCTGCGTAAATCGCTGAAGGCGTACGTCAGTCGCTTTACGAGCGATAAGGGGCGTCTGCGGCGTCTTTCTAAATTGTCGCTCTTTATTTGTTTATAGAGCGAAAAAAAAAAAAAAAGCTATATTTGTGGGGAAAAAATAAACAATTTTTTTTGGATACACCGTCGCACGCACACAATTGTCAGTTAAAGCGGCGCAGGCCTGTCATTAAGGGGGCAAATCCTTTCCGGACCTTAAGTGGTTAATGGCCCTTTAACCACTTAAGGACCGCCCACTGTATATATACACGTCCACAGAATGGCACGGCAGATGCACGTACCAGCACGTCCTGTACATCTACCCAGCCGTGGGTCGCGGGCGGCCCGCGCCCCGGTTTGAAGCTCTGGGACCCGATCGCCGCTGGGGTCCCCGGAAACTGAAGAACGGGGAGAGCCGCGTGTAAACACGGCTTGCCCATGCTTCACAGTGGCGGCTGCATCGATCCCGTCATCCTTTTTATAGGGAGACACAATCGATGACGTCACTCCTACAGCCACACCCCCCTACAGTTGTAAACACACACTAGGTGAAACATAACCCCTTCAGCGCCGCCTATGGTTAACTTCCAAACTGCAACTGTCATTTTCACAATAAACAATGCAATTTAAATGCATTTTTTGCTGTGAAAATGACAATGGTCTCAAAAAGGTGTGAAAATTGTCCGAAGTGTCCACCATAATGTCGCAGTCACGAAAAAAAAAAAAAAAAAAAAAAAAAAAAAAGCTGATCGCCGCCATTAGTAGTAAAAAAAAATGTATTTATAAAAATGCAATAAAACTATCCCCTATTTTGTAAGCGCTATACATTTTTTTTACCAAAAATAGGTAGAATATGTATCGGCCTAAACTGAGGAAATTTTTTTTTTATGTTTTTGGGGGATATTTATTATAGAAAAAAAAAAGTAAAAAATATTGAATTTTTCTTCAAAACTAAAAAAGCTCTATTTTTGTTTATAGCGCAAAAAATAAAAACCGCAGAGGTGATCAAATACCACCAAAAGAAAGCCATTTGTGAAAAAAAAAAAAAAAAGAAAAAAGGACATCAATTTTGTTTGGGAGCCACGTCGCACAACCGCGCAATTGTCTGTTAAAGCGACGCAGTGCCGAATCGCAAAACTTGGCATGGGCCTTTAGCTGCATTTTGGTCCGGGGCTTAAGTGGTTAAACAACCGATTTAAGCCAAAGTGGCACAAACGAGCCATTTGCTGCACGTACAGGTGTGCTTGATCGGCGTGTTGTATTAATTGTACCTAGCCTCAGCTGTGTACCAGCAGTAAAGAGTTGGGCCGAGTGCTACTAAGCCATTGACATGAAGCTTTTTATTGTATGAATGAATACAAAAAGCTAAGGGGTGCTCAGCTCAATTTTTTTTTGCCTGGAGCAACATTGGAAAGCTCCCATTAGTGTGCAGGAGCACAGTGCTGTAAACTATACCGTGGGGATCGAAAGTTTGGGCACCCCAGGTAAAAATTGGTATTAATGTGCATAACGAAGCCAAGCAAAGATGGAAAAATCTCCAAAAGGCATCAAATTACAGATTAGACATTCGTATAATATGTCAAAAATGGTTCGATTTTATTTCCATCATTTACACTTTCAAAATTACAGAAAACCAAAAAATGGCATATGCAAAAGTTTGGGCACCCTGCAGAATTTATAGTATGCACTGCCCCTTTTGCAAAGCCGAGACCTGCCAATGTCATGGATTGTTCTCAATCATCATCTAGGAAGACCAGGTGATGTCAATCTCAAAGGTTTTAAATGCCCAGACTCATCTGACCTTGCCCCAACAATCAGCACCATGGGTTCTTCTAAGCAGTTGTCTAGAAAACTGAAAATAGCTGGAGAAGGCCATAAGAAAATAGCAAAGCATTTTCAGGTGTCAATATCCTCTGTTTGGAATGTAATTAAGAAATGGCAGTCATCAGGAACAGTGGAAGTTAAAGCAAGATCTGGAAGACCAAGAAAAATATCAGACAGAACAGCTTGCAGGATTGTGAGAAAAGCAATTCAAAACCCACACGTTTGACTGCAACGATCCCTCCAGAAAGATCTGGCAGACACTGGAGTTGTGGTACACTATTCCACTATAAAAGAGATACTTGTACAAATATGGTCTTCATGGAAGTGTCATCAGAAGAAAACCTCTTCCACGTCCTCACCACAAAAATCAGCGTTTGAACTTTGCAAATGAACATAGACAAGCCTGATGCATTTTGGAAACAAGTTCTGTGGACCGATGAGGTTAAAATAGAACTTTTTGGCCGGAATGAGCAAAGGTACGTTTGGAGAAGAAAGGGTACAGAATTTAATGAAAAGAACCTCTGTCCAACTGTTAAGCATGGGGGTGGATCAATCAAGCTTTGGGGTTGTATTGCAGCCAGTGGCACAGGGAACATTTCACAAATAGAAGGAAAAATGGATTCAATAAAATTTCAGCAAATCTTGGATGGTAACTTGATGCCATCTGTGAAAAAGCTGAAGTTAAAGAGAGGATGGCTTCTACAAATGGATAATGATCCTAAACACACCTCAAAATCCACGGGGGATTACATCAAGAGGCGTAAACTGAAGGTTATGCCATGGCCTTCACAATCTCCTGACCTCAACATAATCTATGGATAGACCTTAAAAGAGCAGTGCGTGACGGACAGCCCAGAAATCTCAAAGAACTGAAAGACTTTTGTAAGGAAGAATGGGCAAAGATACCTCAAACAAGAATTGAAAGACTCTTGGCTGGCTACAAAAAGCATTTACAGGCTGTGATACTTGCCAAAGAGGGCAGTACAAGATAATAACTCTGCAGGGTGCCCAAAATTTTGCAGACGCCATTTTTTTGTTTTCTGTAATTTTGAAAGTGTAAATAAAATCTAACTTTTTTTTGACATATTATAAGAATGTCTAATCTGTAATTTCATGCCTTTAGGAGATTTTTCCATCTTTCCTTGGCTTCGTTATGCACATTAAATACAAATTTTTACCTGGGGTGCCCAAACTTTCGATCCAAGGCTAGAAACCCGTTAAAACAGCACACCTGTTCGTGCAATCAATAGTTTGGACCAGCTTGGCCCAAATAAGCTATTCAAGAAAGTTTTGAAGACTACTCCAAAAAGTACAATTACAATTGTTAGATGCCAAAGAGTAAAATCACCAAAATGTTTTATACTCCTTGAGAATTCAGCAATTTTGAAAATGGGGATTTTTGCATTTACTGTAAACACCATTTCTTGCAGTTCATTGAGACACCAAAAAGCAATGTTGGGTTATAATACATCACCTACAGGAGGAGGAGAATGGAACACTGGAGAAAAAAAGAAAGTATGGATCAGGTTGTACTGATCCCATGGAGCCAACAGATTCTGGACACAAGCCTGTCCTGTTTGATGTCCACTATAGGGACCATTCTCCCAGGTCAAGGCAATGCTAGCTGAGGTAATCCACCTGCCTGTGCTTGGGATGCAAATGGTGGATAAGGCCAGAACGTGGAGCTCTGCTTTGACAGAATCCCTTTTACCCTTACAATTTCAAGAATTCTGGTTCCCTAATAATGATTCATCTGTCACTTCCATGGTGTTTACCAGCTGAATCCAGACTGTTCGACCCTCCAGTTGAAAGGTTAAGCATTGCCAAGAAAACCATACTGCCTGAAGCTCAAGGATGTTTATCAGAGCCAAAAAGGTGCGAAGAAGAAGAAGGCAAAGAAGGCGAAGAAGAAGGAGGAGAAATGCAGTACTTTTTCCAAACACACAACCATAACTACCCTTGGTGGAATGCAGAGCCCTGGTTTGGGTGCCAACTTTTGCGACCGGGATCACGTATATATTTACAGCCGGTGTAATAAATTCCCCCCATCTCTGTTTTTGTAGTTAAAGTTTACGAGTTCCATCTGCCAATGTTGTGGATCTGTCCCATCCTAAAACCTTGACCATTTTTGTGTGCCGATGACAAATATCAGTTTTTGTATTTAACCACTTCAATACAGTTCAATTCAATTTTCAGCGCTCCCACATTTTAAATGACAATTACGGGGTCATGCGACACTGTACCCATTTCCCCCCCCCTACAAACAGAGCTTTATTTTGGTGGTATTTGATCACCTCTGGGGATTTTATTACAAATAAAGAACGAACATTTAAAAAAAAAAAAAAAAAGTTTGTTTATTTCCATTACAAAGAACATTTTCTCCTGCACCGACGGGCTCTGGTGAGGCTGCACCGACGAGGTGGCACTTATAGGCAGCACTGATGGGCACAAAGTGCCATCCTGGATGGGCTCACCTGGTGGCCTGGCCCATGGGTGGGGCTGCACCGATAATCAATGCAGGCCCCCTCTGTCAGGAGAGCAGTCGATTGTCTCTCCTCTACACAAGTCTGTCAGTGCAAGTAGAGGAAAAGCAGATACATGGCTTTTCCCGTTTACACTGATTGGACACAGCTGATCACGTGGTAAAGAGCCTCTGAGGCTCTTTACCTAGATAGGAGATGCGGTGCGACAGACTGACAACCACACCACCGATCACCTCACCCCCACGGACGCGGCTTATCCTGCTGGATGTTATACGACGCCCAGTCATGATAACAACCACTTCCCAGCCGTCATTCTGCTATAGGCCGGGCGGGAAGTGGTTAAAGTTTACCAGTTCCAGCACAGCTTGTGTGAACAAGCAATTAGAAGCTTTTCCTAAGGAAAACTCTGGATTGAGTTGTGCAAGACCTAGATACTTCAAGCAATAAGGCAGTTGCATTGCTGACATCTAAGATCTAGGAAACAGCCAATCCACCATAAAGTCTGGACAGTTCAGGTTCTGTTGTCAGGACTTGTGCAGGCAGTTCCCTCAACAGGAGGTCATGCAGATACCCCACAATGGACATACTCTGGGAGCAAAGCAGAGTTGCACTGGGACAAACAAAATGGTGAAAAACAGCACTTCAAGTGTTAAAACACTTCTCAGTACAGCACCTCCCAGGGGGCGGGTCCCCCGGGTACATCCCACTCTCTTGCATCATGCAGCCTCAGTTCGTAACAAGCAGTACAAACAAAAGGAGGGGTGGGTGCTGTGTCCGTCCATGAACTCAGAGAAATTGGATTTTACAGTGAGTACAAAAATCCTATTTTCTCTTCCGTTCATGGACGGACACAGCAGCATTGACCTTAGGGACGTCCCCAAGCAGTGTCAAAAAATTGAGTGGTGGGGAAAAAAAAACACAGCAAACCAAGCTTCACCCCAAACAAACCAGAGTTCAAAACCTTGCGACCAAAGGAGGCATCCGAAGATGCACTCACATCCACCTTGTAAAACTTTGAGAAGGTGTGGATTGACGACCAATTCGCTGCCTTACACACCTGTAAAATAGACGCTTGATGGCAGATAGCCCAAGAGGCACCAATCGCCCTGGTCGAATGCGCCGTAACCTGAAAGGGAGGCGCCCGCCCCTTTATGGCATAGGCCTGGAGCACAACCTGTCTGATCCACCTAGAAATGGTGGCCGACGAGACAGCCATACCCTTCTTAGGACCAGTCACCAACACGAACAGTGAGTCCGACAAGTACACCCGTAGGGCCCGAACCACGTCCAAGGAATGTAAAGTGACCTCCTTTGGGAGGCATGACGGCTGCAGCCGCAGCACCACCTTATCCTTGGATGACCAAGTAAGGCGCCTTTCAGGACAAGGCCGCCAGTTCCGATACTCGTCTGACCAAGGTAATTGGCACCAGAAAAAACACCTTCTGGGACAACAGAGGAATCTTCCATATGTCCTCAAACTTCTTGAAGCACCGAAAGAACTAAATTCAAGTCCCATGGAGGCAGTGGAGGGCGCACAGGAGGGGGAACGTGCCGAACCCCCTGCACAAACGTACGCACCAGGGAGTGCGCCGCCAAGGGTCACTGAAAGTAGACAGCTAGAGCCGAAATCTGACTCTTAACCGTACTTAAGGCGAGAGCCTAATCCACTCCACGCTGTAAGAACAGCAGAATCCGGGACATCACGTATGTACGGGGGTGCCATTTCATCTCTTCACACATGGCGATGTAGGCCTTCCACGTACGATGGTAAATCTTTCGTGAAGTAGACTTCCGTGCTCGTAACATGGTAGAGACCACCGAGCCCGACAGGCCTCAATACTTCAGCACCTGGCTCTCAACAGCCACGCCGTTAAAGCAGGGTGAGAAACCGGCACTGCGTCAGAAGATCTTCTCTCAGGGGTAGACGCCAGGGGACGTCTGCCACCAGACGCGCCAGGTCCGCGTACCAGGGACGGCACGGCCAATCCGGAGCAATTAGGATTGTTGGTATTCCCTCGGCTTCCACTCTGTGCAGCAGGCGAGGAAGAAGCTTCAGAGGGAAGGCGTAGATTAGTCGATAGTGACCCCATGGTGCCACCAACGCGTCCGACACGTCCGCCCACGGATCTCTTGACCTGGCCACGAACCGTGACACCTTCCGATTGAGACGGGATGCGCGGAGCTCCAGTACATTGATTGGTAGGCAGGACACCCGAGTCCAGACACCCCCCCCCCCCCCAGCCGGAGAGGCTGGCATCCGTCGTGATCGCTGTCCAATGGCACGGCAGAAATTATTTTCTGGCCTGAAGTGCCGGAGAGGTCAGCCACCACACTAGGGATGACTTGACCAGTCGACTCTGGTAATCCGAATCTGGTAATCCAGAGACAAAGGGAGCTTGTCCCAACGTGACAGAATCTCTTTTTGCAATGCTCGAGTGTAAAATTGGGCATACGGCACTGCCTCGAAAGAGGCCACCATCAGACCCAGCACTCTCATGCAAAAGCGAAGCAACGCCCATTTCTGGGTTGTCAGGCGCTGCACCGCAGACTGCAAGGTCTGTAGTTTTCCTCCCAAACGGAAAAACTCTCGCCCGCTGAGACGGTACCAGTACTGACTTCTGAGTATTCAATAGCCAACCAAAATCTCGGAGGGTTTGACAGGCGATAGACTCGTCCTCCAACTCTGAGCTTGAAGAAGCTCTCAAAAGAAGGTCGTCCAGGTATCCTAGGATAGCGATCCCGCGCTGCCTCAGCAGGGCCAGAATCGGAGCAAGCAATTTGGTGAAAACCCATGGTGCCGAGGCCAGGCCAAACAAGGGGGCCACAAATTGAAAGTGGTCCTCTCCGATTGCAAAACGCAGAAACCTCTGGTGTTTTGCGCATATGTAGGTACGCGTCCTTGATATCCAAGGATGCTAGGAAATCCCCCTGATGGAGCGCTGCTACAACTGAGCGAATCGCCTCCATCCTGAATTTTTGCACTTTGACAAAACAATTGAGGGCCTTGAGGTCCAGGATTGGACGGACCCCTTCCTGCTTGGGGAGTACAAACAGATTGGAGTAAAACCCCCGAAACCGTTCCGTTGAAGGAACCGGTACAACCACCCCCCTGACCAGCAGATCTTGGACAGCTCCTGACAGATCCTTCCGGCAACTCGGAGGAAGCCGAAGGTTGAAGGGGAAAAAAATCTGTTTTGTGGGCAAGAGAGAAACCATCTTGTACCCAAGGAAACTACTTCGCAAACCCAACGGTCGGAAAGGAGAGAACTCCGAGCCGCGAATTCGCAAAGCTGGCCCCCCACCCGAGATAAAGGCGGGGGCAGACCTTCATGCAGAAGCAGGCTTGTGGTACCAGGGGCGCTTTTGCCCTTCAGTGGGTGCTTTAGCTCCCTGGAAACGTTTTTCTGCCGCACTTGGCAGGCGAAAAAAAAAACGCTTGGGGGGCAGTGAAGGAGGGTCCTTGCTTACGGCGAGGCTCCTTTCCCTTCCCAGATTGTGGGAGCAGAGTGCTCTTACCGCTTGTGGCATCCTTGATGTCATCCAGGGACGCCCCAAAAAGCCGTTCACCCTTAAAGGGCGAGTCCACCAAAGCCTTTTTTAAAAGACTGGCCTGCAGACCAACACTTCAGCCACACGAGGCGGCGTAGTACCACTGCGGAGGCCCTGGAGAGCAAGGGGAGTGTATCCAGGGCCGATTCACAGACAAACTTTAGGCCCTGTACCAACTGTTCGGCCAGGTCCACACAGAGCTCAACAGCATTCTGCGCCTCCAGTTCCTGCAGCAAGGACTTTGCCCGTTCGGTAAGTGTCTGCGACACCAGAGCCCCGGCCAAAACCGGTCTCACCGCCGACCCCACTACTGTGAACATGGAGAGGGCCACAGCCTCAACTCTCCTATCTGCAGGATCCTTGAAAGCGGGAGCCCCTTCCACAGGTAACATGGTAGCCTTGCTCAGCCTGGACACAGGGGGGTCCACTGACGGAGAGACCCACTTTTTAAAAAAAAAAAGTCCTCCTCAAAAGGATAACGGACCGCAAAGTATTTTGGAACAGCAAAAACTTTCTGCGGCCGATCCCATTCCTTGTACAATTTGTCCAGATATGAAACACAAGGAAACACTTTCACGGTGCAGGGTGACTTGCGGAACCCAAATAGGACCGGCATGTCTGATGCCTCCGCCAAATCCTCAAGTTTGAGTATCCCGCACCGCAATGATAAGAGCTCCAACAAATTCCTTATGCGCTGACTCTGAAGCAAAGTCATCCTCATTGTCCGTGTGGGCTAAGCCTGCATCATGCATTAGCAGGGCCTGATTCCGTGTCAGAGACAACCCCAGAAGCAGGCGCAGGGAGGGGGCACTTTTTACCCCCCTTCTGGCCACTTGCCGCTTCAATCCTGGCAACAAACACCTCAAGGACTACTGCCATAGCAACTGAGGTCGCAGGAGCACTATGGGTTAACTCTGGCATTGGTTGGGGTAGAAGCCTCCGGTTCAGACTCCATGCTGACCCACCTATATATGCCGCCTTAGTACTGCAAAACAGGACCCACAGGTCACCCTCCCGGCCGTAACAGAGAGCAGGGGACCCCCCCAGGAGACTCCCCACCTGACCAGAGTGCAGCGCTGCTGAAGAGCTGAGAGCGCTGTCCGTGCTGTGCTGTCCCTCAGGAAGTATTATGCGGGCTTCGGCGCTGTTATTTCGGGCACCAGAGGCCAAAAACTTTTACAAGATGGCCGCCGAAATGCAGAAAAACAGCATGTGGGTTACAAGAAAATGGCCGCCGATACATAGAACTGTGCCCCCGGTAAAATGGTGGCCATACACATGTTTTAAAACCCCAGTAACACACAGCAGAACACAGCACAGCACCATAATGCAATAAAAAAAAAATATAGCACCTCACAGCAGCACAGCCCCCCGGCAGTAACAGAGCCCCCCCAGGTGTACCCCCCACCTCACAGCCACCACCCAGAAGGGGCGGAGAGGAAGGGAGAGAGGAAAGCAGGGCGAACCCTCAATCGACCTCCCCAGGAATGCACCAGCCGAACCACCCTGCCAAGGCAAGGGGATACTACTTACCCATCCTGCGACCACCAGCTGGAGGCATTCCAGACAGAACCAACGTCCGCAGCAAATACGCATGGCTATCGGCCCAGCACACTGTGACAAAACCAGAGAGACCGGTCATACGTGTGCCCTGTAGCATATAGCTCACCGGCCACCCCTGGAGCAACGGGGCATGTCGTGGACGGCCTAGCTAAAGGCCAGCACACGCTCGATGGCCGAACATGGGGGGGGGGGGGGGGGGACGGACAAGGATCAAGATCCAGCATGTCACCCAGTCGGCAGTTGATTGTAGATTCCAGGATCCAAAAATGCAGGAAAAATCCAAATAAAAAAAAATTAAAATGCAAGAGATTGGGATGTACCCGGGGGACCTCCCCCTGGGAGGTGCTGTACTGAGAGAAGTGTTAACACTTGAAGTGCTGTTTTTTCTGCCTAGTCTCTCCTGAAAGGAAGGATATATAACCCCAAGGTCAATGCTGCTGTGTCCATCCATGAACGGAAGAGAAAAATATTCTTCCTGATGGGAGGCTTTGGCAGATTTGGTTGATTGCATACAGAATTTCTACAGTCAAAATACTCCAACGGTAAGAAATGTATTTATACTTCTCAATGGGGCCTAAAACACACGTGTATCCTCCACAAAAACGGTCAAGGCTTTAAAATGTGACAGGTCCACAACAGTGGCAGCCCAATTTTTAATTCAGTCTACCGGAAATGGGTACAACACTTCTATCTATTTAGGGGGGAGTAACCAAGCTGGGTTCTTCAAAAACCATACAAAAAGGTCAGCCAGAATCAGGTGCACCTGAATCTAGAGGACAGCAGTGGTAGAAGCTGCAGTCTAGCCCAATTTTAAAGTGGTGCAAGCCACGTCAATAAGAGCTGAGATGGTTGCCAAATAGGAGTAAAATAGAGAATAGCAACTTCCCTACAGGGTCATCAGTTAAAGACCTAAGACACAGACAGAGCAGAGCTGAGAGCTCAGAGACTGCAGTAATTTAAGTGAAGCCTGTCGACCTCAGCGGTCAGCAATTAAAGTTGCTATCTGGCTTAGAAAACCCTGCACAACTGCTGTGAAATCCAGGGAGAAAGCCAAGGGGAGGCCCACGCCTAGTAGAGCCAAGAAAAATCAGAGGACAGCATAAATTGTATAAAAGGACAAGTCCAGGTTGTCAGTGACAATCACTTCAGAGAGTTAAATGCAGGCAGCAGCAGGACCATTAGTGCTTGAAAACCAGCGTTACCAGGGAAAAGCAGGACTATTCTTAATGTGTCAAGGATCAGGCAGCTGTCGGTGCTCAGCGCAAATGGCCTACTGACAAAGTGAATCTTCAGAAACAGGGAAACAACCTGGGGATGTGTAGGTCTCTGGATGCAGAAAAGGCAAAGGTCTCAGATGACAATGCCATTCAGTCCAGGGGAGTCCAGCATTCAAGGCCAATACTGAGAAAACACTATTCTGGATAGCTGCCTATGGAAACCAGCTGAGCAGCATGTTGTAAACTTCAATGAAGAAAATAAAAAAGTTCTACTTTCTACAGCAGAATAAAGACACACTTATCTGAGGTGTTCTGGGTGCAAGAAAGTTTATATAGGGCTAGCACTGTTTGCCCAATCCTTCTGTAGGCAGCAGTAAAATCCAACATTCACAGAGAAATAAGAATTTATAGGCATTACAATAATGTTTTAATGCAGAGATGTTAATTGGTAAACTTCAGCAACATACTTTTGCAGTTAGCATATTACTCTGGAAGCAGATCCAAAAATGTGTTAACCCACAGATGTCAAAGTAGGCATTGTCAAAAACTGGCTGCCTACAGTCAAAGTTTACACATGAAGATCTGTGGAAATGGATATTATGATGAGCAGAACAGCTCCCACCTAAAAATTTGAAAGCCCTTAGGACAAAAGTTCAGTAAATACTGTAGAAAAAGCAATAAAGATAGGAGGTTCAATCAGCAGGAAGCAAAGCTTGTATTTGTAATAAGTAAATATGTTTAAACCCAATTTAAAACAAAACACTGAACAAAGTATTCCATCATTGTGTGCAAGTCAATTACCAAATGAAGACGTTCCACCAGTTTCTGATCTCCAAGACAGTTATTGGTATCAAACCAGGAGTCAAAATCCTAGAACAAAGAGAGACATTGAGTAATGGGAAGATACATGTGCACCAGTATTCTTACATATCTCCTCAAAGGATTTTAAGCTTGCCAAGGACTTGCCCACTCCACCCATCTGCCAGACACAGCTTACCTCTGAAGAGTTAAAGACATCAGGCAAAAGAAAATTCAAAAGAGCCCAAAGTTCATGCAAATTATTCTGAAGAGGGGTTCCTGTTAGGAGGAGGCGGTTAGTCGTCTTGAACTCCCTCACAATTTCAGACAACTGAAATAAAAATATATATACACATGTCAGATGAAATGCAGATAGCATACACCCCCCCCCCCACACACAGTTAGGTCCATATATAAATTGGACACAGGCACAATTTTCATACTTTTGGCTCTGTATGCCGCCAGAAAAAAAAAAAAAAAAGACATAATGCAAATGAATTTGAAGTGCAGACTTTTAGCGTTAATTTTAAGTCGTTGATCACAAATTTAGCAACTGCAGCCATTTTTATACAGTCTCCCCCCCCCCCCCATTCAGGGGCTCAAATGTAATTGGACAAATGAAAATAATCAAATTACAATTTAATTTTTTATATATTTGGTTGAGAATCCTTTAAATGGCAATGACTGCCTGAAGTCTGGAACCCATGGACATTACCAAAGACCAGGTTTACCAGGTAAGAACCCTCTGCAGCCAGACTCCTACAGGCCTATATGGTTGCCAAATACAGACGTCAAAATATTGGCAAGGGTGTTGGCAACTAGATTGTCTATTGTCATTTCTAGGCTAGTCCATGTGGATAAGTCTGGATTTATCCCAACGCGGTCCACAGTGCTGAATATCAAGAGACTCTTCTTGAAAATTCAGCTCCCAATAGAGAATCCGGGAAATAGGGCGACTCTTTCCCTCAACGCTGCCAAAGCTTTTGACCACGTGGAGTTGAACCATCTTTGGGCAGGGCTAAACAAATTCGGACTAGAAGAGGGCTTCATAAACCAGATTAAAAAAAAAAAACAACACACACTTATATACCGTCCCAACAGCGAGGATTAGAACAAATATGTTATCAGAGGCCTTTCTACTGTTTCGGGGGGCTAGGCAGGGGTGTCCATTGTCATGCCTGCTTTTTGCCCTTGCATTGGAACCCTTGGATACTAGGATAGGAGAATCGCCTTTTATTATGGGCTTTAAAGGGAATCATAGAAGACAAACTGGTTATAAGCCAACGACGCCTTACTATACCTGGGGGATACAGATGGATCCCCGATTGCAGCCATGCAACTCATCGAACGGTTTGGGGAGTTAACTGGTTTTGCCATTAATTGGCATAAGTCGGTGCTCCTCCCGCTGGATGATCTCCATTTGGCGTTACCAGACGATGTGTCCCGGATACAGGCGGTAGACTCCTTTAAGTACCTAGGAATAGTAGTAACCGGAGATCCTACCGATTATGTGTCCCTTAATCTAAAACCTCTACTACAGAAGTCTAAAACCAAGTGTGCTGCCTGGTGCAAGTTACCCTTATCAGTTACAGGAAGAGTTTAATTTAACTAAGATGATTTGGGCTCCGCAACTGTTGTATATTTTGCACAATGCCCCAGTGTGAATTCCAAAGAACTGGTTCCAATGTATTGACTCCCAATTTAGGTCCCTAATATGGAATAATAAGGTGGCCAGAATAAAACTCACCACCCTGCAGAACCCTAAGGATCAGGGCGGAATGGCTGTGCCTCATGCTCATACATATTTTTATGCAGCCAAGATACAACACTTCACAGGATGGAATCGGCAAACTGCAGTGGACCCCTCTAAGTCTTTGCTCATAGGCCCTGACACTTCGTATTCTGCATTATCTCACATGGAGATGGGTTTCCCCACTGCCCCTGCATTATTCCCTACAGTCTGCCTTCTTAAACTTTGGAGCAGCATTAAACGGAGACTAGGAATAACGGGCTTCCTACCTAGCACACCAATGGCGGAACAGGTTTTACGCCAAGCTTGCTAAACTCCGTGGTTGCACTCGATGGGAGGCAGCAGGGGTTAAATATTTGATCCAAATCTTTGATGGGGTGGACTTTAAAAGGGAAGAGTTCCCATTATTGGGCGATTTCCACTATCAATATATTAGGTTGAGACATGCAGTTAGATCCCAGAGTAATTGCTCATCCCTGCGCCTGGTGGACTCCACCTTTTTAGAATCTGTGTTTGATGAAACTGAGAAAAAAGGACATCATCTCCAGAACCTATATACAACTGTTAGCCCATATACAAGTGCCTGATATTCTGCCCTGCAGGGAGAAGTGGGAAAGGGATATTGGTCCCACTGACAGGGAGCAATGGGAACAAATATTGCAAGCTGGTTCATTGGTGTTACACAGGGTGTATAGGACTCCTATCACGTTCAGTTGCCCGTGGATCCACTGGTGTGCTTGCTTGGAGGTCTTGTATTCCCTTCCTACCTATATTGCCCTTCTTAGATTGCTCCATTTGGCAAGAAAGCTCATTGTGAGATATTGGCTGTCCACCCGAACTCAGACGAGCCAGCAGTGGATCCAGGCAGTTAATAGGATTCTTATTCTAAGGGAAAAGAATACATATTCCGATAGAAAATTACCATGGAAGTTTGAACAAATTTGGCAGTGTTTGGGTTCCCCAGAAGTAGCTCACCCACAATTGGCCCTGAACAGATTATTGCTGATAACTTGGATAGGAGGACTGTTTGGATCTGACCAGTTTTTGGTGTTAAGGGACATGCGGGTAACTGGTCAGATGGCATGAGAAATTATATGCTGGCATCGTCAGGTTGAATTGGCCTATGTTTTGTTTTCTTTTCACACTTTTGTTTTATTGTTGTACATTCCTGTTCCTCCTCCTGGAAGCTATATCAAGGGGCGAGATGAAAGTTGTACTAGGTACCCATTTCAGATATGGTATTGAGTTTGTAAAGTGCTCCTTGTATTTGTGCAACTTTCAATGTATTCTATACAGCCCTTTTGTCTACAAACCTGTTGTGTGTGCCCTTTTGCTTTTATACAATAAACACCTTGGGGGGGGGGGGGGGGGGGGAAGATGGAAGAAGACCGGGTTTCCTCCTGCCAAGGCTCCAACTGCAGCGGTTCATTGTTTGTGGGTTTTCCGCATTTAGTTTTGCCTTCAGCAAGTGAAATGCATGCTCAATTGGGTTGAGATCAGGTGACTGACTGGGCCATTACAGAATATTCCAATTTTCCATCAAAAGCTCCTGGGTTGGATCATTGTCCATCTGTACTGTAAAGCGCCATCCAATCAAATTTGATGCATTTGGCTGAATCTGGGCTGACATTACATCTCTAACCACTGCAGAATTCATCCGGCTGCTTCTGTCACATCATCAATAAAACACCAATGACCCAGAGCCACTGAAAGCCATGCATACCCATGCCATCAAACTGCAAGCTACACCATGTTTTACAGACGACGTTGGGTGCTTTGGATCATAAGCTGTTCCAAGCTTTCTCCACACTACAAAGAATGCTTTTCTAGATGTTTTTTGGCAAAGATTAATATGGCTTTTCTGCAAATAAATGGACGAGAACTGGACAGCCGCACTCCAAACTCACTTTAAAAAGTGGTCTTTTTATTTTTCAACTGCACAAACAGTCACTGCAAACCAACAAGATACAGTATGGCCGACGCGTTTCGCACTTACAGTCAGTGCTTAGTCATGGCCATGACTAAGCACTGACTAAGTGCGAAACGCGTCGGCCATACTGTATCTTGTTGGTTGAAAAATAAAAAATAAACTTTAAGTGATTTGAGTGCGGCTGTCCAGTTCTCGTCCATTTATTTGCCATCATTAGCATTGCCAGCACCTTGGTGGTTCAACAACCCTTGATTGCTCACGGGGCTCACCTGGAGCGGTGAGATATTTGTCTGTTAATATGGCTTTTCTATTCTTCAGGCTTATGAATTGTTTGCGTCTTAAGGTGAATCCTCTGTATTTGCTCTTGTGAAGTCTTCTTTTGATTGTAGACTGTCAGTGATATGCCCACCTCCTGGAGAGAGTATCCTGCACTTATCTGGATGTTGTGAATGGGTTTTTCTTTACCATAGAGGATCCTGCGATCATCCACCAATGTCGTCTTCTGTGGACGGCCAGGTATTTTTATGTTGCTGAGCTCACCAGTGCGTTTTCCTTAGAATGTACCAAACTGTTGATTTGGCCACTCCTAATGTTGCTGCTGCTGGCGCCATCTGATGGATTAGTTTAGTTTTTGAAGCCTTACAATTAACGGTTTCACTTGTATGGACAGCTCCTCGAATGCATGATGTAGGTTCACAGCAATAGATTACAAATATGACACTAAAACCTCATTACACACAATCGGACTTTTCTGTGGATTTTTTTCCGAAGGGCATTGTATGTGAACTTGGTATGTATACACATACACACACACACACACACACACACACACACACACACACACAGCAGAACATTTTCAGCCAACGTACACCAAACCATCACCACCACCACCCTTTGGGCAACTTCTGCTATTGTTGTCTGATGTTTAGCATTGGTTAGGAGCATGCTTGTTTGTACTTTGAATTTTAGTCCGACGGATTTGTTTACACACTATCGCATAATCCGACGGAACACATGTTGCACAGCCAACATTTGTTGTCGGAAATTCCGACAATTATCCGATTGAGCATACAGACGGTTGGATTGTCTGACAAAACACGCCTGGAGAATTGTTGTCAGAATATCTGATCGTGTGTACCAGACCTTTAGAATCAACTCCAGACCTTTTACCTGCTTAATTGATGAGTAACTTGTATAGCGCTACAAATGCGAACGAAATCACTGTATCCAATGTCGTCGTCCAGCCACGCTTCAGAAAAGATGTGTCTTAAGTTTTTTCCTGAAGGCCCGATGGTTCACTTCCATTCGAATGTCTGTATGTAGAGCGTTCCATAGCCGTGGTCCTTGGACTGCGAATCTTCGTTCTCCTTTAGTTTTGTAGCGGGACTTGGGGATGTGGAGTAGGTTCTAGTATGTGGACGGTGTCCTGGACTGTTTGGAGTTGCAGGGTGAGTGTTTCCATGAAAGGTACCGAGTTCTGTAGAGTTTGTTTGATATGAGAGAGGTGGGATTTGAAGATCACTGCTAGGCCTCCCCTCTTTGTCCTACTTAGGGTTGTCCCGATACCGATACTGAGCATTTGCGCGAATACTTGTACTTGCGCAAATGCTCCCGATGCTTTACCGATACTTTTTTTTCCCCCCGAGAGCGGGTGGAGAGGGGGCGGAGAGCAGAGCTGTCCTCGAGTAAGGAGGAGAGGAGAGCCGCTGCCGCCTAATCCCCTAAGAGAAAGCCAAGCCCCCGCTGCTGCCATCTAGTTGATTTGCGCTCGGGAACATAACAGCTTTCATTTGAATAGCTGTGTGTTCCCTGCCGCACCTCGTCATGTATAGCCCCTCCCCCTTGTCCGGAAAGTTTGATAGGCACATCACCCGTCCCAGGATTGGACGGGTGATCTGTCTATTAAAGTGCCCGGGCAAGGGGAAGTGTCTATACATGACGAGGTGCGGCGGGGAACACACAGCTATTCAAATGAAAGCTGTTATGTTCCCCAAGCGCAAATCAACTAGACGGCAGAGGGGGGGGGGGGGGGCTTGGCTTTCTCTTTGGGGACACAAGACTGCATTTAAAAAAAAAAAGAATCGGTATCGGCGAGTACATGAAAAAAATTATCGGTACTTGTAATCGGTCCTAAAAAAGTGGTATCGGGACAACCCTAGTCCTATTCTATGCTCAGTTAGGATGCAATAGTTCTCAGGCACAAAATCTGCTAGGATGGTTACAGTCAGGTGTTAGCCAGCTTTCCGTGATAAAGAGGCAATCTGTGTTGTGTTGGGTGATGAAGTCGTGAATCTCCTTCTGTCTGTGCTTGACTGCAGATCTAGTGTTGATCAGGGCGCATGATAGGTGTTGTGGTTGGAGTGATGCCATCCTGTTATTGGCACTCAATTGGCGATTGCTCCTTAGTAGGTGTTCTTTCCTTCGTATTTTTTGGATGGAGGATGGTAGTCTAGCGGCAGTGTCTCATTAGGCTACGCAGGGAGTCCGCTGAGTAATGTTGATCATGATGAAAAAGTGCAGAAGGCGATGAGAATGCGATTGATGCTGGTGCAGATGGCGAGGATGACGACGGTGGAATCCCAATCAACCCCACACTTCCTTTGGATCAACTGGGGGGGTAGTTTGGGGGAAGGGGGAACTTGCAGGGGGAGCGTGCGGTGTCCCTGGATGGCCGCTCTGGAACTCAGAGGCGGATTTGCTGGGCGGCTGGAATCCGATTCCTGGATAGCTGGTGCTGCAGTCAGAGCTCCTATGACACACGTCCGTCTGCTGGACTGTAGAAATTACAAAGTAGTAGCCCACACCTGGCCATGAAACAGCTTTTGAGTCAATTGTCCAATTACTTTTGGCCCCTTGAAAAAGGAGGGATTGCTATTAAGAGCTGCAATTCCTAAACCCTTCCTTTTAATTGGATGTACAGACCTTCAAAATTAACCTGAGTGTGCCCACTTTGAGCACATATCCATTATATAACAATAGCTTGACTATGTTTTGGTAAAAAATTGTGCCCGTGTACAAAAATATCACACACAATTTTTTGTGGAAAATTATGGCTAGCGAGCACCAACAGGAGAATAGGAGCCATTCTCCCAGCGAGGGGGGAAGAGCAGGTGGCAGGATTATCAGAAAGCGAGGAACATCGCCATAACAGCTTAAATTTGCATTGCCGTGTGCTCCCACCGCTCACCGGGACATACAGCCCCGCCTACTGGCCCAGGTACTTTAATAGACAGATCAGCCCGTTCCAATGCCGAGACGTGTCATGTATATCAAAGTACCTGGGCCAGGAGGCAGAGCTGTGACGGCAAGCGGCAATTCAAATGAAAGCCGTTACAGTGAAGTTCGCAGCACTGATTGACACAGGCAGGCTACACTGATAAAGTTATTTATTGTTGGAACTTAAAGGGTCACTAAAGGAAAAAAAAAATGTTTAGCTGAAATGACTGTTTACAAGGTAGAGAGACATAATAGTTAACCGATTCCTTTTAAAAATGATTAAAAATAGATAAAATCCAATCATACAATATACCTACAGTTTAGTTCAGTTTTTGCTGTTTCCTGGATCTCTGCCACACAGCCAATAGAGGGCAGTGAAGGTTTTGCAAAACGAAACTGGATTGGTGCTGAGGGGTTTTAGACACCTCCTTGATTAGTCACCACAGTGAGAAATCTCCCCGTACTGTGGTGATCAGGAAACAGACAACCAGGAAGTGTCCAGAACAGAGAGGAATTACAGCAACATCAAAGCAAAAACGAACAATGAGGACATGAAACCAGGACTGCAGTAAGGTAAAGGAAGCTATTTAGCTAAAAAAAAAAAAAATAAAAAAAATTCCTTTAGTGTCATTTCATCAGATAGACTTGTGTTTTAAGTCAACATTCTTTACGGCCAATGTTGCTCACAAATCCCAGTGTCAACCATATCCAAGTGATACAAAAATAAATAAAATGTACTCTTTATGTGAATGTTCACATAAGGTTTTGCAGACGGCTGTCTAAAGTTGCATCTCGTCCGTTGAGGAGCTCTGCCTGTTTGGGGTGAACTTGTGTGCGTTTTTTTTTTTTGACCAATACTATTCCCACCCCAAATTTACTCTTTATGTGAATGTTCACATTAAGAGCCCATTCACACCTCCGCGACAAAACGCCCGACGCCGGACGCTCGTGCCGCTGGAGGGGAGAATTCCCATTGCCGTCTATGGAGATGGTTCACATCTCATATACGCCTGAAAAAAAGTCCCGGACCCTTTTTTTCAGGCGGCATTGGCGTTCGGCCATACAAAGCAATGGGAAGGCTTTGTTAAAAAAAAAAAAAAAAAAAACACGTTACACACTCGCGGCAAAATACGCCGCGTACGCGGCGCATCTTGTCGCGGAGGTGTGAATGCAGCCTAAGTATAATGTCTGTTATAATTGCCGTTACGCAAACCAGAATATTTAATATTAAATACCCACCTTTGATTTTTCATTCTTTATCCTGTGGGCTTCATCAATAACCAAGTATCGCCAATTGAACTTCTTGAAAACAGACTTCTCCTTAATGAGCATTTCGTAAGATGTCACACAAACATCCCATTCACCTGGTAGAAGAACATCTCTAACAAAGGCTGCCTTAGAAAAAAAAAAAAAAAAAAAAAGGGAGATGATTTCAGCAACAAGAAGCTACATGCATCCAATGGACATAAACCATATGATGAAGCTTTCAGCCAATGACACAAGCTAATCCTTAAGGCATCAATACTTACTCGTTGATCTTTGTCACCAATAAGACAAACTGCACCTAAAGATGGCACCCATCTTTTGAATTCAGCCATCCAATTGTGCAAGGTAGACTTCGGAACTAATACCATGTGAGGCCCAGGAATGCTCCTATAATGCTTCATATATCCAAGAAGACTAATGGTCTGTAGAGTCTTCCCTAGACCCTAAGAGAAAACAAAGTTCTACGTTAAAAGTACAACTAAAAGAAACATTTTTATATTTTAAAGAATATGTAAACCCAACATTTCATATTGCCGACATGTGCCTGCTGTACCATGTACTTGTATGAAAAAGTATCCTGTTCATTGTACTGCTTCCTTTGTGTGAAATGCGTGGTGTTCCTGCCAGCCCCACTGCTTTCCTATTAAAAACTGACCACATCAAGCAGAAAACAGCCTGGCAAGTTCAATAGCTGTGCTGGGAACTCAGCATGCTCTCCAATAATCAGACTTGTGCCGACAACCCCCCCCCCCCCCCCTGAACAGCTTTTCTCTGGGAAGATCAGTGTACTATCGCTTCTCCTCCCCCAGCTCTTAAGCAGCTGAGAACAGAGGGAATGTGACCGCTTACAAAAGAAAACAAAGGCATAACGTGTGTGTGCGCGTGTATATATGTATATATATATATATATATATATATATATATAAATAACTTTAAAATTTGGAGCGGTAAGGGGTTAGAACTTGTTTAAGGAATAAAGGGGAAATCTTCCACTAGGGGCACTTGTTTCCATGAGGACTGTCTAATTAGACACAAAAATCAAACAGGTATTAACCTTCCCCTACTCTATCAAAAATGCCAAAACAGGTTTCTGCTTTAGATAAACAGTACTGTTCAAAATTTCTCAGGTGTGAAAAAAATGCTGTAAATTAAAAGCGGAGCTCCACCCTAAAGTGGAACTTCCGCTCATCGGAACCCTCCCCCCCTCCGGTGCCACAGTTGGCACCTTTCAGGGGGAAGGGGGTGCAGATACCCGTCTAAGACAGGTATTTGCACCCACTTCCAGGGAGAGACTGGAAAACTGTGGGTAGTTCGTCAGTTTGCACGGCGCAGTGCGACTTGCGCACTAGGGAACCGGGCAGTGAAGCCGCAACGCTTCACTTCCTGGTTTCCTCACCGCTGATGGGGGCAGCTGAGACACGAGCGATCGCTCGTCTTCTGCTGCCGACGTCGCTGGACTCCAGGACAGGTAAGTGTCCATTTATTAAAAGTCAGCAGCTGCAGTATTTGTAGCTGCTGGCTTTTATTTTTATTTAATTTTTACAGCGGAGCTCCGCTTTAAGAATGCTTTCAGAAACAGAAGGGTTAGTTTATTTTTATCAACAAAATGCCAATTTTCTTGTCTCACTGCCCAAACCAACCCACTTTTTCAGAAAGCTCCACTCTTGAGGAACTTTGCTTGGGAGAGGGACCGATCCGAAGATCCTTATCAACCTCCTACGAATCCCTGCTAGACCTTCACGCCACTGAAGACCCTCCATAACGCATACTCTTTTGCATAGAAATCTATGGCGGCTCCGGACAGTCGCAGTGCCAGAGCCGCGATATGCGGAAGGGACTCGTGGAGAGATGGCGCCGACGGAGGAGGGCAACAAGTCCCGGTACGGGGGCTTCGTTCTTAGGCAAGTACTTCATAATGAGCTAGTATGCATACTAGCTCATTATGCCTTGGTCTTGCAGGGAGTTATGTTCCCTAGAGGACTAGGCAGAACATGTTAGATACATATACATGTCATTTTAAAACAGAGCTGAACAGCCCCGCCCAGGGGGCGGTCCCTTCGGACATCACCCTCCTCCCAGCAGCATGCAGCCTCAGTTCGTAACAAGCAGTACAAACCTAAAAAGGAGGGGTGGGTGCTGTGTCCATCCATGGACAACAAAGAAAAGGATTTTACAGTGAGTACAAAAAAATTCTATTTTCTCTTGTCGTCCATGGACGGACACAGCCTCTTCATTCATGACAAGTGGGACGTCCCCAAGCAGTGTCAAAAAAATGAGGGGTGGGAACAGTATCAGTCAAAAAAAAACACACACAAGTTCACCCCAAACAGGCAGAGCTAGCTCCTCAACGGAGGAGATGCAACTTTAGACAGCCGTCTGCAAAACCTTGCGGCCGAAGGAAGCATCTGAAGATGCACTCACATCAACCTTGTAAAATTTGGAGAAAGTGTGAACGGATGACCAAGTCGCCGCTTTACACACCTGTGAGACAGACGCTTGATGTCGGAAAGCCCAGGAAGCACCAATTGCCCTGGTTGAATGTGCCGTGACCGGAAACGGGGGCGCCCGCCCCCTAAGAGCATAAGCCTGTATGACAATCTGTCTAATCCACCGAGAAATGGTGGCAGACGAGACTGTCAGGCCCCTTTGTGGACCAGATACCGACACAAAAGGGGAGTCAGACCTCCGAAACGGAGCTGTAGCTGACAGGTACACCCGCAGAGCGCGTACCATGTCCAAGGAATGAAGTGCAACCTCCCTAGCATGCACTGGCTTAGGACACAAGGACGGAAGCACAATGTCCTCGTTAAGGTGAAAAGATGAAACCACTTTCGGAAAAGAAAGGAAGGTCACGGACGTAACACCGCCTTGTCCCTATGGAGGACTAAGTATGGTGACTTGCAGGACAAGGCCACCAGCTCAGAAACCCTTCTGACAGACGTAATGGATACCTTCTGAGAAAGCGTAGAGAGGAATCTCTGATGTCCTTGAAGGGAGATTTCTGAAGAACCGAGAGCACCAGATTCAAATCCCATGGGGGAAGAGGTGATCTCAAAGGGGGAAGTATATGAAGAACCCCCTGCACAAAGGTATCCACCAGCGAATGGGCCGCCAAAGGCCGCTGAAAGAACACAGCCAAAGCTGAAATCTGACCCTTAATGGTGCTTAAGGCAAGCTTTTGATCCACGCCACGCTGTAAAAACAGCAGGATTCTGGATACCAAATACGTCCGTGGACGCCAACCCATCTCTACGCACATAGATGTAGGCCTTCCAAGTGCGATGGTAAATCTTCCTAGAGGAAGACTTCCTAGCCCGCAGCATAGTTGGAATGACAGAGTCGGAAAGACCTCGGTCCCTTAGAACCTGGCTTTCAATAGCCATGCCGTTAAAGCCAGCGACTGTAAAGCAGGATGGAGTATAGGACCTTGGGACAGAAGGTCCTCCCGCACTGGCAGCCGCCAGGGCGTATCCGCCACTAGGCGCACGAGATCGGCGTACCAAGGACGCCGGGTCCAATCCGGGGCAATTAGGATCATCGGAATCCCCTCGGCCTCCACTCTGTGGAGCAGTCGAGGCAGCAACTTCAGTGGGGGAAAGGCATAGATCAATCGATACTGACCCCATGGGGCTACCAACGCGTCTGCCCAGGGATCCCTGGACCTGGGCACGAACCTCGACACCTTGCGGTTGAGATAAGAGGCCAGGAGATCCACATCCGGTGTTCCCCATCTCCTGCAAAGGAGTTGAAACACCTCCTGATGCAACGACCATTCTCCCTGGTCCAGGATCTGGCGACTCAGGTAGTCTGCCTGCCAGTTCTCCACGCCTGGGATGTAGACAGCCGACAGAGCCGGCACGCTTCTTTCTGCCCACCTTAGGATGTGAGTGACCTCGGACGCTGCAGCCGAGCTTCGGGTTCCCCCCTGATGGTTGATATAAGCCACCGCGGTGGCGTTGTCCGACTGGATCCTGATCGGGCGGCCCTGCAACCTCCTTGACCACGAGGAGAGGCATAGCCTGATTGCCCGAAGTTCCAAGACATTGATCGGTAGACGGGACTCTTCTACAGTCCAACGACCCTGGGCCGACTGAACCCCCTAGATGCCCCCCCAGCCCGAGAGGCTGGCGTCCGTCGTAACCACCGTCCACTGGAAGGGGAGAAAAGACTTGCCTGCCCGAAGAGTCGGGGATCTCAACCACCAATTCAGAGAAGCCCTGACCAGATGGCTGACCTGAATCTGACGATCCAGAGACGATGGGGATCTGTTCCCACTTGGACAGGATCTCCCTCTGTAGTACTCTGGTATGGAATTGGGCGTACGGTACCGCCTCGAACGAGGCCACCATGAGGCCCAGAACTTGCATACAAAACCGAAGAGACGACCACTTGCGGGATGTCAAAACTCACAGCAGACTGGAGCGTCTGCAATTTTTCCAGGGGTAGAAAGACCCTCGCTTTCGAGGAGTCCAGAATCAACCCCAGGTATTCCAAACGCTGAGTCGGAACCAGGACCGACTTCTGAATGTTTAAAACCCACCCGAACTCTTGGAGGGTCTGGTTGGTTATAGACACGTCCTCCCTTAATTCTGAGGCAGAAGCTGCTCTCAGAAGATCGTCTAAGTAGCCCACGATGGCAATGCCTCGCTGTCTCAGCAAAGCTAGAATCGGCACGAGCACCTTGGTGAAACTCTTGGTGCCGACGCCAAGCCAAAAGTGAGGGCCACAAACAGATAGTGATCCTCCCCGATCGCAAAACGCAGAAACCTTTGGTGACTTGCGCAGATTGGGACATGCAAGTATGCGTCCTTTATGTCCAAGGACGCCAGAAAGTCCGAGTAGAGCGCAGCTACCACCGAGCGAATACATTCCATGCGGAACTTTCTTACTTTCACAAAGACGTTCAAAGCCTTGAGGTCCAGGATCAAACGGACCCTGTCCTTCGGGACCACAAACAGATTCGAGTAAAAAACCCTGAAACCTCTCGTCCTGCGGAACAGGTAAAATGACTCCACAACCCCAACAGGGCAGCCCGACTAGCTGGTAGGAGAGGGAGACTTGAGGGAAAGAATCTGTTCGAGGGATAGGAAAGAAACTATTTTGTACCCCGAAGAGACCACCTCGCAGATCCATCGGTCGGAGAGCAGAGAGGTCCACCGAGCTGTGAACCTGCGAAGCCGTCCCCCCACCCATGAGTCAGGCAGGGGCAGGCCTTCATGCAATTGCGGGCTTGGGTGCCGGCTTGATTGGCTTACGCACCCAGGGACGTTTCTTTTCCCCAGCTGAGCCCCCGTCAGGCTGGGAGGGTTTACCCGCGGGCACTGACTGACGAAAAAAACGCTATTGTGTGGGAAAAGGACCCGGCTTGCGGCGGGGTTCCTTCCCCTTGGAGGACTGAGGGAGGAGAGTGCTCTTCCCTCCTGTGACATCTTTGATAATGTCGTCCAGTGAAGACCCAAAAAGCCTCTCACCTTTAAAGGGTAAATCCACCAGGGCCTTCTTAGAGGCCTGCTCCGCAGACCAGCATTTTAGCCAAAGGCGGCGTAAAACCACCGCCGAAACAGAAGCCCTGGATATCAAGGGTGCTGCATCTAGTGAAGCATCACAAACAAACAAGGCCCTGGACCAGTTGGTCAGCCAGTCTAATTACCTCGGATGGGAGCTGGTGCTCCTCCGCAGCCTGGCGCAAAATCTTTGCGAACTCAGTAAGTGTCTGAGACACCAGGGTAGTGGCCACAATAGGCCACAAGGCAGACCCCGGCATGGTACACATGGAGCGGGTCAGTGCTTTGGATCTTCTATCAGTCTGATCCTTAAAAGCAGGAACTCCCTCTACAGGGAGAGTGGTCACCTTGTTTAGCCGGGCGACCGGAGGGTCCACCACCAGAGGAGAAGTCCACTTCTTTAAGAGGTTCTCCTCAAAGCGGTACCGAACCGCCAGGCGGTGAGGGACTACAAAAGCCTTCTGCGGCTTTTCCCATTCCGCATCAATGAATTTATCAAAGGGCACATAAGAAAAAACCTCAGAGCGGTCTGATTTGTGTGAACCAAAAGACCGAGCCCTCAGCGGATACCTCAGCTGTACAATCTAGCTTAAGGGAGTTCCTTACAGCATTGATAAGCTCCCTGACAAGTGCCTTATCATGCCCAGACCCAGTTAGTGTCTTCCTCAGGAAGGTCCTAGTCCACGTCTTCAGATAAAACCGAACCAGGCACCTGCGCAGCCAGGTCCTGGTCGGAATCTGAACATTCCCCTGGGGATAGCGGAGGGAGGGGGCGCTTTTTACCCCCCTTTACTGCCACACGCCGCTTCCACCCTGGCCACAAATGTCTCCAGGACTGCCGACAAAGAGTCTATAGTGAGTGCAGAAGCAGAAGTACCAGCTGCCTCTGCCATGCTGGGGGAAGGAGGACAAGATACTGACTACATATCCGAAGGGTAAAAAACTCCCAGGGCCCAGTTCAGAATGAACAGAAGCAACACCCACCACTCCTGCTGCACTGACCGGGGGGGGGGGGGGGGGGGTGTACAGGGGACTCACCACACCGGAGAAGAACTGCTCTGCGCCGCTGCCCTTGTCGCACCCTGCTGCGTGTCTGTGTGGAGAAGTCGTGAGGTAAGCTGTGGAATGCGGTGAGGAGAATGGAGTTGCGCGCCGTGAAAACCAACGCTAGAGGCCGAGGACTCAAGCAAGATGGCCGCCGAGCATCTACGTGGAGCCTGGTGCGGCTACAGCTAAATGGCCGCCAATGGGATTTTCAATGCAAACTGAAAATCCACAAAAAAAATGGCGTCATAACGCGGCAAAACACACCATTTGAAAAGGGTGAAAGCCTGGAAAGGCTGTTCAGCCCCAAAAACGTCCAGAAAAAAAAAAAAAAGGGACCCTCAGCAGTAAAAACACAAAGGCCAGGCGCACAGTCCCCTCAACCAGGTGCCCCCCCCCCCCCGACAGCATGTATAACAGCAGAGGGAAACAAGGGAGCAGGGAAGGGAGGATACCCAAACCCCAGGAATGCCCAGCCGTATCACCCCACCTAAGGAGGGACTGTACTTGCCCGTCCTCACGACGACTCACTGGTGCATTGCAGACAGGCATACAACCACAATGGAGGTAGCCGTCAGCCCGGTCCACTGAGTGAGACAACACTACAGCTCAGTCATGTGCGGACCTCGGAGCAAAGCTCACTGGCCACCCCAGGAGTCATGGGGCATGTCGTGGCAGACCCAGCCTCTTTGCAAAGGTGTGCTCAAGCTCGCTGGCTGAACTGAGAAAACTACAAGGATCTAAGATATCCAGACTGTCTCTCAGCCGACAGTTGATAGAAAAAGAAAAAATAAAGAAATAATTAAATAGAAAAGAAAATAAAATCCTTTCCTCAGGCGCTGGGCCCAAAGGGAGCCATACGTCCTTCTCCTTTGCTAGGCAGAATGAAACTGAGGCTGCATGCTGCTGGGAGCAGGGTTATGTCCGGAGGGACCGCCCCCTGGGCGGGGCTGTTCAGCTCTGTTTTAAAATGACATGTATATGTATCTAACATGTTCTGCCTAGTCCTCTCCTGTAAACAGGGAACATAATCCACTTGTCATGAATGAAGAGGCTGTGTCCATCCATGGATGACAAGAGAAAAGAGGGTTTACTTCCTCTTTAAGAACCACATTTAACGTAAAGAGTCCTGAAAGTGATGATTGGCTCCCAGAGGGCTCAAATCTCAACATAGAGCCCGTTTGGGATTATATGAATAGACTGAAGGATTTAAGGTAGTATACATTTACAGAAGATCTGTGGTTAGTTCTCCAAGATGTTTGGAACAACCTGTCTGCAGAGTTCCTTCAAAAACAGTGTGCAAGTGAACTTAGAAGAACTGATGCTGGTTTCAAGCCAAAAGGGTGGCTTTGGTTTCAAAAATGTTAAACAAACACACACACACACACATATATATTTCCCCGGTACTATAGCAGGGTTTGACAAATTTGCTTGGAATCTAGGAGCCAGCTAAAAAAGTTAGGAGCCAGAAAACGCACCCTGTCCCGACGAGCTCGCGCGCAGAAGCAAACACATACGTGAGTAGCGCCCGCATATGTAAACGGTATTCAAACCACACATGTGAGGTATCGCCGAACGTTCGAGTGAGAGCAATAATTCTAGCTCTAGTCCTCCTCTAACTCAAAACATGCAACCTGTAGAATTTTTTAAATGTCGCCTATGGAGATTTTAAAGGGTAAAAGTTTGTCAGCATTCCACGAGCGGACGCAATTTTGAAGCGTGACATGTTGGGTATCAATTTACTTGACGCAACATTATCTTTCACAATATATAAAAAAAAAAAAAAAAATTGGGATAACTTTACTGTTGTCTTATTTTTTTAATTAAAAAAAATATATATTTTTTCCCCAAAAAAGTGCGCTTGTAAGGCCGCTGCGCAAATATGGCGTGACAGAAAGTATTGCAACGATCGCCATTTTATTCTCTAGGGCAGGGATCCTCAAACTACGGCCCTCCAGCTGTGGTAGAACTACACATCCCATGAGGCATTGCAACACCGACATTCACAGACATGACTAGGCATGATGGGAATTGTAGTTCCCGAACAACTGGAGGGCCGTAGTTTGAAGACCCATGCTCTAGGGTGTTAGAATAAAAAATATATATAATGTTTGGGGGTTCTAATTAGAGGGAAGGAGATGGCAGTGAAAAATGACACATTAGAACTGCTGTTTTACTTGTAATGCCAACAGCTACCACAAGATGGCGCAGGTCACAGAAGGAAGCTTGGCACTTCACAAGGACACAAAGCCGCGGCCTCAATTACCGGCCATCGTGCCGGGGGGGGGTGCCCCCACCTCCCCTGCATCGGCGGGCCCGCGATGGCCTGCAAATGAGGCCGCGGCCTTGTAGGCCGCAAAGCTGCGGCCTCAATTACTGGCGGGTGCCAGGTCACAATTTGTTGCAATTGCGACCTGGCACCCAGGTTTTGTCGAGCCCTGTACTATGGGACTTTAAGGGCAAACTATGGTAAGCAAGTTGTTTAAAGTGTTAACATATTGGTGCAAATCATCACCATAACCATACATAGTACATAATACACGTCAAGTACCCAGCTCATGAAGAGCTAGTGAAAAGCATGGAGCACGGTTTTAATCTACAGAAACAATTATGACACATTCCATCTTTCATAGATCCTACTACTTGGATTGAGTGTTTCTCCAGGATAATGATCATTATCTTTGACCAATATGTGAACTTATGCCTGATATACCAGTATGTACTGTGCCTATGCCTACTATAGAAAAGCATTACTGATGTGAGGTTTGCTTCTGTTCTTTAGTTTCTCCCCTTGTCTATCTCAGTTTCTGATATGTAAAGATCTATCATTTTTGCCATGAACTAAAACTGATATTCATCACCAGGGTTACCATTCCTCTGCACATCATGTGCACTGCCCAGCCGTGGGCTTATGTGTGTGTAATATATATATATATATATATATATATATATATATATATATATATATATATATATATATATATATATATATATATATATATATATATATATATATATATATATATATATATCCACCTTGTGTGGCGTTGCATCCTGTCCAAAGTATCTACTGCATATTGTGCATGACGTCCCTAAACTTTTGTGAGTGTGGGGGGGGGGGGGGGGGCCCCGTGCGGCTCTGGGGAGCACTCTTGTAGCCTCCCACGGTAAGCGATGTCCCTTACTTTATTATTTTTTAATAACATTTCCCTTGTTGCAAGCTACAATCACGTTCAGACGCCCACATCTATCCATGTCCCTTAATCCTCTGTCACGCCCCTCACTGCGCATCATTGTGTCCGTGATGATGCTGGACGTTGCGGCGTGACCAACGTTCACACTGCACATGTGCGGGCGTCTGTATAAGATCTCAGACGGAGTGTCTGCTCAATGCGGAGGCTGCTGCTCTGGAGATTTACATGGAAGCCTGGTTTTTATGCCACTACAACTGCGCCATCTAGGTAGGTTTTTCAAACTTTGTGCACTTAGCACACATGCCCACAAGATGCTTTGCGTATAGAGCTTGATTATGATGCCTGTTTTTTCTCCGTTTCAATTTGTGACACATAGGTACATGCAAAAAATATCCCTACGCAATACGGTTGAATAAAAATACTATCGATATATATGGATGGGCATCAGAGGGCTGTTTTAATAATTTTAACAATATGAAATATGGCGGGGTATAGCAGCACACCCATATAAAATGTTGGCTCTACTATTTACCATGTTTTTCACTAGCTCTTCGTGAGCTGGGTACTCATCGTGTATTATGTACCATGTATTGTTATGATGATGTTTTGCACAAATATGTTTTTAACACTTTAAATAAAATCTCTTCTATCTTTTACTACAACTTGCTTACCATAGTTTGCCATTAAAGCCCCATAGTACCAGGGGGTACTTTTTGTCTTTTCTATACAGTAATTATAGGATGTTGGCAACTTATATCGGTGATGCAATTTTGCCGCAGTGGTTTCTTTCCTTTAAAGTGGATGTAAACCCAAATTTTTTTTTTATGTCACAATATAGAGAATAAGATTTCCTATCATCTGTGCCCAGTCTTGCCACACAGAGTTAATCCAGCTCTGAGCAATCCTCTTTTATTGTTCAGTGAAAGTTAACAGACTTCCAGATAAAAACCTGTCTAAATAAAAAGTCCTTTCCGTCCCCTTGCTTCGAGTGACATACATTACCTCTCACAATGAACTGTAGATCACCACCCATATTATGATAAACAACCAGGAATGTGCATGTGTCCAACCTAGTGCACGAGATATGTAAAAACCCTGTCACTCAAAGCAAGGGGATGGAAAGGACTTTATTTCGACAGGTTTTTATCTGGAAGTCTGTTAATTTTCACTGAACAATAAAAGTGGATTGCTCAGAGCTGGATTAACTGTGTGGCAAGACTGGGCACAGATGATAGGAAATCTTATTCTCTACATTGTGACATCTTGCACAGGTTTTCCATATTTTTCATTTTCCAGTCACTCAAAAAGTCTGCACAAAGTTAATTCAAGGAATATAGAACTTCACATTTTCCAAATAGACAGATTCTGATTTCTTAGGTCTAAAGCCCTGAGCTGTGATTATACAAGTCTTCATCAATATGGCTTTGATTGCAACTATGCAAAGCAAAATGGGCAGGGGATAGCATAGCGTCTGGATTAGAAAACTGTCAACAGAACCAAAACATTTTGAAAAAAAAAAAAAAAAAAAAAAAAAAAAATGACCCACATATTTTCAACTGTTATGCAGCCATCCTCTCTAGCTACACTATAAAAAAAAAAGTTGGAAACCATATGAATTTACCCACAGAAAAATAGCGTCGGCTAGGGGTGCAACGGATAAAAAAACTCACGGTTCGGATGGTTCCTCGGATTAGAGTTACGGATCGGATAATTTTTTGGATCAGCAAAAAAGAATTGCAGCCTCCCTGTGCCCCAAATTGCTGCCTTGCCAGGGCGGAGGAAGTAAGGGCAGCTGGCAGGGCTGGATTTGCTCTCCCTGCCGCCCCAAGGTCAGGTTCCGCAATGCACCCGCCTCCCCCCAAATCAATGGAGAATGGCAACCAGATGGCAGGGGCGGCACAGTTAGTTCAAATATTTATTTTCTTACTTATCACTTTATTTTTATTTGTAGCTTGTCGTTTACTTTTTATTTTTGTACAATTTTCTTATTTTTTACTTTTTAATAATTACTTTATTTTATTAATTTAATTATAATTTTTTTTTAAAAAATTACTTAAACTTTATTGCTATCGCACAGTAGAAAACAATGCCCTGTGTGATAGCAATTGGAGTCCTAGCACTGTGCTAGAATGAGCCAGCACACAATGAGCCAGCACACAATGAGCCAGCACACAATGAGCCAGCACACAATGAGCCAGCACACAATGAGCCAGCACACAATGAGCCAGCACACAATCCTCAGTGGTTGGTGTCCCATAGACATGTGTGATGTTACCTGTGATGAGGGTTCTCCTATGATGGATTCTCATTTCTCAGTGTCCAGCGATCACAGCTCTCCCCTGTAATCCTCCAGCCAGGGATCAGCACCATGTCCGCAGCCACACTCACTTCCTCTATTAATAAGCTCCGCATTACTCTGCATACCCGACCAGGAACCAAGCCTCGTTGTCACCATGTTCCAGCCATTGAAACTTTCTCCACTCTGCTCGCACAGTCGCGCCTCCTCCTAACCCTACGCTGTGATAGACAGAACACATCCCAGCATTGGACCCGCATTCTATCACAAACGTGGGGTTAGGAGGAGACGGTGATGTGCGAGCAGAGCGGGGACAATTTCAATGTCAGCCGTTACACTGATCTGCTCGACCAATCTCCCAGCCCCCCTCCCTCTACCCGCGCTGCAGATCACGTGCGTGACGATCTGAAGTCATTGATCCGTGCGGATCACAGATCAATTCTGATCTGTTGCACCACTAGCATCGGCGATAAAACGCCGCCATTTTTAACGTCTACGCTATGGGTGGATTTGCGGCGCATTTCAGTTGCTAGCAGGGCAAATTTAACCCCCACTAGCGGCCGAGAAAGGGTTAAAACCGCCCGCAATACGCTGCTGAAGCAGCGCATTGCGGGCGGTATAGCCGCGCTGTCCCATTGATTTCAATGGGCAGCAGCGGTATTACACACCGCTACAAACATGCAGTGGCTAGCAGGACTTTTTTTTACCATCCTGCTTTCACACTGGAGACAATGGAGCAGCTTTTTAATGGCGGATTGCAGCCGTTTTTTTTTTTTACGCCATAGCACCTGCAATACGCCCTTAGTGTGAAAGGGGTCAAAATATTAACCTTTTTTAACAAATTAATGGTACAAACCACTTGGTAAACTTAGAAAAATAAAGAAATTACGTTTTTGAACCTACCATTTCATCAGCCAGGATGCCATTTATTCCATTTTCATATAAAGAGATTAGCCAATTCAAGCCTCTGACTTGATAGTCTCTTAACGTGCCATTTTTTACATCTGCAGAACAAAAAATACAATTCAAGATGTTTCTCCAATTATATAGTTAAACTAAGCGAAAATTTACCATTCATATAGGAGGGAAGCTTTTTTTTTTTTTACACCATCACCATGCCAATTTATAGCAAAGTGACAACAGTCTGCACAAAGCCTCACTCCGTTTTATACTAACCTTTCCAACACTGCTCCTTTGACTGTCACTGAAAAAATGTGATCGATTTACCTGTAAAATCCTTTTCTTGGGGGTACATCACAGAACATAGGGATCCCTTCCCTCTAACTTTGTGATCTATGGATTGCTGCAAACACTGAAGCTTTGCCTAAAACAGGGAGGCGTTATGCCTAGAAGGGAATTTCCCATCACCTGAAGGTGACAGCACAACTGTTGTAGTGAAGATGAGGAGTCCCTGTATCTTGTGATCTCCAAAAGGAGTTTTACAGGAAAAACAAATTCAATTTTATTTTCTGTACATCCCAGGACCCAGGGAATTTTGATCTTCAATACGAAAGGGATGTCCCAAAGCACCGATAATGAAGGGAGGGAAACAAGCCAACAGGCCTCTAAACAAGTACATCAGAAAGTGCTAGATCCTCACTCAACATCCTGAACGGGCCAAGCAAAAGGTAGCATCCTCAGCGGCTTCAACAGTCATGTGGCAAAACTTTGAAAAAGTATTAAAGCCTAGGAGTCACCCAACAGTCCTGGTAGAATGAGCGGTCACTAAAAATTGTGCAACTTAACCCACAAGCTTGAGAAATAAGCTGCTTAATCCATTGAGAGATGGTAGTTTCGGAAGCTGTAAAAAAAAACCTTCCTTTGGCCTCCAGAAAGCACAAAGTGGAAATTGACTGAATAGCAGCAGTCAACTTCAGGTAACACTGATAAAAAGAACCAAATCTAAAAGGTGTGAAGGGCCTTGCCCCCCAGAAACCCCTTCAGGCAAAATGGATGGCTTAGACCAGGGGTGTCAAAACTTTTTTCGAAGAGGGCCAGATTTGATGAAGTGAACATGCGTGAGGGCCGACAATTTTACCTGACATTCTTTGAACCATTACAATTCGGTCTAAGTGTATTAATTCGAGCACTAATACACTGCCCAACAAGAAATATCTTGCCTTTGTCATGCTCGTCCCGAACACACAGATGAATGCTCTGCTCTTTAGGGGTACCGTTAATTCTTATTGGTACCCCACACATTGGAAAACGTGGTGTGCTTTTAGTGCTGAGCAATAAAAAACAAAAAAAGGTCAGGGACTTCTTTCCCTGCATTTTTGTGGGTAGGGAAGTCCATTGAAATGAATGGGCTGCCCTACAATATGCGGCTCCTTGTAAGGCCTCTTGCACACTGCAGCTTGAAATGGCCCAGTACAGCTTTTTTTTTTTACTGAACTAAAATACAGCCCATTAAGGCCCCATTGTACACTGCTGCTGCTAAACGGACTTTCAGAGGCAGTTTGACACTTATCAACTGCCCCTGAACTCAATCAATGTCATCTTATGTGCACAGGTTCGTTTACTGTCGTTTTAGGCAGTTGCGTTTATAGGCCTTTTTAAAAAATTAGTTCAGACACCAAAGTTTCCAACGTTTTAGATGCCAAACTCTGCTAAACACAGCAACCCGCGTTTAGCAGCAGTTTATAGGCTTTTTTTTTCATTTTGCCCATTTAAAAAAAAAATGATTGCTTTTAAAAATGCAAATGCAGCATGTAAATGTGGCAAAACGGATGTTTTAAACGTGGGTTACTATCTGTCAAGTTAAATCGCTCAGGAGCAGTTGTAAAAACATCCTGTGTACATGAAGCATTACTGTAATGTGCCTATGCACAAGAGCCGTGCATTCTTCAGTTAAAAATAAAAATCTGCATTTTGTCTCATGCGTGCAAATGGAAATTTACATATTGTGCAGAACAAAAACACGAGAATATGTTTTTGCGTGAATTTGCACGCAAATACATACAAAATAAACATCTGAAAGAGTAGATGTTTTAACAGGAGTATCAGGTGCAAGAGGCCTAAATGGATCCATACTTACAAGAGGGCGATTGCTCAAATCTGGTACAAATATTTGTTGTCTTTGAACTTTCCGTTAACAGCTCTTCATCTTCTTCCTGCTCTGTTCTACGATGCCGATTACTTTAGAAAAAAAAAACAAAAAGCAAAACACTAAGTATATGTTAGGAAAAAAAAACATTTTGTAAATGCCCATTTCTGAAATATATAAAAAAAAAAAAAAAAACACAGTAAAAAAAGCAACTCCAAATACTCCCAACACTGCAGACATCTTAAGGCCTCATGCACACTGGACATTAAAATAACGTTTTAAAAAACAGCAGGGAGTTTTTTTCTTTTCTATTCAATGGATCAGCTGAAAAACTTCTCGGAATCCAATCGTTTTTTGTTTGTTTTTTTAAGCCAAAAAACACCCCAGCCAAAAACTGCTGATAACAGTGAATCCTGGGTTCAAGCCGTTTGAAAATAATGACTAGATCCCCATGCTTTTTCTACAATAAAAACGCTTCTTATTTGCAATATAATCTGGTACCGCTAGGGGGTTCCTTAAAAAGTTTGAGAAAATATGAGCTGGATAAATAAAATCTATATCTGGGGACAGAATTTTAATGGGAGGGGTGGCAGAGTAATCAAAGTATGGAACTGGACAGAATGGGACCAAGTGTACACACAGAAGTAGCACCAAGTTTTATTAAGTACTCAAAGTGTGGTAGAGTATAATATGGTCAAAAGGTTTCAAGTTTAGTTTCATTTGTATTGATCAGATGCTGAATATATATAATATGATGCACATTCTTTGTTCATATGCAACATGGCTATGGATGTATGTTTATCAATGTTTTCCTCCATACAAAGCGAGTAAGGGCCCTTTCACACCGGGCGGATGGAAAAAATAGGGTCTTCCTCAGTCTGCAGAATCGGAGGAATGCGAAACCGAGCGAGATCGGGTGTCAGCGGAAGAAAAAGCAGACATACGGTCCGCCCGTGTGAATGGGGCCTACTGGAGGTTTTGTTTATAAATCTTTTTGAAACATGACTAAAAAAAAAAAAAAAACACCCGCTTCTTACTTTCCACCATGCAATCTTCTTGGTGGGCACAATTCGGCATACAATCCTAGTATATGCCGGGTGTGGGGAATTAAACTTTACATTAGGGCTGCAACTAACGATTTTCATAATCGATTAGTTGGCCGATCAGGTAAATACAGATAGAGAGAGAGAATATATATATATATATATATATATATATATATATATATATATATATATATATATATATATATATATATATATATATATATATATATATATATATATATTTATATATTACACACACACACACAAAGCTGTATTTACCCACACAAGGACTCTTAGGTGTTTTCGGTGCATTTACTACATAACCTGCAACTGCCATTTTCCTCCTTGTACAGTTTTAGAGATTGCCTTGATTAAAGTGCAGTATTCAATGGTTTCACCAACCTCTATTTCACACTACTCTGCAGTAATGTGGCGGTCATATCTTATTTGAAAAAAAATGCTAGGGGGTGTCATAATGCCTTTATATTTCTCTTTCAAATAGATATTACTTACTCTCCAACGGATAATAAATTTTGCTTCTCGTCTTGCTTTAACCGAGGTCGCCCAGGCTTCATTTTTAGTGGTGAGGTTGGCGTTTTCTGTGCTGCAGGCTGTATAAAGTGCGCAAACAACTCTGTCTGTTGCAGTAGATAGTCAAATCGGTTGGACCGGTCTGTTTGCTACATGAAAAAAAATAAAAAAAAGTTTTACAATTCAACAATAAGTTACGAAATTTGATTGTGCATGTTCAACGAAGATTGATGCTTTAAAAAAACAAAAACAACACTGCCCATCTATTTTCAGCCTGATGTTTTGCATAAGTGATTACTCTGACAGTTCCACAATTTGTACACAACTGATTAAATTGGGACTTTAGGGCCCCTTTCACACCATCAGGCCACCCATTGACTTCTATGGGGAGGCGGGTGTCAGCGGATACATGTCCGCTGACACCCGCCTTCCACCTGATGATATCCGCTGAAAACAAACATAGCAATCCGATGGAGGGATGAAAAACCTATGAAAACGGACAGGCGGTCCATTTTCATCCAATCTCCCCATAGGGGAGAGTGGAGCTCTGACAGTTCCATCTCAGCACAGTGAGCGGTGACGGACCCGTCAACCACCTGCTCAACAGTGATTCAACAAAGCGATCCCCAGTGAGCTAGTGGAGTCTGTCAATAAGGATCCGCCCCATGTGAAAGGGGCCTTACTATTAGATTTATAGAACATACTAAAAATTACTTGAAAGGTGTAAGCTCTTTATCACAAAACAATTCAAAACAAAAAACAACCACAAACCAGTTTTGTCGCACCAAATCAGTACCTATTCATACCAGGTCTGTACTTAGTAGAGCCATTCTTTGCTGACTGACTTGGAGACTTTAACCAGCTTTCCAAATATGGATTCTGAAATTCTCACACATCTATAAATGCCAATTTCAAAATGACAGCCGGTAGAACCATTTATGGGCTTCTCATGAAAGGGGTAAATGGGTTAAATACTTATGCAATAAGAGGAATTCTAACTTTCTTGGAGTTAGAAACAGGTTGGATATTCAAAAAAGTATCCATAATTTAAAATTTGCAGCTTTTTTTTATTGTTTGAGCAAAATGTGTTTTGCATTTGTGTTAACCCCCTGAGACTTTCTACTTGTTGAAGCGTTAACTAATTAGAATTTTTTTTTTTTTTTTTTACAACAAAAAGGAAATTTAACATGGAAACGGCAACATACATTTCCAAGTCATTTACAAAGACCCGATGCGTTAGGTCAGGGTTTGACAAATTTACATGGAATCTAGGAGCCAGCTAAAAAAGTTAGGAACCAAAAAACGCACCCTGTCCCGCCAAGCTTGTGTGTCGAAGCCAACGCATACGTAAGTAGCGCCCGCATATGTAAACGGTATTCAAACCACACGTGAGGTATCGCCGCGATTGGTAGAGAGAGAGCGCAATAATTCTAGCCCTAGACCACTTCCAACTCAAAACATGCAACCTGTAGAATTTTTTTTAAACGTCTACTATGGAGATTTTAACCCCTTTCTTACCAGCGCGGTGTAAAATGACGCCGGCAGGAACCCTCCCTCGATCCGGGTGGACGTCATATGACATCCTTTGTTCCCGGCGATCTAGGGTGCGCGGCACCGCTCGTGACCCGGCGCGCGTGCCCGGCGGCTGCGATTGCCTGTGATCACGGCAGGAGTGTAGATCTGTGTGTGTAAACACACAGATCCACCTCCTGTCAGAGGCGAGACCAATGCTGTGTTCCCAGTACAGAGGAACACACATCAGTCTCCTCCCCTTGCGAGTCCCCTCCCCCTACAGTTAGAACACACTTTAGGGAACATTTTAACCCCTTCAGCGCCCCCTAGCGTTAACCCCTTCCCTGCCAGTCACATTTACACAGTAATCGGTGCATATTTATAGCACTAATCGCTGTATAAATGTGAATGGTCCCAAAAAGGTGTCGCAGATCGCCGCCATTACTAGTAAAAAAAATAATAAAAATGCCTATTTTGTAGACGCTATAACTTTTTCGTAAACCAATCAATACGATTATTGCAATTTTTTTTACCAAAAATTTGTAGAATACGTAACGACCTAAACTGAGGAAAAAAAACATTTTTTTACTTTTATTTGTCACTCTTGTTTATAGCGCAAAAAATAAAAACCGCAGAGATGATCAAATACCAAACGAAAGCTCTATTTGTGGGGGGGGGGGGGGAACACAAAGTTTTAGTTTGGATAGTGTTGCATGACCGCGGAATTGTCATTCAAATTGCAACAACACTGAAAACTAAAAATTGGTCTGGGCAGGAAGGGGTTAAAGGGTAAAAGTTTTTCGCCATTCCACGAGTGGACGCAATTTTGAAGCGTGACATGTTTGAGTATCAATTTACTCGGCGTAACATTATCTTTCACAATATAAAAAGAAAAAATTGGGCTAACTTTACTGTTTTATTTTTTTTTAAATAAAAAAATAAGTGTATTTTCCCCCCAAAAAAAGTGCGCTTGCAAGACCGCTGTGCAAATACGGTGCGACAGAAAGTATTTCAACGTCCGCCATTTTATTCTCTAGGGTGTTAGAGGGCGGGAAGGAGATGGGAGTGAAAACCATAAAAAACACATTAGAACTGCTGTTTTGTTACTTGTAATGCCAAGGGCCACCACAAGATTGACAATAGACCCCACCTCAGAACGCTGCTTCAAAGATCTTGCAGCAAGTATCCTCAGAAGCTTAGACATTAAGCTGGTAGAACTTAGAGAAGGTATGAACCAAAGAGTAGTGATTTTGCAAACACCTGTAGATCGGATTTCGAAGGAGTTATCCTTGAGTGCAAGACTACTTAATCTTTGTGGTAGATCAGGAATGGTTTCATACAAAATAGCCGCTAGTTCAGAGACACATCTGATCAATGCAATAGCTGCCAACAAGGCTACTATGGAGGAGATCATGCAAAGGGTTCTTTCTGCAGGTCAGGGATAACCAAATCAAGATCCCAATGAAGCATAGGGTGGAGTAAGGGAGGTCTAATCTGAGAAACATGTTGAATAAGGGTGTCTGTAAAAGAAATGTAAACCACTTCAGCCCCGGAAGGATTTACCGCCTTTTCCGACAAGGCCATATTTTGCGTTACGTCGCTTTAACCGACAATTGCGTAATCGTGCAACGTTGTACTTAAAATCTATGTCCTTTTTCTCCTACAAATAGAGCTTTCTTTTGGTGGCATTTGATCATCTCTGCGGTTTTTATTTTTTGCGTTATAAAAAGAAAAAAAATGTAATTCATCAGTTTAGGCCGATATTTATTGTACATATTTTTGGCTAAAAAATATATAGCAATAAGCGTATATAGATTGGTTTGCGCAAAAGGTATAGCGTCTACACCAGTGTTTCTCAACTCCAGTCCTCAAGGCGCCCCAACAGGTCATGTTTTCAGGCTTTCCATTATTTTGCCAGTGATTTGATCAGTTTCACTGCCTTGGTATTTACCCCAGCCATTTCATCTGAGGGAAATCCTGAAAACATGACCTGTTGGGGCACCTCGAGGACTGGAGTTGAGAAACACTGGTCTACACAATAGGGGATAGATTCATGGCATTTTTTTAAAAAACTTTTTTTTTTTTTTTACTAGCAATGTCAGTGATCCGCAATTTTTCATGGGGACTGACATTGCAGCGGACAGATCGGACACTTGTCATTTATACAGTGATCAGTGCTATAAAAATACAGATTACTGTATAAATGTGACTAGCAGGGAAGTGGTTAACACTAGGGGGTGATCAAGGGGTTAAATGTGTTTCCTAGGGAGTGATTCTAACTGGGGCATGGGACTGACTGGGGGAGAAGACCGATTGTTGTTCCTATGCATTAGGAACAGATCGCTCTCCTCACCCCTGACAGAACGTGGATTTATGCGTGTACACACACACACACACACACACACACAAATCCCTGTTCTCGCTGTCAGGAACGATCGCAGGTGCCCGGCAGACATATGCCCTATATTGACAGAAACACAAAATTGTTGACATGTTTGCAGATTTATTGAAAAAAAACTGAAATATCACATGGTCCTAAGTATTTAGACCCTTTGGTCAGTATTTAGTAGAAGCACCCTTTTGATCTAATACAGCCATGAGTCTTTTTGGGAACGATGCAACAAGTTTTTCACACCTGGATTTAGGGATCCTCTGTCATTCCACCTTGCAGACCCTCTCCAGTTCTGTCACGTTGGATGGTAAATGTTGGTGGACAGCCATTTTTAGGTCTCTCCAGAGATGCTCAATTGGGTTTAAGTCAGGGCTCTGGCTGGGCCATTCAAGAACAGTCACGGAGTTGTTGTGAAGCCACTCCTTCGTTATTTTAGCTGTGTGCTTGGGGTCATTGATTTGACGGAAGGTAAACCTTTGGCCCAGTCTGAGGTCCCGAGCACTCTGGAGAAGGTTTTCGTCCAGGATATCCCTGTACTTGGTCGCATTCATCTTTTCCTCAATTGCAACCAGTCATCCTGTCCCTGCAGCTGAAAAACACCCCCACAGTATGATGTTGCCACCACCATGCTTCACTGTTGGGACTGTATTGGACAGGTGATGAGCAGTGCTTGGTTTTCTCCACACATACCGCTTAGAATTAAAGTGGATGTAAACCCACTCATCCTTTCTAAACTACTGTCAAAGTGCTGATCTATAAGGATATACATGCCTCCTGCATGTATCCTTACCTGTCAAATGTTTCCCCTCTGTCTGTTATAAGAACTGAAAAACTGCAGTTTCTATGGGTGGGTCTGTTGTCTGGAGCTTGGTGGGTGGAGTTGTGATGTCAGTAGACTCCCCGCCCTCCTCTACACTCTTACACTGAATTCTGCTATTATCACTAACATCCAGTCAAAATCCAGAAAAGTAACCACATGACTTCAGAAAATGAGTGGGGGTGGGAATTAAAAAATAATGCCCGTCTCCAAGCTAGTGCATGAGATATGTAAATAACCTGTCACTCACAGCAAGGGGGCGGAACGGACCAAGGTTTTTCCCCTGCAAGTCCGTTTTATTACACAGAACAATAAAAGAGGATTGCTCAGAGCTGGACCAACTCTGTGGCAAGACTGGGCACAGATAGAAAATCTTATACTGTACATTGTGACAAAAAAAAAAAAAATATATTGGGTTTACATCCAACTTTAAGGCCAAAAAGGTTCCAACTTTGTCTCAGCAGACCAGAGAATCTTATTTTTGACCATCTTGGGAGTCCTTCAGGTGTTTTTTTTTTAGCAAACTCAATGCAGGCTTTCATGTGTCTTGCACTGAGGAGAGGCTTCCGTCGGGCCACTCTGCCATAGAGCCCCGACTGGTGGAGGGCTGCAGTGATGGTTGACTTTCTACAACTTTCTCCCGACTGCATCTCTGGAGCTCAGCCACAGTGATCTTTGGGTTCTTCTTTACCTCTCTCACCAAGGCTCTTCTCCCCCCATTTGGCCAGACGGCCAGCTCTAGAAAGGGTTCCGGTCGTCCAAAACGTCTTCCATTTATGGATTATGGAGGCCACTATGCTCTTAGGAACCTTAAGTGCAGCAGAAATGTTTTTGTAACCTTGGCCAAATCTGTGCCTTGCCACAATTCTGTCTCTGAGCTCTTCAGGCAGTTCCTTTGACCTCGTGATTCTCATTTGCTCCGAAGTGCACTGTGAGCTGCAAGGTCTTATATAGACAGGTGTGTGGCTTTCCAAATCAAGTCCAATCAGCATAATCAAACACAGCTGGACTCGCATCGAGGCGTGGAACCATTTCAAGCATGATCAGAAGAAATGGACAGCACCCGAGTTAAATACAGGTCATTCTCAAAAAATTAGCATATTGTGATAAAGTTCATTATTTTCTGTAATGTACTGATAAACATTAGACTTTCATATATTTTAGATTCATTACACACAACTGAAGTAGTTCAAGCCTTTTTATTGTTTTAATATTGATGATTTTGGCATACAGCTCATGAAAACCCAAAAATTCCTATCTCAAAAAATTTGCATATTTCATCCGACCAATAAAAGAAAAGTGTTTTTAATTAAAAAAAAAAGTCAACCTTCAAATAATTATGTTCAGTTATGCACTCAATACTTGGTCGGGAATCCTTTTGCAGAAATGACTGCTTCAATGCGGCGTGGCATAGAGGCAATCAGCCTGTGCTTCTGTAGCGGCCTTAAGCTCATCCAGAGTGTTGGGTCTTGCGTCTCAACTTTCTCTTCCCAATATCCCACAGATTCTCTATGGGGTTCAGGTCAGGAGAGTTGGCGGGCCAATTGAGCACAGTAATACCATGGTCAGTAAACCATTTACCAGTGGTTTTGGCACTGTGAGCAGGTGCCAGGTCGTGCTGAAAAATGAAATCTTCATCTCCATAAAGCTTTTCAGCAGATGGAAGCATGAAGTGCTCCAAAATCTCCTGATAGCTAGCTGCATTCACCCTGCCCTTGATAAAACACAGTGGACCAACACCAGCAGCTGACATGGCACCCCAGACCATCACTGACTGTGGATACTTGACACTGGACTTCAGGCATTTTGGCATTTCCCTCTCCCCAGTCTTCCTCCAGACTCTGGCACCTTGATTACCGAATGACATGCAAAATTAGCTTTCATTCGAAAAAAGTACTTTGGACCACTGAGCTACAGTCCAGTGTTGCTTCTCTGTAGCCCAGGTCAGGCGCTTCTGCCGCTGTTTCTGGTTCAAAAGTGGCTTGACCTGGGGAATGCGGCACCTGTAGCCCATTTCCTGCACACGGTGGCTCTGGATGTTTCTACTCCAGACTCAGTCCACTGCTTCCACAGGTCCCCCAAGGTCTGGAATCGGTCCTTCTCCACAATCTTCCTCAGGGTCCGGTCACCTCTTCTCGTTGTGCAGCGTTTTCTGCCACACTTTTTCCTTCCCACAGACTTCCCACTGAGGTGCCTTGATACAGCACTCTGGGAACAGCCTATTCATTCAGAAATTTCTTTGTGTCTTACCCTCTTGCTTGAGGGTGTCAATGATGGCCTTCTGGACAGCAGTCAGGTCGACAGTCTTAGCCATGATTGGGGTTTGGAGTAATGAACCAGGCTGGGAGTTTTTAAAAGCCTCAGGAATCTTTTGCAGGTGTTTAGAGTTAATTAGTTGATTCAGATGATTAGGTTAAGAGCTTGTTTAGAGAACCTTTTCATGATATGCTAATTTTTTGAGATAGGAATTTTGGGTTTTCATGAGCGGTATGCCAAAATCATCAATATTAAAACAATAAAAGGCTTGAACTACTTCAGTTGTGTGTAATGAATCTAAAACATATGAAAGTCTAATGTTTATCAGTACATTACAGAAAATAATGAACTTTATCACAATATGCTAATTTTTTGAGAATGACCTGTATATGAGTGTCACAGCAAAGGATCTGAATACTTAAAACCATGTGATATTTCAGGTTTTTCTTTTTTAATAAATCTGTAAAAAATATTAGAATGAAACAGGGGGCTCCGAGATAAGCCTGTCTGGAAGAGGCCAGAGATAGTCTCCTAGATGTTTGAGTAGGTCTGTCTACCAGGTTCTTCTAAAGAATTTTTTCATGCATGAAGGATTACCAGTTTTTTGCTTTTTTTTTTTTTTTTTATAGGCGCATTTGAAACAAATTTTGCAATTTAGGAAAGGTATACAACCTGGAAACAGAGTTAAGGGAATGATCCAATACCAGTGCTAGAGAATCCTTAGTTATGATAAAGAACAAAAAAAAGGGGGTAACTGGTTGTATCTGGTGCCCATTATTTCTACACCTGGAATTTCCCATTTCCAAAACATAAGAAATTAACCACTTGCTTACTGGGCACATATACCCGCCTCCTGCCCAGGTGAAATTTCAGCTTCCGGCACTGCGTCGCTTTAACTGACAATTGCGCGGTCATGCGACGTGGCTCCCAAACAAAATTGCTGTCCTTTTTTTCCTCACAAATAGAGCTTTCTTTTGGTGGTATTTGATCACCTCTGCGGTTTTTATTTTTTGCAATATAAACAAAAAAAGCAACAATTTTGAAAAAAAAATTAATATTTTTTACTCATTGCTATAATAAATAGCCCAATTTTTTTTCCCTCAGTTTAGGTCGATATGTATTCTTCTACATATTTTTGGTAAAAAAAATAAATAAAATAAATCGCAATAAGCACTTACAAAATATGGGACAGAATTTTTTTTTTTTTACTAGTAATGGCGGTGATCTGCAATTTTTTTATTGGGACTGCGACATTATGGCGGACACTGTTGACACATTTTTGGCACCATTCACATTTATACAGCGATCAGTGCTATAAATATGCACCAATTACTGTATAAATGTGACCGGCATTGAAGGGGTTAACACTAGGGTGAGGAAGGGGTTAAATGTGTACCTGTATTGTGTTCTAACTGTGGGGGGAGGGGGGTGACCGATGCTGTGTTCCTATGTACAAGGGACACAGATCGGTCTCCTCTCTCCCCTGACAGGACGTGGAGCTGTGTTTACACACAGAGCTCCACGTCCCTGCTCTGTCATTGCCGATCGCAGGTACCTGGCGGACATCGCGACCGCCAGGCACGCGCATCAGAATCTCGGGGGCGCACCGCTCACGCGCCCCCCAGTGGCATCGAGGATGTCATATGACGTCCTGTTGGATTTTCAGAGCCACCGTGTGGCCGTCATTTGACAATGGCCTGGGGCTCAGGTGGTTAAAGATGTTAGGCTCATCCTACTTCATCCAGGCAGTGATGGCTGAGGTAATCTGCCTGCCAAGTCTCTGCTCTTGGGATTTAAATAAAAAAAGGGGGGAAAGAAGGAGGGCTGGACAGAGCTTCCCACCCATGAGATGATCAGAGTTGCTTCCAATTCCTGACTCCTGGTACCTCTCCCCTGGTTGATAAAGGCCAAAGCCATGACATTGTTTGATTGTACCCTGATAAGGGGACCCAGAAGAAGGGGGTTCCAGTGATTCAGAGATAGCTTTAACACCCCGAAATCCAGGATGCGCACGGTTTTCATCCAAAAAATTCAAACGTCAGAAGAAATAAATTTCTTATTTCATCTGTTCTTAACCACATCAATACTTTCACCCCCTTCCTTCCCAGGCCAATTTTCATCGCTATTGCATTTTCAATGACAATTGCGCGGTCATGCTACGCTGTACCCAAATGAAATTTTTATCATTTTGTTTGCACAAATAGAGCTTTCTTTTGGTGGTATTTATTCAGGACTCCGTTTAAAAAATGTTTGCGATATAAGCGAAAAAGTTGCGGAAATTTGGAAAACAATATATTTTCTTTATTCCATTTTAAAAGAAATCCAATAAAATCGAATTTTGTCATAAATTTAAGCCAAAAAAAAAATCCTATTAAGTGTATAATTGGTTTGTGTGATCACGGACATATGTACGCAAACGATCATATGTGCGCAGATAATCATTGGGACATATGGATTTTACTGTTACATATGTGGGGGACATGTGTTGTGCGTTTTACGGACATGTGCGTTTTACATGGTGTGTTACTAGGCTGGTGATCAGGGTGTAAAAAGCTGCAAAAAAAATCTCATACACACTGATCACCAGCCGGGTGCAGCAAACCACTCTCCTCACTGAGAACTAATGTGCGAGGAGAGTAGAGCCGATCGCCTAGCAAGCTCTGTTTACATCACATGACGGCTGTGATTGGACATGGCCGTCATGTGATCAGGAGGGCCAATTACAGAGCCCTCCTGCAAATCCGAGAAGCCCCGTGTACGGGTGACGCAAGTGTATTGAGGCTGCGCGGGCATGTGCGCGATCCAAATAGGATTTTGTCGTCATACTTGCCTGTAAAATCCTTTTCTTTTGAGTACATCATGGGACAGAGACAGGCTAATATTCATTACCTGCTGGGACGCCCCAGAGCAATAGCCTTGAGGGGAGGGATACACCCTCCCAAATAATAATAACCATCAGAACTTTATACGGCAACCTGCAGTACACTGCGGCCGAAAACTGAATGCTTGACTGCCCGAACATCCACTTGATAAGAATGTTGTGGACGTATGCACTGAAGACCAGGTAGCAGCCTTACAAATCTGAGCCACAGATATTTGATGGTTCCTATACCCCTGGTAGAATGTCGGTCAACTGAAAGGGGGTAGCTTCATGTTTCAGACCGTAGGCCTGAATGATCAACTGATGGACCCAATTGGCAATGGAAGCTGTCTGCCCCTTTCTTGAATGCCATCTTTTGGCTTCACACCAAGCATTACAAGTCTTCCAGACTTTATGATAGATTCTTCTAGTGACAGTTTTTCTAGCATTCACTAGGGTAGGCATCACTGGTTTTCGAGATGCCGCGGTCCTTTAACACCATGGCTTCAATAGCCATGCCGTCAAATTGAGAGACTGCAAACTGGGGTGGAATATGGGACTTTGGACGCTTCTATGTCAGACTGACAAGAGACGGACCAATCTCTGGGAACCAGGGCCTTCTGGGCCAGGCTGGTGCTACCAGAATGACTGGCTCCATGGAACTATCAGAGCATCTGCTCCAATTACCAGAGGATCTCGTCAGAGAGACAAACTGTTGTAGTTTGTTGTTGAATCTGGATGCCAGTAGGTCAACCTCTGGCAATCTCCAATGCTGGCAAATTTCCCAAAACACCTCTGGGTGTATGGACCATTCCCCCGGGCAGATCTGCTGGGGGCTGAGATAATCTGCCTTTCAGTTTTCTACTCCCGGGATACAGACTGCTGATATCATTGGCACATATCTTTCTGCCCAGGCAAGTATGTAGTTCACCTCCTTTAGAGATGAATGACTCCTTGTACCGTCTTCGTGGTTTATATACACACGCCACTGCAGTGGTATAGTCGAATTGGACCCCGATAGGCTAGTCCTGAAGCAGGAGTGTAGGACCAGACGTACTGCCCTCAATTCTAGGACGTTGATGGGCAGGATCTGTTTCTGACCATCTCCCCTGGGCTGAGAGCCCATCAAGGGTTGCTCCCCAGCCTGAGAGACTGGCATCTGTAGTCAGTAATTTCCAGGTTACTGGGAGAAGGGTTTTCCCTTTCGCAGGTTTTGATCTTTCAGCCGCCAATTTAGGCTTAAAGGGGTTGTCCTTATTTCTTCTGAGAAATCCTCACTTCCTGTTCTGTCTGAAACTCCACACAGTAATGCAAGGCTTTATCCCTGGTGTGGAGTGTCGTGTCCGCCCCCTCCCATGGACTACAGGAGTGTCAAGACGCTCTATGTTGCAGATAGAGAAAGGAGCTGTGTGTTAGTGGGCATCGTGACTCTCCTGAAGTCCAAAAAATGTACCTTTCCCCCTTTAAGGATGCCTGAGGGGATAAGCACATTGGATAATCCAGGGCTTTTCTTCCCCTATTTTAAGCCAACAAAATGCTTTGTTGTAAGGGCCTGGCATGTAACCGGGCATAGGGCACTGCCTCGAAAGAGGATACCATCCTCCCTAGAAAGCTCATGCAGAGCCGAGGCTTATCTGATGCACCTGAACCTTCAGGGCGCAGATCCTTACGTGGTAAGAATACTCATGCTTAGGATCAATCTAGATACCCTAAATTTTGAGCTGGTCTCAAGTTTGGCCTTTAGTATATATGATCCAGCATAAGCTCTTGAAATACTGTACTGTGTGTATTATGCTCTGTTCTAGAACCTGTACCGAGTGGTCTCTGAGCAGGAGGTCATCCAGGTTCCCTGAGCACCAGACTCCCTTGGGCTCTTAAAAAGCCCAGTACTGGTCCTAGGACCTTTGTAAAATACCTGGAGGGTCAGTCAGAAGGTTAGAGCCACAAACTGAGAATGACATTCCTCTACTGTAAAATGTAGGAACCTCTGTTAAGGCTGAAAAAATAAAAAAAAAAATAGGTATGTGAAAATACTCATCTTTTATATCAATTGAGGCTAAAAAGTGTCCCCTCTGAAGTGAGGTTACTACTGAGCGGACAGACTCCATCGGAAAGGATTGTATTGTTAGATACTGGTTCAGGGATCTTGGGTCCAAAATGGGCCTGGTGTCCCCGTTTGGTTTCTGACCCATAAACAGGTTTGAGAAAAACCCTGTGCACCTTTCGAGTATCGGAACTTCTACAATTACTCTTTGACGCCCTAGGTGATGTAGTGCTTGAAGTAACAAGCCTCTGAGGATCCAAGGGGACGCGGAATCTTAAAAACCTCTGGGGGGCATCCCCCGCAACTCCAGTCTATAACTGCGAGATATAATTGAGGTGACCCATTCGTCATGAATTGTTACATTCCAAAATGTCCTCAAAGTCCAGAAACCCCCCCCACAATGGAGTGGGGGCTTCCCCTCAAAGCAGGGATTGGTGCTGTGTTCTAGAAGAATTTTAGACCCAGGGCTTTTTCTAGTCCTGGCCTTGTGGTTTGCCCCTGGTCTTAGCACCCTGTGAGCAGTGGAACCGCCCTGATGCCGAGACCCTTGAGGAGGCAGTCCCTAAAGAGGGATGTCTGGTGCTTTTCTTCACAGGAATTGGAGAACTCTTCCCACCGGAAATCTTTTGGATCTATTTGTCCAAGTGATCACCAAACAAATATTCCCCATAAAAAAAGGAAAACCTGCTAATAACCTTTTACAAGGAAGCCAGTACTTTTTCCCATAAAGTCTGCCCATATGTACAGACCTAAGAGCCAGACGAGAAACCTGCTGTATAAAAACCTTTAAGTACCTGTTCACACTATCACAACTTGGGATCCGACTTGTGTCGCCCCAAGTCCCGCGACATGAGAAATTAAAGTGAATGAGAGCCGTCTTAATGCACACTACTGAAGTCTTTCCGACTTCAGAAAAGTTTCCTGTACTACTTCAAGGCGACTTCTACCCATTGATTTCAATGGAAATCGCCAAAGTCAGATCAGTGTCTTAACTGAAGCAAATTTACAGAAAATTTACAGAAAGAGAAAATAGTTCTCAGGCAAATCCCTCCCACAGAGCCAATTATTGTTTGATTGGCCAGTAGCAAAGCCTGTCCTGGAGGCGACTTGAAGTTGCCTTGCAAAGTCGTGCCGACTTTCATGTCTCTGTAGTGTGAACCAGTACTAAGGTATCAACAGCAAAAACACAGCGCTCAAGGAATATCTGTCATATTAAGGCAGATCATCCTCCTGGTTAGGCCTATTAGGCCTCTTGATCCAATCCCTTAGGGACTGGCAAATACCAATTGCTGCAACAGCTGCCTAAATAGCTGAACTGGTCAAAGAAAAAAAAAAAAAAAGGAAGCCCTTAAAGCGGATGTTCCACCCCAAAAAAATATTAAAAGCCAGCAGCTACAAATACTGCAGCTGCTGACTTTTAATATTAGGACACTTACCTGTCCTGGAGTCCAGCGCCGCGTCCGCAGCAGAGCACGAGCGATCGCTCGTCGCCCTGCTGCTCCCCCCTCCATCCACGCTGAGGGAACGAGGAAGTGAAGCGCTGCGGCTTCACTGCCCGGTTCCCTACGGCGCATGCGCGAGTCGCGCTGTGCCCGCCGATTGACTCCCACTGTATGCTGGGAGCCGAGTGTTCCCAGCACACAACGGGGTGGGGGGGCGACGGGATGTGACAGAATGCCCGTCTTTTGCCCGTGAATGCCGGGCCGGAAGTGGGTGAAAATACCTGTCTTTAGACAGGTATCTGCACCCCCCTCCCCCCTGAAAGGTGTCAAATATGACACCGGAGGGGTGGAGGGTTCCGATCAGCGGGACTCCACTTTAGGGTGGAGAACCCGCTTTAACTCCAATTTCTTGTCCACAGGGTCTTTTAGGTCCTGTGCGTCATCTTCCAGGTGAGTTTAAGGAAGAGACTGCTGCATCTGCTGGCACGCTCCATTTTTAACAGACCTTTCATCCATGGGATATGAAAGGGAAACATTTTAGGAGGAGGAGTAAGGGTCCTATTAGGATTTCCCGATCGGCATACACTGCCTGTTCCAGAAGGGGGTGTAGAGGGAAATACTGTGTTGCCTAAAGAGGCCTCATGGATCCCAGAGAAACAGGGGGGCTCAGTTAGCTCTGTTTTTTAAAGAGGCAACTTAACGCAGAATGAACCATTTCGGTCAGGGTCTGGATGAGAGGCATCTATCTGCAACTGCGAGGCAAACATCCACTGCATAACTTCTTGTCCAAATTGCTCGGAAGGAGACTCATCTGCTGGGCACTCCACTAAATCCTGAGTTTTTTAGCCAATGGAGAGTCGAGCAGATCAACGGCATCTCCTTGCAGAGGACATCTGGGAATATAATCAGGGCACTGATCATTAGTGCCCTGATTACAATAAAGCACACACAGGGAAAGCAATAAGTGCCCACCACTACTAGCAATCAGTGGCCATTAGTGATTCCAGTCAGTACTGGCCATCAGTGAAGGAAAAAGATTACCGACAAACTAAGAAAAAACCCCCCCCCCCCCCCCCCCCCTTTCAAAATTTTCTTAGTAAAAAAAAAAAAAATAGAAGTGAATACCAGCAAAAAAAGTTATATTTGTGTGAAAAAAATTATAAAAATTCCATATGGGTACAGTGTAGCATGACCGCGCAACTGTCATTCAAAGTGCGACAGCTCTGAAAAATAGCCTGGGCAAGAAGGGGGTGCAAGTGTTCTGTATTGAGGTGGTTAAGATATAACACTTGCATTGCAAATTGCATAGGTTTAAAAAAAAAATTCAAATACCATTTAATTATTTGACAATCCTCATTTTAGCTTTTAAACTAAAAACGTATAGTTACCCTTTTCTCCTCATAAAAAGAATCTTCTCCACTGCTTTCCTTTTGTTTGAAGGGGAAATCGCTGTCATTCTCAGATTCTCCTTTCTTAAAAGCAAGAAGAAAAAAAAAAGGGTTGAGAAAATAAAAAGCTTATGACAGTATTAAACCCAAAAGCAAACATTTAATTATAATGCAGATTACCAATTCTTAGCTGTGATTGCTACATTTGCTCCCCCCCCCCCTTTATTTTCCCTTGGTGCTCCAGGCAGTAAGGTGCTGTTTTTCCAACAGCACAAGTACTTTGTTTTGAAACAAATAGTTTACTGACAGGGGTGCTTACAATGATCAGTGCGGGGGGTCAGCAACTTATAGATCGCGACCAGGTGACTGGCAGAACGCGGTCTGGGCTTGCTGACCCACCAACCCCGGTCATTAAAACAGAGTGCAATGCAGAGGGACTACTTGTAAAGTTGGACCTGTAGTAGGAAGCAAGAGCCGCCAATGCCTCCTATGTAGTGCTGGCTTCTGTCCCATGAAGAGTGATACCAACCTCTCATCCCAGCAAGCAGTTTCCAGAGCGGTGCCAGCAGCAGGAAAGATCTTCAGGTCAGTGTGAAGCAATACACTGGGCATAATAGTACATTATAGGGTTGCTTTCACACTGATGCACTGTTGTTTACCCACACTGCAGGTGCAGTGTACCTGCAGCTTCCCTGCGCTTAGCCATAGACTTCTATTACATCCTGCATGTTCGGTGCACTTTCTGAAAGCGCACAAAAACTCCTGCATTCCGAAAGTGCAAACATGCAGGATACAATAGAAGTCTATGGAAAAGCGCAGTTAACCCAGGAAAGTCAGACATGCACTGTGCTGCACCTACGGTACAGGTAAACTGCAGCACATCAGTGTTTTATATGTATAATAAACCTCCCAGGAGTGACACTTTAAAAACATGAATATATATATATATATATATATATATATATATACACACATATACACATACATACATACACACATACACACACATAAAAAAAAATCAATAGTCCATAAATTGTGATGATGGATCATCCACAGTGACGCGAAATCCAAAAACAAGCACCCAAGGAAGAAGTGAAGATAGGAGTGCCTCCACCTACGAACACACTGCCGCTTACCGCAATGTTCTGATCCCTTATTATTGGGGGGGGGGGAATCAATGGACACCTGTGGCCAAATACCCAGCCTCGGGTCTCTCTGGCATGCAGCAGACGTCCCAGCTTCAAAAGTGGTACCCTCCTGTGAGTTTACAGGATCAAGGTATCCCGATAAAAAAGACAAAAGGCTAATATAGTGTAAATCCAGCGTTCTGTCCCTTATCCAGAGTTTTTCTCATCTTGTATTTTACAAATTGGGTTCATTGAAATACCAAGTTAGGAACAGATTTAGTTTGATTTCATCTATTCATATGTCCAGTTTATTATTTATTTTTTCATTCCCTTAGGCACAGCATTCTAGGTTTGTATAAATAGTGCATCTGTAATCTCTAATATAGACGTGACAAAAGTTTACCCTCTTCTAGTATATTTGCTTCATTGACAGTGTTCCCCCCCCCCTTTACCAAGATGGCAGGACTCAGATCTAGGCTTGGTTACTTGCTCTTTGTGTATTTATGCGGTACGTCAGAACCAGGGCTGTGGAGTCAGAGTCGAGGAGTCGGGGGAAATTTTGGGTACCTGGAGTCGGAGTCGGCAAACAATGCACCGACTCCTACTAAATTTAGATTGGAATAAAAAAAAAAAAAAAGCAAGTTTAAATGTCCCAATTCACAAAAAGTTATAATTAATGACTTCTCTACTGTAAGAATAAAGACCAATGCATGCAGTGCCTCACGTAACCGCAAAACGAACACGTTAAGTGACCGCTTAACTATACCACTATATGGCACGCAACGCACAATTAGGAGCTGCAATACTTATACTTTCCATAGTGTTGTGTCCTGCTTTTACAGGGAACGCAGCGTCCATGTGTAACCTAGCCTCTCACTCATAAGGGATTAAATAAATATGTTTTTTTGCAGGACTAGAGAGTGAGACGCTTGTATAAGTGAAGGGAATGGAGGGCCAATAGTTCAAGACTGAAGCTGTAAACCATTGGAAAAACTGCTGTCATTTAGCTAAGGCTATAAAAACTTGTAAACTCCAATTGTTAGCTTAAACTTTAAACATGACTATGGGATTCTCCTAGGAAAATCATGTTTTAGAATAAATGCCCCTTCCTGGATCCTCCCACTGCCCTATGTTTTGTTTTTGTTCTAAAACAACCAAATAATGTGGTTTGTATTTTTGAACTGGTAAAGATCCTGTTCCTGATGTTTATGCCTGCTGCTACTATCCAGCCACTTGATTGATTAAAGCGGGAGTTCACCCATAAAACAATTTTTCCCCTTAGATGGATGCTTGTTTTGTCTAGGGGAATCGGCTAGTTGTTTTAAAATATGAGCCGTACTTAACGTTTTCGAGATGCATCTTCTCAGTCGCTTCCGGGTATGGGTCTTCGGGAGCGGGCGTTCCTTCTTGATTGACAGTCTTCCGAGAGGCTTCCGACGGTCGCATCCATCACGTCACTAGTAGCCGAAAGAAGCCGAACGTCGGTGCGGCTCTATACTGCGCACCAACGTTCGGCTTCTTTCGGAAAATCGTGACGCGATGGATGCGACCGTCGGAAGCCTCTCGGAAGCGGCGGAGAAGATGCATCTCGTAAACGGTAAGTACAGCTCATATTTTAAAACAACTAGCCGATTCCCCTAGACAAAACGAGCATCCATCTAAGGGTAAAAAGTGTTATGTACGGGTGAACCCCCGCTTTAAAAAAAAAAAAATAATAAAACTTTGTTTTCATTGTGTTTGTCTTTTGCTTAAACTGTGCAATACAGTAGACTGTTGGCTTCCCAGCCAGTAGTCCTGTGGTAGGTTGCGTTTCTTTCCCTCAAGGAATGTATAAAATACATTCGCATATTAATACAGAGGAGTCGGAAGTACATAAAACTGAGGAGTCGGAACATTTATCTACCGACTCCACAGCCCTGGTCAGAACGCCGCCCGTATCTGACGTCACCGCGCCCACGCCAATCCCGGGAACTATACGGGCTGTTTGAGAGGCGGCCGGCTCGATTTTATACCATTTTATCTTCACTTTTATACAAGTGTCCATTCGTCTTTTATTTATTAAATGTGTAAGGATTTACACTATATTAGCCTTTGTTTTTTATGGGATACCTTGATCCTGTAAACTCACAGGAGTGTAACACTTTTGAAGCTGGGATGTCTGCTGCATGCCAGAGACCCGAGGCTGGATATTTAGCCACAGGTGTCCATTGATCCCCCTATAACAAGGGATCAGAACATTGCGGTAAGCGGCAGTGTGTTCACTTCTTCCTTGAGTGCTTGTTTTTGGATTTTGCGTCACTGTGGAGAATCCATCACAATTTATGGACTATTGAGTTTTTGTTTTTCATTTATATAGACTCTCATGCTCATATTTTTAAAGTGTCACTCCTGGGAGGTTTATAATACTTCACTGCGTGCGTTTATTTATTACACTCAGTTGAATTTTTTCTTTTTCACTGGTTTGCTAACCATAGTCACCTCAGCGTGCGTGGTTATTTTTGCTATTTTAAAAACCTTATGTTTTTAAAAAATTGTGGTGCAGTGCACTTACATTAGTGCTAGTTAGACCCTAGGGAATAAAAGGGCGGTCGTTGCAACTTTTTTGAGAAAAAAAAAAACATGTTTCATGAATTAAAGAAAACAGTAAAGCCCAATTGTTTTGTAGAATGTGAAAGATGTTACGCTGAGTAGATACCCAACATGTCACACTTTAAAATTGCACACACTCATGGAATGGCGCCAAACTTTGGTACTTAAAGCGGAGGTCCGCCTAAAAAAAAAAAAAATTATTAAAAGCCAGCAGCTACAAATACTGCAGCTGCTGACTTTTAATAAATGGACAATTACCTGTCCAGGGTGCCCGCGATGTCTGCAGCCGAAGCCGATCAATCGCTCGGCTCTCGGCTGCCCCCGCCGCCATCCTCGGTGAGGGAATTGGAAGTAAAGCTCTGCGGCTTCACTTCCCGGATCCCTACTGCACATGCGCGAGTCCCGCTGCACGTCCTCACTGGTACCCGCTGTCTTCTGAGACCTGTGTGTGACGTAGACCCCCACAGATTCTGCCGAGAAGTGGGTTCAAATACCTGTATTATACAGGTATCTGCACCCCCTCCCCTCTGAAAGGTGGCAAATGTGACAGCGGGGGGGGGGGGGGGGGCGTTCTGGAGAGATGCGGGGTCAATAATGCCTGTTACACACGATCCGATTATCGGACGAATGATCGTCCGTTTTTTTTTGTATGCCAATCTCACGTTGAATCTGATGAGTTTACTAAAGTCACGAAAATTCTCGTACGGCTCAATAAAAAAAAAAAAAATAATCGGAAGTGATGTCGAACGACAGCTGTACTGATTAAATGAAAATCCGATAGAAAAAAAATTAAAAAAAAAAATCGGATGAACTGTCCTGATCGGCTCTCGGGAGCTCTGTAATAACGATCCAATTATCGTTCGATTGTTTTGAAAGCGGCATTTTTCGTACGATTTTCGGATCGTGTGTATCGGGTATAAGACTTTAAAGGGGTTGTAAAGGTAATAAAAAAAAAAAATACCCTAAATAGCTTCCTTTACCTTAGTGCAGTCCTCCTTCACTTGCCTCATCCTTTAATTTTGCTTTTCAAATGTCCTTATTTCTTCTGAGAAACCCTCACTTCCTGTTCTTCTGTCTGTAACTACACAACGTAATGCAAGGCTTTCTCCCTGGAGAAAGCCTCTTGAGGGGAGGGGGGGGGGGGGAGCAGGAGTGTCAGGACGCCCACTAACACACAGCTCCTTTATCTGCAAAGTAAAGAGTGTCCTGACTTGCCTGCTCCCCCCTCAAGAGGCTTTCTCCACATCAGGGAGAAAGCCTTGCATTACGGTGTGGAGTTACAGACAGAAGAACAGGAAGTGAGAATTTCTCAGAAGAAATAAGGACATTTAAAAGCAAAATGGAAGGATGAGGTAAGTGAAGGAGGACTGCACTAAGGTAAAGGAAGCTATTTAGGAGAAAACATTTTTTACCTTTACAACCCCTTAACCGACAATTGTGAGGTTGTGCAACGGTGTACCCAAACAAAATGTACATCCCCCACCACAAATAGAGCTTTCTTTGATCGCCTCTGCGGTTTAAAAATTAAACTTTTTGCAACAATAAATATCCCAAATTATGAAAAAAAAAGATGCGGTATATAAATCGAAATAAGCGCATATCGATTGGTTTACTCAAAAGTTATAGTGTCTACAAAATAGGGGGATAGATTTATGGCATTTATTATTTTACTTGTAATGGCGGGACCAATGACATTTATACAGTGATTAGAGCTAAAAATAGCCACTGATTACTGTATACACGTCAGGGAAGTGACCAACTCTCAACCAATAACAGCCGATCACATGATGTAAACAAAATATCTGTAATTTTTTTTCCCCCCTAGTGCTAACAGCATGAAGGAAAAAAAAGTTCCATCACCGACCCCTGACAGAGGGACATCGGTCCCAAACAGATGCACCGCTACGATGCGGTGCCCACCACTGCTGCCGCCCCCCGAATCAGCGCCACCTACCAGTGCCCCCCCCATCAGCGCCACCTATCAGGTTTTACGATCTGTCATTTAAGCAGAGCGTTTTGAAATTGTGGCGATTCTGCCCGCAATTCAAAACGCCCAGGTGTGAATGTAGCTCAGGGTTGAAGAGCAAAAAAAAATACACACACACAAACCCCGATTATGAAGGGGGTAAAACCTCTTAGAGATCAAGTGGTTATACTACAAACATGACTTGTATAGATATATATTTCTCCACTTTCCCCCATGGAGGTGGAGCTCCCCTTTAAGAAGAGAAGCAGGCCTGTGCAGGGTGTCCCCGGACAAGTAGTTATCAGTAGATGAAGTAATAATAGGAGAGGCCAGGTGATGGAGGAGGCGGAGGCGGCATCAGGACAATGTCAGAGAAGAGGCCTCCTCCATAGAAGGTGAGCTCTGTCTTCATACTGGTGTCCCACAATAAAGTGTCCCCCTCTCTCTCTTTCCCGGGTAAATGAAGGCAGAGGAGGCGCCTCATGGCCTTCACTCCGCTCACCTCCTCCTCTTATCTCACTCACCGCAGTCACTTCCTCCTTCACACCGGCTCCTTCACCGTCCAACTCCGTCTTTTTCCCGCCCTCTTCTTCTTCCTTCACCGGCTCCTGCCTCTGCGTCTCGGCGCTCTCCTCAGACATATCTTCCCCCGGCACAGAGCTCACCACACGGTTACAATGGTAGGAAGGAACCGGCAAACAGTTGGTGGGCGGTGCTTAACGATAAACGCGGGTGGCGGGAGTTACACTAGAAGAAGAGCGCGCGCTCACCCTGCCGGCTTTTTTTTTTTTTTTTAACCTTGTGCGCGCGCCTGTCCGGAGGGGCGGGCACGCAGATATCGCGAGATCTTGTCACCCCCGTCTTCTATAGGCCAGTACCGTACGTGCGGCTAGGAAATGTTCTGACAGCTCTGACTAACGTTATGTGATAAATATCTAGGTAGTTATTTTATCCGAGGGCACAGACCGCATCGCCGCCGCGCTTTTTCTTTTTAGAGACATGCGTCCATGTGTAAGGAGGCGCGCACGCAACACTCTGGGCAGGGTTTCGGATGAATGAGAGGCAGAGCTGCTTTGTGTTGATCTCGGAGGAAATCTCGCGGGAAGGACTGAACACCGGCTTGTTTGATGACCGCGTGCTCCTAGTGACGTCAGGAGCTTTGTTCTGTCCGGTTGTCGGATACTTATCAGGGAACTTGGTGACAGATGTGATCCATGGTGGCCTCTCCCCCAGCAAAGGAATATGGGACTTCATTTTCTGTTCTATTGTAAACATTGACACTAAATAAATGCTCTTTTTTATTATTATTATTATTATTATGTAACTTTTTATGACACCTGTGACCATACCTCCCACCCAACTGTCCCTGATTTTAGGGACTGTCCCTGATTTTAGGGACTGTCCCTGATTTTGAGCAATGTCCCTCTGTCCCTCATTTTGGTCTGTTCTATAGAGTTGTATATAAAATGCACTTTTTATCTATCAAAAAGTGTTTTCCAGCGCTAAACCTTTCATCTGATTTCTAAATTGCTGCATGTGTAAATTCCAAGAGCCAATATAAAGGAATAGTAGTGGTAAAAAAGTACTTGTAAGTTTAACCAATCGTATGTTTTTGTACAATTCTCCTTTAAGGGGGCGTGGCAAGGGGTGTATCCTATGCCTGCATACTTTTGCCGATAGGTGTCCCTCATTTCCATCTCAGACAGTTGGGAGGTATGCCTGTGACGGTTTGTAGTTTTCCATTGTGAATAGATTGTGTGTATTGCAATAAGCACTATGAGAAGTGACACAATGCCCACATCAGGCTGTATGGGACCAGAATAGTTCACAGAAGTGTCACTAAGGTTTTTTTTTTTTACTATAGGATTCTTTACCACTTAAGCTCTGGACCATTTTGTTGCTAAAGGACCAGGCCCCTTTTTGCGATTCGGCACTGCGTCGCTTTAAGGGGGTGCTGAAGGGGTTAAATGTGCTCTAATTGAGTGATTCTTACTGAGTGGGGGCGTGGCTTGTCGTGTGACGTCACTGATCGTCGTTCCCTATGACAGGAAACAGACGATCAGTGACCGTCTGACTAGGAAGCACGGGGAGAAGTTTGTTTACACTTACCTCTCCCTGTTCTTCAGCTCTGTTACCCGATAGCGGGACAGCCGCGGTGTTTCACCCTAAAAAACAAGTTTGTAGCATGTCATTCAGCATAGTAGCGCGAGCTACAGTATGCCTTTATATTTTTTTTTGGCGCCGTACTCACTGTTTAATCACGTAGTAAAGTTTCAGACTCCCCGCGGGGAATGGGCATTCCTATGCAGAGGGCTCGTGATTGACGGCCGGCTATGGCACGTCACGCTTCACGAAAATAGCCGGAGTAGGTCTCGGCTCTTCACGGCGCTATACGGCGCCTGCGCACAGACATCGGAGCTGACTGCGCAGGTGCCGTGAAGAGCAAACTCCTATTTCGGCTATTTTCGTGACGCGCCATATCCGGCCGTCAATCTCGAGCCCTCTGCATAGGAACGTCCATTCCCCGCGGGGAGTCTGAAACTTTACTACGGGATTAAACAGTGAGTACGGCGCCAAAAAAAAATATAAAGGCATACTGTAGCTCGCGCTACTATGCTGAATGACATGCTAGAAGAATTTTTTTTTTTAGGGAGAACCCCCGCTTTAAGTGATCTCTGAACTCACCTCTCTACCTGAAGGTACATTTTTAACCCCTTGATTACTCAGAGATTTTAACCCCCTCCCAGCTAGTGTCATTAGTACAGTGTACAGTAGGGTTGTCAAACTCAATTTGATTGTGTGTCAGCAGTATGGCTGCCCTTAAAGGGCCGGTTGTATCTGGGGTGCTACCTAAAGAGTGCAGGGTTCAGAAGTGCAATATGCACAGTTCGGGAGTGCGATATATGCAGGGTTCAGGAGTACAGCGTTCAGCAGTGCGCTATGTGCAGGGTTCAGAATGCGCAATACAGAGAATGCAGAGTTCAGAAGTGCACTATGCACAAGGTTCAGGAGTGCGCTATGCAGAGAGTTCAGGAGTGCGCTATGCAGAGGGTGCAGAGTTCAGGAGTGCGCAATGCAGAGAGTGCATAGTTCAGAAGTGCGCTATATGCACAGGGTTCAGCAGTGCGCTATGCAGAGAGTGCAGAGTTCAGAAGTGTGCTATGCACAGGGTTCAGGAGTGCGGTGTGCAGAATTCAGAAGTGCGCTATGCACAGGGTTCAGAAGTGCGCTATGCAGAGAGTGCAGAGTTTAGGAGTGCGCTATGCAGAGAGTGCAGAGTTCAGAAGTGTGCTATGCACAGGGTTCAGGAGTGCGCTATGCAGAGAGTGCAGAGTTCAGGAGTGCGCTATGCAGATAGTGCAGAGTTCAGGAGTGTGCTATGCACAGAGTTCAGGGGTGTGCTATGCGCAGGGTTCAGGAGTGTGATATGCACAGAATGCAGAGTTCGGGAGTGCGCTATGTGCAGAGTGCTGGGTTTAGGAATGTTTTGTGTGCAGAGTTCAGAGGTGTGCTGTGAACAGAGTACAGGGTTTAGGGGTGCACAGTGTGCAAGCCCCCCCAAAGCTTTCTCACATCTCTCCTACCTGGACTGGCTCTAGTACCTCCCTGTGTACGTAGCTCTGCCTCCGTTTGAAGGAAGATCATTCACCCTTTTAGATTCTGGAGATCTATCCCCGCCGTGAGTGCATGCAAAGCTAACCCTTGTAAACACAGAAACACCTCACATTATGGATGCAAAACTGGATGCGAAGGCCACATGACAAGGCCTGGCGGGCCAAATTTGGCATATGGGGGCTGATTTACTAAAAGCAATGCGCTGCTCTGGTTCATGGCTTAATTGGCACGCCGGATGAATCCTTAATTAGGCGCATGAACCGGCGCAGCACAGGGCGCAATGCAATTAATATGTGAAGCCGCCGCGGAACTCCCTTTAGAAGTCTATGGGAGAAATCAAAAGTGTTCATTTTAAAGATTAATATGCAAGTTTTTGTCCTAAAAAGTGTTTGGGGACCCGAGTCCTGCACCAGGGGACATGTATCAATGTTTTTTTTTATTTTTTAAAACGGCCGTTTTTTTCCGGGAGCAGTGAATTTAATAATGCTTAAAGTGCAACAATCAAAGTGAAATATTCCTTTAAATTTCGTACCTAGGGGGGTGTAAAGTAAGCATGTGAAAAAGCGCTTGTTTCCTGTGGTTAGAACTGTCCCTGCTTAAAATGACATTCTGAAGGAAAAAAAGTTATTTAAAAAATCACTTGTGGCTATAATGAATTGTCGGCTCCTGGCAATTCTGAGCAAATTCATTCAGAAAAAAAAAAAGTGTGTGGTCCCCCCAAATTCCATTACCAGGCCCTTCAGGTCTGGTATGGATTTTAAGGGGAACTCCACCCCAAATAAAAAAAAATGACGTGGGGTTCCCCCAAAAATCCAGTCCCCTTATCCGAGCACGTAACCTGGCCGGCCGCAGAAAAGAGGGGGGCAGAGTGCGGCCCCCCTCTCCTGAACCGTACCAGGCCACATGCCCTCAACATGGGGAGGGTGCTTTGGGGTCCCCCCCAAAGCACCTTGACCCCATGTTGATGGGGACAAGGGCCTCATCCCCAGCCGGTGGTTGTGGGGGCCTGCGGGCAGGGGGCTTATCGGACTCTATAAGACCCCTTTAACAAAGGGGACCCCCAGATCCCGCCCCCCTGTGTGAAATGGTAATGGGGTACATTCTTCTTCTTTCTTCATCTTCTTCCGCCATCTTCTTCTTCCTCTGCTTCTTTCTTGGGTCTTCTTGTCCGCATCTTGCACCGGCTTCTTCTTCCATCTTCTTCTCCTTCAGTCGGCCTTCTCGTCCGCATCTTGCTGCTTCTTCCCCGGACGATGCGCTTCAAATTGAAGTTCCCGCCGTGTGATGCTCCTGTGACCCCGCCCCCCTCTGACGCCACGGGGAAAGTCCCCATGTGCGTCAGAGGGGGGCGGGGTCACAGGAGCGTCACACAGCGGGAACTTCAATTGGAAGCGGTGCAAGATACGGACGATTCGCTTGCAATTGAAGTTCCCGCTGTGTGACCCCGCCCCCCTCTGACGCACATGTACCACACGGGGACTTTTTGTTATGACTTTCCCCGTGGCGTCAGAGGGGGGCGGGGACACACAGCGGGAACTTCAATTGCAAGCGCATCGTCCGGGGAAGAAGAAGCAAGATGCGGACGAGAAGGCCGACGGAAGGAGAAGAAGATGGAAGAAGAAGCAGTGCAAGATGCGGACGAGAAGACTCAAGAAAGAAGCAGAGGAAGAAGATGATGCGGAAGAAACCCTAATGAAAGCAGAAAAGAAGAAGCGCGGAAAGAAGACATTAATAAAGGAATTTAAAAAAAAACGGCTATTATCTTTTTTTACATTTTTGACACTTTTTATTGGTGAAATGGTAGAGGTACAATGTACCCCATTACCATTTCACACAGAGGGGGGCCGGGATCTGGGGGTCCCCTTTGTTAAGGGGTCTTCCAGATTCCGATAAGCCCCCTGCCCACAGACCCCCACAACCACCTACCAGGGTTGTGGGGATGAGGCCCTTGTCCCCATCAACATGGGGACAAGGTGCTTTGGGGGGGACCCCAAAGCACCCTCCCCATGTTGAGGGCATGTGGCCTGGTACTTCTGCGGCCGGCCAGGTTACGTGCTCGGATAAGGGGTCTGGTGTGGATTTTTGGGGGAACTCCACGCCATTTTTTTTTAAATTTGGGGTGGAGTTCCCCTTAAAATCCATACCAGACCTGAAGGGCCTGGTAATTGAATTTGGGGGGACCCCCAGTTTTTTTTTATGAGCAATGACTGTATTCTTTATAGCCATGAGTACTTATAACTTACTTTTTTTTCCCTTCAGATATGACATCTTGTACAGGGACAGTTCTAAGCACGGGAAACATGCACTACTTCACAGGCATGATATACCCCCCTCCCCCCCTATGAAATGTAAAGGAATATTTCACTTTTATTGTTTCACTTTAACCACTTCCATACCGCGCCTATTCTGGCACTTCTCTCTTTCATGTAAAAATTATATTTTGTTCCTGGGAAATTACTCAGGACCCCCAAACATTAGATATATTTTTTTAGCAGACACCCTAGGGAATAAAGTGGCGGTCATTAAAGTTTTTTATTTCCAACGGTATTTGCGCAATAATTTTTCAAACGCCTTTTTTTTGCCAAAAAAACGGTTTCATGAATTAAAAAACAACAAAGCAGTAAGGTTAGCCCAATTTTTAGGGATAATATGAAAGACGATGTTACACCGAGTAAATAGATACCTAACTTGTCACGCTTTAATATTGAACACACTCATGGAATGGCGCCAAACTTCCAGACTTAAAAATCTCCATAGGCGACGCTTGAATTTTATTTACAGGTTACCAGTTTAGAGTTACAGAGGAGGTCTAGTGCTAAAATTATTGCTCTCGCTCTAAGGCACGCGTCAATACCTCACATGTGTGGTTTGAATGGCGTGACTTACATGCGTGTTCGCTTCTGAGTGCGAGCTACTAGGGACAGGGGCATTTTAATTTTCTTTTTTTTGTTTGTTCTTTTTTTTTTTCGTAATATTTTTTCTTTTTGCACTTTTTTGTCCCTTTTTTTTTTAGATCACTTTTATTCCTATTACAAGGAATGTAAACATCCCTTGTAATAGGACTAGTGTGTGACAGGCAGGGATGTATTTAGGTTTTGTGCTGCCCTAGGCCTGACTAAACTTGTGCACCCCCTAATTTAAATATGCCCCACCCCTTCCTGCCAAGGCCACACCCCTTGCAGTTTAAAACCCACCCTGAAATTCTTAAGTGGGGACACTAGTTCTGATGGCCTGGGGGGGGGGCAATGGATTCCCTTCATTTACAAAGATTTCCTGTCACTTCCTGTTTGGCTATAGAACAGGAAGTGAAATCTCTGCAATGGGACAGGGATGGTAAAAAAAATAATTGAAGCACCGCCCCCCACAGTTGCAGAATGCCAACCGCCCACATACTGGAAGCAGTGCGGCCGAAAACGAATTTGCCTAACAGTGTAGCGCAAGCCGGCGGAGACACTGTCTGTGCTGCCCCCCTGCAAAGTGCTGCCATAGGCCTTGTTGGCCTAGGCCAAGAAACAGCATTGGTGACAGGTCCTCTTTATGGAGAGAGGCGGGGTCAATAAGACCCCACATCTGTCCTCCAGGCTGGAAAGCATGAGATCAGAAAAAACACTGATCTCATGCTTTCAGCCGCAATCATGTTCGTTCAGCACAGTGGTGTAGTGGATAGCACTTTCACCTAGCAGCAAAAAGGGTCGCTGGTTCGAATCCCGCCCGTGACACCATCTGCCTGGAGTTTGCATGTTCTCCCTGTGCCTGCGTGGGTTTCCTCCCACAATCTAAAAACATGCTGTAAATCGGATCCTGTATAAATAAGCCCTAATATGCAGTAGTATATTTAGGTTTTGTGCTGCCCTAGGCCTGACTAAACTTCTGCACCTCCTAATAGAAAAATGACCCACCCCTTCCTGTCAAGGCCACACCCTGTTTTTGTATGACCGGCCCAGAATTTTTCAGGGGGGGTGACACACACACACACTAGTTCTGGGGGGGAGGGGGGCACTGGATTCCCTTAATTTGCATAGTTTTTCTCTCACTTCCTGTTTGGCTATGGGGCAGGAAGTGAAGGCAAATCTCCACAATTGGACAGGGATGGTACAAAATAAACTGACATGGGCTATAACCCTCCCTCCCTCTATCCAAAATGAAAGAAAAAAAATAAAGTGTTGATTATAGTTCTACTTTAAGCACAAATTTCTGATAATTTTATTGAGAGGACTAAGAAAATATAACCATGCCAATAGGCCAGGATACAGCATTGCCAATATGTATGAATGTGTGTTAGGGACCCCCACAAACACCACCCAATGTTAAATAAAAAAAATTCTTAATTTGCAAATAAGTATCATCTGCTAATTTTTTTGGGATGTCTGCACCCCTGATAGGGTGAAGACACCTCACAAATTTTGTCACTTTCTACTTCAAATTCATTTACTTCCTGTCACATAGCCAAACAGGAAGTGCGGGTAGAACCTTACTAATGTCTTTTCTTGGGGACACACAGATCAATATAAATAGTTTCCCATTATGTAAATTGCACTCTAGCATTTTGCTGTGTACACCCCAATTTATTAGGGATCTTGGACTTTGGGGTCCATTTACTAAAGGCAAATCCACTTTGCACTACAAGTGGACAAGCAAGGAAGAAAACAAAAAAAAAAAAAAAAAAACTTTGCTTCTACAGGATTGTATGTTAAAATCATCAGTGCTTCCCCTCTGATTTTCAGCGACTACGCTTGTACTGCAGAGTGGCTTTGCCTTTACTAAACCCCAAACTAACTACATTTGGGGTGTACACAGCAGTGCTGGAGTGCAATTTGCTTAATGGGGACACTAGTTAGATTGACCTGTGTGTCCCCAAAAAAAGACATTGGTAGGGGTTTAACCTCACTTCCTGTTCAGCTGTGTGACAGGAAGTGAAGTCAATTTTAAGAAAAGAAACATAACCCAAAAAACACAAGCAGGGGTTCTAACACTCACTTGGCTTCCCTCAAACACCCACAATTAGAATAGGATTGCCTTGTGCTAGATTTAAGCACAGTGCTGTAAAAGGGAAAATTTATTATCAATACTTACCGTAATTTTCCTTTCCTGATGGACTCCATGGCAGCCTACGTGTGGGTTAATCCCGCCTCCTCTCCAATGCTATAGGACCCCATACCCATAAAAGTCAGCTCACCTATCAGTACTGTGTTCCGTAACTAGCCGACTCTTGGACCCCTTATTAACCTTTAGGGTGGGAACTCCGTCTGCCATGGAGTCCATCAGGAAAGGAAAATTACAGTAAGTATTGATAATAAATTTTCCCTTTTCCTGACTGACTCCATGGCAGCCTACGTGTGGGAAATAACTAGCCAAACCACACGGGTGGGTATGATGAACAGAAAAAAATTCAATTTGACCCGTCAACCAACAGGATTTACAAATACAAAATCACAGAAGATAGCGAAGCAGGCTCACTACAAAAGTGACATAAGGTCTTAATGCCATAGGGCCGTTTCACAGATAACATCTGGAGCAATGTGCTGGACTGCTGTCCATTAAACCACCATACTCCTGGTGGAAAGTGCCTTCACTGGCTCCGGAGGAGCCAAGCCCTCGACTCTACAAGCTTGTTGGATGGACTGAACGATTCAGGCCGCAATCATTCTTGATAGAGGCTCAGCCTCCCTAAATACCTAATTCATGCCCATTTCCTTAGAGCTTATGAGAATGAAAAAACAGACTTAAAGCGCACCCAAACCGGACAGGGGTGCAGAACTGACCCTCGAGGAAAAAAGAATCCAGCCTGAGAGGATGAGGCACCTGATCCCAAAAGCTGAGCTAGCTCAGGGAGGGAAAATAAAATCAAAGCTTGTGCGGCCAATAAGGAGCTACTACCATCACTTAGATCGCTTCCGCATGAGGTCTTTTTAGGAACGTGAGGATGAATGCGAGTGGTCAGAAGGCGTATGCCCTCTTGGAACCCAATCGATTTGTCAGGACATCCATACCGGAGGCCTTAACTGTACGGCCCTGAGTGAAATCCCTCTTAAGCTTGAAGTTGCCAGTGAAGAGAATAGATCCACTTCGGAATTGACTTCCCAGGAACAGGATCCACTTGAATGTCTGCACATGAATAGACCACTTGTTGGTGTTTAACCGAATACGCGTCAGGAAGTCCGCTTGGACAATCTGGGCTCCGGGGATGCAAGCCGCTGAAATTCTGGACTGGTTCTTCTGGTCCCAAGACAGAATGGGCTTGACCTCCCCCCGAGTGCTCCCTCAAACTCTTCATATAGGAGATCGCCGTGGTGTCGACCATTCTTAATGAAACTGACTCCCCCTTATGGAGACGGGAGAAGGACTGAAGGGCACCCTAAGCTGCCTGAGGCTCCAGAACGATCTAGCCCGGGATGAGAAGAAGCATAGCCAATTTGTCTTGGAGCAGGATCCATTCTGCAGAGGGCTCTCAAACCGGAACTGCTGGCATCAGTCCTGACCATGACCCATGAGATAGGGCAATTACGCCGGTTTAGAACTGAAGCCACCAGAAGAGGTTGCCCCTCATCCTCGATACGTGAAATAGGTTGACTGTTGCCCCTTGGTTTCCGTTGCTGTCGACAACCTAGCTGGAAAGAAGGGCGTACGTCTGCAGGGACCACTTGACCATAGGGATCGTGGAGCCCATTGGGCCGATAATCTTTGATACCATGAGGTCTTCAGCCATGAAGAGAAATTTAATTCTCCTCTGGAAAAAACGAGATCTTCCCCACTGGGAGTGGGATGGTGCCTTCCACTATAGAAAAAACAAAGCTGGGCTCCAAAGTACAGCGGGCGCTGGACTAGTTCTAGGTGGCTCTTTCACTGATCTAGGAGCCATCCACAGCTGGCCAAGGTGGAGACTACCTTCTCCCTGTGAACCAGCAGCTACCCTTTGTCTTGGGACAGCAACAGGAGGTTGAAGTAGTGAAAGGACGTACGTTCTGATGAGAGCCACTATGGCCAGATGAATTCTAGAGAAGACTTGGGTGGGGTTGACAGCCCAAAAGGAAGGAAGATGAAATGTAGATGTTATCGTCCAACTTGCAACCGGAGGTATTTGAGAAACTCCTTCGCCACCAGAACATGGAGGTAAGTATTTTAAGTCGATTAAGAATAGCCAGACGGAGTCTACATTTGACCCTTCATACTACATATACTTGTTTAGGTAAGCTAAGACTGTCACTGGTCGCCATAAACCTTTTCTCTTGTGCTACGAGAGAGGGGGGGGGGTATACCCCCTGGGAATTTCCGTCCCTTGGGACATGTACCGCTGCTCCATGCGACTTCAACGATTTAAGTCCACACAGATGTGCCAGAAGTTCCAGCCAGGCCTTTAAGGGTGAGCTTCTCCCGAGCGTTCAGAACCTTCCATACTAGAAACTCTTCCGATCAAACAGACGCCTAACCTTGGGGAAGACGTAAGTATAAGGCCCACTAGCCGTGACCGAGGCTTGAGTATGGAGACATATGTTCTCTGTCCAGGTTTCCAAAGCCTTAGCCATAGCTGTTAGCGCCAGGTCAGGTCAACAGCCATCCCATAGATTTTCTTGGGTCTTGGCTTATTCTTCTCTCCAGCCCGTCCTGAAGGACGCAGGATCTTCTAAAAGAATGGTAACCCATTTAGCCAACCGTATTAATGCTGCAACTATGGGGGGAGTGTTCCCAGAGACTTCACTTCTTCTGTCATGAAGGGGTATACTCTGGAAATGTTTTTTTTTTTTTTTTTTGATGAAGCAGTTTTCATGTCCACCATAGTCCACTCCGATGATATCCTTTAACTCCGTAAGAATCTTAAAGAACCTCTTCGCTTAGCCGGGGGTGGAAGGGTCCACCCACCTAAGGGTCTCCTTAACCATCCTGACTAGTGGGGGAGCCAAAGAGCCATCAAGGCCGCTGACACTTTACATCACCTTCCAGCTCGCTGACCGAAGAATCCGGAGAAGCAGCGTAGGGCTGTAAGGATCCAAATCCTTTGGGCCGCATCAGCCAAGGAGCCATGTAGAATGGTGGACTGGCTCCGTGTGTGGGATGTATCCCATTTCTTTAGGGATTGATCTACCACATATTTCACCAGAGACTTTTCATACTTCATAGTTTCCAGTCTCTATTTCCCTCAACCGCCTGGGCATCACATTGGTCACATAAGGACTTGCCCTCCGGGACTCGTGTCCCATATCCCCAGCAGGCTCTGCGTTCAGAGCGGCTGTCACGGCAGTGGGTAAGGGGAATGGAGGAGGAATGGAGCGTCTCCTCTATTTGGAGGAGGAATGGAGCGTCTCCTCTATTTGGAGGAGGAATGGAGCGTCTCCTCTATTTGGAGGAGGAATGGAGCGTCTCCTCTATTTGGAGGAGGAATGGAGCGTCTCCTCTAGTTGGAGGAGGAATGCAACGTCTCCTCTAGTTGGAGGAGGAATGCAACGTCTCCTCTAGTTGGAGGAGGAATGCAACGTCTCCTCTAGTTGGAGGAGGAATGCAACGTCTCCTCTAGTTGGAGGAGGAATGCAACGTCTCCTTCCAGTTGCAGGAGGAATGCCACGTCTCCTTCCAGTTGCAGGAGGAATGCCACGCCTCCTTCCAGTCGCAGGAGGAATGCCACGTCTCCTTCCAGTTGCAGGAGGAATGCTGCGTCTCCTTCCAGTTGCAGGAGGAATGCTGCGTCTCCTTCCAGTTGCAGGAGGAATGCTGCGTCTCCTAGATGTAGGAGGAATGCTACCTCTCCTAGTTGCAGGAGGAATGCGACTTCTCCTCTCGTCGGAGGAGGAAAGCGACTTCTCTCGTCGGAGGAATGCGACTTCTCCTCTCGTCGGAGGAGGAATGCGACTTCTCCTCTCGTCGGAGGAGGAATGTGACTTCTCCTCTCGTCGGAGGAGGAATGCAACGTCTCCTCTAGTTGCAGGAGGAATGCGACTTCTCCAGTTGCAGGAGGAATGTGACTTCTCCAGTTGCAGGAGGAATGCGACTTCTCCAGTTGCAGGAGGAATGCGACTTCTCCAGTTGCAGGAGGAATGCGACTTCTCCAGCCGCAGGAGGAATGCGACTTCTCCAGCCGCAGGAGGAATGCGACTTCTCCAGCCGCAGGAGGAATGCGACTTCTGCAGCCGCAGGAGGAATGCGACTTCTCCAGCCGCAGGAGGAATGCGACTTCTCCAGCCGCAGGAGGAATGCGACTTCTCCAGCCGCAGGAGGAATGCGACTTCTCCAGCTGCAGGAGGAATGCGGCTTCACCTCCAGTTGCAGGAGGAATGTGACTTCTCCTCTTCTGTCTAGACGGCGAATCTCGTCTAGATCTAGACAATAAATGGAGAAAGTTGTGGTCTGGCAAGGTCTCGGACATCCTGGACCACAAATTGCTGGTCCGATCTTTTGAAAGAGCTGCAAAAGAAAGATTGGGGGGTGGGGACACCAAACGCAATCTCAAACCCTTGAGAATGCAACCTCAGCCCCCTCCCCTTGCCTGCACCTACCCAGTGCGCAAGGGCTGGCTGCAAAAAGGCAGTGACCTGTCCATAACCTCTGGACAGGACGTCAGCAAAAAATACATACAGTCTGCGGATGACCCATAAATGCTACCCAGACCAGGTAAGCCAACCAGAAGAAAAAACATCTATTTATTATTATTTTTTGTTTTTATATTATCAAAAATATACATTTTTTTTTTTATTTTTTTTTATTTTTTTTACATATAGTGCATCCTGGTGCAGACTCAGCATGGGGAAAGCCACCGCTCACTGTCTGAGGAAAATTCCCGCACTGACAGGAGGCAGACCTTTGAATCCCCGGCCTGGTGACGTCACCGCCCCCTCCACCTCGCGCCTGCGCCGTGAAGACAGCCTAACGGCACCTGCGCGGTCGCCGGACCACCTGCCACTGCGTGAACACGAGAGCCAGGCCTCACTATCACAGAGGCCCCGCACATGCGCAGAGCGGTGGCAGCGTCTGTGACCCGGAAGTACCGTGGCACCCTGGAACGCAAATGCATTCCATGCGCCGTGAGGGGACACAGAGGTACCGGAGAGTACCAGAAAATAAAGGGAAACAAACAAACAAATAGACACAGAGGCGACTGCCATGGAGGAAGTGAAAAAGGTTCAGACCTTGCCAGCCGTTGATGCGTCCACCTTCAGGCATACCGTGGCAACCTCCATTCCATCACTGGGGTATATATTTTTGGAAGTGCAGTTGTTCACCTTTTTCCTTTCAAGCTTTGTTTCCATGCATTGCCTGCACCCAGGCTTCTGAGAGGACACTGATTGCTTAGTGCACTCAGCTGGAGCGGCAGATCCCTTCTTCTCTATGGAGTGTATACTGCCAAAGAATTGCACAGGCCAACTCGTAGCTCAGCCCTGAGCTGTACCGCATGGATGATATGCCAAAAATTCAGGAAATATTCCAAACGGACGCCAGCAGGAACAAACGTGATGTAGGTCCATGAGGAGGACAAAAAAGGAACACAGTACTGATAGGTGAGCTGACTTTTATGGGTATGGGGTCCTATAGCATTGGAGAGGAGGCGGGATTAACCCACACGTAGGCTGCCATGGAGTCAGTCAGGAAATCAGCACTTCAAGCCTGTCCGCCAATACACACCCCCCCCCCCCCCAACAGGCCATGTTTGCAGGTTTTCCTTCATCTTGCACATGTGCTTTAAAAGACAGTCTGGACAGCAATTCTTGATAAGATAAATCCACAAAACATGTCCTGTCGGGGGTACTTGAGGACTGAGGCTGAGAACCACTACAGTAAAAAGGAAACAATACTTACCGCTCTGTATTTTTACTCTTCTGGTGACTACATGGCAAACATTTCACACATGAAGGTGCCAGGAAAAGAGCTTCAAGACAAATCACAACTGTTTTGTTAGGCCAATCGGGCCTATTTCAGCTGCAGCTGTCAAAATCTGTAGCATGAAAAAGTAACAAAAAACAAACTTCAAAATTTGAAAGTAATTTTATTGGTCAACAAAACAAGGAAAGCAAAAACAAACAAAAAAAATCAAACAAAAATAAATAAATATCAAAAATACAAATAAACATAGGTTAATTTGAGACAATAAACAGAATATGGTTTATGCTTTGGAAATAACAGGGTAAATAGACCCACAGACACAGGATTGAAACATTAGTCACAACATCTTGAGAAATATTTAGCAAAATACTGCAGCACAGACAGATACATCAAAGTGAACACCCTAAAAAAAAACATACATTGACAAAAAAAAACCTTGATCAAAAACATATCTGTTTTGCAAAGACATTCAATAAGGACACACAACTTTACTCTTGCCAGCCGGCCCCCCCCACACACAATCTGCCCTCTTTTCAGGCTAGCAACTACTCTATACCAGCTTTATATAACATAGGTTTGTGTGCTAATGAGGCAATTGAAAACACATGGACAGCCCATGAAACACACAAAACTAAAGTTCAGTCTCTACATTGGGTGAACTTGTAAGTGGCTACACCTGTTAAGGATGTCCTTAAATTACTAACCCCAAAAACACACAAAAAGCAACATCAAAAAAATCTAAGTCCCTGGGCATGCTCAGATCACCAGAAATGCAGAGGCAGAAACATAAACAAAGCTGCAATCGCGGCTGAAAGCATGAGATCAGTGTTTTTTCCCCCCCGATCTCATGCTTTCCAGCCTGAAGAACAGATGTGAGGTCTTATTGACCCCGCCTCACTCCATAAAGAGGACCTGTCACACACTATTCCTATTAAAAGGGATGTTTACGTTCCTTGTAATAGGAATAAAAGTGATCCAAAAAAAAAAGGGACAAAAAAGTGCAAAAAGAAAAATTATTACGTAAAAACAGAAAAAAAAAATAATTAAAACGCCCCTGTCCCTAGTAGCTCGCATTCAGAAGCGAACACGCATGTAAGTCCCGCCCACATATGTAAACGCCGTTCAAACCACACATGTGAGGTATTGACCCGTGCATTAGAGCGAGAGCAATAATTTTAGCACTAGACCTCCTTTGTAACTCTAAGGCCGGGTACTAACGAGCAAACATGTACGTTGAAACCGGTCCGTCGGACCGTTTTCACCGTACATGTCTGCCAGAGGGCTTCTGTACGATGGCTGTACTAACCATCGTACAGAAGTCCGCGCGTAAACAATACACGGGGCGTGTCCGCGTCATCGCCGCGACGATGACGCGGCGACGTGGGCGGGCCTGCCATTTAAAGGCTTCCACGCATGCGTCAAACTCATTCGACGCATGCGAGGGACGGCGGGCGCTCGGACATGTACGGTAGGTCTGTACTGACGACCGTACATGTCCGAGCGGGCAGGATTCCAGCGGACGGTTTTAAAACACGTCCAGGAATATTTGTCTGCTGGGAAAAGGCCCGGCGGGCAAATGTTTGCTGGAATTCGGCCCGCTCGCGCCTACACACGACCGAACATGTATGCTGAAACTGGTCCGCGGACCAGTTTCAGCATACATGTTTGGTCGTGTGTACGGGGCCTCAAATGGTAACCTGTAAAAAAAAAAAACAAGCGTCGCCTATGGAGATTTTTAGGTCCTGAACTTTGACGCCATTCCATGAGTGTGTGCAATATTAAAGCGTGACAAGTTAGGTATCTATTTTCTCGGTGTAACATCATCTTTCAAATTATCACAAAAAATTGGGCTAACTTTCCTGTTGTGTTATTTTTTAACCACTTCAGCCCCAGACCATATTGCTGGTCAATGACCGGGCCACTTTTTGCGATTCGGCACTGCGTCGTTTTAACTGACAATTGCGCGGTCATGCCACGTGGCTCCCAAACAAAATTGACGTCCTTTTTTTCCTACAAATAGAGCTTTCTTTTGGTGGTATTGGATCACTCCTGCGTTTTTTTGTTTTTTTTGCGCTATAGAGCGACAATTTTGAAAAAAATAAAATTATATTTTTTACTTTTTCCTATAATAAATATCCCCAAAAATATATAAAAAAAATATTATTTCCTCAGTTTAGGCCAATACGTATTATTCTACATATTTTTGGTTAAAAAAAATCGCAATAAGCATTTATTGATTGGTTTGCCCAAAAGTTATAGGGCCAGATTCAGAAAGAATCGCGGCGGCGTAACGTATCGTCTTTACGTTACACCGCCACAAGTTTTCAGCGCAAGTGCCTGATTCACTTACGGCGGTGTAACGTAAAGCCGTCCGGCGCAAGCCCGCCTAATTCAAATGGGGCGTGCACCATTTAAATTAGGCGCGCTCCCGCGCCGAACGTTCTGCGCATGCTCCATTAGTAAATTTCCCGACGTGCTTTGCGCGAAATTACGGCGCCCCGACGTGTTTGTGAATGGCGACGTGCGTAACGTACTTACGCCGAAAAAAATATATTTTAATTTGACGCGGGAACGACGGCCATACTTTAACATGGCTGGTGTAAAGTTAAGCCTTGAAAAAGCAGGCTTAACTTTGCGATGGGAAAAAATGACTTGCGACGACGTAACGCACGCGAGTAGCTTCGTGGATCGCCGTAAAAGCTAATTTGCATACCCGACGCTGGAAAACGACGCGAACTCCACCCAGCGGCGGCTGAAGTATTGCAGCCTAAGATCTGAAGGCGTACGAAGCCGTAAGCCTGTCGAATCTTAGCCAAATGCCGTCGTATCTTGTTTGTGAATCACAAATTAAGATATGACGCAGCAAATTTGAAAATACCCTGGAGTATCAGTAGATACTCCGGCGTATTTCTTCTATGAATCTGGCCCATAGTGTCTACAAAATAGGGGATAGTTTTATAGCATTTTTATTGATATTTTTTTTTAACTAGTAATGGCGGCGATTTTTATCGGTACTGCGACCTTATTGCGGACACTTTTGACACATTTTTGGGACCATTGGCATTTTTATAGCGACCAGTGCTATAAAAATGGATTGATTACTATAAAAATGCCACTGGCAGGGAAGGGGTTTACACTAGGGGGCGAGGAAGGGGTTAATTATGTTCCCTGTGTGTGTTCTAACTGAAGGGGGGGTGAGACTGACTTGGGGAAAAAACAGATCGCTGTTCATACATTGTATGAACAGACAATCAGGCATTTGTCCCCCTGACAGGACCGGGAGCTGTGTGTTTACACACACAACTCCCGATTCTCGCTCTGTAAAGAGCGATCACGGGTGCACGGCAATGATCGCACCTGCGTCGGGACCAGGGGTGAGCGGGGGATGCTGATCATGAAGGGGAACTCCACACATTCCCAGGGCATGATGGGAATGTGATGTAACAAAGGGTGGGGTCGCCGGGTGGCATCACCCGGTGACCACGCCCTATGCCTATATAAGTCCTTGCGCAATGCTCAGACGGCATTACAGCGGGAGAGCTTGTCGTGTCAACATCGCTGGAAGAGAAGAAGGAACAAGACAGCGGAGAATACCCGGCCCCCACGGTGGGGCCAGGCAGAAGAGACAACAAAGAACACAGCGCAGAAGCCCGGGCGGCCCAGCAGAAGAGGGAAGAGAGAAGACCGGGCTCACGCGGGGCCCGGCAGAAGAGGGAAGAGAGAAGACAGCGGAGGAGAAGACCAGACCCCGCGGTGGAGCCCGGCAGAAGTCAGCTAGGAGAAGCCCGGGCCCGGGGGCCCGGCAGAAGAGAGAAGACCGGCTCCCCCCCCCGCAGAAAACGGTGAAGACCGGGCCTACTCCCCCTTGTAAAAGAGCTTAAAGAAGAAAAGGGGGGCCCCGGCAGAAGACCCCCCAGCTGACTAATAAATTACTACAAAAATCTGTGTAGTGTTTTTTTTTAACTTTACATTTTCCCCCCAGGTGAATGGGTAGGGGTACGATGTACCCCATACTCATTCACATAGGGTGGGGGGCCGGCATCTGGGGGCCACCTTATTAAAGGGGGCTCCCAGGTTCCGATAAGCCCCCGCCCGCATACCCCGACAACCAACGGCCAGGGTTTTCGGGAAGAGGCCCTTGTCCCTATCGACATGGGGACAAGAGTGCTTTGGAGTGGGGGGCGCAGTGCCCCCCTGCCCCAAAGCACACACTCCCCCATGTTGAGGGCATGCGGTCTGGTACGGCTCAGGTGGGGGGGGCGCTCGCTCGTCCCCACCCCCATTCCTGTCCGGCCAGACTGCGTGCTCGGATAAGGGTTTGGTATGGATCTTGGGGGGAACCCCCACACCGTTTTTTTGGCGTAGGTTTTCCCCCTTACCATCCAGACTAAACCTAAGGGCCTTATTTGCCCCTGCAAAGGCAGCTACACCGCTTGATATTTACCAAGATTTTGCCGGCGTAGTGAAGCGGCGTGCTTGAATCTCCCTGATTGCTGCTCACGCATGCGCAGTACACAAATAAACCTCCTGGAGGTTTACATGTATTTGCCGGCGTACGCGATAATTTTTAGAAAAGTCACTTTCACTTTCAATTCGGCCCGTAAAACTTAAACAAACACATGTCACTACACTTCCGTCATCACCCCACATCCCTACTTAATAAACACACTCACACACACCTTCTATTTACATTTCTAAATGCGTCCAGCCACGCCCCCCTACAGTAGGAAACACACAATAGGACACACTTAACCCCTTTAGCGCCCCCTAGCGGTTAACCCCTTCACTGCCATTGTAATTTTCACAGTAATCATTGCATTTTTATAGCACTTTTCGCTGTGAAAATGACAATGGTCCCAAAAATGTGTCCGATGTGTCCGCCATAATGTCGCAGTCAGGAAAAAAAATCGCTGATCGCCGCCATTACTAGTAAAAAAAATTATAATAAAAATGCCATAAAACTATCCCCTATTTTGTAAACGCTATAACTTTTGCGCAAACCAATCAATAAACGCTTATTGCGATTTTTTTTTTTACCAAAAATATGTAGAAGAATACGTATCGGCCTAAACTGAGGAAAAAAAATGTTTTTTTATATATTTTTTGGGGATATTTATTATAGCAAAAAGTAAAAAATATTGGGCCAGATTCTCGTACATACGCCGCCGGCGTAGTGTAAGTCATTTACACTACGCCACCGCAACTTACTGGAGCAAGTGCCGTATTCCTCAAGCACTTGCTCTGTAATTTGCGGCGGCGTAGTGTAAAAGGCCCGGCGTATCCCCGCGTAATTAAAAGGGGGCGGCTTCTATTTAAATTAAGCGCGCCCCCGCGTCGATTGAACTGCGCATGCGCCGGGCTGAAAAATAGCCTCAATGACGCCGACGTGTGCGTCATTGACGTAAAGTCGTTTTTAAGAACGACTTAGGAAAACGACGTACCCGACGGGAAAGGACGACGCGGACCCGACGCCATACTTAACATGGCATACGGCAGACTGGCGTAAGGTTACCCCTCATATAGCAGGGGTAACCTTACGCCTACGGAAACGACGTAAGCGACGACTACGCGACGCAAATTTGTTCGGGGAATCGGCGTATCAGGCTCATTTGCATAGTCAAATGAGACCTGAACGTAAACGCCACCTAGCGGCCAGCGGCAAATTACATTTAAGATCCGACAGTGTAAGTCACTTACACCTGTCGGATCTTGGCCGTATCTATGCGAAAATGATTCTAGGAATCATACGCATAGATACCCGGGTAAAAAAACAGAGATACGACGGTGTTTTCTTGAGATACACCGTCGTAACTCTGCTGAGAATCTGGCCCATTGTTTTTTTTCAAAATTGTCACTCTATTTTTGTTTATAGCACAAAAAATAAAAATCGCAGAGGTGATCAAATACCACCAAAAGAAAGCTCTATTTGTGGGGAAAAAAAGGAGCCAATTTTGTTTGGACGCCACGGCGCAATTGTCAGTTAAAACAACGCAGGTCCTTTACCTGCATAATGGTCCGGGTCTTAAGTGGTTAAAGTAGAGCAGTGTAAATATGGAATGGAAAATACCGTGCTACCCTATCGTATGCATTAAAGTGAAATAAAAACAAAAAACAGCAGCAGTTCAAAAACGTGAGATATACACATCTAAGAATAGCAATTAATAAAAAGAAACTGCGCTAAAATAAATATATAAAAACCAGTGATCATAGTGAAATTAATAAACCACTCAGCCTGTGAATTACCTTTCACCTATCCGTGTGAGCTGTCATTGTATATAGGCCTGTAGAGCGATCTACATACAGGCCCAGATTCAGAAACAAATGCCTATCTTTAGGCGGGCGTAGCGTATCTCATATAAGCTACGCCGCCGTAACTTTGAGAGGCAAGTCCTGTATTCAGAAAGAACTTGCGCCCAAAGTTACGGCGGCGTAGCGTATATGGGCCGGCGTAAGCTCGCCTAATTCAAAGTCGTGACTCCACGTAATTGAAGTTACTAACGAACGGCGCATGCGCCGTCCGTGAAAGTATCCCAGTGTGCATGCTCCAAATTACGCCGCAAATAGTCATTGCTTTAGACGTGAACGTAACTTACGCACAGCCCTAGTCACGTACGATCTACGCAAACGACATAAACAAGGCAATATTCAACACTGGCCTGACGTCCATACTTAACATTGGCTACACCTCATATAGCAGGGGTAACTTTACGCCGGAAAAAGCCTTACGTAAATTACGTAAATAAATGCGCCGGGCGCACGTACGTTTCTGAATCGGCGTATCTAGCTCATTTGCATATTCTACGCGGAAATCAACAGAAGCGCCACCTAGCAGCCAGCGTAAATATGTACCCTAAGATACGACGGCGTAGGAGACTTACGCCGCTCGTATCTAGGCAACATTGAGGCGTATCTGATTCTATGAATCAGGCGCCGAGATGCGACGGCCCGCATTCGGAGTTACGACGGCGTATCTGGAGATACGCCGACGTAACTCCTTTCTGAAGCAGGGCCACAGGCTTTTTAAGCTTGCTTGTCGGTAAGCGAGCAATCCTGGTGGAGGTGCATGGTTGCTGTTGGTTTCATCATTGAGAGTTCACTCTTTCTATATCTATTCATCAGCAATGTTTCCCTTACGATTTATTTTCAATTTTGGGACTATTGGATCATTCCCCTTGATCCTCTAAGGACTGTTTACTTGTTTAATTTGGTATTTCACAGGCTGAGTGGTTTATTCATTTCACTATGATCACTGTTTTTTATATATCATTTTTTTTTATTTTAGCGCAGTTTCTTGTTATTAATTGCTAATGTAGAGCAGTGCCGAATAGCAAAAAATGGCCTGACAATGAAGGGTAAAACCTTTCAGAGCTTTAGGCCCCATGCACACGAGACGCTGGTAAACTCGAGTTCAGAGGCATTTGGGCATTTTTTTCAACTGCACCTGAACACATTTAATGTTATCCTATGTGGGGCGTGGCTTGGACATGGCCGAGTGAGGCAGCAGACTCCCTGAGCTCCTCGCACACCGACGCTACAACAGCCTGAGCCGGCGGATCCGCGGCCACAAATAGGACGCCAAAGGCATGTCCCAGAGCCGGAGAGCCTCCTCCAGGACCAGGACAGCTTTACAGCCCGGAATCGGCACGATTAACGCCTATTTTGGCGGCGGGACGCAGTCGAGTGCTGGGCCATCCAAGATGGCGCCCGGGAAAAGCAAGGGCGCGGATGCTGCAACGAAGCACGCGCTGAGGCCTATTACACCGCCGCAGCACGGAGGGTCCCCCATACAGAGGCCGGCTCTGGTAAGGGATCCGACCCCCCATGTCTCCCCAGTTTCCACTGCATCGCTAGGTCAGGGCTCTGACATCGCAGATCTGATGGGGGATAGAGACCTGCGACAGCATCTCCTGTCCCTCCCCACCAAGGAGGACCTGGACCGCTTTGCCACCAGGGTTGAGAGGGCCTTTAAGCAGGACATTGAACAGCTGAAGTCAGACACCACTCAGCTAGGCACAAGGCTGGAGGCCCTGGAGCAGATAGTGGAAGAGGCCTTGCCTACCATCTCCCAGCTAAGGGATAGATGTGCTGCACAGGACAATCATATTGAGAGTCTTATATCACAACTGGATGATTATGAGAACCGAAGCAGGAGGTCCAATATACGCATAAGGGGACTGCCTGAAGCTACTGGGGCCAGGGATATTATCCCTACACTGCAGGGCATTTTCAAGGAACTACTAGGCCTCTCCCCTGCCGAGACTGTGGAAATTGATAGAGCACACAGGGCCCTGCAACCCCCATCGCAAGATGCGGAGAACCCGCGTGACATAATCTGTAAACTACACAGGTACACGGTCAAGGACCAGCTAATGCAGCGAATGCGTAACCGCCCTTTCTTTGACTTTGATGGAGCACACCTGTTCTTCTACCAGGATTTGTCACGCCGCACCCTGATGCAGCGCAGGGCCCTCTCCTTGAATCCCTACGCTCGTCTAATGCCACCTATAGATGGAGGTTCCCCTTCGTTTTGCAGGCCAGCAGGGAAGGCAAATCGGCAACCCTACGTACCAAGGACGACCTCCTGCAATTTTTTGTCACAGCTATAGCTGGCCCCTGTGGATTTCCCGGACTGGAGGATCAATTCTGGCATTCCGATGGTGGCGATGCCCCAACCATGGCAGCAGGTTCGCTGCTCCCGAGGCCGCAAACGGTCTTCTTCGGCTGCAGTGATGCCGGGGTCTTCAATGGGAGAATGAGATACCACGGAGACGTTAGACTTCCCATCTGGGTCTCCTAGGAACTGACCCTCTGATGTAAATGGCCAGTATGGAGGGGGGCCATTGCAACTTTATTCCCTGGGATATCCCGGGCTTCTTCAGTATCTGTAGCTCACATACTGTTGACTGCCTGCTCAGGGGCGTCCCTAGGGGGGGGCCAGAGGGGGCCCTGACCCCCCCAACATCATGCTGTGCCCCACCATGTGCCCCCCCCAAAAAAAAAAAAATGCAATTTTTGTATTTTGCTCCCCGAGAGGGAGAGCGTCCCAGTCAGCTCTGCGGGGGATTCCTCCCCCTCCCTCTGTTCGCCATCACTGCATAATGCGAGCGCTCACACAACCAGATATTCTAGCCTGGACCGTGTTTAAGTGTGTGCACTGCAGACTGCAGTACACTGTAATCACTGAACTACATTATCTCCATCCCTTCTCTCTCCCCCCATCTGTCTCCCTCCCCCTCTCCTGTTCTTTCAAAACATTCACAATTTACTTTCACTTTCAGTTAGGCAGGTAATATAGGGGGCAAATTTCTTTCCTGCATCCACAGATTGCAGGAAAGAAACTTGCATGATTCCCCCCATCAACAGACCGTGGTGACAGGGGAATATCCCTCCTGCCCAGCAATTGTATTCTCCCGACAAACAGTGATTATCACTAGTGGCTATACAGCAACCACTAGTGATAATTATAAGAGAATCTGCTCATTAATGGTTCAAATCTCAGCCAGTTTCTGCTGAGATTTAAACTGTCTATGGCTGGTCTTAGCTCTTAGGCAGCCCATACATTGATTAGCACTGTGGAGTGTCGGCTTCCTGGCGGGATCGGGCATGTGGGATTTCAAACACACCCAAGCCCATCTCTATTGGTTGTAGACAGTTGAGCTCCCTGCAGGTTGCTTAGCAGCAGTGGACCCTTCTCTGACATGCTGATCGGGATGCAATCCAGGTGATGCTCTTAGTCAAATCCTAGTCATAAATATCAGAGATTTTATTGATCAAAGCCCACACTTTACAGGCATAGAGCCCACACTTTACAGGCATAGAGCCCACATGGCTGCGGAACATACGGTTGATTATATTCATGTGGTTGTACTCTTGATGCTAATAAATACTGTGTTTATTAGATCTGACTGGGAGCATCACCTGGATCACATCCCGATCAGCATGTCAACAGAGAAGGTTATACAGCATTACTGCTGCTAGGTGACCAGCTGGGGGCTCAGCTCTCTATAACCAATAGTGCCAGCCTTCCCCTGCATGCACCCATAATGTCACCAGCACTAGGTCCTAATAGACTGCTGCCGCTGCCAAGGAGACAGATGCCAGACCAGCGCTGTAAATAGCAGGGACAGGACAGCTGGGGATCCCCACTGTGGCAGAACCCCAGGGCCCGGTGGCAAGACAACCTTTGCAACAATGATAGTTCTCCCACTGCTTTGGACCCTTATATTTTCTTGGTGTGCTGGTGACATATATCTCTTGTTTTCTGCCACCCTGGGGGGCCCCAGTATAGTAGGAAGGGAGCTCACTGCAGAACATATGAAAGGGCCCATAGTGGGATCGTTGTAAAGGGCCCCAGGATATATATATATATATATAATTGCATTTTATAGTTGGCCCCCCTACTTTTGTCCCTGTCCCCCCATGTGCCCCCCCCTAAATATGAAAGCTGGAGACGCCACTGTGCCTGCTCACCTGCCAGGAGCCTGGTGCCTTGTATTAAGGCCCCCTCCAGTTTTTCAATGTTTTATATTTTGTTACCTTTTCAGCGTTTTTCTTTTTAAGATGGCCTTTTGATACGTGTAATGTGCCCTGCTGTCCGGGGTTTTTACCCGGAGATACTTTGAGACTTTGTGGAGTCGCAATGCTCCCGGATATATATTGTTTGCTTTTGCTGTGTGAGGGGTGGGAAACACCTGACTTTCCATGTCCGATCACTTCTCCCACATAGGACTACCCGTTTTGGGTGCCAGCCCAGATTTGGGCACTTCGCCCAGCCCAGGTGGCCCTCGCAAGTTGGGGGGGCTCCCTGGGCTTGGTGAACAGTTTGGGGCTTCTCCTCTTATCGCCTTTGAGGCGATCGAGTGGCCCTGTTTTATGTTTAATGTGCCTTATGTAATGTCTTTTTTATTAATGTGTTTTCTTCTCTCCCCTAACTTCCTCCTATTCTTCCTCCCTTCTCTTCCTTCTGGACTCTTACCTCTAGCGCTTATTCAGCGTCTGGCGGAGGGATCAGCACTCGCCGACTATAACAAGATGGGGACTGGCGCCTGGACAACCCTTAACGTCAACACATGGCTACGATCAAGGTAGTGTCATACAATGTGCGTGGGCTGTGCTCTCCCAATAAGCGGAATAGGCTCTGGTTAGAACTTAAGAGATTGGGGGCCCAGGTAATATTTTTGCAGGAGACCCATTTTACCGCCTCCTTGCTTCCTGAACTGCCCAGCCACCTTTTTTCACAATGGTACCTTAGTAACTCCCCTACACCTAAGTCCAGGGGTACGGCAATAGCTGTCCATAGGAATTGCCCGTTCCAGCCTTCTGACCACAGGGTAGACCCCCAGGGGCGCTATGTGTTTTTGAAGGGCACAATAATGGGCCAGAAATACACCTTCGCAACCTTATATGCCCCGAATTCACAACAGATCACGTTTTTGGACCGGACCCTGGCCCAGCTGAGTGACTTCCGGGAGGGCAGACTGATACTGGGAGGGGACTTCAATGTCAGCCCTGATCCTCTCTTAGATACCTCTGCGAGCAAATCTACCCACTCCCACGCCTTCCTGAAACACTTCAAGAAGACCCTTCAGGGACATACACTGGTGGACTGCTGGAGGGCCCTTCATGCTGAGGGGAGGGACTACAGCTACTTCTCCAGTGTACATAAAGTATACACCAGAATAGATTTGATGCTGGTGGATCAGGGTTCTCTGGACCTTCTGCTAGAAGCAACGATTGACCACATTACTATCTCCGACCACGCCCCTGTGACCCTTACGATCTCTTTAGCGCAGGCGTTAGCCAGGGCCAGGACTTGGAAGTTAAACGAGAATTTACTTGACGACGTGGGGGTGGTGGCGGGGGTTCAGGAGACTCTAACAAACTACTTTGCTGAGAATGCCAATGGTGAGGTCAGTGACGGCATCCTGTGGGAAGGTCATAAGGCGGTGGTTTGCGGTACTTTCATCGCCTTGGGAGCCAAACTTAACAGGGAGAGGCAGGCGGACTTTCAGAGGGTACTACAGGCGCTGAGGCAGGCCGAACTTAGTCATAAGCGGACATCGGCCCCATCCGAGCTCTGCCGTCTGAACGAACTTAGACGGCTTTTTGCTAAGTTGCTAGATAGGAAAATCGCTCGTAAACTGCGTTACATGGCCCACGCGTACTATGAATACGGCAATAAATGCGGACGGATGCTGGCGCGTGCGCTTCAAAAGAAGAGGCTTGCGGCTCACGTGCATAAGCTACACTCCCCTAAGGGAGAACCGGCTCAGCACTCCTCAAAGATTGCCTCGATGTTTCGCGAATACTACGCGAATTTATATAATCTGGGAGCCACCGACTCCCCTACGGAGGCGACCCTCAAAAAAACTAAAATTGAGTCGTATCTTGCCTCGATAGGGCTCCCCACCCTACCCCCTGAACAGGCGACTGGCCTTGAACACCCTATCTCCTCGGCTGAACTTTTGGCGACTATTAAGTCTCTTCCCTCTGGCAAAAGTCCAGGCCCGGACGGGTTCACAAAGGCGTATTATGCAAAAAATTTTGACAAACTGCAGGCCCCCTTATGCACCCTTTTTAACTCACTGGCGTCGGGTGGCCAGCTTCCAAGGGAGACTTCGTTGGCACACATCACGGTGCTTCCGAAGGACGGTAAGGACCCTACCCAACCCCAGAGCTATCGCCCGATTTCCCTCTTAAATACGGACCTAAAAACTTTTCAAAGATTTTGGCCAACCGATTGAAACCTCTCCTCCCTGACTTGGTACACGCGGACCAGGCTGGCTTCATACCGGGGCGGGAAGCCAGAGATAACTCAAATAGGGCGATACAGCTGATCCACTGGGCGCGTACACGCGATCGGATGCCTCCATACTTGATACTGTCCACCGACGCTGAAAAGGCATTCGATCGCATGGACTGGCAGTTCCTCAGCGCGGTTCTGGAGAGGTCAGGGTTGGGCCCACATATGCTAAGCTGGATCTCTACGCTTTATGTCTCCCCTACAGCACAGGTTAAGGTGAACGGTGGTCTCTCGGCTGGGTTCGCGATCCGGAATGGCACGAGACAGGGGTGTCCGCTCTCGCCCCTTTTGTTTGCATTGGTCCTGGAACCGTTGCTGCAAAGGGTCAGATCTTACCCCAACATTAGAGGGGTAAATGTAGGCTCCCTAGAACACAAGCTCTCTGCTTATGCAGATGACATACTGTTTCATGTGGTAGAGCCGCTTGTCTCGCTGCCAGTCTTGATGGATGAATTCAGGGAGTACGGGGAGGTGTCGAACTTCAAGATAAACTATTCGAAATCCGAGATACTGCCTGTCACTGTCCCCCCTGCCTTAGCGTCCTCTTTGAAGGACTCATTCCCCTTCAGGTGGTCCGCGTCCTCCATGAAGTACCTAGGGATCCAGCTTACTAATTGTTTAGACTCACTTTATTCCCAGAACTATATCCCGCTTTTGAAAAAGACTTCCCAGGACTTGCAGGCCTGGGATAGGACAATGTTCACCTGGGTGGGACGGACGAATATTCTGAAAATGACAGTTCTGCCCCGTATCCTATTCCTCTTACAGATGATACCTATAAGATTACCGAAAAGTTTTTTCGTTGAACTACGGAGTATTTTCACTAAATTTGTATGGGGGGGTAGAAGACCTAGACTGGCAATGGCGATCTTGCAGAGGTCCAAGTTGAGGGGAGGCTTGGGAATACCAAATATTCTCAGGTATTATCAGGCGATTGCACTACAGCGCATCCTGAACTGGAAGTTCCATACGTCCCTTAAGTTATGGGTCCCTCTGGAAAAGACAATGGCGGGACGGGACTTTTCATACGCACCCTGGGTCCCGACGGACAGCAGGGGGCTCTCTGACTGGGTGTCCCCGTTGACGGCTCACTCCCTGTCCATGTGGGATAAACTGAATGGCTGCCTGGCACTGGCACCGAGGACTTCTCCTCTGGCGCCTGTCGGTGGTTACCCGTGGTTCTCCCCTGGAGAGCTGAAATCCTCCCTCGGAACGTGGGTTAGGGATGGGGTGGTTAGCCTCGCAAGATTTATGGACAGCGGAATTTTAACACCGCTGGCCACCTTGCGCGCCCGATATGGTAGCTTTCCCTTTGACTTCTGGAGATACCGTCAGCTTGAGACCTTCACAGCAAAGTGTCAGAGGGTAGCACAGATCAGAACTAGCCTGACAGAGTTTGAGCGCCTTTGGGCGTCGGAAGATCCAGAGCCCCATTTGATCTCGGTTCTATACCGGCTGTTGGAGGACGCTTCCCCAAATCCCCGTCCTTACTTTGTTAGAGAATGGGAGAGGGACCTACAGACTGACCTTACGGATGACCAACTTTACCACCTATACCGCCTGACCCACAAGAGCTCAGTTGATGCCAAAACCCAAGAAAATAATTATAAGTTATTGACGCGTTGGTACAGGGTGCCGGCCACATTAGCTAGAATCTTCCCTAATGTATCTGATAGGTGCTGGAGGGGGTGTGGACATATTATTTGGTGGGAGTGCCCGGTGCTTCGCCCGTTCTGGGACATGGTTGCCAAACACGTGTTTGAGGGCTTGGGCATGGATATCCCGGCCCAACCCCAACATTTCCTGCTCCACGTCCCCCCCATTCCCCTGTCACGGTATAAACGTAGTGCTCTCCCCCACCTCCTCAATGCGGCAAAACGACTTATCCCGATTCATTGGAAAAGCTCACACATTCCCAGTGAGCAAGACTGGTTGGGGAAGGTGAGGGAGATCATGGAAGCGGAGGGTTGGCTAGCCACCTGCAGGGATACCCGCGAAAAATTCTAGGCCACCTGGGCAGAGTGGAAGGCCCACGTACATGACACGGCTTTGCTCTCCTCCAGTTTGGATGAGGCGCTACTGGTGCTGGCTGACCCCTCCTTTGGGGAACTTGTCCAGGCGCATCGTCAGTCGGCCTCCTGAGGCCCCAGGATGATGGGGGTCCTTTAAGTCGGCGAGTGTGGTGAGTGCTGGTCCTTCTATCCTCCCATTTCTCTTCTCTCAATTCTCTCTGTCCCTTCTCCTGACCTCCACTCTGTTCCTCTATTCCTTGCTCCTCTCCCCCCTCCCAAATGTTTAATGCATAGATATTTGTTTAATATTGGGACCATCGATGCAACCCCCAACCTGTTTGACTAGTCCCATTATCTCAGGTCTGTTACAATTAGCATGTAACAAAGGGAGCCACCTTGCTGTCTGCGGGGAGCGGAGACACGGGGACGCATTCCCTCCCCCGTTATTTAGAGGGGGACCCGCCCATGAGGATCGAATGTCCCGGGCGGGCGGTGTGTCCGCCTGTCCCTGCTTTATGGCGGGCCACTTCTCCCGGTTTAATGTTTGCCTGAGCTCGGACCAGAGGCACTTTCCCTTAGAGTCCCTTCTCTCCCCCTTCCCTTCTCCCTCCCCTTGGCCCACTATCCCTTTCCTCACCGTCACCCCCTACTCTGGTTATTGTTATTATTTTGTATTGGCTTTCTGTCTGATTGATAATGCCGCATTGTACAACTGTCAATACCTTTTTTGAAAAATGAAAATAAATATTTTACAAATAATGTTATCCTATGTGTCCATGCACACATTCACGTTTTTTGGCGTTTTAAAGCAGTTGGGTTTAGGCTAGTTTTTTCAGACGCAAAATTTTGGGTTCAGACACAAACGTTTTTGCGTTTCAAAGCTTTGGAAGGGTCTACAATGTCCTTGTTATGAACGCTGATAGCCGCAAACACAGTAAAATGCCGATAAACGCGGCAAAACGCGTTTAGCGGCATTGAGTTTACATGTGTTTGCATTTGCTTCTCGTGTGCATGGGGCCTAAGTGGTTAAAGTGGAACAAAACTACCCACTATGCTCAGTTACAGTCTCCTGTGATGCAGTGGTTGCATCCCTCGCTGGCTGCTGTCATCTTCTCCCTAGGTGCTGAGTTTTTACTTCTCCCGATTGGCTAACGTGGGGCAGTGGCGTCTCCAGCTTTCATATTTAGGGGGGGTCACATGGGGGGACAGGGACAAAAGTAGGGGGGCCAACTATAAAATGCAATTTTATATATATATATATATATATATATATATATATGTATATATATATAAATATATATCCTGGGGACCTTTACTACGATCCCACAATGGGCCCTTTCACATGTTCTGCAGTGAGCTCCCTTCCTTCTATACTGGGGCCCCCAGGGTGGCAGAAAACAAGAGATATATGTCACCAGCACACCAAGAAATTATAAGGGTCCAAAGCAGTGGGAGAACTCTCAGGGTTGCAAAGGTTGTCTTGCCACCGGGCCCTGGTGTTCTGCCACTGTGGGGTTCCCCAGCTATCCTGTCCCTGCTATTGACATCGCTGGTCTGGCATCTGTCTCCTTGGCAGCGGCGGCAGTCTATTAGGACCTAGTGCTAGCAGCAGTAATGCTGTATAATCTTCTCTGTTGACATGCTGCTCGTGGAGTCCTTCCTGCAATTCACTCTTCTCCGTGCCAATGAGGATGCAGGATCGGGCGGCTGTGGTTGTGTGAGCGCTCGCATTATGCAGTGTCAGCGAGCAGAGGGATGGGAGAGGACTGACTGGGGACGCTCTCTCAGGAAAAAATGTGTTGCTCCAGCAGCGGCCCGAGCAAAATACAAAAAAAAATGCAAAAAGCAAAAAAATATATATATTTTTTTTTGGGGGGGGGGACATGGTGGGGCACAGCATAATGTTGGGGGGGTCAGGGCCCCCTCTGGCCCCACTAGGGACGCCATTGACGTGGGGTGACATAATCTCACGCAAATTCGGAGTTCAGGTAGTGATGAATTCAGGTGATGTCCAAGCTCATCTCTAATCACTAAAAATGTAAAATTAAAATCAAAAATAATTCACGCTAGACCCCTATGATGTGAACTGCTGCAACCCAAATGCTGGAAATCTGGACAAATAAAAAATACAAGGGAAAAATGGTGTGCTGTTCCTTTAAATCAACCTTAACCACTTTGTTACCGGGCCTATTTTGGCACTTTTCTCCTTTATGTAAAAATCACAATTTTTTTGCTAGAAAATTAATCAGAACCCACAAACATTATATATATTTTTTTAGCAGACACCCTAGGGAATAAAATGGCGGTCATTGCAACTTTTAGCTAAATTTTTTTGTATAATGTGAAAGACGATGTTACACCGAGTAAATAGATACCTAACATGTCACACTTTAAAATTGCGCACACTCATGGAATGGCGCCAAACTTCGGTACTTAAAAATCTCCATAGGCAACGCTTTAATTTTTTTTACAGGTTACTATTTTTGAGTTACAGAGTGCTAGAATTGTTGCACACGCTCTAACGCACGCGATGATACCTCACATGTGGGGTTTGAACGGTGTTTACATATGTGGGCGGGACTTGCATGCGCGTTCGCTTCTGCACGCGAGCGACCAGGACAGGGGCATTTAACATTTTTTTTTTTATTATTTTATTTTATTTTTTTACATCATTTTTTTATTTTTACACTTTTTTTTCCATTTTTTTTTTTTTTATCACTTTTATTCCTATTACAAGGAATGTAAACATCCCTTGTAATAGGAATCAGTGTGACAGGTCCTCTTTATGGAGAGATGTGGGGTCAATAAGACCCCACATCTCTCCTACAGGCTTACAAGCATAAAATCGGTGAAAAAAATTTCACTGATTACATGCCGACAGCCGCGATAGCGGCTTTGTTTACTTCTGGGTACCGGGCGTGACATCATAACGTCGCGCCCGGCCCTCCGACGGTCATAGAGATGACTGTGACAGTCTGGTCACCAGTCATCTCTATGGTTCACCAACGAGCGCCGGCCGATTCGCACCCGCTGCCTAGAAGAACGATCGAGCGCCGCTTTGATCGTTCTTCTGGTGCAGAGAATCGCCAGCTGAAGACGGCGATATCTGAATGATGCCTGCAGCTGCAGGCATCATTCAGATATCACCGCTCAAAGTGGAGGACGTCCCAGGACGTCCTACGGATCTGAAGTGGTTAAGTTGATCTAACAAATTGCTATTCCATATAAAAAAACATTAAATTACTGTGCAAAGTGCAATATAAATCAAAAATGTCAAAATATATTCAAATATATAATTAAAAATATAATGAGTATGGATAAAGTCCACGGGGGAAATGCCACTATAAAAAAGTGCTCAGTGCTTCACAATAAAATATCACTCCAAAGGGTGCTCCTAAGGATGCTTTCACACTGAGGTGCTTTACAGGCGCTATAGTGCTAAAAATAGCGCCTGCATAGCGCCTGTAAAGAGCCTCTCCTCTCACTCCAATGTAAAAGCCTCTAGGTCTTTCACACTGGAGTGGTGCGCTGGCAGGAGGGTCCTGCAAGCCACATACTGCTCCTAAAGTGCCCCTGCCCATTAAAAGACGCCCCACTAGTGGCCGAATAGCACTGCAAAAAAGACGGTAAAGCGCCGCTAAAAACAGTGGTTCAACAGAAGCCAGACCGTCAAATAGTCCTGGTGGAAAACTAGCATTTGATCAGCACTTGCAGCCAATGACTGAAAGCGCTGAACAGTGTATATTGATGGTGGGGGGGGGGGGGGTGGACTGGGAGACTCCCCACTGTCAGAATACACCCCATCCCCTCCTGAATTAACTGAAATCCACCACCAGTGCCCTCCCACAATGAAATATATACTGTGATTTAAGAAAAAAATTCTGCTAAGCAGCACACTTTTTTTGCACACAGTATATTTTCTCTCAAATAATGTGAATACTCTAGAAATCAGCTGCATATGGAGCTCAGAGAGCCGGGGGAGGAGAAATAGCAGCAGACCTATCTTCCCAGTTTTTAATGGCTGTGCAGGGAGGGCGTGTCAGGACAAGTCTGATCATTGTAGGAGAGCAGGCTAAATTCTCAGCACAGCTAGGGAACTAACCATGATGTGCTCTCATGCCTAGTATGGTCAATTATTTAATAGGAAAACAGAGACTGTCAGGAACACCAGGGATTACACACAAAGGAAGAAATACAAAGATAACAGGAGATTTCTCATACAAGTACATGGTAAAGCAGGCACATATCAGGAATATGAAATATTGGGTTTACATATTGGTGCCGGCTGTCCTAGTTGAAATCTTCCATCCTCTGCCCCCCAATGCCCACCCTTTTCTGCCCCCTCTTTTATCTATAGAAGCTGTACTATTGCTTCCATCAATGAAAAAAGCTCTATGAATGGAGGAGGTGGACTTTTCATTATTCAGCCTGTCCTCCACTCTTAGATCGCTTTTCATTGATGGAAGCTTTTGTACAGATTCCATGAATGAAGGAGGGGGTGGAAAAGGCAGGTATAATTGTCACTCCCGATGAGTGCTTATGACAGGTTCAGCAGCTCCATTAACCCAATAGCACTAGAAGATTTCTGCTGTGGAGGAGTGTGAGTGGAAAAGGGTTGGGTGGACAGAGGATGTAAGATTTCAACTTGAACATTAAATGTAAGTGTTAGGACCGAGTTTGCCTGCTGGTGGCATTGTGGTGCTTTAGGCAGAAAGCTGCAATCCCACCACCAGGTGTCAGCAGGCTCCAGTGATCAGCTCCACCTGGCTACACCTGCTGGGAGGGTACTTAAGTTCCACCTTTGCTCCTTACCTCTGTATTTTGGCTGCTCTTGCTTGTGCCCTATTTGTCGTGCTGCTGTCTGACTCTGTAGCCATTTTCTTTTGATCTTGCCCTGCATTAATATCCTGCTGCCTTGTTCCCACCCCAGTTTTGTTTCCCCCCCCCTTCTCATTTGCTCCCTGCTCTCCCCTGCTTTGTGTGTTTCTCATTTGTACATTTGTATGTACAGTTAGGTCCATATATATTTGGACACAGGCACATATTTTATACTTTTGGTTCTGTGTGACACCAGAATAAATTCCAAATTAATTTTGAAGTGCAGACTTTCAGCTTTAATTCAAGGGGTTGAACATAAATATCAAGTACAAATTTTAGGAACTGCAACCATTTTTACTGAACATCCATCCGTCCAGTTTCATCCGTACAAAGAATGCTTTTCCAGAACTGGTCTGGCTTTTTTAGATGTTTTTTGATAAAGTCTAATCTGGCTTTTCTATTCTTCAGGTTTATAAATGGTTTGTACCTTGTGGCGAATCCTCTGTATTTGCTCTTGTGAAGTATTTTCTTGATTGTAGACTTTGACAATGATATGCCCATCTCCTGGAGAGTGTCTTTCACTTGTCGTGATGTTGTGAATGGGTTTTTCTTTACCATAGATGGGAACCTACAATAATCCAACATGGTGTCTTCCGTCGAAGTCCAGGCCTTTTTATGTTGCTGAGCTCACCAGTGCATTCTTCTTTCTTCGGAATATACCAAACTGTTGATTTGGCCACTCCTAATGTTGCTGCTATCCATCTGATGGATTTCTTTCCTTTTTGAAGCCTTACAATGGACAATTTCACTTGCATGGGCAGCTCCTTTGAACACATGATGTAGGTTCACAGCAATAGATTCCAAATACAAATACCACACTTAAACTTCTTACACGTGATCAGATTTTCGGACGACCGTTCGTCAGTTTTTTTTTACATGCTGGTCTCATGTCAAAAGTGAAGAGGTTACTCACCATATGAAAATTCTCGTACGACAGAATACAACTTCAAAAGTGACGTAATGTGTTGAATAGTTTTGTATGTGTTCTTTCGTTTTCGTTTCTCGTTTCGTACGAAAACCAATCCAAAATTAAACGAAAATCGGACTTTGAGTTCATGTACGATAAAAATGTTAGTCTGCACATCCAGCTTTTGTCTGACGGAAAACCGGAATCGGCTGTTTAAAGCACCAAATCGACAGATCGTTCTTCAGATGAAATTTTACTTCCGATTTTCGTATCGTGTGTGAGGGCCTTTAGGATCAACTCCAGACCTGTTACCTTCAATTGTCCAATTACTTTTGGTCCCTTGAAAAAGAAGGGGTGGCTATTCTTTTTTTTAACAGAAATGTTTTAATTTATCAAAGAGTAAAAATAAAATGTCTGTTTCCACTTGGCCAGAATGGCCGTTCTGGCATAAAAGGTAGTGTAAAATACAAACAACTGTTTATGTATAGCTGGATGACTCGCAGTGTCGTATATACCTAAAAGTAAAATCCCAGGATCAAGATGTATTGTCAAGTCACCTACTACATTGATTTCAGACACTACAGCCCTCCAGAATTTCTGTACGAAGGGGCACAAACAAACCACATGAATAAATGTCATAACATCTGTGAGACATTTGGGACAACAGCTAGACTGGGTTGGATAGATCCTTGAAAGTCCTTGAGGGGTATAGTGCGCTCTATGTAGGAACTTTAACTGAGTATATCACTCTCGGGTTTGAGAACATCAATGGAATATATTGCTGAATTCCCAGTCTTCCGAATTTAAAGAAGGGATATCTTCCTGCCATGTAGTGAACAGCTGCTTAACTTACCAGTAGCTTCAGAGAAGATTCTCAGGTACGGGGATGAGAGGATTCTATCTGCATAGCTAGAAATTAAAACACTTTCCTCAGAGTGAGATTTTAGCACTGAAACCACAGGGAACTGTGATTTACTGCATGTCTCAGCTATAGGTAACGAAAGAACATGAGGGTAGATGGTAGGTAGACTTAAGAGTATCAGAAAGGCAGCAATGTATCCCTCTGCATAATGTGTTGTAGCTTAATTATACCATATCTCGCCCATACAGCAGGGTCAGGGATGGTGCGAAAGTGGCATAGTTTAGGGTTGCCCCAAAGTGGGGTATGGGGGGAAAATTCATGAAGGTTACCTATGACATCTGTGTCCACACCTTAACTGTGGTAGTCATTGGGACTGTTGTGGTGGCATGTGTCTTCGGGCCTCTAAAGACTAGGTTAATTAGAGCAGAGTAGGAACCCAGGATAGCTGTTTCTAAGTTAACTGTCGGATTAGACTTGGGTTGTTTAAACCACTAGCGCACCGTCACCCACACCGCCACTCAGTAATACTGGTCAAAGCAGGGGAGTACCAGGTCTCACATGGACAATGGCAGTTGCAGAGTGGTTTTTGCGATTCATGGGGTGGACCCAGCCCAGATGAAGGAAGTGACAATTGGGTCCAGTTTAACAAAAAAAGGAGTTAGGGATGGGTACCGGAGTGTTATGAAAGACATAAACATTTGGGTAGAAAAGTAATTTTTAATAGATTAATTCTTCCTACCAAAGAAAGGGGTAGTGTTTTCCAGGTCTGACATCCAATAGTAAATTGGTGTAAAATTGGGTATACGATCAGTGAGGTATGAAGTAAGGGAATTCTGAACCTCAATCCCTAAGGCCCCGTACACACGGTCGGACCAAACCGATGAGACTGGCCCGTCGGACCATTTTCATCAGTTCACCTCTGAAGTGGCCGTACAGCCTGATATGTGTACACACCATCAGTCCAAAATCCGATCGGGTCAGAACGCGGTGACGTCAAACACACGACGTGCTGAATAAAATGAAGTTCAATGCTTCCAAGCATGCGTCGACTTGATTCTGAGCAAATGCGCGGATTTTGAACCAATGCTTTTCTGTACTAACCATCGGTTTGGTCCGATGGGGCAGCGGTCCATCGGTTCGGTTTTGAAGCATGTTTAGAAATTTTGGACCGAAGGAAACCAGACCGATAGCCTATACACACGGTCGGTTTGGTCCGATGAAAATGAACTTCGGTTCATTCTCATCGGACCAAACCGACCGTGTGTACGGGGCCTTAGAAGCGAAATTTGGAGACCCAAGACAGGGAAACGTATCGGCCGGCGCCGGCTCACGACGATAGAGATGACTGGTGACCCACATGTGAGGTATCGCCGAGTGCATTAGAGCGTGTGCAACAATTCTAGCACTAGACCTCCTCTGTAACTCGAAAATAGAAAAAATTTAAAGCGTCGCCTATGGAGATTTTTAAGTACCGAAGTTTGGCGCCATTCCATGAGTGTGCGCAATTTTAAAGCGTGACATGTTAGGTATCTATTTACTCGGCGTAACATCATCTTTCACATTATACAAAAAAATTGGGCTAACTTTACTGTTTTGTTATTTTCTAATTCCTGAAACCGTTTTTTTCCCCAAAAAAGGCATTTGAAAAATGATTGCGCAATACCGTGCAAGAAAAAAAGTTGCAATGACTGCCATTTTATTCCCTAGGGTGTCTGCTAAAAAAATATATAATGTTTGGGGGTTCTGATTAATTTTCTAGCAAAAAAAATGATTTTTACATGAAGGAGAGAAGTGCTAGAATAGGCCCGGTGGACAAGTGATTAAAGGGGCCTCCTCTACCTCTACTGGGATTGTGGCCTCACAATCACAATCACAGAGAAGGCCTTTGACTCTGTCGAGTGGGCCTTCCAATGGCAAGTGTTAAGGAGATTAGGCTTTGGTCCATGATTTATTGCTTGGATACAGCTGATCTATAAATCCGCCAAAGCTAGAATTAGAACGAATAATATTCTCTCCCCTCAATTTGCTCCTGGTAGAGGCACCAGACAGGGTTGCCCACTGTCCCCTGGCCCATTTTCCCTGACGATGGAAACCCTTTATGTATTGTCTACGGATATTGATGTTGGTACCCTTACCATGAATTCCGTCTTATTCCCATGTACCAAAGACAATTTACAGATACGCTTACCGGAAATATTGGACTATTATAATTAAACAATAGTCTGTTAAACTTATGCAGGATTGTGCCTGCATACACATCGGACAGGAAAACCAAAATAGAACCTCGATACCAGGAATTCCAGATAGGATATGAAACAACAAAAAGGCAATGGAGATGCCAATAGTGTGATATTGCTAAAAATGTATTGATTATAAAAATAGAAAAATCAAGGTACAATGGCCAAAGATGGCCTCTTACTTTAAAAGTGCCTACCCGGCACTGGGGCTGCAGGCGTGTCACCGCTACCTTGCGGTGCGGTACGTATCTAGGTCATCTAATGCGGTGCCAACTCCGTAGCACGGCTCGGCGTCCCAGCTGACAGCTAACATGGGCAGGGAGGCACGTCACGTGATCGGGTCCGCCTCCGACGTACGTTTCGTCAGGTACAACGTCTTCAGGGGGGCGTCAAGTGTCCATATATTAAAAGTCAGCAGCTGCTGTATTTTTTTTAAGTGGGACCTTAAGAGTCAGTCTCTATTACGGTCTGCAATAAAGTATGGAAGTGGGCAGCTATATCGTCGACATGAGTCTTATAAAATTTGGCCAGTAGGCCATCAGGTCCCGGGGTTTTTGCCATTTGGAGTGAGGAGATAGCAGTTTGGATTTCCTTCATAGTGAAGGGAGCATCAACACTTTGGCGGGGAGCTGGTGAGCGTTCTGGGAAGTCAATAGCATCTAAAAAAACACACAAGAGTATACAAGTCATAAGTGATTTTGGAGGAATACAGTTGTTCATAAAATGATTTGAATTGAGCGTTAATCAGGTCAGGAGTGGAAAATCTTGCTCCATCAGGACTCCTGATATGAGCAATGTGAGTTGTATTAGAGCAGGGGTGGCCAACCAGTGGTCCGGGGGCTACATGTGGCCCGCAGAGCCCTCTGATGTGGCCCGCGACCTCCTGCTCTGGAATGGCGGGTTGGCAAGCCCAGATCGCAGGTTGCCAACCCGCCATACCGCAGCATCAGTGTTGTGAAAGAAGCTGGCAGTAGAGGAAGAAAGTGCCTGCGGAGCAGAGCCCCATAAGCCGATGCTTCCTCTGCAGCGCCGGCTTTTGCCACATGCAGAGTCTATGGCAAAGTTTAGCTAACCTGCAGGATAGACAGGTGCATTTTGCTGCACCCGCAGTGTGGGTAAACGCAGCACATCAGTGTGAAAGCAGTTTTAGGCCCTTTTCACACAATCAGCCCAACCAAATGGGGACCTCAATTCACCTCTATAGAGCGACAGATGTCCGTTTATGCCCCCTACCTACAATACGAAAAACAGAAGGGAATTTGTCCCCTTCGAACTGGGTGGATCAGAGGGCCTATAGAGTAGCCATGACCTGTCATCCGTCCGCTCATTGTGGCCCGTGACTGGTTTTACAAGTTGCTTATTTGGCCCTCGCTCTTCAGAAGGTTGGGCAACCCTGTATTAGAGCGTTCCTTAGCAAGCCAAGCTAGGACCCTACCCGTACTCTCTCCTTGTTCAAAAATCCTTTGTGATTGAGACAAAAGGATTTTTTGGGAGGATGTAATTCGGAGGACTGCTATTTCCTTATATAGTACTTTAAGGCCCCTACATATTTCAACAGTTCTAGTGGAAACATATCGGGCCTCCAATTCCCGGGCCCTATATTCAGCCTCTTCCAGAGTCTGCAACGACTCCTTCCTAACTCTCATAATAATATATTGATACTGGCCCCTTGTATGGGCCTTAAAGGCATCCCAAATTATGGCAGGACTGGTTGAGCCCTGTCTGTGGAGCCAGAAGTCTGAAATTTCAGGGGAGCTACCCTGTCATCCGGTACCCAGAAGCGAGACAAGCGTCAGAGGCCGGGACTAAATGTGTTATCTGTTCTAAGCTGTAACAGCATGGGGGCGTGGTCTGAGATACCAGGGGGTAGGATAGAAACATCTAGCACTCGGGCTAAGAGGTAGTTGCTGACATATATGAGATCTATGTGTGACAGGGAGGCGCGTAAGTGATAGATTGACAGATAAAACAGCATTCCTGCAGATATTTCCACTGCCAGGCGTCACACAGCCCATATGTTTCTGCCCATCGGGATAAGGGAGAATCTACACTAGAGCCAGCATTAAGTCTATCCATAAGAGGGCATCTTCAAATCCCCAGCCAGTATAATATGTGCATTTGAATATTACGCTATAATACAGTGAGGAAACTAAGTATTTGAACACCCTGCTATTTTGCAAGTTCTCCCACTTGGAAATCATGGAGGGGTCTGAAATTGTCATCGTAGGTGCATGTCCACTGTGAGAGACATAATCAAAAAAAAAAATTCCAGAAATCACAATTTATGATTTTTTAACTATTTATTTGTATGATACAGCTGCAAATAAGTATTTGAACACCTGTCTATCAGCTAGAATTCTGACCCTCAAAGACCTGTTAGTCTGCCTTTAAAATGTCCACCTCCACTCCATTTATTATCCTAAATTAGATGCACCTGTTTGAGGTCATTAGCTGCATAAAGACACCTGTCCACCCCATACAATCAGTAAGAATCCAACTACTAACATGGCCAAGACCAAAGAGCTGTCCAAAGACACTAGAGACAAAATTGTACACCTCCACAAGGCTGGAAAGGGCTACGGGGAAATTGCCAAGCAGCTTGGTGAAAAAAGGTCCACTGTTGGAGCAATCATTAGAAAATGGAAGAAGCTAAACATGACTGTCAATCTCCCTCGGACTGGGGCTCCATGCAAAATCTCACCTCGTGGGGTCTCAATGATCCTAAGAAAGGTGAGAAATCAGCCCAGGACTACACGGGAGGAGCTGGTCAATGACCTGAAAAGAGCTGGGACCACCGTTTCCAAGGTTACTGTTGGTAATACACGTCATGGTTTGAAATCATGCATGGCACGGAAGGTTCCCCTGCTTAAACCAGCACATGTCAAGGCCCGTCTTAAAGGAACACTAAAGGTTCGTTTTTTATTAGATCAATTGATTGCTGTAAGCTAGAGTATTTAAATATCACTTACCTCGTTTTTCCTTTTGACCTCCAAAATACAGTAATCCAGGTTTGAAAATGCCATTTCCTGTCACTCCTCTTCTTGCTTTCCACCAGCATCTGAGCCGTTTTGCATGGTGGAAAGCAGAATGTGCTCACCCCCTCCCTATGACTACAGCCCAGCGTGAAGATGCTCTCTTATCCCTCACAGGCATGGAGGCCAAGCCTAATGGGAACTGTAGTTCCCATTAGGCCATGATGTAGCAAGAATGAAAGCGCACCGCAAACCAGGAAGTCAGTGAGAATAACGATTCAGGAGTTACGGATGTGAATAAAACAGTTCGATTTCAACAGGTATCAAACTAGTTATAATGCAAAACATTACTTTTTACTTTATCAGCTACTGTCAGACTTTAATTTAAGAGGAAAATATTTTTGTCTTTAAACCCCTTTAAGTTTGCCAATGACCATTTGGATGATCCAGAGGAGTCATGGGAGAAAGTCATGTGGTCAGATGAGACCAAAATAGAACTTTTTGGTCATAATTCCACTAACCGTGTTTGGAGAAAGAAGAATGATGAGTACCATCCCAAGAACACCATCCCTACTGTGAAGCATGGGGGTGGTAGCATCATGCTTTGGGGGTGTTTTTCTGCACATGGGACAGGGCGACTGCACTGTATTAAGGAGAGGATGACCGGGGCCATGTATTGCGAGATTTTGGGCAACAACCTCCTTCCCTCAGTTAGAGCTTTGAAGATGGGTCGAGGCTGGGTCTTCCAACATGACAATGACCCGAAGCACACAGCCAGGATAACCAAGGAGTGGCTCTGTAAGAAGCATATCAAGGTTCTGGCGTGGCCTAGCCAGTCTCCAGACCTAAACCCAATAGAGAATCTTTGGAGGGAGCTCAAACTCCGTGTTTCTCAGCGACAGCCCAGAAACCTGACTGATCTAGAGAAGATCTGTGTGGAGGAGTGGGCCAAAATCCCTCCACCAGTGTGTGCAAACCTGGTGCAAAAAAACTACAAGAAACGTTTGACCTCTGTAATTGCAAACAAAGGCTACGGTACAAAATATTAACATTGATTTTCTCAGGTGTTCAAATACTTATTTGCAGCTGTATCATACAAATAAATAGTTAAAAAAATCATACATTGTGATTTCTGGATTTTTTTTTTTGATTATGTCTCTCACAGTGGACATGCACCTACGATAACAATTTCACACCCCTCCATGATTTCCAAGTGGGGGAACTTGCAAAATAGCAGGGTGTTCAAATACTTATTTTCCTCACTGTAGGTGCCAATTTAAACAGAAGGGACATGTTAGCTGGTGGGGGAATGTATAGACCCACAATTATCAGATCCAGATTATTACAGAGTGCATGGAGCACCACATATCTTCCTTCAGTATCCAGGTGGAGATCAGAGAGATTAAACTGCAAAGATTTATGAACCAAAACACAGACTCTTCTGGAATATGAGAAGTAGGTGGAATGATAGTATGAGCCTAACCAGGGCTTTTTGAGTGCAAGTAGTCTACTACCCGTTAGATGAGTTTACTGCAAAATGCAGATATGTGGATGATATTTTTTCAAATATGTAAAGACAAGGGAGTGTTTGATCTTAGAATTTAGACCTCTGACATTCCAAGTAATTAAAGATAAGGAAGCCATGTTAGTTTGTGGGTGAATATGAACCTACTCCTTAGAACCATGTGAAACAGACATATCATATATCATTCATAGACATAAGGTAACTGTCTGTAGGGGGGTCCACGCAGGCCAGCCAACATATATGTAGCCATGTTGCATGCCTTAAAGAGAAAAGTAAAATAACAGAAAATCTTTGGAAATGAAAACCAACAATAAATAATAAAATGCTGCTCCGGTGGCCATCTTGGACACGTGTCAGGGTGGTTATTCTTAAGAGCCGTAATTCCTAAATCCTTCCTCCGGTTTGGATGTACATACCCTCAAATTAAACCTGAGAATGTGCACTTTCCGCCCATATCCATTATATAACTATAGCTTGAATATGTTTTGGTAAATACTTGAAAAAAAACAAAAATTGTGCCGGTGTCCGCATATATATGGACCTAACTGTATATAGTTTGTTAGGTTGCTGGTTTGTCATTTCATTTTGATGATTTTTCATGTTTATCATGTTTATTGCTGTTGGTGTGTGTTGATTGTTAACTATAAATAAATTTCACTTTAAAAATATACATACATGGTCTGGTAATTAAAAAAAAGAGTAAACTTAGGCTTTAATCATTTTCTCTGAATTTATAACCAATATAATGTATAACATAAATGGGAGGAATGCATGTTATTATACTAAATTATTTTTTGCAACATTGGTATCATTTAGAGTGAGACATCATTTTCTTTTATAATTGGTCTTTCCTATGGACATATATGCAATGCACGGGTTGGTACATGCCCATCTTCGAGAATATATCATTAGACAGCACAGTCATTATCACTCCAGTAGTCCTTGAGGAATTATTTAAAATCCAGATACTTGAAAACTGTTTGCTAGAACAGGATGAAAAGAAGAGTACCGCCAGTAATTGTTTTGCACACGTACTGTATATAAGACGCCTGAGATTCTGTTCAACTTATACAGGTATCATTGTTCACCATGTATATTAATCTAGTATTTACTCATATGATTATTATTCTTTTAGCTGCTATAGGCATCCCAGGCAATTTACTCCTAATGTATATAGTGGCTACAGCTTCTGAAAAGCTAACTATTCCTGATATCTTTATCCTACACATTTCTGCTGCCAATATTGCACAGCTCACAGCACGAATTCCTGCTGTATTAGTTTCACATCAAGGTGAGATTTGTTATCCCATGGCTTTGCCGTGCAAAATATCTCTCTTTATTTTATTTTGTAGTCGGAAAGCCTGTATATGGTTTATACTAAAGCTTGATGTTTATCACTTTGTGAAACTCACAAACCAGACTGGATTTTTAAAGTTTGTGTTTCTAAACCACAGATGGGTAATTTTTTGCGTTGCTATGAACTGGGTGATGTGGATTGCCCTTGGACTGCCATACGTTCTGCTAGTTCCTTCTGACCGACCAAGGCAGCAGGACTCCATAATCAACAGCACCTGCCATTGTTCTTTTTTTGACTCATTAACTGAAACGGATTCATTTTTGAAAACCTATGATATGATTTTTGGAACTGTTATACAGTTTTTGGCTATCGTCTTAATATGTTTAGTGGACATAAAGGTTCTGTGGATTCTTGTAAAACATCAGCAAACAACATTTACAGAAACAACTGCGCAAAGACTCCGAAATCATCAGCGAGAAGTTGGTGCTATTAAGGTCATCACAAGCTTGGTGGTGTTTTTTGTACTTTGCCATCTTCTAGATGCCTTTCTTCGGAACTACACAGGTCATGTTGTTTCTGAGCTTAGAAGAGGTTTTGATCATTTATATCCTGCCATGACTCCTTTCATTTTGGGTTATGCAGATCAGAGATTTATACAAAAATTAACATGTATTTTGTGTTACAGAGACTGTAAGAAGAACAAAGTAAGTCAAATAGTCACAGTTTCTTGAGTTATTTGGAATGTATACCTCAGAAAAGAAAAATAAGATGCTTTACGTTGTTAATTTTGGATGCATTTTGTTAGAAACATAAAGTATACATATATTCTACTATTGTGAGCTAAAATAGTGTTAATTTTGGATGCATTTTGTTAGAAACATAAAGTATACATATATTCTACTATTGTGAGCTTAAATAGTGTTAATTTTGGATGCATTTTGTTAGAAACATTGGGTCAGATTCACGTAGACTAGCGGCGGCGTAACTTATCGTAGATACGTTACACCGCCGCAAGTTTTCATCGCAAGTGCCTGATTCACAAAGCACTTGCGATGAAAACTACGCCGGCGGCCTCCGGCGTAAGCCCGCGCAATTTAAATGGGCGTGTGCCATTTAAATTAGGCGCGCTCCCGCACCGGACCTACTGCGCATGCTCCGTTTCGGAATTCCCACCGTGCTTTGCGCGCAGTGACGTCATTTTTTCGTAGCGTAATTCCGTATTCCCGGACGGCTTAAGCAAACAATGTTAATTTTTAAATTTCGACGCGGGAACGATCGCCATACTTTAGACAGCAATACGTTTGCTGACTAAAGTTAGGGCACCCAAAACGACGACTAACTTTGCGACGGGAAACTAGACTAGCGGCGACGTAGCGAACGCGAAAATCCGTCGTGGATCGCCGTAAGTCCTAATTTGCATACCCGACGCTGGTTTACGACGCAAACTCCCCCCAGCGGCGGCCGCGGTACTGCATCCTAACACAGTTTAAAACAATTACACCTGTCGGATCTTAGGGATATCTATGCGTAACTGGTTCTATGAATCAGTCGCATAGATACTCTGAGAGATACGACAGAGTATCTGAGATACTCCGTCGTATCTCAGCTGTGAATCTGGCCCATAGGGCCAGCTTCAGATACAATGGCGTATCTTTTGGCCGGCGTAGCGCATCCCATTTGCACTACGCCGACGTAACAAAGTGAGGCAAGTACAGTATTCACAAAGCACTTGCTCCGTAAGTTACGTCGGCGTAGCGCAAATGGCGTAACCCCGCCTAATTCAAAGTAGGCATGTAGTGGGCGGGCTACATTTAAATTAACCGTGACCCCATGTAAATGAGGGCCGTTCGTACGGGGGATTGCGCGCGCATGCTCAGAATCACGTCGCAAATACTCCCTACGAAACAACGTCGGCTCAATGCTTTTGACGTGAACGTAACCTACGCCCAGTCCCATTCACGTACGCTTACGCAAACGACGTAAAATACAACGGCTGTTCCGTCGTCCATACCTTGCATGGGCTGCGCCACCTAGAGAGGTGTTTTATCTTTACGCCGGCGTATTTCTTACGTAACCGGCGTAGCTTACTGCCACGGGCGTACGTACGTTCGTGAATCGGCGTATCTTGCTCATTTACATATTTGACGTGTAATTCAACGTACACGCCCCTAGCGGCCAACGTAAATAGGAAACCAAGATACGACGGCGTAGGAGACTTACTTCGGTCGTATCTTGGCCAAATTCAGGCGTATCTGGTTTCCAGAATACTCCTAAAGATACGACGGCGCGCATTCGGACTTATGACAGCGTATCTACTGATACGCCGTCGTAAGTCTCTCTGAATCCGGCCCATAAAGTATACATATATTCTACTATTGTGAGCTTAAATAGTGTAATCGCTTGCTTGTGTGCATCATACTAATTAACAGCTGCATGTCTACAGGTTTGCTGGGGTCATTATAATACCGTAAAGCTGCTCAGTATTTATGTTCTCTGGTGATGCAAAAATTACAAATTCATTCCAAGTGCATTATGTTGATGCAATGAAAATAACATGTAAATCATACAAACCTAATCAGAGTTTTTAAATAAAATAGTACCTGCAAATATGTTTTTAGAAAAGCACATGTTAACATTTTCTATATTTAATAAAAGTTCAAACATGATTGATTTCTTTTTTGCAACATCTTTTGTGTTTAAACTCTTATTTCCAGTTTTGATGAACCAATCACATACCTGTATCTGCTAGGGGCATGCCGACAATATCTCTGAGAAGAACAATAATTTTATTGGATAATATTATATCATTATATTTGGGTTCTTTAGTGCCTATAATTGAAATGACCAACATGCAGGCTTTAAGCTATATGATCTATGTAGGTGAGTCCTTCATTTTGAAGATTAGAATACTCACATACTGTATATTTCAGAATTTGTATGAATTAAATAGATAAATTGTTATATACATTTTTCTGAATTCACAGTGTGAAAAGTTTCAACAATTAAAGGATTTGGGTTTTTTTACATTCAAAGAACTATAATATTTCCATGATTATTAATGTATACATGTGTTTGGAAATGTTGTTTGTATGTACAGTATACAGTTTGATACATGGTGGTATGTTTTTTTTTCTCTTTAGTGCTGTATTTATGAAATACAGTACAGTGGAACATTGGATTACGACCATAATCCATTCCAGGAGAATGCTTGTAATCCAAAGCACTCGTATATCAAAGCGAGTTTCCCCATAGAAGTCAATAAAAACTATGATTATTCGTTCCACATTGACCTCTATTGTATGCAGTACCGCATGTGGCCAGAGGCGGGGGGGGCCCAGAGAGACTCAGAAATACCCGGAGACCGTTCAGAGCTGTTCGGAAAGCCTCGGAAACACTAGGGAATTGAGTGTTTCCGAATATTCCCAAGTGCATCCAATCGGCTCCCAGTGTCACTGGCGCCTCTGCACCTCTGGCCAAATGCGGTACTGCACACCGCAGAGGCTTGAATCCTGCTTGTTTTGCGAGAAAAACCGAGTCAGGATTTAAAAATAATAATAGCTTGTATTGCAAAACGCTCCTTAACTCTGTACAAAGTTCACAATTCACATCCCCCTCCCCTCCTCTTCCCTCCAGCTCTCCCAGGATTGGGTGCCTTTCATGTGTTTTGACTGGATGTTTCTCATCATGGGGGTATGATCCACAGATCAGTGTGAGAAGGAAATGCATGTATAGTGAAGTGAACACACAGAACAGACAGCAGAATATACACAGACAAGTGTTTTGATTTAGGGGACATGTATCTAGTCAGAGCTGGGCAGAGGAGAAGCTCCAGTGATCTGATTATTGTTATATTACAATGTGTGTCTATGGTCACCTGATCACAGTTGCAACATTCCTTTCCATCACCAGGATATGTTATGTGGGGGAGGGGTGGATGTCTCACTTTTTATAATTACACCCAGTAAGGCCGAATGAGCTCAAAGCATACAGCCTACAAATGTAGCCCGACTACTCCCACCAAGGCTCGGTTCACACTGGTGCGATGCGGTGATCTAATTGTAGTGCATTTGGTGGATCTTCCCATATAGAATAAATGTAGTGATATAGAAAAGGTATAGTGTCCAGTCCTCTTAGATAATTGATATCTTAGATATTATATGATGACTATAAATTAGGTTGTTTCCGCAACAACACACATGCTCTCCAGAGAACGCATTTTAATTAACTTCCAATAACAAACAAAGTCCAAATTCCACAGATCCAACAGGGTAATTCAAAGTCTCATCTTAGAGAATATATATTCTGATCACTTCCAGACCAACATATATTCATGCAGAGAATACATAGGAGTATATTCTCTCCACTTCTAGTCCTGTGCCATGTTTGTCAGTGACAAGACCGACTGAATGCCAGCTTGACTGTCTCAAAAGCTGGTCTCACACTGGAGGGAGGTGTTCTTCCAGGTCAACCAAATGTTTTCCTGAATGAATACCCCCTCAAGTCTAATTACCATCAATAAATACTTCCTTATGTATGTAAGCAATTTATCCTTTGAGGTTGAAAGCTGCGGGAGGGAGAAGGAGGGGGGGGGTGATCGGTGCTCACAGCTGTCCCTGTCGCACCGATCATCCCCGACTGTCACTGGACATTCACATGTGTTTACAGAAATGACAGGGGGCCATGAGCACGCTCTGCTTTTACCCAGAAGTTGAACATGCTCTGCCTCTACTGTGCTTGCTCTGGCCAAGAGGAGTGTAGAGATGGGCGGGGAGTCTGCTGACATCATGACTCGATTAACAAACAGCTAAAGGGGGGACATTTCACAGGTAAGGATACATGCAGGAGGCATGTATATACTTATAGATAACACTATGGCAGTACTTTAGAATTGATGAGAGTGGGTTGACATCCACTTTAACCCCCCTGTCGGTATTCCCGAGTCTGACTCGGGGTTACATTTTTTTGCTGCGATCGGTAACTCCGAGTCAGACTCGGGCTCGCCTCGCAGCATCCATAGGCAGGGTTTACTTACCTTGTCTCTGGATCCAGCGATGCCACCGTGCTGTGTGAGCGAGCGGGTGCTCGCTCGATTCACACAGTGCCTCTGTGTGGCGCCGATCTCCGTTCCCTGCGACGTTACGACGTATGTAAGGTAAACAAACACCTTACATACAGTATACTGTAATCTTATAGATTACAGTACTGTATGTAAAAAATACACACCCCCTTGTCCCTAGTGGTCTGCCCAGTGTCCTACATGTTCTTTTATATAATAAAAACTGTTCTTTCTCCCTGCAAACTGTAGATTGTCCATAGCAACCAAAAGTGTCCCTTTATGTCAAAAATGGTTTTAGAGCAGCTAGAAAACAGCGATAACAAATTATAATCACTTGCAGAATTGTGCGATAGCGATTTGTGGGAAAATTCGTCAGAAAAAAATAAAAGTAATGACAGCGACAATTCTGCAACTGAGCAAATTTCAGTGATTTTGAGTTGATTACATTATTGAATAATTTTTATTATAATTATATTATTATTTGTTAGAATTATTTATAATTATTTATTATATTACAGTATAATTTCTAATTTTGTTTTTAAAAAAATGTCATACCCGGTGTAACGGTCACCACCATTTACGACCTTCCATCAACCCACGACAGCTTATCCGACACACAGACAAACCAGCAGGCACGATCCATATCCATTCCCAAGAAAATGGGACTGACCGCTCTATTCTCTGCTTCAAAATGTATGAACACTTTTAATGGTTAGCTCTCAAGTTTATATACAGTTTTCAAGGCATGTTTCAGTGATTACAGGAACAATCAAACTCTCCACCCACACATCCCACCCTGGGGGGGCTTCAATACACCTTCAGATGGCTAATTGCTAAACATTCCAGACATCTCGGCGCCGGTCTATAATTATCATTACCTAATCACTGCACCTGAGAAGTCACATTCCTTCATTAACAGAATTCAAACAAAACACCATCACACAAAGAATTCCCCTCAATCCACATCTTTAGACAGATGTTCTGTCTCCGCATACAGCTTGACAAGTTCCATTCCCCACACAAAACAGTATTTAGCATACATAATGAGAGATCCTGAACCAGACTCAATTAGCATGTCAACAGTCTACACAGAGAGTCATAGAATATTCTTTGCAGACATTAAGGAATATATTGTAGATTACTGTCCATGCTAAAACAATCCAACATATGTCCCTTATCTCCTGGCTCAATCTGTGCCCAAAAGTCACTCCTGTTACACCCGGGATGCCTACTAGACTGCTGTTTGGTCAGACTTAAGTGAGTTATTTCTAAAAATTACAGGCCTACAGTATGAAACGCCAAATTTCCTTGCAAATAATGGTACCGCTTTCAGCACCTAAAATCGGAAATAATCATACCGCTAGGGAGGGTAAAGCTCCAAATGAGGACTGAAAAAAAGAATACAAAGCACTAATTAAAAACGTAGTTCTTACCCGAAAAGCAGTGGCGTGCATCCATAAAGGGTGCAGGAGCACCGCCCTCTCTCTCCTGCACCTGTCTATCACCATAGATAGATTCAATATTAAGGATTATGGGAGCTGAGGTTTCTCCCTTAAGTGGAGGGGTGAGCTGCGCACGGCATGGAGGAGTGAGGGTGAGCTACTCGCGGCGCAGAGGGGTGAGCTACATGCAGAGAGGTGAGGAATGACCTACGTGCGGAGTGGAGGGGTGAGCTGTGCACAGCGTGGAGGGGTGAGGGATGAGCTATGTGCAGAGTTGAGGGGTGAGCCGTGCGCAGAGTGGAGGACAGAGCTGCGCGTGGCGTGAAGGAGTGAGGCTGAGCTATACACGGCATGGAGGGGGTGAGCTGCGCGCGGCGTGGAGGGGGTGAGCTGCGCGCGGCGTGGAGGGGGTGAGCTGCGCACGGCGTGGAGGGGGTGAGCTGCGCACAGCGTGGAGGGGTAAGGGTGAGCTACGTGCAGAGTGGAAGGGGTGAGCTGCGTGCGGAGTGGAAGGGATGAGCTGTGCGCGGTGTGAAGGGGGTGAGCTGCACCACGAGGTGGCGGGGATGAGCTGCGCCGCGAAGTGGAGGGGGTGAGCTGCGCGTGGAGGGGAAAGCTTTTTATGGAATGCAGGGTTCAGGGCTGTGTACATCCCTCTAAGTAAAGCGCCCCCCTCCAGATTCCAGCTCAGAGCTCATACCCCCTTCCCCCCTCCAGTGTAGAGCTTTTTGCATGCCCCAAATCATCTCCCAATATCTAGAAAGCCTTACAGAGTACAGCTACAGAAAAGTAGCTAAACTAACAGGACACCTGAGGTGAAGCTTTTCCGCCTGTGTAGGTTCTCCACCCCCCTCCCTCCTCTGCTCCAAGGCCTGCAGGGTAAGGGACCCCTCCTGATCCTCCTCATACCTCAGTGCCCCCCACCTCTCCCCCTCCTCCTCATTTGTCCCCGGCAGCCACAATCACTTCTTCTTGCCAGCTGGAGAATGTAGGGGAGGAGCCGGCGTGGGGCACGGAGGCTATCAGGCAGGAGTACACAGGCGATGCATACTGGCAAGAGGCAGGGCCGCGAGATTGAAGGGGCGGAGCTCCAGAGACCGTTAGATGAACAGCCAATCAGGTGCATGCTCACAGCGAGAGGGCGTTACCTAAGTACGTCACTCTGAGGGAGGCTCAGTCTACGACTGGCCAGCTAGAGGAGCAGCACAATTTCCATAACTCCCACCTGAATACCTTTTGACAGCAACACGTCTGACTGCTAAGAGGGCGGAGATTGTCGCTAGGTTATATAGAGAGGGGCCGGGCACTTACTGAAGCAAAAATCTGACATTTTTACTAAAGGATCAGAGGAAGCCATGGAGATTACTGGGGCAGACTGTGTCCCGTCCCTTCCCAGATTACACTTGCGCCTTACACCCACAACCGCTCTCCACCCCTGACGCTGTGGAGGCTGATTTTATTGCTACAATGGTAAAGGGAAAAATGAGCTGGTGGTAATAGATATGTGACCGCACCTAATATGATATACCACCACTACGCCTATAAGAATATTAAATAGTGAAAAAAGATGTATATGATTCAACCTTTTAACCAAATTTGAATAAACAGGAAGAATAGTAGCACTTAGTGACATAAAATATAACAAAGACCGTTAGTGATAACAATGATTGAATAATATATCACGGTAATATTACAAATATCACCCTGTGACATGTGATAACTTAATAGTCCATAAAACAAAAACAAAAAACAATTAGGTATTTCAATGCTAAATCTTCCTTTATCTTCCACCACACCAACGTGCAAGTGACTCCTCTTCCTTTAAAACCGCACTCACCAGCTTGCGATGCCTTCCATTTTCGTGTTTGGCTCAGACGCTTTATAAACCTCACAAGGGGGTAAAAACGATCATCCAATATTCAACCGTGCTTTTAACAGGATTTTCCCACTATCTATCCGATGGATGTACGATGAAAAAGATGTGGGGGTGCAGTCTCTGATTAGTCCACTGTAGGGCGCTGTGCTGGTTATGTCAAGAGCGGTGAGAAGACACTCGGTGATGAAGGAGAGGACATGAGGACCACTGCTGGCTGACGTGTTTTGAATGAATACCTTCCTCAGAGTCTTGCAGTGCTACCTCCTTCAGCTTCTTTTATGCAAATGCACATCCATAGAACACATCCCAGAGAGGCCCCATGGATCCACCCACTATTGTGGGCGGTCTGATGGATAGGCAGGGCTAAGGTGACAGCTATAAGATATATATGTACCGTATTTATCGGGATATTGCGCCCTCCGGCGAATAGCGCGCACCCCTAAAGTGAACCCGACATTCCTGTAAAAAAACATTTTAGTACTTACAGTTTTGGTGTCTTGCGCTGCGTCCATCGGCGGCCTCGTCGGGTCCGGCGTCCGTCTGCGGCTTCGGGTGTCCTCTTCGTCGGGTCCGGCGTCCTTCTGCGGCGTCCTTCCCGAGCGCAGTACACGTGTATAGTCGGGCAGGCTCGGCTACTCTCGCGCTCACGTCCAGGACGTGAGCGCGAGAGGAGCCGAGCCTGCCCGACTATACACGAGTGTACTTCGCTCCGTATATGCCGGCGCAGTGTTCAAACTCGGCACGGGAAAGCGGGTATCGGCGTATATCGCCCACCTACGATTTTGCCCTGATTTTCAGGGCAAAAAAGTGCGCGGTATACGCCGATAAATACGGTATGTCTATAGCAATACCAGGTTCCCATTGTGTAATACAGATGGTATTCTACATATGCCCATAAAATGACATCACAAATCAATGCAAGAGCCAATCAGGTGCTTACAGGAATGGATATGTTTGAAAGCCATCTGAGAATAATAATAATAATGATACCAATAGATGTTTGTAGTCTCTGACCATCTCTTATGACATTTGTAGACCATATCATGTTGTGTCTCTTGTCTCTGACACTGAATATTCACTGAACTGTATGTGCAGCCCTTTGGCAATATCAAGGGCTGCATTTGAGGCCCCTCAATATGAATAAAGTTCAACACCACTACTAAAAAGAGTCAAAGTAATGACAGCGCTGAGTCAGTTGGGGCTGCTAAAATAACGTCCAACATGGTGGCACCCAGCAGCAGTCTAAGGCCGCGTACACACGATCGGTTAAACTGATGAGAACGGTCTGATGGACCGTTTTCATCGGTCCAAACCGATCGTGTGTGGGCACCATCGGTTATTTATCCATCGGACCGTTTTCATCAGACGAACCGATCGTGTGTACAGGGCATAACTAGCAGGGTCACCAGGTGCAAATTAAAGAAAGAGGGCCAGATTCTCGTAGATCGGCGCATATTTAGTCAGGCGTAGCGCATCTGAGGTGCGCTACCCTGACACAACTTGGAGAGAGAAGTCCCATATTCCCGGACCACATGCGTCCTACGATGCGCTAGCGCAACTTAAATGTGTCGGCGTAAGCTTCTAATGAAGCGTGACCCCATGCAAATGAAGTCCGGACCGAACGGAGCATGCGCCGGACGTGCCCCGCCCCTCTGCGCATGCGCAAAGCAACATTAGGTGTAACTCACCCTGAGATGGGCCGGCCCAGTGCATAAGAGCGTCACCACATGCGCCCGTCGAGCGCAAAGTTACTCCATTTTTTGGGTTGGTGGTGTCTGTGCTATTAACATTGCTGCTTTGCTATGCCTGGTCCCAGGAAGGAGAGACAGAAGAAAAACTTCTCCCCAGAGGAGAGGGCAATCATTGTATCTGCCATGGAGAGGTATGATTCTCGCCTTCATGGTGCAGATAGTGGCAGCACCAGTAAATCCAAGAAGGATGAGATCCTCATGAGGATAGCTGCCCAAGTGAATGCCGTAGGTCATGAGGTCAGGACCCCCCAGGACATGCAAAAAAAATGAATGACCTGCAGGGTTTGGTGAGAGGCAAGCTTGCCAAGATCAATAAGCATTCCAGGGGCACTGGAGGGGGACCACCCTGTACGATCCGGCTGACTGAGGAGCAAGTCATTTCCCGCTGCCTTCAGAGGGAGCAGGTGGAGGGCTACGACACAGGTGAGCCGGCCATGAGGACAGGTAAGTGTGTTTTAACTCCTATCTGGTGTGTAGCATGTGAGGGGGGGCAAGGGAACATGTGACAAGTGTGTGGGTCCACCAACATGTGAATGTTTTGTGTCATCCACAGGTGTGCAGGAGGGAGCGGGGCCATCCGATGCTTCCAGTGGCCGTCCTATAGCATCCCCCGAGCATCCTGTTTCTCTGGCTGACCCCCTGGGAAGCCAACAGGCCTTGGTGGAGGGGAGTGGGCAGTCCTCAGTGCAGGAGGTGGTTGAGGAGAAGGTTGTCCATACAGAACAGGAGGTGTTCCTCTTTTTGGAGGAATCGCATGTGTTGGCAGGACCATCACTAACAACCAGCCGCAACATCTCCAGCCCCTCAGGGTCCTCTCACAACCTCTCCAGTCCCTCCTGTCCCATCCCCCTCAGTTCCAGCCCCTCAAGATCCTCCCCCTATGCAAGGGCCCCAGCCACTCCTGTTCCCAGGAAGGCGACCCGTAAGACAAGGGGTGCGCCCGAAATTCTGCAACAAAATCTGGCCAGGCAGCAGGACCAGCAGAGCCGCCATATGGGGGAAATGGTGGAGGAGTTGAGGCGCCTATCTGACAGCCTGGCCTCCTCGGGTGCAGTACCAGATGTCATCCAGGATGTGGCTGTAAACAGCGCAGCAATGGTCACCTGCCTCAGGGAGCTGCAGACGACCACGGCTGAACTTGTGGGGGAGGTCAAGTGCCTTAGAGTGGCTGTACAGGCCCAGACAGCTTCCCTGGAGGCTGTGCTCAGCCGCATAGTGGTGGCATTGGAGGGCAGACAGGCAGCCAGGGAGGGACCTGGGGATGCTCCTCCACCTGATGCCCCACCCCCCTAACTGAGGCTCCCCCCAGGCAAGTGAGGGCCAGGAGCCTGGGCACCAGGCGTAGCCCGCGCCGGGGCAAGTGATCTTTTTTTTGAGTGATTTTTGCTCTGGTTAAGAGCTTTTTCTTTGATTTTTGCTCTGGTTAAGAGCTTTTTCTTTGATTTTTGCTCTGGTTAAGAGCTTTTTATGTTATTTTTGCTGCACACAGGCAGTAGTGCAGAGTACAGTGTGAACGGTGTGTGAATGTGGGGGGGTGACACTCCTGCCAGTAAGGGGTGTCACCCTCGGTCGTTGGGGATAAGTTCTCCCCAGGTCCGTATGAATGACGTATGAATGGACAGCAACATCATTGGGGTCTTGACGCGGCGTTGCTGCTCCTTAGTACCGTGCGGTGTACTTTGGTCTAATCCAATGTGATGTGGATGTGGGGTGTGTGTGCTAGGGACCACAGTGGTGTGCATGCGTGCATTCTCCTTGTGCCATGATGAATGTGTGTGTTTAACGTTCAAAGATTCGTTCCACGAGACATCTCCTGACTGCTGTACCATCAGCAGACGGGGTAGCCTCGGTTAGGGGGGGACTGTGTGGTTCGGGGGTCAGGTCATCACGTATGTCAATCTCCAGGCCCCTTCTCATGGCAAAGTTGTGTAGCATGCAACATGCAGCGATGATCTGGCACACAAAGTTTGGGGAATAAAACAGGGTACCCCCAGACTTATCCAGGCATCGGAAACGGGACTTCAGGAGGTCAAAGGTGCACTCCACCACTCCACGGGTACGTGCGTGTGCTTCATTGTATCTTCTCTCTACTCTGGTTTGGAGATTCTGGTATGGAGTCATGAGATGGGTCCAAGTGCATATGCCGCGTCACCTGGAAGGGAAAAGACAGGAGGATGTTAGTCATGCATGTGCCCCTCGTGATGTCTGTATCATGGGGGGGGACAGACATGCCTGACACCCATGTCACTCACCAACCAGCCAGCTGTCCCCATACACGTTCTGTTCAAATTCTGTTGGGATGGGACTTTGACGGTATATGTAGCTGTCATGGCTGGATCCTGGGTGTTTGGCACGGACGTGCCATATGAGGTATTTGGCATTGGCTATCACCTGTACGTTTATGGAATGCCAATGCTTCCGATTGCGATAAATGTGCTCTGTGTCACGGGGGGCTGTAGTGCCACATGGGTGCAATCAATGGCCCCCACGGTGCGTGGAAATCCATCAATTAGGCAGAAATCATGCATTGCCTTCTGCCGCAGGTCCTCCTGGGTGGGTTTGATGATTTGGTTGGCCAGGCATCTGAGGATTGCAGGGACAACCTGGTGCACACATCTGCTCATGCTGGTTTGTGATATCCCAGCAACGGCTCCACTTGTCCGCTGAAAAGAACCAGTGGCAAGGAAATGCAGTGTTGCCAGGACCTTCTCCAGTGGCTGCACTGCATGTGAGCGGTGTGTCTGGCTGGTGATGTCATCCTGCAGGGCTCTGGTAATTTCCAGGATAGCAGCAGGGCTGAATCTGAAACGGCGATACACCTCCAAATCACCCATGGCAAAGAGGCTAATGCGCGGTGGGTATATCCTCTCCCGTGCCCTCCTCCTCCTCCTTCTACGCGCCTCTGCCTCTGCACACACTAGTAGTGCTAAGACCATGCCTGCCCCTGGCATGTTGGCATACGAATGTGTTGTCCTATAAGTGTGGTTGCTCAGCTCGTCTGAGATGGTGCTGCTGTATTTGCTCTCATGCTGACTTGCACACGTCTGGGGCAAAGTTACCCCTGCTTTATGAGGGGTAACTTTAGGTCGGCCATTCGTCTTACGCGCACCGCGCGTAGCCTGCACCGATCGCGCGTAGGTTCGGGAATCAGCGCATCTACATCATTTGCATATTTGATGTAGGATGCCATCAGCGTAAATATGCGCCTACGCTGCGTAAGCTTACAAAAGTTAAGTCGGACGGGAGAAGCCTTGTTTCTGGCGTATCTAGTTCTGTGACTACGGCGCATAGATACGACGGCGCATTTTTACACTTACGCCGCGCATCTCCCTATACGCTGGCATAACTTCTTTGAGAATCTGGCCCAGAGAGACTAAAAAATAAAAATATTTCAGCCATAATATCTAAGAATGTGTAAGCTGCAATATAATAAATGTTTGCTTTTGGGTTTAATATCAGTTTAATATCATTAATTATTAGTAGTCTGTAATCACCACCTCTCTATGGTGAGCAGGTACAATTCTTAAAAAGCAAAAAAGAACAGCCATCTACAAGTCTTGTCTTGTGTTCATTAGCAGTATGCCTTAGGGACCAGCAAACCTATTTGCTTTTTCAAGAATTTTGCTGTAATGACAACCCTTAAGTCTGTTGCAAAAGTAATCATATGAATTTGTACACTTATTATTGGATCATTGAAGAAGATGTACCTGCTTGGAGTCACTTGTTTTATGGCTGCTCTTGGTGTCCCGATGAACTTGATAAATGTGTATGTGGCAATGACAAGTTTGGAGAAGATAGCCACTGCAGAAATCTTGATTATACACCTTTCTTTTGCCAATATGTTGCAACTGATCTCACAGATTTTAACAATTGTAATTCCAGATCAGCATGGAATTTGTTATCCAATGGTTTCATTGTGTAAGCTTTCACTTTGGCTTCTGTGCACAAGTCGAAGAGTGAGTATGCTATTTACTTTCTATCTTGGTCTTTTTTGTCTCTTGAAGATAAAAAAGAAACATCGATTTACTCTATCAAATGCCTGTTTGCATTTGGCATTGCCTGGAAACTGGATTTTATTCAACTTTCTTTGCTTACCACAGGCGATACTCATCCCAGATGACCGACCAAGTCACCCTAATGTCACTGAAGGCTGTATATGTTCTCTTGACTATAGCTTAACAGACAACGACACCTTTGTCAGACTGTATAATTTGGCGTTGACTTCTGGAAGCCTATATATTTTTACTGCATTAACATGCTATATTTGTATACATATGGTACTTTTTCTCCTAAAACACAAGCAGACTGTATTTACACATGAAACATTCAGCATGAGGACCCGACAGGAAGATGTCATTGCCATTAAAGCAGTTCTAGCTCTTTTAGTGTGTTATGTAATGTGCAGTATTGCTATCTGCGCAATCAGTTTTTTTTCAGAAAGTGATGCTTTTAATTTTGAAAAAATATTTGCAAATATACATAATGTTATTTTTCCCTTTATTTTGGGACTGGGATACCCAAGTTTCCGAAAAGCAATATTATTAAAATGTCGCTTAAGCCAGAAGTCAAACACAGAGCAAGCTGTGACCATTTCATAGGAGTATTTAATAGTTGTAGATTCTAAAACATTCAAATTAATGTAAATCAACTCCAATTTTCCATTACAAAAAAACAGACCACCAATTAATTGAATAATTGCTTGCAATTAAGGGTTAAATTCTTCTGGTAATGTAGAAATGTTACACAAATAAAATAATTATTTTTCTTGATAATTAACATTTCCTAACATGGTTTGTTGGTATTTATTTATTGATATTTCCTGAAAACACGAGTTAACATTGCAACCAACTTAGAGAACATACCGTCACTTTAAAATTAAGGTATGGGCAAAGAAAAAAGTGGTTGAAAGAATATAATACCCAATATGGAATTAAGAAAGAAATTGCCCCAGCATGGACTTTATAGGCAGGGTAGGGGAGTGTGAAAAAGTAATACAAGGTATAAAATATAACAAAGTTAATTTGTCACATAATATAAAACTATTTCCCCCAGAGGGGACAATAAAATACATAAGAGCATAGCATGATGGTAAAATAACAAAACAAGCACCCAATTTGTAAGGTGGGCTGGAGCACCAAGCCGGCCAGTATGGAATAATGGCCCAACAGGCTTCAAGGTGTTCACAGCTGAACCCAAACTCAACACGTTTCAGAAAATGTTTTGTATGTTCCTTCTTCAGGGAGAAGAAAAGGGTGCACAAAATCTAAAGATACAATAAAGAAACAGTCAATACAATATTCAATAAGTAAGGTAAACATATGGACCATAATATGGCAGGATCAAAATGCACATTTACAAGTAATCATCATGTACAAGACATCAGGTGCATATTAATGGCATCTTCCAGTGGGACATCAGACTTAAAGGGGTTGTAAAGGTTTGTGTTTTTCACCTCGCTGTCGCGGGCCCCCCAGCCCCCCCCCCCGTTTTACTTACCTGAGCCCGTTCACCTGCTTTGCGCATTCCCCAGCGTTCTCTTCTCCATGGAGTCTCGGCATTGATTGAATATATTGATAGCAACGCAGCCATTGGCTCCCGCTGCTATCAATCAAATTCAATGATGCGGCCACCGGGGAGCGGGACCGAGTCATACACTCTGGGCCAGATCCACGAACGAATTACGCCGGCGTATCTATTGATACGCCGCATAATTTCAAAGTTCCCGCATCGTATCTTTGTTTTGTATCCACAATGAGGGATCGATCCGACAGGCGTACATCTTAGTACGCTGTCGGATCGTAGGTGCATTTTTCCGCCAGCCGCTAGGTGGCGTTTCCGCCGAATTCCGCGTCGAGTATGCAAATTAGCTAGATACGGCGATCCACGAACGTACGTCCGGCCGGCGCATTTTTTTACGCCGTTTGCGTTCGGCTTTTTCCGGCGTATAGTTACCCCTGCTATATGAGGCGTATCCTATGTTAGGTATGGCCGTCGTTCCCACGTGGAATTTTGAATTTTTTACGTTGTTTGCGTAAGTCGTTAGCGAATAGGGATTTGCGTAGAATGACGTCACCGTCGTAAACATTGGCTTGTTCTGGTTTAATTTCGAGAATGCGCACTGGGATACCCCCACGGACGGTGCATGCGCAGTTGAAAAAAAAAACGTCATTTACATCGGGTCATGATGTATTTACATAAAACACGCCCCCATCACATCCATTTGAATTGCGCGCCCTTACGCCGCCAAAGATACACTACGCCGCCGTAACTTACGGCGCGCATTCTTTGAGGATACCAAAAAAAGTAAGATACGGCGGCGTAGTGTATCTTAGATATGCTACGCCCGACGCAAATATGCGCCGATGTACGTGGATCTGCCCCTCTGTGTCTATGGACGCAGAGTGTATGACAGGTAGTGCGACCGCAAGCTAACCCCCTCGGGAGAGAGCTTCCCAGAGGGGGTTAGCTATTGCGGGGAGGAGCAGAGACAGCCGCCGGGGGAACCCCAGAACAGGAAGATCGGGCCACTGTGAAAAACGAACTGCACAGTGGAGGTACGTATGACATGTTTGTTATTTAAAAAAATAAGCCTTTACAATCACTTTAACTCATCAGGGCACATACACACACAGAACCCAACTCCATGCAACATACGGGGACTGTAAGCAGTCAGACACTATAAATTACCCCCACTGAGAGGAGAAAAGGGGGTCTGTCAACACAATAATATGTAGTAAGAAAAATGCAGAAAAAAAAAAGAGAAAAAAAACATGCCTATAAAGTCCATTTTTTTTCTATTGCATTTGACATGTTGGCAGGTGTCTTGGAGTTTCTACAGTGGTTCATTAGCCCCTCCCCCTTCACATAATACCCAATATGTGGATAATGCCAAATACCTTAAAGGATTTGTTTGTACCCCTATATCTCTTCTGCTTTACTAGGGGATAAGTGATACATCTAAAATACCTACAAAAATATTTATGATATAAAGAAAGTTAGTAAGAAAGTTTATTTCTTGTCAGTTCACTTAAACCACGGAATGGAAGATTATTAATATTTACAGAAAAAAGCTAATATGTACTAAATAGTACTAGTTGAAGACATTGGTGACTATCAGACCATCCCTTTTTTAAGGTGTGTTTTTACCCAAGATAACATTTTAAGATATTTTACTGACTAATAAAATAAACATAATGCAAGACAAATAATGGGGTATAATAGGTCTTTTTTTTTTTTTGCTGCAGAGGTGCTGCAAAAGTAGAGGTGCTAGGAGGCTCTTGGAAGCAGCAAGAGGCTGTGTTCACACTGATGTGGCTGTGGGTCCCAGCAGGGTGTCCACTGCATCCCTGTACACCGATTCAGGTGCGAATAAGATCAGAATTTGTGCCTGAATTCGCACCTGAAACTGAGTCAAAGACACACAGGATCCTTTTCCAATGCGGACCTCTTATATATTTGTACATGTTGATCATATCCCCCCTTATTCTTCTCTTCTCAAGAGTGAATAAATCCAGTTCTTCTAATCTTTCCTCATAGCTGAGCTCCTCCATGCCTCTTATCAGTTTGGTTGCCCTTCTCTGCACTTTCTCCAGTTCTCCGATATCCTTTTTGAGAACTGGGGTCCAAAACTGAACTGCATATTCCAGATGAGGTCTTACTAATGATTTGTACAGGGCAAAATTATATCTCTGTCTCTGGAGTCCATACCTCTCTTAATACAAGAAAGGACTTTGCTCGCTTTGGAAACCACAGCTTGGCATTGCATGCCATTATTGAGCTTATGATCAACTAAAACCCCCAGATCCTTCTCCACTACAGATCCCCCCAGTTGTACTCCCCCTAGTATGTATGATGCTATGTTATTTTCCATCTTCCTTTACCTGACCAAGCTGTCCAGCAAAATAGGCAGTTAGTGGGTTGAGACAAACCATTTAGCACTTACAGGAGTGATTGCAATGGTCAGCTTTTATTCGATTATGTAAAACCTTTATTCCAAAAGGAAAAAAGTACTGTTGCTGTATCTGCTTAAAAAGCGTTAGCTGCAGTTTGACTTTAATCTGTCAATCAAGTACTTATAAATCTACTAGTGCATCTAGCACTACTGCTAGTTGCAATGCTCCTGTCCAAAGATGTCTCTGCTCCTCCTCCTCCAGAATGGAGACACCTTAGGACAGGAAGTGTGTTACTGGGCAGAACACCAGGTGAAAATAAAGGAAAAAAAGGAGAAAAAATAAACCAGTAAGCTGCCATATATTACATTTTTGAATTTAGGTTTAAAGGGGTTGTAAACCTTGGTGTTTTTTCAACTTAATGCATCCTATGCATTAAAGCGGAGGTTCAGACTTTTTTTTTTTTTTTTAAAAGCCAGCAACTACAAATACGACAGCTGCTGACTTTTAAAAAAAGGACACTTACCTGTCCAGCACGCCCGCGATGTCAGCAGCCGGGGCTGAGCAATCGATCGGTCCTCAGCTGCTTCCTCGGTGAGGGAATCAGGAAGTGAAGCCTTGCGGCTTCACTGCCCGATTCCCTACTGCGCATGCGTGAGGATCGCGGCGCCCCGTCACTGGTCCCGGCTCTCTCGTGGGAACAGTATTTTCCAGAAGACAGCGGAGGGGTGACGTCACAGGCTGGATTCCCCACGGGGATCCGAACCCGGAAGTGGTGCAAATATCTGTCTCAGACAGGTATCTGCACCCCCCTCCCCCCTGAAAGGTGCCAAATGTGACCCCGGAGGGGGGGAGGGATCCAAAAAGCGGAGGTTCACTTTTTGTGTGAACCTCCGCTTTAAGGTGAAAAAACACCTTGCTGTGTCCGGCCCCCCCGAGCCCAGTTTTACTTACCTGAGCCCCGAATTTCCGAGGGCGCTATCCTGCGTCGTTCTCTCCATGGCTGATCGGCTCCTCATTGGATAGATTGATAGCAGCTCAGCCATTGGCTCGCGCTGCTGTCAATCAAATCCAATAATGCGGCCACCGGGCGGCGGGGCCGAGTCTAAGGCCCCATACACACGAGAGGATTTGCACGGATTTCCATCCGATGGAGTGTACTCACCATCGAATCGAAATCCGCGCCGAAATCCTCTGGCGATGACGTGTCGCGCCGTTGCCGCGATGATGACGCGGCGACGTGCGCGACGCAGTCATATAAGGAATTCCACGCATGCGTCGAATCATTACGACGCATGCGGGGATCCCCTCGGACGGATCGATCCGGTGAGTCTGTACAGACCAGCGGATCGATCCGTGGGATCCGATTCCAGCGGATAGATTTGTTGGCATGTCAACAAATTTTTATCTGCTGGAATTCGGAAATATCCGCGGATAAAGATCCGCTGGAATGTACACACCATAGAATCTATCCGCTGAAACCGATCCGCTGAGATTTTTCAGCGGATGGATTCTATTGTGTGTATGGGGCCATACACTCGGCGGCTATGCACGCCAAGTGTATAACACGGGAGTGTGCCCACAAGGTAACCCCCTCGGGAGAGAGCTTCCCAGAGGGGGTTAGCTCTTGCAGGGAGGAGCCGAGACAGCTGCCGTGGGACCCCAGAAGAGGACGTTCGGGGCCACTCTGCAAAATGAACTGCACAGTAAAGGTAAGTATGATATGTTTGTTATTTAAAAAAACAAAACATAGTATCACCTTAATATTGCTTTAGTCTTTGTTCACACTGAATCCGACTTTGAAATCACGTGACTTTACTTGAAGCCGCACTATTCCAATGTCACATGTCATTGTGACTTCAGGTATGACTAGGAAGACATCTGTGCAACTTAATGTACAGATGTCTATGCAAGTCGTACCTGAACTTGCAAAAAGTAGTGCAGGAAGTACTTTTAAAATCAGTGTGACTCCAGTGGAGTTGGAGTCACACCAATTTGACCGCTTCCATTGCAGAGAATAGGGTGCAACTTGTCATGCGATTTAAAACTATTTTTTACACTTGCATAATTGTGATTTCTGTATTCAATGTCTAGCACCAATGTCATACCTCCCAACTACAGATGGGAATGAAGGACACCTATTAGCAAAAGTATAATGGAATAGGACGCACCCCCTGCCATGCCCCCTTTAAAGAGAATAGTTAAACCCAGAAATGCTTTTTTTTACCACTACTATTCCTTTATACTGACTTTTGAAATTTACCAATGCCGCAATTAATAGAAATAGAAATTGGGAGAAAGGTTTAGCACTGGGAAACACTTTTTAAAAGATAAGTAGTGCATTTTATATACAAGTATATAGATCAGACGAAAAGGAGGGACAAATCAGGAGGAAAGAGGTACAGAGGGACTTTGTTCCAAATCAGGGACAGCCCTTCAAAATCAGGGACAGTTGGGAACTCTGCCAATGAGCTCATGCAGGCTTTAAAATGCACCTATGCTGCTAGACATCATATACACGTATAATACTCACAAATCAATTATGCAAAATACTCCATACGTTTTAAAATGAGATGAAAGCTTCACAAATGTAAATTTCAAAGCCTGAGGCTGTGGAAAGCACTCTGATATAAATCTGTACAATCTAGATTCAACTGACAACTGTTCATTTTTGGAAACCAAAGAAGGGCCTATGAAGCTGTTCATCCTGCAATTCTGTTGTGTATAAAATCAACTTACTGCCACTTGTAACTGTAAAGCCCCATACACAAGGTCTGAGTGCTGGGCAACATCGGCTGGTTCAATAAAAAATGGCCAACATTCGACCTGTGTGTATGCCAGTCAGTCCGACTGGAAAACCAGCAGCCGACTGACTCCCCATCAGCGCTCTCCGCCAGGGCCATTCCCCTGTCTGAACACAACAGCTTAGCGGGGAAGATCAATGTACTAACCCGCTGGGTTGAATGGAAAGAAACGCATAGTGTGTACCAGGCTTAAGGCACAAACACAATGGAATTTCTATTCTCTAAAGCATGCTGTCCCTTTAGCTTCCCATGTAAATTACATCAGGCACATCTCTGTTAAAAAAAAAAATTACATCAGGCAGACCCCTGAGGTCAAGACTGTCCAAAAACAATGCAAGTTCCCCCTAACAAGCGGTCTTAAGTGCATGTGAATGTTGAGGGCATCAATGACAATGCGTTGGCCATAAATGGCAGCTTCTGCGTGCAATCGTTGGAGTGACATAATTGCGGCTTCGGGCAGTCACACATGCCGAGTCTACAAACCCAGATGGATGACAGAGTGAACATGGAAGCACCTGCAGCGGTGACAGCTCGGCACTGGAAGGGCTTTGTTACAAGTGTTACAAGTGCGATGCATACTAGCACAATATGATATTACCTTGCAGGGTACAAAAAAAAATAATGCCCAGTGGTTTACTACCGCTTTAATAAACATCAGGATACTTACCATTTTTTTTTTATAACAGGTATGAAAAGTCTGTTCTGGTGCATCCAGCAGACATGAGTAAGTTAGGCTTCGTCTGACTCTTTTCATCACAGGGGATGTCATCAGTGGTCCAGACCTCCAGTGTTAGGGTTCTAGCTCTTCTGATAAGAGGTCTATATATATGTTAGTGGTGGAGCACAGCAGCCAACACATGTTTCAAGTGTTTCTTCACAAAAGCTTGACATTTTTTTCACCAATATTTTGGATGGTATTCATATGTTTTCACCGCTTGCTTATACACTGTATATTTTTAGCACCCTGGTGTTTAGGCAGGGTTGCTAGTAAAATTAGTTTGCCAGGCGGTAGTTGCCCTGGTTAATTGTTAGTAGATCCACTTATTCCTCTCTAGTTCTGGACTTGCTACACCTTCTTCTGTCGCTAGATGGCGTTATGCTAGTGACATTAGATAGACAAGGGCTTAGCAAAATCAGGTTATGAATGGATGGGGTGTTTCAGCCAATTCGTAATTTTGGCCTTTTTGGGAACCGAGTATCAAGTTAAAGATCCAAAATACTTCCCTTTTATAGAGGAGTGAAAAACTGTCTCCACCATGGGTTGGACATTTAATTATTTCCGTTATTAGGACCTTAAATTACTGTGTATTTGAATTATGGACTTTTCTAAAGTGTCTCGCTAGATTTGTGTCGTTATCTGTATCAATATTAGAAACATGATCTCGTATTCTGTTGCATAATCATCTGGTAGTTCTTACAAAATACATACAACATACTGGATGTTGCAGATAATGCATGTTATTACATAGATCACAAACTTAGTTTGACAGATGACTAATTGTTTGATAATAGTTGAATAGCTGCTTGAACACCAGACAACTGAATTTGATACCTACAACAAGTACATCTTATAGCTTTGCATCTAAAAACATGCCTGTAGTGTGTAACCATGTACTCATAGTTCTTTTGGAACTAAATACAGTAGACTAGGTGAAATCATAATATCGATTGTGCATGCTTTCCCATATTACCCTGACTGCAATGCAAAACCCAGGGTCACAGTGAGTTATTTTCCATTAGTTTTATTATAAGTATTATAAGTAAGTGTACATTGCAAGTACAAACTTCTATAGAATCAAAACAGTGGTTCATTCAAAAGGAACATAATCATTTACAAATGTCAGGCATAGTTTTCAATTATGTAGAATGTCACAGTCATTTAACAAGGTCAGGGCACTCAGATTCCCCCCAATCACGTACCCCTCTTTCTGGTGGAGGTGGGGCAGATTTGGGGCAGAGGACACATGTCTTACAGTTTTACATCTTAAAAGGTTTTATAGCTACAAGAACATTTCAATGAATGAGTTAAGAAGATACATCTCAGAGCATACCTTCACTTCCGGCCCCTTAACAAGACAGTGTTGATGCAAAAATCACCCCTGCCGGGCCACTAGGAGAAGACATCTTTAGCAGCCACTAGCGATAATCACAGGTAAAACCCAGCATGCTGGTTGTAACCAAGCTCATTGATCGCTCAACTTGGTACATTCATCCTGCCCATCCACAGTTCGAATCTCGGTCGGTTCGGTACTAGCTCGATTGTAAAGGTTTGTTTTTGTAAAATAACAGACATGTTATACTTACCTGCTCTGTGAAAGGGTTTTGCACAGAGCGGCCCCGATTATCCTTTTCTAGGGTGTCCCGGTGGTGCTTCTCTTTATCAGGTGCCCTCATGGAGAGAGACACTTTCCATGGGGGCACCCATGCGGGAGCACTCCAGAGTACTGCTGCTGCACCTGTTCACACAGACAGCAGGACTCGACCCAGCCCCCAGCTCCCGTGTCACTGAATTTGATTGACAGCAGCAGGAGCCAATGGCTCCTGCTGCTATCACTCTATCTAATGAGGACCCGAGACAACCGCTGAAGCTGCTTGGCTCATGCTCCTCGCTAGAATGATCGGATTCAGGTAAGAAAAAGGGGGGCTCTAGGGGGGCAGCGCAGACGTTTTTTCACCCTAATTAGCATGCAATAAGGTGAAATACCCTGAGGGTTCACGACTTCTTTAAATTATTTTCTTTCTCTACTATTTTCTTCTATATCCACTTCATCTATATGTCCATCATTCCACAATTGCTGAGGGTTCTATTTTCCTTCCTTGTCAAATCTGATCAAGTACATTGATATACTGTATTTGTAACAAGTATATATATATCTGTCCCTCCCGAACGCTGCGTGACGTCAGACGCACTCGCATGCGCTCAGCGGCATCACCACTGCATAGTAGAGACACTTAGCCTTCCATAGTAGTGGGGGGCGGGGGGAGGACAATATGCAAATTGATAAATCGGGCCAGTCGCCATGCCCACTTGCCATGGCTTAGCAGTGAGCAATGTTGACGGCGCCTCACATCATAAAACATTTCTAAAAAACCTTACTAAAAAACCTTAGAGCACCAGCCTATTATGAAACATATAGAATATAAAATATATGTATATAAAACATAACAATAAAATTATTAATATATTCGACACATGTCCATCACATTATACTGGGATTACCAACAGTTTTATACTCATTTTGAAACATGAATTGTATTTGATAGGTGCATATTAATAACATTTTAACACACATATATACACAAACTGACATTACTCTATATGTGCTGCCTTGTTGCTGCATGTAATGAGTAGTCCGTTAATAGTGTTGCTGCTGTGTGTGTTTAATAGCATCCCATATTGTTACTAATATCCCTTGCATAGAGCATATGTAAATCTATATACACATGTAAAAATACAATGGTGTAATGTTCTACCTGGTATTACTAGTGCCACCTAGAGGGTAGTGTGTTAACCTCTACCTGCCCTATGCTATTTGAAGTTTGTATTAAATCATTAAAAGCACTTAAAATAGGTAGGCTGGGACCGTTTCCAGTAAATTAGGTAGACTAGGATCCGATAAAAAAATGGAAAAAGCAAAAAAAAAAATTTTCTGAAAAAATTCAAATTGATAAAGGACAAAAAAGAGATGCTTTTGTATAGTTTAAATTGCATATAAGTGTCACTGATAAAGCAGTTAATGTCCAACTCTACATTTAAGCCTTTGGGTACTAAAACATCTGTTAAATGTTCTCGGACTCTGTGAGAGCCTCTCCAATGTCTCTCTAGAAGCTCTATACCCCAAAATTCCAGACCTGAAGCATCTTGGTTGTGTTTTAATTTAAAATGGAGGGATACAATATGGTCCTTGAAACCTATGTTGATGTTATGAATATGTTCCGCTATCCTTATTCTCAACAGTCTTTTTGTGCGTCCAATATAGAGCAGGCCGCACGGGTATCTTAAAGCATAAACTACAAAGTAAGTATTGCATGTAATAAATTGCTTGAAGTCGAATTGTTGATTATTCGAAGGGGAGATAAAATTCTCCAAACCCCTCATTGGTCTGGCTACTTCTCTGCATGATTTGCATATCCTGCAGGCAAAAAAAAAAATTACGGTCCCAGAAGGTTTGAGGTTTTGCAGGTAAGTCCAAGATTTTTTTGATAACTAAATCACCATGGTTGGGAGCTTTCCTATATATAGGATGTGCCAATGTTCGTTGAAGATTCATTCTACTTCCTTATACTGGGTATGAAACTGGGAAATTAAACCCCATTCCTTTAAATTATTTGCTGTCGGTGTTAATTTCTGTTTTTCTTGTAAACACACTTCCCTAGACATACCACCTACGTCTTCTACAATTTTGTCTAAAACTTGTGGGTTATATCCTCTGGCTTCAAACCTTTCAGTAAGTACTTTAGATTGAATGAAGAAATTGTCAATTTCGGAACAGTTTAATTTTACCCGCATGATTTGCCCCTTTGGGATATTCTTTAGCCATTGGTGATGGTGGCCACTGGTGCTGGGTAGATAACTGTTCCTATCAGTTGGTTTAAAAAATACCTTTGTTTCAAGTTTCTGTTTTTTTTTCGGTAAACAGTGACGTCTAAAAAATTGATTTCCTCACTGTAAGAAGTTAACTTAATATTATTGTTATTGATGTTTAAAACCTTTAAAAATTCTTGTAATGAATCAGCCGATCCCGCCCAGATAAAAAACAAATCATCAATAAAACGCTTGTAAAAAAATCAGTTCAGCCTTTCTTTCTTTAAAAATGACCTTGTCCTCCCACTCTGCCATAAAAAGGTTTGCAATACTGGGTGCAAACTTAGGGCCAGATTTACAAAAGGGATACGACGGCGTATCTCCTGATACGCCGTCGTATCTCCTGATACGCCGTCGTATCTCTGTTTCTATCTATGCGACTGATTCATAAAATCAGTTACGCATAGATATCCATAAGATCCGACAGGTGTAATTGTTTTACACTGTCGGATCTTAGGATGCAGTACCGCGGCCGCCGCTGGGGGGAGTTTGCGTCGTAAACCAGCGTCGAGTATGCAAATTAGGAGTTACGGCGATCCACGACGGATTTTCGCGTTCGCTACGTCGCCGCTAGTCTAGTTTCCCGTCGCAAAGTTAGTCGTCGTTTTGGGTGCCCTAACTTTAGTCAGCAATCGTATTGCTGTCTAAAGTATGGCCGTCGTTCCCGCGTCGAAATTTAAAATTTAACGTCGTTTGCGTAACACGTCCGGGAATACGGAAGTACGCTACACGCGTCGCCGTTCAAAAACATGACGTCACGGTGCGCAAAGCACGACGGGAGATGCGAAACTGAGCATGCGCAGTAGGTCCGGCACGGGAGCGCGCCTAATTTAAATGGCACACGCCCATTTGAATAGGCCCGCCTTGCGCCGGAAGCTGCCAGCGTAGTTTTCATCGCAAGTGCTTTGTGAATCAGGCACTTGCGATGAAAACTTGTGGCGGTGTAACGTATCTACGATACGTTATGCCGCCGCTCACCTACGTGAATCTGGCCCTTGGCTCCCATTGCTACCCCTCTTTGTTGTACAATTCAATTCATGTTTCAAAATGAGTAAAAAACTGTTGGTAATCCCAGTATAATGTGATGGACATGTGTCGACTATTTCAATCATTGTATATGTTTTATATACATATATTTTATATTCTATATGTTTCATAATAGGCTGGTGCTCTAAGGTTTTTTAGAAATGTTTTTATGATGTGAGGCGCCATCAACATTGCTCACTGCTAAGCCATAGCAAGTGGGGATGGCGACTGACCCGATTCATCAATTTGCATATCGTCCTCCCCACCCACTACTATGGGAGGCTAAGTGTCTCTACTATGCAGTGGTGATGCCGCCGAGCGCATGCGAGTGCGTCTGACATCACGCAACGGCCGGGAGGGACGGATATATAAAGCCAGTTGTCATGGGGAATAGTCACGCCCTCAGACGAAGTCAGGAAGTGACGAAACGCCTCAGGCTGTGACTACCCATCAAACAACCGGCAGTGACCCGTGCGCTCCACAGACTGGGAACCAGGAAGACGCTGGAGGAACTAGACACCAGATGTCCTCAGGGTCATGACAGTCTAAGCGTTTATTATTCATTTTATCTGCATTTTATGATTTAATTCATGGTACGCATTCAAGGGTTTGTGGCAATAAACTTTTAAAATGGTACTACTCTATGTGGCCATTTATTCTCTCATATGTACTGCGGATCTGGTAGCGTTGGTGGATATTGCAGAGATATCAGCGGAGGTGACAGTGATTTGATGAGCAGTTTATTTTCAGCTTTTTGGTGAGTGCATCCCCAAAAGGGGATTTTTGGATCCCCCCACATGGTCATTAATCCCCTGGTGAAAGAAGCACTGCTTTAAAGACTTTACGATCCATCACAAATCATCCCTATCTACTGCACCAATTGCCTCTGGTTTATATGTTATGAATTGCAGCAGTGATACTTTGGACTCTGGGTTATTCTTGAGTTTTCTATGACTGTTTATTTATATTTTGCCAAGCATTGTTGTCTGAGTTATAGTGGTTGATTAACTAATTGCAATAGACTGTTCACTTTGCAAATTAAGTTGCATTCTACAAGGGAATTTTCCCCAGAGCTTAGTTAAAGCGGTTGTATAGTCCCAAACTTTTTTTTTTGTTAGTCACCTTTAAGACAAAAGGCATAATGAGCTAGCTCTAGTGCTGTGAGTGGCTGGAGCCGCGATGTCGAAAGCGGGAGACTTCTTTCCGGCAAGGTCCATCATCTGCCGGGCCTTCAGCCGAGAATCCTTTGTGCACCGCTGCAGTCAGCGGCTCATTGCGAGGTTTAAAGTTTAGTAGATATTTTTTACCTACAGGTAAGCCTTATTATAGGTTTACCTGTAGGTAAAGGTACCAAAATGGACTATACAACCACTTTAACAAGGTAAAATCAACTCCATAATCTCTCTTCCATGCAGCTGTGAAGGAAGCCTGTCAAAATGTCCCAATGCCATATTTTCCTAGTACTGTACATCAGATAACTTTCACTTTAAATAAAAATGCACTCTACAAGACTTTATTACTTGGATAATTTATTAAAGAGAACAAATACAATTAGGGCTGTTACAAATTAAAATTTTCATATTCGATTAATCGATTTTTTTTAATCGATTAATCGACTAATTTAGATTAATTATAACTGTAATGTCGTCATCTCCCCCACTGTAATATCCACATCTCCCCCCACTGTAATATCCACATCTCCCCCCACTGTAATATCCACATCTTCCTCACTGTAATATCCATATCTCCCCCCACTGTAATATTCACATCTCCCCCCACTGTAACATCCACATCTCCCCCCACTGTAATATCCACATCTCCCCCACTGTAATATTCACATCTCCCCACTGTAATATCCACATCTCCCCCCACTGTAACATCCACATCTCCCCGCACTGTAACATCCACATCTCCCCCCACTGTAACATCCACATCTCCCCCACTGTAATATCCACATCTCCCCCACTGTATATAGCCCCACTGTATATATAGGAATTGTCTGCTCTTACCAGAATAGAAACTACAGCAGGCAGACCCATCCGCAGACGACACAAGGAGGCGGATGATGATGACATCAGCGAGCCACTACTAGGCCGCCGCCGGGTGTACCAAGATGGCCTCTGCTCCGGAGCTAGGCCAAAGCCGTGGCCTTTCCTATGGATGGACTCCCTGAAGACCCGGAAGCCAGCGGAGAGGTGAGTAACGATCAAAATAATTTTGATCAATCAAAAAATTAACAATTAATCGAGGAATTAATCGTTAATTTCCGCAGCCCTAAATATAATGAATTCATGCGGATTCTAAATGTTTATTTTAAAAACACTATTTTAATGGCATTATCTAAGATGGTCTTAATTGGGCAAAAAAAATTGACATAGAAAATGACGTGCAAGGAACAAGCTATGTCTTGTTTCCCATCCTTATTATCAGTGGTCCTCAGAGATCAGCAAACTCTTTTTCAGTTCAAAGGATTACTGTCTAAGAACCACCCATAGTTAACGCTAAAGCAATCATAAGGTTCTTTCTTTATTGTTTCCTTTCTGAAGTCGTTGGAGATAATGCACTTGCTTGCAGTTGCTAGTATTTTGGCTGCTGTAGGAATCCCATTGAATTTGTTAGTGATGTATGCAGCCTTTATAAATTCCGAGAAGATGGCCAGTGCCAAACTCCTGATTGTGCATCTTTCAATTGCAAATATGTTGCAGTTTCTTTCACGGATTTCTACATATATAATTCCAGACCTGTTTGGATTTTGTTATCCGATGACCATACCGTGCAAGTTTTCTGTCATGTTTCTATGCGTAAGTCGAAGAGTGAGTATGCTATTTACCTTTTTTCTTGGACTATTCCGTCTCCTAAAGATAAAAAATCAGCATTACTTTATTCCTAAGACCAATGTCTTGCGACTGGCCTTGGCTGCAAACTGGGTGTGTATAACTTGTGTTTGCTTGCCATACATCATTCTCATCCCAGGAAATCGACAGTCTGCCAAAAACATCACAGAAGAATGTGCTTGTTCTTTCATTGACAGCTTAACTGACCAAGATCTTGTTGCTAAAATACTTGACCTGGTGCTTGGCACTGTTTTCCTATATTTATCCGTTGCCTTAATGTTCTTTGTCAGCATATGGATGGTGTTGCTTCTCTTAAAACATAAGAAAACTGTATTTGTAGAAGGAGCACTTAACAGAACACAAACCAGCCGGCGAGATATCACTGCAATTAAAGCAACCCTTGCCCTTCTGTTGTGTTATGTAACATGCGCTTCCCTCAACAGTAGTCTACGGATCATCAATAATGTTGCTGCTTCCACATGGCAAAAAATTATTGCGGGTATTTACAGTGTCATTTCTCCAGTGATTTTAGGGCTTGGATATCCATATTTCAGAAAGGCAATATGTAAAAAACCTTATGTATGTTGCCATAAGTCTAATGCACAGCAAATAATGTCCATTTCATAGAAAATTGTTCAAACTTATGATCAGTCTTCTTTTATATGTTGTGATGTGGTGGTGGTGGTGGTTTGCAGGGGTTTACTCAATGATCCATTTTTCTATTAAAGGAAACCTACGCTAACAAAATAAAATAAGCTGCCTTCATATAATGCCAGTTGCATGGCTCTCTGACTTGAAATTCTGAGTCTCTGACATAGAACAAGTATGCAACCACTCAAGTTAGAGTGTTGTAAAATCATCCAGTGTGCATACTTGTTCTGGATCGGAACTGAAAAAGTGCCCTTTCACATGGGCGGATCTGTTTTTAAACATCCGCTTGCTCAGCGGGGATCGCTCCATTGATCCCTGCTAAGCCGGTGTTGACTAGTTTGTCTCTGCAGAAACGGACCTGTCAGAACTCTGCTATGGGGGGATCAGATGAAAATGGACCGTCTGTCAGTTTTCATCTGATCTGATCGGCCAGACGGATGGAAAGTAGGGTTTCCATCCGTCTGGATTTAGCGGAGTGGGTTGTTGGCAGAAATTCCGACAGCAAAAGTCCGATAGAGCATACACACAGTCGGAATTTCCGTTCAAAAGCTCACATCAGACTTTTGCTGTTGGAATTTCCGATCGTGTGTACGGGGCATTACAGTTTTTGTGGGTTGGTTTACATATGGAGACCTTTTAGCAGGCATCTTAGCCACTTCAGCCCTGGAGGATTTGCCTGCCCAATGACCGGCCATTTTTTGTGATTCGGCACTGCATCGCTTTAACTGACAATTCCATGGTCGTGCGACATTGCACCAAAATAAAATTGACGTCCTTTTTCCCCCCACAAATAGAGCTTTCTTTTGGTGGTATACGATCACCTCTACGTTTTTTTTTTGCGCTATAAAAAAAAAAAAAAGAGCGACAATATTTTTTTTAAAAAAGCAATATTTTTTACTTTTTGCTATAAAAAAATATCCCCCCCAAAAATATATAAAAAATATTTTATATATATATATATAAAAAAATATATATCGCAATAAGCGTATATTGATTGGTTTGCGCAAAAGTCGTAGCGTCTACAAAATAGGGGATAGATTTATGGCATTTTTATTAATTTTTTTTTTTTACTTTTGGCATCAATTTTTATCGTGACTGTGACATTATGGCGGACACATCGGACATCTTTGATGCTATTTTGGGACCATTGTCATTAATACAGTGATCAGTGCTATAAAAATGCACTGATTACTTTGTAAATGACACTGGCAGAGAAGAGGTTAACTACTATGGGGGCAAGGAAGAGGTTAAGTGTGTCCTAGGGAGTGATTCGAACTGTGGGGGGCTGGGCTACGAGTGACACGATAGCGATCACTGCTCCTGATGACAGGAAGCAGTAGATCACTGTCTTGTCACTAGGCAGAACAGGGAAATGCCTTGTTTACATAGGTATCTCCTCGTTCCGCCGCTCCGTGAGACAATTGTGGGCACCTGCAGGCATGCTCACTGAGCGGGCAGCAAATTCAAAGGGACGCAAGGTACGTTGTGCAGCCGTGCCAATTTGCCGACGTATAAATACATGCAGCGGTCGGCAAGTGGTTAAGGAACCTGCATGCATTGCTTTATTTTCTACCAACCTGTGCCACCATAGAAAAGGAAATTGCCAGCAGACCTGAGGAAAACAGCGCTCATTGGCTGTTGAAACGCGTCAACGTGACATCAGCATGTCACACGGGAATCGTCAGCCGACACCGAGGGTATTGGCATTTTCAACCACACGCTTCCAGCGGAATTTGTTTGGCTTTCCGATCACACGTAGAGCCATCTGCACGGCACGGACTGCACAGTAAGGAAGTTGTTCCCTTTTGTGTGTGCAGCATACAGCCTATTGTGAGCTCTGCTCCTAGCTGTGTGAATCGTGGGGTAGTGAGATTTTACCAGGAGGACTGCAACCGAAGACTTAGTGAGAGTACATATACCCACCCGCTGCTTATATTTATGGATGCAATAGTCTGACCCTTCCATTATCTCCCCCACTTATGCACTTTGCTATCCATGTGCCATATCAAAGCCGATACGTGTATAGCCAAACTGTACCAGGCCAAGTGGTTGATTTATACTGTGCAGATCTGCTTTAATCACTGATGTGACATCTCAAAGGATCACTCTGAAGCATTACGGTCACTGTGATTTGAAAGCATCTTTCTTTATTGATGTCTGGACAGTCATACCCTCACGCATCTACCCAGCAAATATCCATGTTCAGAAGCAATTTTCTGTGAACAGCACATTTAGCCCACTGGAATTCTTTTTTACAGGACTCCACAAATTGCACACAGTCATTATTTTCCAGCCCGTTTATCAATTTTTTGGCTCCTGTGGTGCTTTTTTGACCTGTGCTCTACTACTACTAGTGCCTGAATATGTTGATTGTGGTGACTGGGTTATAAATACGAGATGCGCAGCTATGATTCCTGTTTTTAATTAGTTCGACAACGTTGTCTTCTTTTTAATTGTGTAACCACCCTATCCATCTGCCACCCCCCCTCTTTTTTCAAGTTATTGCTGTGAGTTTTTTCTATAATAAATATTCATTGTACTCTTCAGAGTGTTCCGTTTTGGTCTTCTTTGAGAGAACTTTATTGTGCCAGCAGAGCTTACTTAGGTGCCATGTAGCCATACATATCTCTGCCATCTGTGCTTGTTCATTGGCCAGCAATATGATGGATACCATCTCAAGACAAGCTCACAAGGGTTTTTGCACAGAGCACAGCAATAACCAAAGCACAACCCTGTGTTATTATCACTGCAATGTTTATAGTAAGAATAGATACAAATAACTTATATAGAACTTGGCATAACAGTATGCAAAAGCCAGAAATACAATGTAGAAGAAAGGATTTATTGATAGTTTTTTGGGGGGAAGAAAAATGTATGGTTGTTAACTCCCAGACTTCAATGATAACATTTAGTACCCATTTCATCACAATATAAAACAATAAAACAACTACATGTTTGTATGAGTGGACAAATATATTTAGAGCAAATGGGCAAAACAAAATTATATACTTTCATGAAGGTACCAAAGATTTGATTTGTAATGAAGCACCATGAGTCCTAGAAGATCTGACAGTATAAATAGTTCAAAACCTGTTACATGGAAATTACCATTTTGGAATTGAAGCCCATTTTCATCAGCATGTACAGCAGCGATGCTCTTTTACCCTAGAAATAATAAGTTACCTATACTCCATGGCAGCTTCTCCTTCTGTATAGATTAGCCATCTTGCTGACTTACTGCTTTCTAATTCACTAACCCAACAAGTATGCCGATCAGCTGTTCTGACTTTATTCTGACGGCATGCCTGTTCCAGGTCAGCGATTTATACAGTATCGAAGCCAGGCAGTGTTAGATAACTAGCAACAGGTCACATTTCTCCAAGTATGTTTCCGTTATAGAGAACCAGTCATATTCTGCTTATGCAAGACTTTAAATATTCAATTATTATAGATCTGCAGGCTTCAGTTTAAGAGTCAGAGGTCACTTGAAGTCGGACGTTACTTACGGTCTCCTTGCCCCAGAAACTGGGCAATATATAAGTACAGGCAGCTATAGGTGGTGGCCTGCATTTTGTCTGCACTAGATAAACATAGGTCAGGGCCAAGGCATGTAGAAAACAATGGTTTTCTATGTACCCTGTTCACACTATAACACCGGTGTTGCATGCAATGCAGTACAGTCTTTGCTGCCTTCTCCTTTTTTCTGCAGCGGATTGCTCCGCATCACACTGTGCAACAACACGAATAAGGTGTCACTGCATTAGGGAGAGTTACATAAGTTGGGAAGCAAAAAAAAGGCAGTGCAATGCATTGCTCCCTACCAGAGTTGGCACTCCAACAGACTGCATTTTACTGTGCAGGCTCGTGTAAACGTAGCCTTAAGTTAAAGGGTCTCTCAGAGAATGCAAGAACACCAAGGCCCCTTTCACACTGGGGCAGGAGGCACAAGGAGGGTATAGCGCCGCTAAAAATAGCGGCGATATACCGTCGGATTTGCCGCGGGATTCGGCCGCTAGTGGTGCGGTATTAACCCCCGCAGCGGCCAATAAAGGGTTAATACCACCCGCAATGCGCCTCTGCAGAGGCGAATTGCGGGCAGTATTGCCGCGGTTTCCCATTGTTTTAAATGGGAAGGAGCGGTGAAGCAGCAGTATACACGCCGCTCCAAAGATGCTGCTGGCAGGAGATTTTTTTTCTCTCCCGCCAGCGCATCGCCTCAGTGTGAAAGCCCTCGGGCTTTCACATTGAGTATGCAGTGCAGGAGCTTTTCAGGCGGTATAGCAGCGCTATTTTTAGCGCTGTACCGCCTGAAAAACTTCCCAGTGTGAAAGGGGTCTAAAGGAGAGGCAATATGATTTCATAAGCCTGCAGGGCTACAGTTCAAGAAAGAATGTTTAGATGTTTCGCATAGGATTAGTTATGACTGGTTCGCTTTGCCATTTCAAAATTAACTTTTTCCTTTTTAGGCTCCTCGTCCTTAGCTTTTATGGTAAAATTTGAATTGATGCCACATGGCCACTCTTCAAAAATTCATGTTTTTCATGCTGCCCAAACTGAATTCAGTAGAGAGTCTTAGTTCAGTTTCAGACATGGAAGGAGGATGAGGTGCAGGAATGAGAATATTTTAAAGGGCGGCTGTGGTGTGCAGCCCATGCTTTGCCAGCTGATGAGGAGATGGAGTTTAAGTACATTTTACAATGAGGGAGCCGAAAAGTGCACTCATCCTGTCAGTAGCAATTTTACAGGATAATTTACACAGATACTCATTTAGACCTTAGTTTGGCCATTCACCAGCTGTAAAACTGTCTGAAACTTTTCTATGTAGTGTGTATATAGAAATGACAACACCAAAAATAAACTCTGCATTTATTTTCCAGCATGCTGTAAAATCACTCCAGCTGTTTCTTATTTGAATGTGGAAACAGATCCTTTTAATTGAGCAGACCAAAAGTAGCATCAGCAGCTGGTGCCCTGCAGACACTTTACGTAAAGGACAGATCACATACTCTAAGGCCAGCCTTAGATACTTGCATTTACAATGGCTTAAGAATTATTCAGTGAAGTACAGCCAAGAAATAAAATTATACATAAGATGAATTATTCTAATCTTTTGCTGCTGTAAGGTTAACGTATAACTAAAAGGCATTTTTTTTTAGATTTGGATAGTGGCAAGAGGTTAGAACTACTGTCAGGTTTTCATTGCTGCCTACATTCCAGTTCGTAAATTTTTCTCTGAATTGTCCTGATTGCCAATGTCACAAATCCAAAAAGTTTGAGTTGACCAGGAATCTAGTAAATCTTCATTGGGGATTCTGACAACGGTCTAAGAAGGGATTTCACATGGAAAGATACCGGTCTAATAGGACACAGGTGGCCCAAACCCCACCCCCCAAAAAAAGTATTGACAGCAGTTTTAACATTTCCCTATCCAAAAGAGCATTTTTGGCTTTAGATATACTTTACAGCAAATCAATAAAAGAGCAATTCTGATTTCTTGCCTCACGGAATAAGCACATATATAGTTGATCAAAACAATAAATAGGAAAAAAGAGCCACATCAAGTTTATCTCTCCAATGTATTCAGTTTAAGGCCTTACGATTCGGCATATAAAAAACAACAAAAAAAAAAACTGAAGAAAAATATACAGTGATGGGGCAACACATGTACATGCTTTGTCTATGTCATTTGCAACCTAAAACAGCATTCTGAATTGCCAAATATATCTTGATTACAAAAGGCAAATGCTTTTACATTACCATGAGATATACAGGAGTATGCATCAAAGAATGTGCATGCCTTAAAACAGTAGTACTATGCACACATTTATAAAGAATTTTTGTACTTTGATGTTATCTATAAAACATGCCTTAATGGAGCATACTATTATGGGAAGAGAAATCAACAATGGTTACATTTCCAACTGCCAATTAAAAGGCACAACAGTATTATATGTCCCAACATTTTAAATAACTTCCAGGGATGCTTTATCTTTAGGTCAATTTGCCTAGAGAAAACCATATATATAAAAATGTGATGTAACATGCAGGAACGATCCAAGACAAAAAGTCTTTCCTCTAAAATGCACACTCTGATTGGCTAATCCTGCATGTTTTTACCTTTTGAAGGCAGGATTTGCTTGAATAAATGAAGATCATCCTTATTTCTTTAAACCTCTTAAGGCAGTCATGAAAAATGCTCTCTAACGAACAACTAAACCATGGCCCAGTTTCTAATTTTAGAAACTTGGCCATGGAATTTGTCCCAAATTTTTGATAACTGATCAACTTCAAAATAAAAGCCCCCCTCCATTCCAGAGATGGTAGCAATCGATTTAGAATACTGATAAAACTTCAAAATTAAATTTGTCAAATAAGGTTACATTTTGATTTCCAACATTAAATTTATACCATCTTTGCTGTTTAAGTTAATATTTTTAAAAAGGAAGGAAAATTTAATGTCAAAGAACTATACAAATCGGTCAACATTTCATAGGATCGTGAAGTACCAATATCATCAAGGACAATATTTGAATAACTAATCTAAACATTCCCCTTAAGGGCCAGTTCACACCAGAAAGCGATGTGGGGAAACCCACATTCCAGGCACATTTTCTACACCGCATTTAAAATGCACTGCACTTGCAATCTGCAGCAGGTGTCAGTAATAACTTGACACCACTCCAAACACAGGTCGCAAACTCAGTGTGTTTGCCTGCACTGGACTGCATGGTACAAAAGTAGTACCATGCGATCCAGGTTGCTGTGCGTTTTGCAAAGTAGTGCATCCGATACTTTCGGGGTGGTCTGGCACGATTTCAGCTTATTCAAGCGAATGGGCTAAAATCGTAATGCACCGGGATCGCATTTGAATCACACAGGAACGCACTTAAAGCAGTGTCCCTGCAAATCTGAAGATGGTACCAAAAACACGACCCATCATTATGGCTTATCTGAGCAGTTCTAAAATTACTTATGAAAAAAGTCAGTAAAATAGTAACATTTTAAAAGAATGGAAAAAAAAATAAAAAAATAACACCATTTTGAGAAAAAGATGGTCTGTGCTGCGCAGTCTGTCAAGCTGAAAAATCAAAAGCCTTTCGTTTTTGGAGGCCACATTTTTTAAGAAAAATTAAACCATATGTGAAAATTGGGGATCTGTTAGGGAAAAAAAATATCCAGCTATTAAAAATAATTGTATTAATTTTTAAACTGTATGAGGTTAGAGAGAGTATGTTATTTTAGGTTTTCTTTTTCTTTAAAGTGTGTACATTTTTAAAATGATGTATTGCGTATGTATACAGACAGAAGAGTGTGGGCCAAAATTTAAATCCAAGCCAGAGCTCAGGTTTAAAAACAGACAGAAATAATTTCAAATACACTAGGTCCTCCTCTCTTGCAGACCAAGCCAATGAGCAAAAGCAACAGGAATTGGGCCAACTTCACCACTGACAGGGGTATTTGAGCAGTTAAAGCCTTTTTTTTTTTATTTTGCTTTGAAGATTATTTAACTCTTTCCCATTCAATGCCTTTTTTTTTTACTATTTGGCACACACAATAACCACTTATGGACCAAACCTATTTCTGACACTTGTTGTTTTCTAGCAAAAAATATTGATTTTAACTTGTAAATAACTTAGAACGCCCAAACATTATATATATATATATATATATATATATATATATTATATATAAATATTTAGCAGAGACCCCATCTACTGATTTCGGCATAGGTGTCACTGCTACGAGACACCACAAAGTCGGAGACACAGTGAGTAACACTACCTGCGATTATAGTTGCCATTAAAAGTCCCCACTACAGTTCTCAGATCAGCAGATGACCTTGATCAAAAAACCCTAAGTTGGCTGATCAGAACTGCCACTCATCCCAACTCCCCGCCAGCACGGCCACTGATCCCATTCCCCCCCACCAAGGAGTAAAAATAGAGAATACATGGAAGGGAGAGAAAAAGAGGGGAAGGAACAGAGAAAGAATAAGAAAGACGGCTAGAGAGAAGGATGGAAAAAAACAAAATTTAAAATAGAGAGGTAAAGAAAAAGAAAGGAGAACAAAAAGTGGTACATCCCAAAATGTACCATAAGAGGGTTCAATACCGTATGAGTGGAAGGGGAGCGCTAAATGTCCGTGGGTTAGGGCCACAAATTACTTGTCTTGCCTTGGGTGCCGACAACCCACGCTACGATAATTTTACTGTTAGGGGTCCCCACAACTTGGGAAATTGTATCAAGCGGTCACAGCACCAGACAGGTTGAGAACCAAAGTTTTTGTATAATGTAAAAGATGATGTTACACTGAGTAAATTGATACCCAACATGTCATGCTTTAAAATTGTGCATGCTCATGGAATGGCGACAAGCTACGGTACTTAAAAATCTCCATAGACCATGCTTTAAAAATGTCTACAGGTTATCAGTTTAGAGTTACAGAGCAGGTCATGTGCTAGAATTATTGCTCTCACTCGAACGATTGTGCAATACCTCACATGTGTGGTTTAAACAATGTTTACATATGTAGGCGTGACTTCTGCACCCAGCTCGGAGGGATGGGGCACTTTAAGTTTTTTTTCCTCGATTTATTTTCCTTTTTATTTTCACACGGTTCCTTTTTTTGATCACTTTGAATCCTACTACAAGGAATGTAAACATTCCTTATAACAGATATACGCAGGACAGGGCTTCTTTATGTGAGATCTGGGGTCAAAAAGACCTCAGATCTCACATTTACACTTAAATGCAATAAAAAAAAAAAATTCCCCCCCCCATTAAAAAAAATAAATAAAAAAAAATGGGCCCTTTAAGGCTGGAGAGCGGAAGAGACATTTGATGTTGCTCCAGTCCTCCAAGGGCATAGAGTCGAATAAGGGCAATTTTGCGCTAACTCAATTTCCTTCCCATCAGTCCCAGTGATCGGAGGGGGCACCTCCCCCGCCACCCATAAAAGTGATCCAGTGGCGAGTCCGCTGCTGTGACCACTTTTATGTTCAAGCGGATCGTCTACTGTGTAAAATTATATTGGGGTTATAACAACGGTACTTAACATCAAAGTAGTAACGTATTTCCACTGTGGGCAGTCTGGAAGTGGTTAAAATGCAGATTTGTACATGAAAACAAGCCCTAAAAGCAGAGACCCTGGTTAAAATATAAAAGATTAAAGTTGCATCGAGTAAACAGATACGCAACATGTGAACCCTCGTAACTGTAGCCGTGCAAAGTGGCGGAAAATGACAGCACCTACAAATATTCATAAATGATGCTTTAAAAACCTTAACAAGTCAGTCATCAAATCTAACTGAGAACGCTGGCCCTAAAACTTTTGATCTTACTCTGCTGTGCATAGCTTTACCCAACTTGTAGCACAGTCATCCTTTTGTACATGTGCAAGCCTGAATTGCATGTTTGCATTCATATGTGCATGTACATAAGAGAAAGGGGGCTTTCCAGAGCATGTAGAAGTGATTAGATGGCTATCACCTATACTACATAGCTGTCAACTGGGGGGGGGATCAAAAATGTAAACAAACTCCTGGCTGGTAAGTTTGCATGGTGGTGCTGTCATATTTATGGCAGTGGCAGTATAAGGGTTAAACCATCTGTATGTGTTATGACCGTTATAAGAACCTGTGTCAGCATGCTAGTTTGTCTATGTGTTCCTTTTTCAGATCTGCATGTATATGTGGAACAAAATAAAATAAAAGTGGCAATGAAATAAGATATATGAACTAAAAAAAAAAAAAGAACACAAAAAACAATAGGTTTTCTTATGTTATAAGGGAAATTTTGAAAGTTTAATTGTACCTAAGCATTGTTCTGAAAAGCGTACCTTTTGTCTGTATCTCCTCCTGCAAAAATAGCAGTGGGCTTAATGGTATAAATGCATGCCTAAGCAAGATTGTGATTGCTGTCTTACAGCTGTACATCTCCAGTGTAAGATCTAAGGCACTGCTTCTTGTGAATGTCAGTCTCAGAAGTTTTGGAGTAAGATTTGGTGAGGTCATTACACTACTACTTACTGTTTGCCTTGGTGGGGACGTCGACACATGTAAGCAAAGCCCTACCTCTAGAAAGATGGCACCCACCACACAAAAACAGCACAGAACAAGCCGTGATATGTCCTTAAGGAGTTCCACTTGAAAGGCATGCATTTTCTTCTTTTGGTGGGGTACCTAATCTTGATAGGTACCCAGTTCCCACTTCCTGGTCTGGTCGCCTGGCCACCTAGGCCCTCTCTCCCTGCAATCCTATGGAACACGTCACAGGTCCCAGAAGATTGCCTGGCCGCTGAAAAAATGCAGCACAACTCCCACATGCACAGTGCATGCCTGTCTGTGAAGCTGCAAGCTGTCACAGCCTGGCACCCACATTTACAATGCTGGCCCCACGGAAAGCAGCGACGCTTCATGCGCCCGCATCACTGGACTAGTCCGTGTATTAAAAATCAGCAGTTACACTTTTTGTAGCTGCTGACTTTGAATTAACTTAACAACCAGTGGAACTCCGCTTTAACAGGAAAGCAAGCAATACTTGACATATCATTTTCCCCTGTGCCTGCTATTTTTGCACACAGCTTCCAGATCCTCTATAAAGAGCACAGCAATTACCATATTTCTTGGCATATAACAGGCACCCTAACTTTAAGAGGGAAGTTTCAGAAAAAAAAAAAAAAAACTTTCCACAGGCCCTGCATATAACACGCAGGCAGCACAGTTTACCCGATATTTTTTAGGGTAAAAAATTGTGTTATACGCCAATACAGTAAATGATCTCCATATGTTGATGTTTTCAAAGTGTACAACTGCATCAGTCAGGACTACTATTGTGTTTGGGCATAAAATAGTTAAAAAAAAAACAAAAAAAAAAAACATGAACATTAAATAACATCATAAGAAAACGTTGAGTACTAATTAAAACAAGTTGCATAGGAAATTTAAATATATAAGGCAAAGCAGGTGTTAAGTTAAACATTGTCAATGTTATAGATGTGAAGGGCACAACGGTGTCAAGAAACATTCTATACCTGGCTATTCCAAACAAAAATCACAGTATTGTGCTAGCACTAAAACGTGTATGGCAGCTTTCTCAATAATACATAACAGAATTAGATATTTTAAAACCTTAACTGCTTAATATCACTGTAAAGTCCTGATCAGTGTTATTAGTACAGCAGTGCTTTTGAAGTACCTGATTATTATTAGTTTACCTTCTGTATGACAAAACAAATGTTAAAATAACTGCAGACACCATATGCGAGAATTCTATAAAATCATTTGTCTCTGTGAAATATCTGACCCTGCAGAATATTCGCCAACAGCACATTAAAAGTAGAAGAGATTAAAGAAGTGACTAGCATAGCTTTTGGCCACCCCACAAGTTCATGTCATTTCCTACACTTTAAAGCTGAAAAAAAAATGGCTTCCAAGGATATGCTTTAATTGGAAAAATAAAATAAAAAATACTGACACCATTTAAAGACCACAAACCACATATAGGCTATAATTTGTATTAAAGAGTAATAAGTAACATTCAAAAATATATTGAGCCAACAGTCTTGACAAAATATTTTGAGGTGATGCAAGTTTCACCAACCATGCAGTAACTGCCCAATATGACTAAACTGAAAATTTTGAGAATTTAAAAAGTCAAATTTAAAAAAAGGAAGTTCTCTATTTGCAAAACAATACCAGTAAATTTACCAAAGAAATGGCAGTTTTTGTAGCACGAGTTTCAGAAGCATTGTACTGCTGGACGCATTGTACCAAAGACTAAGCAGTACCAATAGTGTCAATTGTGGTGCTCAGATGCAGTGAAGATCCACTTTAAAGCCCAAAAAGCCTACAACCGATTTAAAGCAAAGTCCACCTTTTGCAAAAAAATTATTGAATGCATATTAATTAAAACAAAATTTGCATTTATTATTTTTTTTTTGCCCAGAAATCTGTTAAGTGTTGTAACTGCGATGCAGTAGTTTGGCTCCTGCAGACTCTCGCTGCAGATGCTGGCCTGTACTAGGGTGACAGATTCCTGCGCAGGGCCATGCATTGTGATGCAAATTTCAAATTTGAGTGGAGGCGATGGGGAGAACCACTTCTGGCTTCTGTATTAGGGGGAAGAGCGGTCCAAGAGTGGAGGGCTGCAGACTGACCACACTTCATGTTACATACGAACATAAAAACACTCAGAAATGTGTGTTGGCCTTTAAAGCTAAACAAAGGAAAATCTGCTGAATGGGGACAGGGACTGGATACATTTCGATCCATGTATGGACAAGCTAGTTGTACACAAGTCTATCGATTGACTTGTATACAACCAGTCTGTCAGGTCTTTCCCAAATGAACAGTGCCGCTGGCTGTAGCCTGCAACAGTGATCATTGTATTCTGCCTGTTGGAAAGGCTTCGTGCTGGCAAAATACAATAGCTCCCCAGGAATGATTCCCCTATCCCTTTTAAATGTGTGGAAGGGAGAATAACTTTAATTTTACCTGCTGGCTGAACGAAAAAAATAATAATAATCATGTACGGCCTGCCTTAGTTTAGGAGTTGCAGACGACTCTCTAAAGAATTGCCTATATGTCCCTTTACAGTCTTTGCCTGCTGATTACAGTACATACATCTGAACTAGAGGGGTCATAATCAGGAATTCAGCTAGCATATGATATCAGAGGAATGGTTACAATATATTTTTAAATGTTACCAGTTTCATTGTAATATAAAATCAATCTGTATTGCAGGTTTTGTGGTCCTTTAGTTACAGCAGAATTAAAACATGCATCTATCCTCCACACTGCAATTTTTGGGGAGGGAACGAATAAAATTACATTTAATTACACATTTTTGATTAGTGATATCCCACTATGTGATAAACACACAGGCTGTATAAAAAAAATCATTTTAAAAACAAAGCACATGGTTCTGCAGTTTTGAAGACCAAGATAATACATTGAAGTCAGCAATGAAAAAAAAAAAAAAAATTGTAATTCTGAAATCTGAAACATAATTGTCACACAAATAAACAAAAATAAAAAGAAAGCATAAAAGTCAATCAGAACATACAATAATTACAATTCTGTGTTTTGGCAATAGATGGCCATTGTTATGCTACTTTTCACTGCAATGTATTAGTGGCCACTCTACCATGTTCAAAATGCTTATAGCTTTTAGTTGTATTAGTGTAGGACATAAAACTAAAATGTTATCTGCGTTAAAAAAAGCAAAATGTGTTCGCAACAAGAACCATGGTTTGAACCACAAAAAGTGCATAAAACATAGTAATACTACAAAACATGGCTAAATGTGTTAAAACAAAGGTCCTTGTTGGTTTCCCATGATAAAATATGTACATTCTTAGATGAGCGATATAGATTCCACAGTGCACCAGTCTCTAGTCTCTCTTTCTCACCAAGTCATCTGTAAAGTTCTTAGAGATGCAATCATTAGATATTATTGTACTTTGCACTGTTTCAGACATGGCTTGCTTGTCATGATGGAAGAAGATTGTTCTTGTCAAAACCTCATTTGACACTCTTGGTTGGGGTTTCCGATTCAGTGGACTGTCTTTCATCAGTCCATGCTTTCCTGGTATTTGTCAAAGCGAGGGTTTTCTCTTTGTCAACTACAACATAATCCACTTTCTCTTCTGCAGCACTACTCCCAGAGCCACTGCTCTTCTTCTGCAGGTTAGAAAAAAAAGTGGTTAGCTACTAGTAATTAGAATAAACTGAAGACTTTAGAATGCATAAAATGAAGCAACTGTCCTGGACATAAAGCTCAAATATAGGCACTAACCTTTAAAAAGTTAAAAGGTTGCCTCTCCGACTCCGGTAAAAGCCTTATAAAAAAAATGCTCCCTGTTGAACACACACCAATGAGAGGAGCAATTGGAGCAAGATACGTTTCTTTCCCGATATGCAAGCTAACCCTTGAAGACTAATTCACATGAGCACTCAGCCATTACTGTTAAAGTGGGTCAGCTCTTCCTTGGGGTGGTCTATTGGACAGCAGCAAGGGCGATGGGAGGGCAGAAAACTTCCCATTCATCGCTGATGCTTCAGCCAGGGTAGGCAGGTGGCTTGTAATTCTGCGCCAGAACTGTAAAGCTACAATTACTTTCCCTTGTTTTGCCTGTCTCTGCAAAACAAAACAAAAAAGGTGCAAATGCCTAGTGCATTACCCACAGCACTTTATTGCAAACATGTAAAATATTATGTACTCACAAAGAAGCTATGAAAGACAGCCTTATATAATGTCCAACAACCCAAAAGTTGTTGGCCTTGCTCTGAGGAAGGTGGGAAAGTCCCTCAAAACACATGAGCTTGCTGCAGAACATCCAGCTGAACCAGAGGAGTTACATCGCAGAGCCTACCTTTGGGTTGTTGGACCTTCTAGAATGCAGTCTTTCACATTTTCTTTGTCTGCGTTTGCAAGGCACACTACTTAGATGTATATGTCTTGTGGCTATTGAGGAACATATTTAAAAAGGAGTTGGTTTAAGCTTGGAGTTCAGCTTTAAAAGACATGTGTACTGAGAGAAATGAGGGGCTGGTGCCCTCCTGGAAAAATGCAAGTAGCCTGGGTGCTGCAATTCTTTCAGGCACTGACCTAAAACAAACATTCAGATCAGAAAAGTCAGCCTGAAGTCTACACCCACCTTATGGTTTTGAGTCAGTGACTCAAAGTACTGCAGAAATTGGATAGGTGTGACTGCCTGGAAACTGGTAAAGAGAAGAGAGGTCAAGCACCTTTTTTCACTATTGGTCTCCATTTCTATACAAAAAGAGGTCTAGTGCAGTTATAGCTATCCTAGTAAACAATACATTCAATATGAGGTAGAGCTGCACAGTTAAATTGTAAAAAATTACAATCTTAATCTGGCATTTCCACGATTCATGTAAACCATGCAGAGCCGTTCTCTGCTCACACATCTGTCAAAAAAAAAAAAAGGAGCAGCCAGCAAAGTTATCACAACATTGCTGAGAGATAAAAAGAAACATTGTATCATTTTGTTCTTTTAGATCAAAGGGATGAACTTCGGTCTGCAAATGAGGTCAATTTAACCACTTAAAGACTAAGCCTTCTTCTGACACTTGTTGCTTACAAGTTAAAATTTGTTATATATCATTAGCAGAGACCCTAGAGAATAAAATGGCGGTTGTTGCAATATTTTATATCACACTGTATTTGCGCAGCAGTCTTTCAAAACGCTATTTGTGAAAAAATACACTTCAATGAATAAAAAAAAAAAATAACAGTAACGTTAACACAATATTTTTGTACAATGTGAAGGATGATGTTACGCCAAGAATCGTGATCTTTATTCTAAGCAAAAAAAAAATTGTGATTCTCATTTTATCCAGAAGCATGCAGCTCCAGTACGAGATATAGTATGGAAATTTGTTTTCCATCCTTTTCATCTTGCATGTTTTACATTTAGGCAGAGGTTTCCGTTATACTGAAACCTGTAGGTATGACTCAAATAATTTAAACCTGAACACACACGTCACACCGTATAAGCTGTTCTGGATAAGTACAGTTATGTGTTCACGTGTGTTGCTTACTTTTCTTGGAGGTGTTGATTTGCCAGAGTCCAAATCTAGATCTAAATATTCCACTTGCTTGTCTCCTTTAGGCTTCACCATGGGGCTATTTCCTCCATCAATGCTGTTATTTTCAAATAAACTCTGGAATTATACAATTAGTACATTAGTACTCAAAAGCTGGATTTGAAACTTACTCAAATTAATGCTTATGTAAAACTCTACATGAGGAACAATTTAGAAAAACAAAAGTGGGACCTCTCTCCCCTTTCTTTCTAAAGTATCTAAAGCACATGTAGAAAAGAAATAGATTTTTAAAATCAGATACTTTAAAAAAAAAGTTTGCATTTTTACAAGACATACAAAATAAAAAATTGTAATCCCAAGTAGACTATACAACTTCCAGATTATACACAGTATTGCTTAAAGAGGAAGGGATCCCTAGTTTAACCAGAACTAGTGTCCCCAATTTGGGATTTTGTTATTTACCTTCACGTTTAATAGTAAACATGGCAAATAGAGAGGGTGAATCTCTTGAACGGTGGACAAAGGCAGCTAAAAAAAAAAAAAAAAAAACCCTGACGGTTGCACTTCGAATGTTTGGTAAATATATTGCCTTGCTTGCTATGCTTTATACAGTAAATATACCCCCTTAGTATACCGTATCAACTATCTCAAGCCAATATACATATGTTATATATAAATATTTTTTCACACCTGTGCATTTTATGTGTGGCGTTTGCTGCATCTTTGATGCACGATAATAAAACAATGCACATTATATAGAGCTCAATGGTACCGTGCCTAGCTGCCTAAAATTCAATGCACAGATGAACCAGCCCTTGTTCGTCACTTACATAGTAGGTGAGCTTGAAAAAGGACACAAGTCCAACCTGTGTGTGTGATTTTATGTCATGTTTTTAACTATTGATGCCTCCTGCTGAGACCACAGACTGTGGAAGGGATTTCCATATCCTTGCCACTCTTACAGTAAAGCACCCTCTATGTAGTTTGAGGTCAAAACTCTGTTCTTCTCATTTTAATGAGTGGCCACGTGTCTTGTTAAACTCCCTTCCGTGAAAAAGTTTTATCCCTATTGTGGGATCACCAGTACGGTATTTGTAAAATTGAAATCATATCTCCTCTCAAGTGTCTCTATTTCAGAGAGAATAAGTTCAGTGCTCGCAACCTTTCTTCATAACCAATATCCTTCAGACCCTTTATTAGCTTTCTTGCCCTTCTATGTACTCTCTCCATTTCCAGTACATCCTTCATGAGGACTGGTTCCCAGAACTGGACAGCATACTCCCGATACAGCTAGAACAGTCTCTTGTAGAGTGGGAGAATTATTGCTTTATCCCTGGAGTTAATCCTTTTTAAAATGCATGTTAATTTTCTGTTTGCATTGTTAGCAGCAGCTTGGCATTGCATGCCATTGCCGAGCCCATCATCTACTAGAACCCCCAGGTCCTTTTCCATCCTTGATTCCCGCAGAGGTTCTCACCTTAGTGTATAGATTGAATTCATATTTTTCGACATTAAACCTCATTTGCCATGTAGTTGCCCACCCCATTCATTTTTTCAGATCTTCTTGCAAGGTTTCTACATCTTGTGGAGTGGAGAAGTCATTGCCTTGCTTAGCTTAGTATCGTCCGCAAATACAGAGATTGAACCCTTTACCCCATCCTCAAGGTCGTTTATAAACAAATTAAAAATAGGATTGGTCCCAGCACAGAACCCTGTGGGACCTCACTACCCACCCCGACCATTCTGCGTATTCCCCATTTATCACCACCCTCTGAACTTGCCCTTGTAGCCAGCTTTCAATCCATGTACTCACCTCCCTATGGTCCATGCCAACGGACCTTATTTTGTACAGTAAACGTTTATGGGGAACTGTGTCCTATGCTTTTGCAAAATTCAGATACACCACATCTACGTGCCTTCCTTTATCTAGATGGCAGCTCAGAAGGTTAATAGATTTGTTTGGCAAGAACGATTCTTCACGAATCCATGCCGACTACTGCTAATGAAACACTTCAAGCAAGGTTAAAGTTTTCAATGTCTTTCTATTGTTTCCTGGAGACAAACTTTGTGGCAATTTTTTAAGGCACTCATGGTAGATCATATTTAATTGTTCTTGAAGAAAAAAATATGGTATAGTAGCTTTCAGTGAAATAACTCTTGGAGCAGAACATGGACACGGGAAAAAAATATATTCACAAGCATCCTTAACCTGTTGGTGCCCACAACACATGTGGCGGGAAAGATGGGGGGCCTTCAACACCCACACACATGTGTCTATGGGTGGCAGAGCTTTCTGTCTCGAGAGCACACTCACAGAATAGTGACTGATCTGTCAAAGAACAAAAAACACTATCCGTCTGTACTTTTATCAGGAGTTGGCGGGACATGTGACCACTGTGGCAGCCAATAACAATGTGTTATAAGGGAAAAATTTGTGCACGACTATGTTCTAATTTTTAAGTAAATATACACCATCAACCTCAAGTGAATATAGTGAAAATAAACTCAGAAGAAAAAAATAAAATAAGAATACATACATATACATATATACATAGTACATGTATAGTGACCGTGAATTAGCTACAACCACTTAGTAGTGTACTCAAAAAAGACACTGCTTAATAAATGTAAAAGAAAAAGGATGGGAATGGTGCGCTTATTCAATAATGTGCCATAAAGCAGTTATTTTACTAAATAAATTTACTTTTCATTTGGCAATATTGCACTATGGCTGTTCTTTGTTTCCTTGGAGCGAGCTGTTTCCTCTATATGTGCCTTTACAGATCCATCAGCAGGACTCCTTATCGGACTATCTGATGAGCCTTGTTTGACCCTTGGGTCATTGTTGGAGGTGAGCGACCAATTCATAAATTTAACAGTTGATGCTTGGATAGATGTTTTTTCTTTTATCAAGTTAGCTCTATGAGATTTTGCCTTTATATGAAAAAACTCCTACCATTGGGCTTTAGTTGAACTTCATTCACATTTATTTATATGTTTGGATACTCATCATATTTTTTCTTTGAGTATATTACTTTATGGCACATTATTGAATAAGTGCACCATTCCCATATTTTTCTTAGCCAATAACAATGATCACGTGATTGGCCGATCAAACTAAGAAACAGGAAGCCCCTTGGAGGGTCTGGGTTCCATAGGGATGGGCCATGGCCCTGTATAGTACCTTGCAGCTAGGAACATCATAGGCCACCCCTATGGAGTGAGATCTGGGTACAGTTTCCAAGGTTGGAGGTGCACCAATCCAAGACTGCTTATATTGTTGCATTAGCAAGCAGTGAAGGGTTTGTTGAAGAATCCGAAAACTAGTTAAGCCAAGAGTGTCAAGTGAAGGGGTACATCACTTTAGGACACTAGCAAAAAAGCTGAGGACTCACAGAATGGGGTAGGGTTATAGGGAAAGTTCTCAAAAGTTTGTCAGTATCCAATGACCTGAAGGCACTGGGTTATATCCCAGGGTCTATGAATATTTAGCATGTGTTCGGGACTGTATAAATTAAGATACATATGTTGCCAACACATTTATCTTCCACCAAGCAAATGTTTGTTAACAGAGAAGACCTCAAACAGTGCACTGTTTTGGGTCCATACGGTAGTCCTTCAAGAAATGTGTGTCACTTCTGGACTTGTAGGTGTGAAATATTAATTTTCAGAGAGAAGTGGTTGTACGGGCTGAAGGCATTCTCTGCACTAAAAAAAGTAAAAATGCCTCTCATTCGTTTTTCCCCCAGGCCCCTCCAAATACTTACCCGAGACCGATCTCGTTCCAGTGCCGTGTCCGAGAGCAGGAGCGATGTGGGAGTTCTCTCCTCTCACAAGGCTCAGAGTGAGAGCAGAGAGCTATTGGCTTCTGCTGCTGTCAATCAAAACCTGTGAGCAGGGGGCAGGGGCCAAGCCACGCTGAGTGTGTCAGAGGCACATAGCCAAACTCAGGATCGAGCACACATGTGTGCCACCATAGCAGGTTCTAGCTATGGGGGCAGACACAGAAAAGGAGGAGTGGAGAGTGTTGGCAGAGGGACCCCAGAAGAGAAGGTTCGGGCTGCCCTTTGCATAACCACTCCACAGAGCAGGTAAATAGAACTATTTTTTTTTTATAATGAAACAACACACAGGCCTTTACAATCATTTTAAAGATCATAATATTTTAAAGTGGGCTATAGTTGGTCTCCAACAGCAAAACACTGTGTTTTTACATTATAAGGTTGGTAGGCTGGCCAGATTCTGATTCAACAACTTTAGCTATGCTCTGACAGGAGCCTCTGCTCCATAAGAATTTTTTTATTTATATTTTTGTATGTCCCTCTACATGCTTGGATTTGGATATGTGAACTGAATCTGCTTTCCTTTCTTTCTTTGTTCTACCTGTTAATAATCTCAAAAAATATAATTATATATAAAAAAAATGCATCTTCCAACAAAGGTAAATGAAGGCTTCTATATAAATGCTTTTACTGCTTGTCCAGAATTATCTAATATTTCAAGGTACATAGTAGGTGCAAATTTTCACTTTTAAGCGATAATGAAATAAAACTGGTACATACGGGACCATCAGATAGATTTGGATTCATTGGTACATAATTTTCTTCACTGTCCAGCGAGTCACTGCTGGAGGCTGTGCTATGAACAGAATCCGGCCTCGTTGGCATGGGGAACCTGGAGGAACTAACATTAATTTACAAACATTAAGCATAATCTTATCACATGCACCATCTACATAGAATAAAATGTCATTCATATTAGGTTAACATCTTATTTGCCAGTCATCAGTCAATATTTTTAAACACCCAGGTTTCCGATAGTCTTTGTTCAACTCACAGGTAGGTCTGGAGGCTGTAGCTGGATCATGCAATTGTTTATAATCGGACTCCTCCGATGTAATAAATGGTGCATTTGTAATTTATGCCTTCCATTTCCTGCAGAATCTGACAAAATCCAAGCTGCAGGCGGCCAGAACACTCCGGTCAGCGCTCTCATTCATTGGCTGAGAGTTCTGATCGGCAGACCTTCTTGGGTCATGCCCTACCGGCTGCAGTACACATGGGCTGAACGTTGCCCATTCTCCATTGAACTGGCTGATGTCCCCCGTGTACTAGGCTTTACTTAACAACATTTCTGGCTGTGGAAGGTGGGGATGAAAGATAGGTGAGCACTCTAAATGCCAAGCTACCGTGCTTGCATAAACAGCTGCATCAGTACACAGGGGCAGTGATTAGAGCAGTCTCCCCCAAGATCAGCAAAAGAACCTTGCAGGTCCCCAGGGTAGAAAATAACCCGATTAAACCCAGTAAGAGACTCTGTAATTGGTCACATTCGCGACATCAATAACACTAGGATCCCGAAGGATCGTTTATTGTGCTTGTTTGACTACACACCACCAGCGTCATCTACAAACGCAGCGGCACCCCTCAGTATTCCACAATGGGCCCATTTGTGCCTCCTAGTCGCAGAACTATTATGTCCCACTGGATCGCACCAGCGCCACCTAAGCTAGGGGAAGTAAAGAGAACTATGCTATCGCTCTTCTACCTGGAGAGGCTTGACACTATTACACTAAACTTTCGCACTACCTCACGCTTTTTCAGGAGATGGCGTACCTATATTGCGGCCACATTAACCCAGACAATCCTGCAAGAAGTCATGCAACCATTCCGCTATACCGACTGGTATTTGAGAAGAGATCTCACCAACTCGCTGGGCCACCTCAAAATCTCTGATCTATCTGACCCATCTACCTTTCGACCTCCGTAGAACGACCATAGTTTCTTGGAGCCCCTTGACTTTCGTGACTCTCCTAAACTTACAGCTAATTAACCCCGTAGCTATGCTAGCTATGGTTAGACCACTATATGCGACAACCAGTCTTTAATATATATACCAAGCTTCTGCTCCCGAGGGTATTGTTACTACTACTGTTTTTGTTATTCTAGTATAAGTCATCACTTCCGATTGTCTGTCATACTGTTCTGCTATATTACTTACTTACAACTGCTCTGGGTTTGTTTTTGCCCTGTACGATTGTACTGTGAAAATCCGAATAAAAATATTTTGAAAAAAAAAAACAGTAAGCCGGTGCTTGGAAGGAACTGAACACAAGATGTGTAAAGCTGGATTGGTTTGTATGTATGTACCCTAAAGTGTACTAATCAGCATGGGAAACCACATATTATAACACTTACTCTCTTGTGAAGCTTCTAGTTACAGGAGATCGTACAGGTAAGTCGACAAAATCAGGAACTGGCTTTATTTCCAGTGGTGCAGGCTTTACTGCATAAAAAAAAAAAAAAAAAAAATCATGTTAGCATTTTTAAGATATTCACAAAGTGTATCAAACCATAAATGTGCACATGCACATTGTGCATCTACTTTCTTCAACCACATAAGTGTGCATTGTTCTCACAGCCCAAAGTACAACTGTTCACAATACAAGCCTGCAGAGCGGTGCTACTAAAGTTTAACAGCTATCCTTTTCAAGAAAAAAAAAAATTGTTTTGAAACTATGGTCACCCCGAAATCTAATAAAAGTGTAATACACTTCATTTTTTTTAAATACATGTAAAAAAACAACAACACACACACAGAATACTAAATATTTAAAAGGCCTGTAAATATAGTGTAAAATTAAGTGAAATTAAATAATTTTAAGTATTAATAAAACATGTGCAGTCAGTTACAAAGTACTCAGCTGTTAGGAGTCTAACTGCTTAGCCTTGATTACATATATAAATAACATTTACTGCAAGGTTATGGACTTGCATTGCCGCCTTGAGTGTCACTATAACCATGTGCAAAGTAGGTGTAGACAGGACAGTGGGACAGTGTGGAGATCTAAAATACATACCCTTTCTTCTTCTGGGAAATTCACCTATGGTTTGTGAATCTGTCCGCTCTAAACCATGAGGTTTAGTTCTTAAAATTTTAGGGCTTTGACCTAATTGGTAAAAAGAAGACTCTCTTAATAAGGTAGTTATCTGAAATAAAAATATGCAGTTACAAAAATGGAATTCTGCAATGAAAGCAGCGGAACCCAGGCAGCACAGCAGGGTTAATTCGACCAGCAAAAGCAACCCTGTCCAAAGACTTCAGAGCTGAGCTGCACTCATGCTAACAGGGGAAGCACCAAACTCAAAAGGAAAAAAATGCTGCATGCCAAAAGCTTGCCTAAAGCCAGCAAAAAAAACAGAAGGTTTAAATTTCTGCCATCCCAACATTATAACATAGTACTCACCTTAAATCTGGCTTAATTTTAAGCCTAGTTCCTATCAAAACAGACACTTTCATGTCTTGGCAGAAGCTGGCAGGTTGAATTACCGACTAGCTTCTTATAAACTCTTGGTCATTCCAGCAAGAGCCTTTCAACGGGCATCGAAAGGAGGATCTTATGGTTTGTCACTACATCCTTTACTGGAATCCATAATAAATATGAGGCAAGGTGATGATGCAACAAACCAGCTTCCAATTTAGCTTTTCAGCAGACTTGACTTTTAACTTAATAGTATATAGGTGGCCATTGTTCCAAGCTTCTAATATTGCAGCATTGTATGAGTACTGCATGTGAAGTCAGTGTTTTTAACATATACAATTATTTATTTTAACCAGAGTCCTTAATGGGAATATCAACAGAAGGTATTTTCATAGTATTTCTCCATCATAACATTTATTATCCAGCCCAGGGTTTGACAAATTTGCTTGGAATCTAGGAGCCAGCTAAAAAAGTTAGGAGCCAGAAAAACGCACCCCGTCCCGATGAGCTTGCGCGCAGAAGCGAACACATACGTGAGCAGCGCCTGCATATGTAAACGGTGTTCAAACCACACAGGTGAGGTATCGCCGCGATTGATAAAGCGAGAGCAATAATTCTAGCCCTAGACCTCCTCTGTAACTAAAAAAAAATCTATAGGTTGCATGTTTTGAAACGTCGCCTATGAAGATTTTAAAGGGTAAAAGTTTGTCGGCATTCCACGAGCGGACGCAATTTTGAAGCGTGACATGTTGGGTATGAATTTACTCGGCGTAACATTATCTTTCATAATATAAAAAAAAAAAATGGGGATAACTTTACTGTTGTCTTATTTTTTAATTAAAAAAAGTGTATTTTTTTCCCAAAAAATTGCGCTTGTAAGACCGCTGCACAAATACGGTGTGACAGAAAGTATTGCAACGATCGCCATTTTATTCTCTAGGGTGTTAGGATAAAAAATATATATAATGTTTGGGGGTTCTAATTAGAGGGAAGAAGATGGCAGTGAAAATAGTGAAAAATGACATTAGAATTGCTGTATAACTTGTAATGCTTAACTTGTAATACCAACTGCCACCACCAAATGGCGCCAGCTCACAAGCAAAGTCGCCAGGACCCTATTTCTAGTCGCCATGGCGACCGGGATTTGTCGAGCCCTGATCCAGCCCATCTTCAGGGACTATAATGCAGTTTAAAAAATGGGTTAATTTTCTTCCACTGACCGCAATAGGAAGAATTCAAAGTTAAAATGGACGTCCAGTCAAAGGTGGGTTTTGTTTTAAAGGAGCAGGGAATTTAGAAACAGAACAGATATTTATTACCGCCGGTGTCCCCATTATGAGGATTTCCCCCCGCACTCATCATGTCAATAAGACAGAGATTGAAGAGAAATCTTCTCAACAGGAATACACACAAGCACACAAAAATGTTCACACAAATAGGAAATAAACACATTCTGACTGGTCCTCCATGTTACTTTTTAAAGTGGTCATGGTTATCAATGATCACATGTAAACCCCAGTTTCCTGAACTGTATGATAATTTAGCTGCTGATAAAAGAGACTATGATCATCAGCTCGTAGGGTTCAGCAAACTCATTCTCTAGGTCTGATAAATTTCCTCGCTGTGATCTGGACATATGTTGGTAACTACACATTGGAGGATCTGCCATCAAAGCAAGCATCTTTGTTCATCTGCATATATTTTGCAGCTAGATGCGCTAGCCGGAAATCACAAGATGCATGCAAATGACAAAATCTGGAGCCGGCATGCCTGAAGTCCAGACAGGCGCAAAGACTTCTAATAACTCAAAAAAATAGAAGCGCCAGGCCCCCTGCTTTTTACCTTGTCACAATCTGCAACTTATCAGCATTACTGAGCACTATCTGTTTGACCAAGTACTGTACGAGAGCCCCGTAATTATTTCCGATCAACTAAGGTTACCATTATGAGACACATTAGACACTAGTTCATAGCATATTTCTCCAATAGGCCTCAACGTTGCCGAATGTTCAATGGCAAATGGTATTTTTTTTCTGCAACGGTATTCTTTTTGGTCAACAGTTCCTACAATGTAATTTGGGGGGGGTTCTTGAAGACTTTGAGCATCAGTCAGCTATTGGGCTGAATTTGCTGGATAGCCAGACCTTGACACATTAGCAGTCAATTGAAATCTGCGCTACTTGTAGAATACTTTTCTTATAGTAGATTTCATATAATTTAAAAAGCTTTTAAAATCTCCTTAGACTCCTAATCATCCCCAACAATCTTTCATAGAAAATAGGGTTGTCCTGATACCACTTTAAGACCGAGTACAAGTACCGATACTTTTTTTCAAGTACTCGCCGATACCGAATACCGATACTTTTTTTGTTAATGCCATGTGACGCACTGATAGATGGCACTGGCTGATGGGCACTAAAAGGTGGCACAGACTGATGACTGGCAGTGGCACGGATAGGTGGCACTGATTATGCAGCACTGATAGGTGGCACGCACTGAAAGATGGCACAGATAGCTGGCACTGAAAGATGGCACTGACAGGTGGCACGCACTGATGGCTGGCACTGACAGGTGGCACACACCGACAGGTGGCACAGATATGTGGCAATGATGGGCACAGATAGGCGGCAATGATGGGCACAGATAAAGTAGCACTTATAGGGCTGCACTGATATGTGTGGCACAGATAGGCGGCAATGATGGACACAGATAGGCAGCACTGATGAGGGGGGCATTTATATAAGGTGGGCTGTGAGCTAATGGGGGTCTCCAAGGGGGGTGCTGCTGATCTAATGGTTGGTTACCACACATTATATCAGCAGTCAGTACACCCTCTTAGAGACCCCCATTAGCTCAAAGCCCCCTCCCTTCCTTAGAGACTTCCAGAGATCAGAGAGCTGCCTCTTTAAGACATCATTCATGTCTTATCAGCGTGACCCGGGAGGGAAGTGTGAGAGTCAAGCTGGGGGAGGGGGGCAGAGTCGCTCTTGGGCTATGCAGACAGTCAGTGTGTGTGTGTGTGTGTGTGTGTGAACAGATCGGCATGTTATGTTACTCACATGCACACTGTTCCCCACAGCGTCGGCAGCACTTTCTTCCTCTCCTCCCAAACTGCTGAACGATGTAACGATGGGGCGGCACTAGAAGGCATCTGTCGGGCGGGGAAGAGAATATGCTGGGTGCAGGAGGCGTGCACACGCACACTGCTGCCATCCCTGTACACTACAGTGAGTGATTTCCCCTGCGCGCCCGCTGACTTCCTGTTGTTCCCGCCTCTCTCTCTCTCTCCTATCTCTCCCATCCCAGGTATCGGATCAGGCATCGGCAGCATTTGCGCGAGTACAAGTACTTGCGCAAATGCTTGGTATCGGTCCCGATACCGATACTAGTATCGGTATCGGGACAACCCTAATAGAAAACATTTTTTTTATCTTGCTTGGCATTAGGACACCACATATGTCAATAGCAAAGACATCAGAACCTAGAAATTGGAGGTTTAGATAAGACAGTTCACCGGAATACTCCCCAAAGAGGTACTAATCCTTGGCACCTAATCTAGAACAATACACATTTTTACAGATTTAAAAAGGTGGTAAATGTAGGGGTGTACTTTTTTACATGTGAATCTGAATTCTGTTAATTCAGATTATAAAAAGGAAGAAGGCATTTCAATTGTATGTTAAATTATCTCACTTTTATCACTAGACATTGTTTGAAATAGAAATTAGGTTTGCTGGTTCAAATAATTTGAAAAAGTCAACAATTTCCATGGGTGTGTACTTTTTTACATGACTGTATGTGTACAAGTGCCTGTGAATGTCATGGAGGGGGACCAAGATAGGATATATTTTTATGTGGCAAACATATTCTGAGCTCAAATGCTCAAACTAACAGAACTGTGCTACTTCATATACAATATTAGGTAAAGTATCTCAAGAGTACATGTTAAACTGCTTGCCGACCACCTGCCGCAGTTATACGGCAGCAGGTCGGCTCTGCTGGGCGAGATCACGTAGCTATACGTCATCCCGCCGAGCAGCCAAAAGGGCGCGCGCGGTCGCAATCACCGCCGGGGAACCCGCGATCGCTCGTTACACATCGAGAACCGGGAGCTGTGTGTGTAATACAATGTATGAACAGCGATTTGTCATTTCCCCATGTCAGTCCACCCCCCCCTTCAGTTAGAACACACCCAGGGAACATGATTAACCCCTTCACTGCCAGTGGCATTTTTATAGTAATCAATGCATTTTTATAGCACTGACCGCTATAAAAATGCCAATGGTCCCAAAAATGTGTCAAAAGTGTCCGCCATAATGTCGCAGTACCGATATAAATTGCTGATCGCCGCCATTACTAGTAAAAAAAAAAATATTAAGAAAAATGCCATAAAAACTATCCCCTATTTTGTAAACGCTATAACTTTTGCGCAAACCAATCAAACGCTTATTGCGATTTTTTTTAACGAAAAATATGTAGAACAATACGTATCGGCCTAAACTGAGGAAAAATTTTTTTTTTTATATATATATTTTTGGGGGATATTTATTATAGCAAAAAATATTCATTTTTTTCAAAATTGTCGCTCCATTTTTGTTTATAGCGCAAAAAATAAAAACCGCAGAGGTGATCAAATACCACCAAAAGAAATCTCTATTTGTGGGAAAAAAAGGACATCAATTTTGTTTGGGAGCTACATTGCACAATTGTCAGTTAAAGCGACGTAGTGCCGAATCGCAAAAAGTGGCCTGGTCTTTGACCAGCAACATGGTCCGGGGGTTAAGTGGTTAAAGCGCTTAGAAATGTCACCTATGCCAAACACCTCTGCTGTGTCACAATATATTTAGGTCACATAAGACCAAAACTATACTTTAGACATGGCAAAAAAGATTTAAAAGGTATAAAAAAGGTATAAAGGTGAAGACCATTTGATAAGTAGTTTTCTATTACACACCCCTAGTAGAATAAAGCCATAGCATTCCAGCTTGCAGGGCCTACACAGGGAAAAGATTCTTCTTATCAAACTCTCACTCTAGCAGAAAAAAAAAAATGTTGTACTCCCCGTAACATCCTTTGGTTAGAATACACCAGGTCCCCATTCACATCTGTGCGATTTGTCATGTGATTTGACAATCCAAAATCGCATGACAAGTCGTGCCGCATTGTCGGCAACATAACCATTTTAAAATCGCCGTGACTCATGTTGCAGCAACTTTAAAAAAGTTTCCTGCACGGCTTTTTGGCGTTTAGCAAGATTTCAAAGCCGAATAAACTGCCACCTACAAGAAAAATGGTCACAAAAATAGAATTTTTTGTACTCACCGTAAAATCCTTTTCTCTGAGTCCATGGACGGACACAGCTCCTTAAATCTTGACAAGTGGGTTATGTTCCCTGTTTACAGGAGAGGACTAGGCAGAAACGTGTTAGAGAATTAAATACATGTTACATTAACAGAGTTGAACAGCCCCCCGCCCAGGGGGTGGTCCCTTCAGACATAACCCTCCTCACTGCAGCATGTAGCCTCAGTTCGTAACAAGCAGTACAAACCTAAAAAGGAAGGGTGGGTACATGGACTCAGAGAAAAGGATTTTACGGTGAGTACAAAAAATCCTATTTTCTCTTCTCGTCCATGGACTGACACAGCTCCTTAAATCTTGACAAGTGGGACGTCCCCAAGCAGTGTCAAAAACGAGGGGTGGGAAATATATCAGTAAAACCAATTTTAACTTCACCCCAAAACAAACAGAGCTCCTCAACGGAGGAGGTGCAACTTTAAACAGCCGCCGGCAAAAACTAGCGGCCGAAAAAAGCATCATAAGATGCACTCACAGCAACCATGTAAATTCTGGAAAAAAGCCTCGCACACCTGTGAGACTGACGCATGATGTCGGAAAAAAAAACAGGAAGCACCAATTGCCCTGGTCGAAAGTGCCCTGACCGGAAAGGGGGGCCCGCTTCTTAAGAGCATAGGCCTGTATGACGGCCTGCCTGATCCACCGAGAAATGGTGGTCGACGAGAACGCCAGGCCCTTTTGTGGACCAGACACCGACACAAAAAAAGAGTCAGAACTCCGAAACGGAGCCGTAGTAGGCTGGTACACCCGCAAAGCGCGTACCACGCCTAAAGTATGAAAGGCCGAAACCTCCTTCGGAAGAAGGGAAGGTCGTGGGCGCACCATCACCTAATCCTTATGGAGGATCAAGCATGGCGGCTTGCAAGACAAGACCGCCAACTCAGAAACCCCTCTAACAGAGGTAAAGGCCACTAAAGGGGCCACCTTCTGAGATAGTGTCGAGAAAATCTCTCTGATGTTTCCAAAAGGAATGTTCCTGAAGAACTGAGAGCACCAGAGTCAAAACTCATGGGGGGAAGAGATGGGCCAAGAGGGGAAAGTATATGACAAACCCCCTGCACACGTAAAGGGACCCACCAGGGAACGGGCCGCAAAAAAGGCCACTGAAAGAACACAGCCAAGGCTGAAATCTGCCCCCAAACGGTGCTTTAAGCAATTTTTAGATTCACTCCAAGCTTTAAAAACAGCAGGACCCTGGACACCGAGTACGTCACTCCATCCCTTCGCACCAAGAGATGTAGGCCTGCCAGGTGTGACGGTAGATCCTCCGGAAGAAGACTACGGTGCCCTCAGTATTGTTGAGATGACCGAGTTAGACAGACCCCGGTCACCTAAAGTCTGGCTTCCAATAACCATGTTGAGCAAGTCAGTGACTGTACAACAGGAGGAAGTATGGGACCTCAAAACAGAGGGACCTCCTGCCCTGGCAACCGCCAGGGTACCTCCGCTACCAGGCACCCGATATCGGCGTACCAAGGATGCCGAGGTCAATCTGGAGCGATTAGAATCATCAGGATCTCCTCAGCCTCCACTCTGTGGAGCAGCCGAGGAAGCAACTACCATGGAGGAACGGCAAAAAGTCGCCGATACAGACCCCACAGGGCCACCAGCGCGACTGACGCGTCTGTACCAGATCACTAGACCTGGCCACCAACTTTGACACCCTTGCGGCGGAGACGAGCGGCCAGGAGATCCATGCCCTGTGAGGCTCACCTCCTGCAAAGGAGCCCAAACACCCCAAACACAAAGACCAGTCGCCCTGGTCCAGCATCTGGCGACTCCAGTAGTCCCCTTGTCGGTGTACCTGATGGTAGACCGAAGCCACGTCCTGAAACCAGATCGGTCGGCGAGGAGAAGCATAGCCTGATCGCCTGTTCGTAGACAGGACCTGGTATTCCCAGGCGGTCTCCCACCCAGGCAGGACCCTGGGTAGCTACCAAGACCAGACACATTCAGGGAGGTGTGGCCGTAGGTCCACGCAAGTCCAGCGACTCAGGGCCGACTGGACCCCCCTGGTTTGTGAACCCCCCAGGTTCACAACCGGTGAGCTGGCATCCGTCGTAAACACCGACCACTGGAAGGAAGAAACAACTTCCTGGACCGAGGAGTCGGGGATCTCTGTCACCAACTCAGAGACTGACTAGGTGGCGCACCGGAATCTGATGATTTCAGAGACAAGAGATTTTTACCACCTGGACAGTATTTCCCCTGGAAAACCAGAGTGTGGAACTGGGCATACAGTACTGCCTTGAAGGAGGCTACCCACAGGCCCCAAACCAGCAGGCGTCCGGAGAAAAGACTGATTGCGTGATGCCAATACCTTCACCGCAGACTGAAGAGTTTGCAATATCTCCAGGGGAAGAAGGACCTTCGCCACGAGGAGTCTGGATCAACACTAGATACTCCAAGTGTGAGTCGAAACCTAGCATGCCCAGGATTTGAACCATGGGTCGCACACATGGAGGGTAGGCTTGCTGCCACTGAGCTACACCTTCTGGCCTAAACGTTTAACACCCACCCGAATCTTCGGAGGGTCTGAATGGGAATAACACATCCACTAGGTCGGAGACAGAAGCTGCTCTCAGAAGAAATTCGTCCAAATAGCCAATGAGGAAAAGCCTCGCTGTCCCAAAAAAGTTAGGATAAGTGCCAGCTCCTAGCTGAAAACCCATGGTGCTGACCGGGGTACCCGGAGGAAACCCACGCAGACACAGGGAGCGACAATGCAAGCTCCAGGCAGATTGGCGTCAGTGTCCGGATTCGAACCAATGACTCTCTTGCTGCCAAGTAATGGAGTTAACCACTACACCACCGTGTGCATAAAACCATTCTGAAACAGAAGCCCTGGATAACAAGGGCGCAGCATTCAATGAAGCATCACAGACCTATACGAGGCCCTGGACCAGCTGGTTCGCTAGCCTAATAACTTCGGGAGAGAGTCGGTGCTCCTCCACTGCCTGGTGCAAAATGCTCACTCCGTGAGTTGTATACAGCACTAGGGGTCATGACTACTCCAAGATGGCCGACGAGCGTTCAAAAAGCGGCCACAGGAAAATGTAATTAAAAAACCTCCCAAAAAATGGCGCCAGCGCCGACTGAGACCCCAGAGTAGTAGCCACATTAGGCCGCAAGTCAGACCCCAGCATGGTAAACATGGAACGGGTCAGTACTTTGGATCTTCTATCAGTCAGATCCATCAAAGTGGGGGTTCCCGCCCGGCGGTGAGGGACTACAAAAGCCCTCAGCGGCTTTTCTCATTCCGCATCTCAGAAATTATCAAAGAAGGGCACAGAAGGAAAAAACCTACACAGAGCGGTCCGATTTGTGTGATCCAAAAGAGACAGAGCCCTCGGCGGAAACCCAGCTGCACTATCCAGCTTAGGAGAATCCCTTGCAGCAGTAAAAAGCGCACCCATAAATGCCTTGTCCTGCTTTTTTTTTTTTTTTTTACTACCCAGGTACCTGGTTCATGGCTCCATAACAGAGCATTCCCCAGGGGATTAGGAGGGAAGGGGGGGGGACTCTTTTACCGCCCGTCCACAGTCCACCCCCACCCTGGCACAAACGTGTCCAGGACCAACAATAAAACCTCTGTGGGAATCCCAGGTGCTAACACCTGCTGTCACCACCAGCATGTGGGGGAAGGACCCAGATACTGACTCCAGATATTAAGAATATTTACATAGTGTGTATTATAATATGCACACCTGTCTTTACAAATAAACAAAAGCTCCTAGAGCCCTATTCAGGGCCTCTCACCCACTTGCTGCGCTGACCAGGGGTAACCAGGGGACTCGCCTCAGGAAGAGACCGCCCAGCGCTGCCGTCCACTCTCAGCACACAGCGTGTGAGAGAAAAAGAACCGTGAGGTAACTGTGCGGCATCTGCAGGGACCTGTGTGTCAAATGGTTGCAAAATGCCACGTTTAAATCTTTTATTCAAGGATAAGACACAGATACATTGCAATGAGCATATGAGATACAATGACCATACAAAACCGTTACAGGTGGGAAGGATCACCAATCAGTCAGCGTCTAACTACTCGCTGAAGTATAATACAGGGTAATCATAAACATCTGTGCTCATCACAGGGCTTTTTAACCACTTAAGCCCCGGACCTTTAGGCAGCTAAATGCCCAGGCCAGGTTTTGCGATTCGGCACTGCGTCGCTTTAACAGACAATTGCGCGGTCGTGCGACGTGGCTCCCAAACAAAATTGGCGTCTTTTTTTTCCCACAAATAGAGCTTTCTTTTGGTGGTATTTGATCACCTCTGCAGTTTTTATTTTTTGCGCTATAAACAAAAATAGAGCGACAATTTAGAAAAAAATTCAATATTTTTTACTTTTTGCTATAATAAATATCCACCAAAAACATATATACATTTTTTTTCCTCAGTTTAGGCCGATGCGTATTCTTCTACCTATTTTTGGTTAAAAAAAAAAATCGCAATAAGAGTTTATTGATTGGATTGCGCAAAATTTATAGCGTTTACAAAATAGGGGATAGTTTTATTGCATTTTTATTAATTATTTTTTTTTTACTACTAAAGGCGGCAATCAGCGTTTTTTTTCGTGACTGCGACAATATGGCGGGCACTTCAGACAATTTTGACACATTTTTGGGACCATTGTCATTTTCACAGCAAAAAATGCATTTAAATTGCATTGTTTATTGTGAAAATGACAGTTGCAGTTTGGGATTTAACCACAGATGGCGCTGTAAGAGTTACTGTACACCTAGTGTGTTTACAACTGTAGGGGGTGTGGCTGTAGGAATGATGTCATCGATCGAGTCTCCCTATATAAGGGATCACTCGATCGATGCAGCGCCATAGTGAAGCACGGGGAAGCCGTGTTTACATACGGCTCTCCCTGTTCTTCAGCTCTGGGGAGCGATCGTGACAGAGCGGCTATAAACGAATAGCCGCGCCGTCGTCCCGGATCGCTCCCCGAGGGAACACGACCGCCGCATGTAGCGGGGGGGTCCCGATCGGACCCCCGACCCGCGGAAAGGCAAGGACGTACATGTACGCCCATTTGCCTGTATGTGCCATTCTGTGGACGCACATATACATGCGGCGGTCGGGAAGTGGTCAACAGTGAAAAAAACACAGGCCAGATAACACAGTCCCCACAGGAAGGCCCCCTCCCCCCTGACAGCAGCAATGTTAGCAATGCAGCAAGTGAAAAGGAGGAGAAGGGACCCCCCGAACCCCAGCCGTACCAACCCACCAAAGCAGAAGGGACTGTACTTACCCGTCCGAGCGAGGACTCGCTGACGCATTCCTGACAGAACTACAACCGCAATGGAGGTAGCTGTCGGTCCGGTCCACTGTGAGTGAGACAACACCACAGCCCAGTCATATGTGGACCTCGGAGCAAAGCTCACCGGCCACCCCAGGAGTCATGGGGTATGGCGTAGCAGATCAAGCCTCTTTGCAAAGGTGTGCCCACACTTGCTGGTCGGACTGAGTAGACTACAAGGATCTAAAATATCCAGCCTGTCTCTCAGTCGACAGTTGAAAGAGGATTCTTCAAGAAAAAGTAAAATAAAATAAAAATTTCTCCTCAGGGCGCTGGGCCCAAAGGGAGCCATACGTCCTTCTCCTTGCTAGGCAGAACGAAACTGAGGCTACATGCTGCAGTGAGGCAGGTTATGTCTGGAGGGACCGCCCCCTGGGCGGGGCTGTTCAACTCTGTTAATGTAACATGTATTTAATTATCTAACATTTTTCTGCCTAGTCCTCTCCTGTAAAGAGGGAACATAACCCACTTGTCAAGGAGCTGTGTCCGTCCATGGACGATAAGAGAAATATCAATTTCAGCAACAATTTCTGGAGGTTCAGGGAAATTGAAAACCTGCACTCAGTGTCTAACTGGATTGACTTCCAGGGTTTCAAATATCCGACATGAATCTACCAGTGCTGCTGACAGACTAGAGAGTTCCAGGGTTTCAGTATCTAGCATGAATCTACCAGCAGCAGTTAAGAGAAAAAATAAAAAATCTCCCGAATGAACAGAGAACAGCAGCTGAAGAAAACACACCCACTCTGTATTAGGACACTTGCAAGTATTTTTTGCCGCCAGTGTCCATTTTTTCTGTAGGTGTCAGTGTAACCTGACAGTATAAGAATGTATGTGTCCATCAATGGATGATGAAGAAAAAGAGGTTTTAGAGACAAGGCTGAAGAAGCAAGACATGATTTACTAAGACTGCAGAGAGCCGAATTTGTCGTAGTTGTGTATGGTAGCCAATCAGCTACTAACTTCAGCTTGTTCAATTAAGCTCTGAAAAAAAAAAAAAAAAAAAAAAAAAAAAAACTGGAAGCCGATTGGTTTCTAGGCAGAGACGCACCAGATTTTGAACTCCAATGCCGCGTACACACGACTGTTTTTCGGGATGTAAAAAATTACATTTTTAATGGTCTAGAAAAAAACAACGTTTTTTTCAACCCAATCGTTAAACCGGCCTTGCCTACACACGATTGTGAAAAAAAATGCCCTAGCAAAGCGCGGTGACGTACAACGGCACTATAAAGGGGAAATTCTATTTTAGGTCTCCAAAACAGAAAATGCCAACGGTTGCACAAATGGAATGCAATATGTATTTATCCATTTATACTACATAACTTACTGCAAAATGACCAGCTTGAAGCCAAAGCCTCGGTGCATTCATTAGACTGGTTTACTATACTTTCGGGGGAGTGGCGTTAGTCTGCACAAAAGATATTTGCATCCAGAAAGTTGACCGAGACAAACTGCGTCTATGCGGATATATATTTTTTTGCCTGGAATTCTGTTATAACAAATTGACCCTTTCATTATATGAAATAAAATGCTGCCCAAAGGACTACATTCTGTGTTTAAAATGGGTGTAAAACTCAGACATGAAATATGAACAAAGCATACCTCTCCATCGTGTGTGCTTATCTCAATACAGAGCACTAAGTGTCATTTCTGTCTGCTGCCTCGTTCCTCTGCTCACAAGCTATGATTGACAGGCTCAACTCTGTACCTGTGTGCTGAGTGGAGAAAGGGGGGGGGGGTCCCTTCCCTTCAATCAGCTCTCAGAGCTTTCCTCACTGATGTACCTTCAGCTGTCCTCCCCCTGCTTTTCAGAGCTCAGAGATCCTGTGCAAATTCTTCACTTTTAATAAATGTAGGGGAAAGACGGCTGTAGTTCATTACACAGGTACAATTTATGTAGCAGGAAATGTTTCATCTCTGTGTATCACCTAAGGCCAGGCACTTAATGGGGTACAGGTAAAGTGATTGTAAAGCCTGTTTAAAAATAAAAACAAACAAGTTATACTTACCTGCTGTGTGCAGTGGATTTGCACAGGGCAGCCTGGGTCCTCCTCTTCTCGGGTCCCTCATTGCTGTTCCTGGCCCATCCCGCCTGTCGAGTGACCCAACAGCAAGCAGCCTTCTATAGGGCCACCCAAGCTCAGCTACAGCTCCGTGTAACCATTCAGACATGGAGCTGCGGTTCGGCCCTGCCCCCCCTCGCTCTCTCCTGATAGTTAACTGATTTTGATTGATAGCAGTGGGAGACACAGATGGCTGAAAGACTCGTGAACATCCCTGGATAGAGATGGGGCTCGGGTAAGTATTAGGGGGACTGCTGCACAAAGGAGGATTTTTATCTTAATGCATAGAATACATTAAGATAAAAAACCTTCTGCCCTTACAACCCCTCTAAAAAAAACAGTTTTGAGATATACCTTTAGGAAGAGAAACCAGACTGGACAAAGAAAACATTTTAAAAAGCACTTGTATAGGGCCTTGTTCACAAAGACAAAGGGCCACGGTAAAAAAAAATAGGCAGTTGCATCATGGTACCAACAGCATGTCTTTGGTTTACCAGGCTGCCAAATGAGTCAGTTTAGAGTAGCAGCTTTTTGTGTCGCGCTAGTTTTAACTCCACGTCATGTTCAGCAGCCATTACATCCAAATGCGGTTATTTAAGTTAATAGAACCACACTGCAACCACATGCCAAATATTTTGGTGGTTGTGGCACAGTATATTAATATGAAATCATCCTTGGGAACAAAATACAGACATTTAGGAAGACATTTAGGAGATGGAAGCATCACCTCCTGTGCACATGTAAACCAGCTCTAAAAATTGTTCTGAAAAGCAATGCACCACAAATCAATTTTCAGTCTCTGCCACCCATGACAAAGTCCCTACATAGGACATGCGATTTTAGTTTCAATTATGTTTATTGAAAAGATTTATATAAACAGTACAAAATTATCTCAGCACATTAGCATGCGTTCGCAAACGCAATCAAGGGCCCATACATCAATCATAAAAGTAATGCATTTTTTTTTTTTTTTTTTTAGAATTTGCTACAGAGAAGTGCACAATCAGTGGGTGTTTTCAGATTATGTAATGTCGGGAGATTGACGTGACTTTTGTGAAGACTGCCACCCTATATATAGTTTTATATAGTGATAGTATCAGATAAGAGAATTACTTCAGATAGCAATATCTACAAAATGATAAAATTTCTTTCTGCAAAGCTGGCATGTAAAATTCCTAGAATTCTCAAAGAGCCTGAGCAGACCTCATAAGTAAAAGAAAAAAGAAAAGTGCATTTCCGTTTAGGCTGCAGTAACCCACACAGTTGTAGGTAAAAAAAAAAAAAAACACATCAGATGAATACTACGCTGCTATACAATCGGTGTATGAGCCGTTTTTTTTTTTTATTTAAAAAATTAAAAATTTTACATTTAGAACATTTGGGTGAAAAAAAAAAAAAAAATTATCTATATTGTTAAGCTGGTAAAGCTGAACTTCAACCAAGATGTTTAGTTTTGGATAAACTTGGGAAAACGTAATACTTGTGTTTTGCTTTGTGTGACTTCATTGGTGAGATTTCACTTGTCTCTGTGACAGGACGACATAAAATCAGGAGAGTGATTGTCACCAGGACAGAAAGATGCAGACAATATGGCAGAACCTCCAACCCTTTACTATGTTACCATAAAAAGGGGTCTTGTTGCCATCTGTGTAGCCAGTTTCTCATCACTTCCTGTTAAGGCCAAAAGTGAGGGGAAGGAAACTGCTCACAAATCAAACCTGAAAGGAGGTCCTATACCTTTCCAACTCTGTCCAAAACTAAAAAACAAAAAAAAAAAAAAAAAAAAAAAGGAAAAAAAAAAAACACACAAACTTCCCATGTACATTCCCAAATCCAGGCTATTATTGTATGCCTTTGCAGATATTGAACATTTAAGTATATATTTGAAACGCACCTAAACTCCAGAACAAAATGTAATACATTGCTGTTTACCAGTCCTTAGATGTGTTGGCTGCATTAGTTTTCTTTATTTTTCCCCTGGCAATCTGACCAGTTACACAATTCCTGTCTTACAGTGGCATCAAAACTCCTACACTCCATCAATGGAGGAGCAATGTAGCCACCACTGGTTAGCCACCATTATCAACCTGTGGAGAGATTAGTTTTAGGTGGACTGTTAAATTTTGTTGGACAGATTGGTCTGTTAAAAAGGAAGTTAGGGGAGAAAAAAAACAAAAAAACAAACAAACAGACTTACTAGCCAGATCAACAATTACAAAAAAAAAGCCTAAAGAAAAGAAAACAAATGCAGCCACCACATCTAAGGATTGCTATTCTGCAATATATTAAAAGTTTAATTTAGGGTTTAGATTCCCTTTAACTTCCCAGTTGAAAAAGGCACCAGCTAAATGACTGGGTGCATCCATGCTGGGATGCTTGATGTAACGAAGAGATATGCATTTATATTTTTTTCAGTTATATACACATGTAAGCTTGCAGAAGTTGATAAATAAATCTATTTAATAAAACATGTCTTCATTCATTGCAGTATAATCTACAAATGGGTGCAGTTACCCCACTTCAAATGATACTGACGCCATCCCATTTATTTTGGATTTGTTGCATTTACCCAAATAAGTAAAAAAAAAAAAGGCACAAAACAGAAAATCGGCAGCTTCCAGAAAGTGTAGAGGCAGCCTATAGTCCTAGATGAACTTCTCAGGTCTAAATTATTGGGAGGCAGAGCAAATAGGGAAAATCTTGTTTTGTAAATATCCACAAAGGATTTAAAGCAACCTGCAGATGGTTTGAATCGGTCGGAGATTCCAACCATGTAACAGGGCTGATTGTACCCAAATTGATGAAGCAATCAACTTGGGCACAAACAGTCTGTCACATTCTTTATGCGAGTATTTCCAGTGGCTATACCCGCTAGCAATAATCCTGGTGTTCTCCTAAACTGCTCCCTCCCACCAGGAGAACACTGACTGTTGCTGAAAGAATCAGGCAATTTTCCTGCAATCACGTCCCACCATCTATAGCTTAAACCCTCTAAGATTCATGTAAAGACCTTCTGTACCACAATAAAGGCAAAGTCTACTCAGTACTGATCTTTCAGTCTTAGGTGGATACATTCCTCCCACCGCTTCCTATATTTCCCAAGATCTCCAATTGGGGGACCAAGTTACAGATGTGACCAGAAAGTAAATTCTCAGGGCAGGGTACCTGATGCTGACAAAAGCAGGGGATGGAGCATTATTACCCGATAAGAGGAAGTGCCTGAATTTAAAAACCCAGTCATTAAAAATCACCTCTTGTAATTTTTTTAAATATTATAGATTAACCGTTACTTCCATCTGATTTTCTATGTAAATTTAGATGATTTCCTAAGCTTAGAAACTGGAGCTATGAGAAAGGCTGTTAGAGCCAAAACACGTTAGCTGTTTACCAGTGTGTTTCAGTATATAGCCAATAAAGATTTGAATTTACAGACTACACTGAGTTGCCGGCTTGAATTGACTACAGATTTGATTGTTGGAGTGGGGGAGCACTGTGGCCAGAGTACCGGTCTCCAGTCATCAGAAGCTGAACTTGCAGTTGAATTTTGATATTGTTCATCTGTAACATTTTAGTATAAAATTGAAATGTTAAATTCTACTATTTTTCTAAAAAAATTGCATCCATTATGCTAGTGCAAATATTTGAAATATTAGTGTGCCTTTTGTTGGTAAAACTATGTTTGGAAACGTTTCAAAGATATGTGATAATTTCAAATGATCAAAATATTAACAACTTGATAGAAATGTGAGGCATAGTTTAATCGTTGACTCTGTTTATGCCGTTTCAAGTTTATATTATTTGGGTTAGTTTTCAATAAATGACCTCTTCCCAAGCCAAAATACCACCAACAGTCTTAAAGCTTTACAGATAGATTAGATTTAGCAGCAGTTGGTAGTCTTGCCGAGTAGAGGTGGGAGTAAGCAAAAGTGTGCTCTGAAAGCTCAGCCTACCTTTTCTGTCAGGCTTGAGATTCCTGTCAACAGGTGGAGGCTCACAGTCTGTAGAGAGAACAGATCTTCTTGGCGGAGTCTGTGGACTGGATCTGAAGCCCATATGTGCTGGAGGTGGAACTTGCATTCCAAATGCAGAAAAGTCAAACGTGCCTGGAGTCATAGGTACATAATTTGTTTCTTGGATGGGTTCCGTACAGCTGTTAGAATGCTGTCGAGGAGGTGAATTTGGGTTCATTGGGACATAGTTTTCATCCAATTCCTCAGTTGAGAAACTCCCTACTGTTAACATGCTTCTGTTTTTCTGCAAGAAAAAAAACAAACAAAAAAAAAAAAAACATCCAATCGCAATGTAAGCAAGGATCTGAGTAATGCATAAATACCTAAACTCTTATCAAATAAAACAGATAAAAAAACACACACACACTTACAAAATGACTATGAAAGGCCTCAACAGAACTAGATCTATCACCGGTAAAGGGACGAGGGACATCGTAGAAATCTTGAGAACTCATTTCTACAAAGACAAATTAGTGTCATAATTACAAACATTTGAGAGAATTAAATCAGAACAGATTTTATAAATAACATGGTTATAACAGAATTGTGTTCTAATCATGTGTGCCATTACATTTTTACCCATATTAGGTTTAACACCACAAAGCATCTATCCACCAGTAAAGATTAAGCATTCTGCTTTATTAGATTTTTTACCTTCATAAAAGTTATATTGACCAATAGCAGTTTTCAGTCCATCCAAAACCGATAGTGTAGTTAGTATATGTGTAACACAAAGGGCAAAATTAGCCCCTGGCTTATGTCTGGGATACTTCAGCGCCAATAAATGTTGAACTCAGTTCTTGTCCACCTGGGTGTTCCGGATTTCCTCCCTAACATTTGTATCTGCCAGCACCTCTTTGCAATATCCCCAATTGAGAACAAATTAGAGAGAGGTCCCAGAGAGATATATAAAACGTGTGGTTTAACACTTTGTTTACAATAAATTTAAATATCACTTTTGGGTGATAATATTTTTTAAATAAGTGCAGACTTTTGAACCATTATTGCCCCATTTAGTACCTACTGACACTGGACCAAGCATGCAACCAGTTCTTAAGTTGGAAAATTATCAGATTCCCTCCTCTGTGCTTGTTTATAGAAATGTCACTGACTAATGACATTGACAATGACAATGGTGGCTCCAGGAGCGTTTGTTAGCTTTTGTTAGCTTTTTTTATTTTGGGCACAGAATATTTTTTGCAGAATAAACATGTTTTCCAGCATTTAAGCTTTTTTCGGCATTAGTGTTTTTACAGTTGAAAAAATCCTCTTAAAACCCACTAGTTATGGGGGATTTTTTTTCCAGCCTGAAAACGTCCCTGCCAAAAAATGCTTATAACAGCCTATGCATGCATGGACACACAGGATAACATGCCGAGGAATTTACTGGTTGCAGAAAAAAAAATGCCTAAAGCCAAAAACAGCAGCTGTGGCAACTCCATGTCTATCCATGGAGGTTACTTTCAAAGTGAAACTGCCATGTGATTATAGAGGTTTGCTGAACAGTTTGGATTCCTTGTGTATCATGTTTTTTAACCACTAGCCGACCGCCCACCGCCGTTATACGTCGGCAAGTTGGCTCGGCTGGGCGAGAGCACGTAGTACAACGTCCTCTCTCCCAGCCGCCACTAGGGGCGCGCGCCCGCGACCCCCGCTCGCCCCCGACTCCCGTGCGTGTGCCCGGCGGGCGCGATCGCCGCCGGGCACACGCGATCGCTCGGTACAGAGCGGGGACCGGGAGCTGTGTAAACACACAGCTCCCGGTCCTGTCAGCAGGGGAAATGCTGATCTTCGGTTCATACAATGTATGAACCGAGGATCAGTGTTTCCCCTAGTGAGGCCACACCCCCCCCCCACAGTAAGAACACACCCAGGCATACTTAACCCCTTCCCCGCCCCCTAGTGTTAACCCCTTCACTGCCAGTGGCATTTTTATAGTAATCCAATGCATTTTTATAGCACTGATCGCTATAAAAATGCAAATGGTCCCAAAAATGTGTCAAAAGTGTCCGCCATAATGTCGCAATACCGAAAAAAAAAAAAATTTGACTGGGCTATTCTAACACATGAATATGCTTTGATCTAAACCATTCCCATCTGTATGTTTAGGGTCGTTGTCCTGCTGGAAAGTGAACCTTCGCCCCAGTGTTTTGCATACTCCAACAAGTTTTCTTATAGGATTTCCCTGTATTTGGCTCCATCCATCTTCCCATCAACTCTGACCAGCTTCCCTGTCACCGCTGAAGAACAGCATCCCCACAACATGATGCTGCCACCACCATGTTTCCCGGTGGGGATGGTGTGTTCAGGGTGATGTGCAGTGTTAGTTTTCCTCCACACGTGGCGTTTTGGTTTTAAGGCAAAAACGTACAATTTTGGTCTCATATGACCAGAGCACCTTCTTCCAAGTTTGTTGTGTCCCCCCACATGGCTTCTCACAAAATGGAGTTCTTATGGCTTTCTTGTTGACACTCTTCCATAAAAGTCAGATTTGTGTAGTGCACAATGAATAGTTGTCCCTTGAACAGATTCTCACACCTGAGCTGTGGATCTCTACAGCTCCTCCAGAGTTACCATGGGCCTCTAAGATGCTTCTCCAAATAATGCTCTCCTTGCCCGGCCTGTCAGTTTAGGTGGACGGTCAGGTCTTGGTAGGTTTGCAGTTGTGCTATACTCTGTTTTTGGATGATGGATTGAACAGTGCTCCGTGAGATGCTCAAAGCTTGGGATTTTTTTTATTGCCTAACCCTGCTTTAAACTTCTCCACAACTTTATCCCTGACCTGTCTGGTGTGTTCCTTGGCCTTTCGTGATGCGGTTTGTTCACCAAGGTTCTCTAACAAACCTCTGAGGGCTTCACAGGACAGCTGTGTTTATACCAAGACTAAATTACACACAGCTGGACCATTTACTAACTAGGTGACGACTTCTGAAGGCAAATGGTTCCACTAGATTTTTGTTAGGGGTATGAGAGTAAAGGGGGCTAAATACAAATGTACACTTTTCACATTTGTTAAAAAAAAAAAAGTAGAAAACCATTTATCATTTTTGTTCCACGTCACACTTATGTGCCACTTTGTGTTGGTCGATAACATAAAATCCCAATAAAATACATTTATGTTTTCGGTTGAAACATGACAAAATGTGCAAAATTTCAAGGGGTATGAATACTTTTTCAAGGCACTGTATGTTAGATGTTATATGTGAAGTACATAAATAATCACATCCAAAAAAAAAACATTCCTACAGTAGTAGTTAATTGCACAAAAAGGGTCGGTCTATCCAAGGATGATATCTATATTCTTGATAGATGCTAACAGGTGGAATGGCGGACATATCTTGGAGACTACAAAACCTTAGAGGAGTCCCCAAAACATCCCATTAGCTGTGACCAAAGCAAGGGGGTCTCCGTTCCCTATTAAAGCCCATCCCAGCCATATTTAATTTGTTTGTTTAGATAGAGTGGGGAGGACTTGACATTTCTTTCAGGTGCTTATTTCTGTTCTTGACACCATTACAGAGATACCCCCCTCAAAACTTTACCAGTAGTCACGAGACAACAGAAAAAAACAAAAAAAAAAACACATTATCACAGGTTCTCATCCTACTAAATTCTTGAGTTGGCTCCCTCCAGGCAAACCTGTCCTTTATCTATTGCTATATATGCTCCAATTTGGAGACTTTTAAAACTATAGGAGTTGAAGACTGCAGTATACAGAGGAGCCCTGACATGGGTACTGCGATGTAGACATATTTGCAAATGTGTGCAACTGACCTTTTGACTAACCCCTCCTTGGGCTTTATTTTTTAAATGGCTATATATATGGTCATTGATGATTTACAAAACTTTCAACCTCAACTTAACCAAAAAAACTGAATGTGCAAAAGTGATTCCCCTAACTGAATACAAAACTCAGATGAAACCAAAAGTCACCTTTACCTTTCCTGTATTTGTTTAGCTCCAAGCTGGAAATTGTATTACTACGCGATGATGCAATTCCACCTGTGGGAACACTGTAGTTGCTGTCAGTCTCTGAGGCAGTGCGGGTTATGCCGTGTTCTGCAGGGGAACGCTCTGAGGAGTAATGGGGCTTTGGTGGTCTAGGTGGAGGAACATCTGTAAGCGTCTCTAATTTTGAAGTAGATTGCGCCAATGAATTTTCATGCACAGTCCTAGGTATTTGATAAGTGCTTCCCGAACTAGGAGGAATGTCATAGCTTACAGTAATCTGCCTCAGTTGCGATTCTAATAAGGAAGCGCCAGACATATTGAAAACACTCTGATCTGCATCCATGTCCGTAGCAGATGGAGACACAGCTTTTGGCAAAATATCTTGTGAATAGCTTCTGGGGAGGTTGTAAAAACTAGACTCTGAAGAGGAGCCAGCACGGGATGGAGAGTCATAAACACTTGATTGTTGATAATATCCATTTAAGGCATGCTTGTGGGAGGAGGAACTCTTGTGAGTGGCAACGTTGTCATTACAGTCCGTTTCAGATGGTAAAGACTTTGCCGAATCTGCGTGAGACCTGCAATCATGAACACATTACATGCTTAGAGGAAACTGAATTCAATATTTGATACTAAGGAAATATAAAGAAAAAAAAAAGCATCATTAAAAATACTTGATTAATGAAAACCAAGCAACATTTGTTATTAAAAAGCTGCAAATGACAAGCAAAATTATTAGTGACAAACATTTGTCTAATGTGCTACTTAATAAAGAGAGAAGTCCTATCTCATCCCGGTTCTGTCTTACTTCAATGCCACCGACTAGCTATGTAACAAAATAGGGGAAACGTACAGTAATCCCCTCTTCTCTGTTGTATGAGAATAGCACAAGAGAAAAATGCTTTGGGATAAATGTGTTTTCAAAATGCAAGGTCAATTAGATAATGAACACATTAGTAAAAAAAAAAATACAAAATCGTGGCCGTGCAGCATTGAATAAAAGCAATTGTTTGAAATATTGTGCTTTTAAAAGAAAACAGTCTGTGGTATAAATGCACTTCAACCGACAGTCGTCTGTTAAAATAAATTGGTAAGCAAGTTATTTTACTTAGAAAGTATGTTGTGTTACAAAAAAGGGTTGATCAACTTGGGGGGGGGGGGGGGGGTGGGGGGTGGGAATGTAAAGCTTTGTATTTTAAGAATGAAAAGAAGAAAGCCAAATAACAGAGGCTACAAAATGAACCTTCAATTGTTAGATGTAACTCGTAGTACCTTTCTCTCCATCGCAAGATGTTCTCAATCTTCTGGTTTAAATGACACCAGGTGTCATTCAACATAGAGGACCAAAGGACATACTGGGGTTGATTTACTAAAAAACTTGAGAATGCAAAATCTGGTGCAGCTGCGCAAAGTAATCAATCAACTTACAGGTTTTATTGCCAAAGCTTAAACAATCACCTTGTAAAACAACCCATTCTGTTTAAAATAGAAATTAAAGGCAAAACATTTTTGCATAGATATATATAAAAAAACAAAACAAACACACCACATTATAAAATTATCCCCCTTTTTAATAAGTGATCACATTCCCTCTGTTCTCAGCCTAAGAGCTGGGGGAAGGGGAAACAGCAGCCCACTGAAGACCTGACCCAGGTGTGTTATCCTGCTTAGTGTGGTCAGTTTTAATAGGAAAGCACAGGGACTGACAGGAACACCAGAGATTTCACATGAAGTTAGCAATACAGAGAACGGGATACTCTCTCTCATATGGTACAGCAAGCACATATCAGGAATATAAAAAGTTTTGGGGTAACAACTGCTTTAACTGAACAAGCTGAACTTAGAAGCCGATTGGCTACCATGCAGAGCTGCACCATATTTTGCACTCTACAGTTTTAGTAAATCAACCACAACGTGAAGGAAGGTCTTGCTGTGAGCACCTTTTAAAGTGACACTAAAAAGGTTAACTTTTTTTGTTTTTAAATAACAAATATGTTATACTTACCTCCACTGTGCAGTTCGTTTTGCACAGAGTGGCCCCGATCCTCCTGTTCTGGGGTCCCAAGGCAGCTCTTGCGGCTCCTCCCCACAATAAATAATCCCCTCTGGGAATCTCTGTCCTGAGGGGGTTATCTTACGGGAGCACTCCCGTGTCATACAGTCAGCGTCCATAGCCACCGAGTGTATGACTAGGCCCAGCACCCCACGTCATTGGATTTGATTGACAGCAGCGGGAGCTAATGGCTGCGCTGCTATCAATCTATCCAATGAAGAACAGAGATGCAGCGGAGAGAGACACGCGGATTAGCGCCCACCGAAATTCGGGGCTCAGGTAAGTAAAAAAAGGGGGGGGCTGGACAGTGCAAGGTGTTTTTTCACCTTAATGCATAGGATGCATTAAAGTGAAAAAATACAAAAGATTACAACCCCTTTAATCACAGAGCAAAGGTGCTGCAACTGTTTAAGGCTGGCTAGTGTGGGGAAGTAAAGAGGACCAAGCTGCATCAGGTTGAAGACTTCAGAAAAAATAATAAAAAAAGAAAAAAAAAAAAACGTGGGTCTTTTATTTTATTGGCTTCAAACCGCTTTTTACAGATTCTATTGAAATGAATAGAAATGCATGAAATTGTGTGAAATCAACGATAATGCATCGAAACACACATCGATGGACTTTGGCATATGTAGAGTATGTTGCAACATGCAATGATGTGTTGCGATGGCCATTGATTTAATGTCTCTCCAATGAAACTGCACTAACAACACAAAAGGTGTAAATGGTCTCTCGATGTATAGTATACCAATTCTAGATTTTTAAGACATTTCTTTGCATAAACATGCTCCGTTAGAAAAAAATATTCTAGAATGATGAATAAGTGACAAAAATAAATGGCTGGTGAAATTCATATCAAATTCATTAATACAAAGCCATTTTCAAACCACAGTGTGTGATACAAAAACACACATGCAAGGTGCAATTTCCATTGCAGTAACCTCAAACTCACTGCCAACAGATCTTTTTGCTTTCAAAATCTTCCAGCAGTAGATAATCCTCTTCTGATGTGACAGATGAGCCTTTCCTGATTTATCAACAGAATTTATATAGGAATGAAGAAGCCAACATGAATCTCATAACAAGGAAATATTGTATATCACAACTTCTACATGTGCGATACATACTATACGTAAATGCTGGTCCTGACAATGCAAGGAACTGTTTAGGCCCCTTTTACACTTGGGACTGCAAAGTCGCATGACAGGTCGTAGCCCATGATTTCCAATGAGTACCATTCATATCTGTGCGACTTCAAAGTAGTCCCTGCACTACTCTGGTCCAACTTTGATGCGATTATGCTTCTTTCACACCGTTGGACAGTTCAGGTCCGCCTGTCCATTTTTCCAGGCAAACCCGATCGGGTCACCCATTGTCCTCTATGGGGAAGCGGATGTCAGTGGACCCGCTTGGCATCTGAAATGTCTGCTGAAAATAGACGTATAGCACATTTGCCATCCGTCCAGCAGATGGGATGACAATCAGATGGAAACGGACATGCAGTTCGTCTCCATCCAACTGCCCCATAGGAGAGCGGGCTCTGTCCTTTTCCGCATAGTGGAGTGAACAGGACCTGTCATCCGCATGCTCAGCAGGCGGATTCTGCTCGGACGGATCCACCCCATGTGAAAGGGGCTTAAAGTGGGCTACTCAGACACTTCCAGGTAGAGATAAAGATTTCCCACCCATCCTTGCCCACTACACATTCCATTAAGGGTTGGTGCAAGGATTTTTGACACCCTAGGCGAAACCCAATTTTGCCACCCCCGCTGTCTACACCCCCTTTGCCCTACCCATATGACTGGAGGCGGCACTATACAGGAAGCATTGGCTCTGCCTCCACTGGCTCCAGTGTTGCGATGCGCCTCTAATTACAGTACCGGTCGGAGGGAGCAAATGCCTGGAACTGAGTTAGTTACATGCTGCAGCCTGCAGAGCATGCAGACGCAGAGGGAAACCAGCAGCCGGCCTCCCCTAGTGCCAGCACCGGCCCTGATTCCATTGGCCATCACTATAAACTAGAATTTCTGGGCAGTGAGAGGAGACAGAAAAGCTCCATTATTATCAGCAAGTGCTGTTAGATGGGTAAAATTAACGGCCTTTGACTTGCTGAACAATGGCCATCCTTTTTTTTGAAAAAACACATTGGCACTGTGGTGCCTGCCGAGTTAAAAAGAAAAAAAAAAAAAAAACCCACAGGGACTCAAACATTCAAATGGGCTTGTTCTGTAAAGATGTTTGGCTGCTCATCCCAGTAGTAAATATGTTCCCAACACGTTTTTCAACTGAAGAAGTCACTTAGTGGTTGAGCAGCAAACATCCACAACTACAAAACAAGCCCAATTGAATACAACTAGCTAGCTATATGTAGACACCCTTTCTTTTATAACTGTCTACTTGGCTACAAGCTAAAGTAGCAAAGTAGTACTCATTTTATAGTAAGGGAGGATTATAACCCTTGTAAGGTTAAATTTTTGCCTTGTTTGTCTATAGGGGAGATTTATCTTCACTTCCTGCCCCATAGCTAAAACAGGAAGTGAGCGGAAATACCTTCTAATGAAGGATTTTCTTGGAACCTCCAGGTCACCAGAACTGGTTCCCCCATTGGAAGATTTTCCCTCTATTACTTTCCTGGGGACAACCCAAAATTTAGAGAGGGTGAATCTCCTTAGCAGGGGTACAGACAGCAAAAAAAAAAAACTGACAGGTATGCTTATCCCTCTCCCCTTCTATCCAAGACTAAAAAACAAACAGCAATTGTGTTATTGCTAGTTTATTTATATCATTTTACATGCACAATTAAAGTGGAGGTTCACCCGGAAATGACAATTTTTAAGATTAGATTCATGCTCATTTTGTCTAGGGGAATCGGATATTTTTTTTTAAATCAAAGACGTACTTACCGTTTTAGAGATACATCTTCTCCGCCGCTTCCGGGTTTGGCCTGCGGGACTGGGCGTTCCTTCTTGATTGACAGTCTTCTGACAGGCTTCCGACGGTCGCATCTATCGCATCACGATTTTCCGAAAGTAGCCGAACATCGGTGCACAGGCGCCGTATAGTGCCGCACCGACGTTCGGCTTCTTTCGGCTACTCGTGACGCGATAGATGCGACCGCCGGAAGCCTGTCAATCAAGAAGGAACGCCCAGTCCCGAAGACCATACCCGGAAGCGGCAGAGAAGATCGCCCTCTACAACGGTAAGTACTGCTTCGTTTTTAAAAAAACTAGCCGATTCCCCTAGACAAAATGAGCATGAATCGAATCTTAAATTTTTTTTTTAGGGTGAACTCCCGCTTTAAACCGGAGGTTCACACAAAAAGTGAACCTCTGCTTTTTGGAACCCTCCCCCCCCTCCGGTGTCACATTTGGCACCTTTCAGGGGGAAGGGGGGTGCAGATACCTGTAAAATTAAAAAGGTATTTGCACCCACGTCTGATCATAGATATCCGCAGAATCTGCGGATAATCTACGCCACTTCCTATCCCCCCTGCTGTCTTCTGGGAGATAGAAGACAGGAGGGACCATTTTGATTGTGCAGCGCAACTCGCAAGGCTTCATTTCCTGATTCCCATAGAGAAGATGGCAAAAGCAGGATCTGAGGACAGAGGCACGCGTCGGCTTCAGATGCCGACATCGCGGGCACGCTGGACAGGTAAGTGTCCATATTTTAAAAGTCAGCAGCTGCAGTATTTGTAGCTGCTGTCTTTTAGAAAAAAAAAATTAGGTGGACCTCTCCTTTAACTTTAATAGCCAAGAATGTTCTCTTTTAAAAAAAACTGAATAATATGCAAATGATTGCTCCTATATTCAACATGGTGTCAGGAACCACTATATCAGCCTGTGGGAAAGATGGCATATCAGAAAAGAAGATTTATATAATAAATTGTGTACGTATACTATATACACACACACTATATACATTGGTTTCAGAGATTGCACCATAAATACAGCTAAGACAACATATTGATAAGTTTACCTTGTTGGCTCTGGTTTCTTGCTTCGACAGTTAATTAATAACAGATAGTCCTGGGGATCTTCTTGGCTGTTGGCAGGTTCTAAAGGTGGGACGTTGAGCAGCTGGTAGGGTGGAGGGAGCTGACCAGGGTGTGAACCTGCTGAAGTTGAGAATTCTGAGCCTGCAGCCATGGGAATCTCCATGGGAGCCGGGACAGGAACACTGTGAGGCTTCACATCTGCAAGGGTAAATAAATGGAATATGTAAACATTACATTCCCATTGATGGGCCTGTCCAGACCAGAAGTTCACTTGCATAGTGAAATGATGGGATGTTTGCATTCCTGAAACTCTCACCCAGCCTAAGCTTTTCTTTGCCAGAATTATGAATACTGTGGAACGACGGAAGAAAAAGGAAAAGGCACGATTATAATAATCATTGTGTACACTTCATACTACTTTTTCAGGACCTGTCTTGTGAAAGTGAAGGCTCTTGCCAACTATTGTGTTAACAAAAATGCTTTTGAAGTTTGTGGTTAATTCTGCACACACCTTTACAGAGATGCAACATTTGCAGGACTTTTTCCCATTCGCTGTAATAGAAATGCCATAGAACGTACAATTAGACATCTACTACTTGGAGCTACTCCATCTGTGGTGAATGCCTGGAAATTTCTCCAATCCTAATGATGCTTTTCTGAAGCACCAATTCTGCCGCCTGCCCTGAAACAGTCTGCATAGGGAACAGTTAAAACTGAAGAAATTTGGTCTATATGTCCTTGTGAATGGTATTATCCAATGTACACAGGAAAAACAGGTGCCGCATCTGACAGAGGCTCTAAACATTCTCCATTACATCCAAAACTAAAATAGGTTTTGGTTGAGAGGTAAAGAAGAGAGATCATCAACCGGTTCCCATCCGGCCTATGGCAGAATGACGCCGGGACCGACCTCTCATCTATCCGGGTGGACATCACGAGACGTCCTCCCGGAGCGTGGGGCCACGCAGCGACTGATCAGTGTACCGTCTCGCTGCCAGTACCATGTGTTCACTGTGATGAATCACAGCAGGTCACATGACATTTGTACCCAATAAAAGGCTTTCTGTCATGCCATCCAATGTGTACAACTGTGTTCCTAGCTACGATTGGTCAATCTAATCACATGGTACAGACAGGGCCAGTCACAGCCCATCTGTATATGATTAGCTTTGACCAATCATAGCCAATCACAACAAAACAGACTGAATTAATTGGTTTCATTCAGGAAAATGCATGCTTATAGCAAAAAAATAAAAGTGTCCCTGATCACCGCCACACCAATTCTATGATAACCCTGTACTGCACTGATGACAGTATGTTAACACTGTTACAATTTAATTTATTTTTTAATTTCTTCAATTTTCCAAAAAATTACAAAAAAAAAAACCAACCAGCCATGCCTCTTACCTTAGACGGTCTACTTTCCAAAAAGGGTAATTTGGCGTTATTTCTACTGTCCTGCCATTTTAGGGCCTCGAGAAATGATAGGCAGCCAGTACATCAGCATTAATACATTATGGTATACAGCTTAGCTGTATATCTGAAAGTTTGCAGACTAACTTTCACACAGACTAAATAATACACACCGATTTGGGTTTTCAGCAAATGTAGCAGAATACATTTTGGGCTAAATTTATGAACAATTATTTATTTGCAAAACCGAAATAAAGAAAAGTGCTTTTTTTTTATTTTAATTTTCAGTTTTAAAAAAAAAAAAAATATTTAGCAAAAGAAACAAAAACAAACCAGCAGTGGTGATTAAATACCACCAAAAGAAAGAAAGAAAGCTCTATTTGTGTGAACAGAAAGATAAAAATGTAGTTTGGGTACGCTGTTGCATGACTGCGCAATTTTCATTCAAAGTGCAACAGTGCTGAAAACTGAAAATTGGCCTGGGCAGGAAGGTGGTAAAAGTGCCCTGTATTGAAGTAGTTAAATGCTACAAAAAAAAACAACAGTTTAATTTAATAAACCTGAAGAATTTCTATAAAAAGGTCAAATAGCGACTCGCATACATTCCTGATTCATTAGTATGATGGAAATTCCCTTCCTTCTTTCCACCTACATAACTCTCTGGCCAACAACACATTCTGAAGAATGTACCCTACACCAGAAAGGTATGTGTAATGGGCAAACATCACATTGCAAGCACAAAAAATATATATTAATAAATTATACTAATACACCACACACACACACAGTATATCTTTGCTAATATGTTTCCAAACAGGCAGGTCCTTACACTACATAAGTGACAAGTCTAAAGCTGACCATACATTTTACAATTTGATTGTACAATCACAGTACAAGGGCTTGCCTGACCAGATACACATATCATAGGACTATAATGTTAGGCCCTTAAATAGTCCTGTAGTCTGACACCACAGACATTGCACAATCAAATTGTAATGTATAAGGCCAGTTTAAAAGGATTTTTTTTTTAAATTGTAACCTATATGGTCAGCTTTAAAAAAACGGAATTATTGCTTTGGAATAAATCTACACAAGGACCGCATCTCATATTGTAATCTGATAAACTGGCTGTAGTTATCCATTTATCAATTTTATTTGACCTATCATAGCCTGATGCTTTTAATTAGCAAGAAACAAAACCCAATTATTATTTTTTATGAAGGCAAATATAGAGATGTGCAGCATACAGGAAATCTTAGTAACCAAACAGTAATGATATTTCATTGGCCTGATTCTTCTAGTGGTAAAAGCTGAACTACGATCATTTGAGTAATCGCACATCAGGTTTCGGATGTTAAAATAAAATTCTTTGCAAGAGGTTTAAAGTGTTAAACCCAGGTCCCTGAATTAACTATGTCTGGTCTCCCACAGGACACAGAACATGGGAATGCAATTATTTTAGTAAATATAAACTGCTAAATACCCTTTCCCATCAGATGAGCAGTCTTGTGACTTCTATCAGTGTCTGGTTAAAGCTTGTAGGAAACACACACACACACACACACACACACACACACACACACACACACACACACCTATCTTGAAATACACACCAAATTGAGCATTTGCAGAGTGTTTCCAAGGCTCTGTACCATCATGAGAAAGATTGGGGACTGTGGGAGAAGGGGAGGATCAGATAGGACAGTATTGGTTGCCAGGAACAAAATATCAAGGTTCCCTATATATTTTTGATTTGTAAAGCCGGCCACAGACGGAGCGATTTTCTTTCCTGCAACCACAGAAAGAAAAATCACGTGACTCCCCCATCAACACAGTCAGTGTTGATGGGGGCGGCTACACACACACACACACACACAGTGATTACTGCTAGCAGCTATAATAGCCACTGGCAATAATCACATGTAAGGCTGGTGGTACTTAAGTTTTTTCAAAGTGGAAGACAACTAAAAATGGCCTTTCAAAGAGCTGCAAAGCCGGGGCATGAATGCATTAATTTTAAAAATATGGTCAATGCACATTGTAACAGACCTGCATACGTTTTACACGTGACCCAGGTGGTTGCAGTGCATTAAAAAAGGTGTTGCGCTGAGCTGCTAGAGATTCAAAATAACGCACTATTCTTAGTTCTGTACATTACTGCAATGACCAGACCTGAATAGACCTTCAATGATGGAGCACACACAAGGCAATCCATCTGGACCCCGTGGTCTTCCATGATTTCTGTTAAAGACTAATCCCATAACAAGCCGGGCCAGATAAATTATTCAACCAGCGTGGAGTCAATCACAATCTCTCCTACAGTGCTGGGTATAGTACCTGCTAAAATAGGCCATATGCTGGTATAGTATCTATTCCTGCAGAGATGTTAGCCTTTCAACAAGAATGGCTTTCTTCGCTTCTATATCTGAAAAAGAAATTCTGTTCATCAATTGATCAAAAAGAACCAGATCTTTGTAAAATTCACTGACACTTTGCAAACACTAGGGGTGCAACGGATCGTCATTGATCCGAACCGAAAAAGATTGATCCGAACCGCACACACGTGATCCGAGGATTGTTTTCTAAAAAAAAAAAAAAAATAATAATTTGCGCATGTTCAGTCCACACACAGCGTGGTAATGGCGAACGGAGGAGCTTGAATGCCCCGCGTCATTTAAATCCCCTGTATGGGAGCATTTTGGCTTCCCTGTCAAATATAATGATGAAGGAAAGAGGTTAGTGGATAAAACCGTGACGGTGTTTAGGCACTGTGGCACAAGAATGCCATATGACAGTGGGAACACATCAAGTATTGTCACTAGGGGTGCAACTGATCCGTACAGATCAGCACCTTCGGGTCGGGACACACGGCGATCCACGGGCCTCCCGGTCCATAGGAAAGGCCGCGGCTTCGGCCTAGCTATTGAAGCGGCGGCCATTGAGGTCCACCCGGCGCGGGGGATGCAGGCTGCTCCTCGGAAGTTTGTGGGCACTTGAGCTCAATATGTCATTGACTCCTAACAGCCCAGCGATGAGCTCCATGCTGCACCTTGAGGAATCCACACGGGGAGCCGCTGCCGCCGCCGCACCGGGCGTCCTGCTGCTTGCCAGAGGAGAGGGGGGATCTGTATGGACTGAGCACGTAGGGGGGATTTTCACTAGACACTCAGCCCGCCGATCAATGACACTAAAGGGATCTGATGATTGGGATAGTTCAGGTCACAGTAGGGAACTGGTGACACCACTTTCGTACATGGGGCTGCGACTTCCACTTGGCTGCACATATAAGTATTGCGAGATGCAGTTATTTCAACACAAAACAGAGCTTATACGCTTAAATACAGTATTTGTAAATCTGACGGACTGTTTAAATGTGAAAATCAGAGGTGTTCTGTCACATTAGCAATAAACAGTCCGTCGGATTTCCAAACACTGTATTTAAGCACATAAGCTCCGTTTTGTGTTGAGAAGAACTGTGAAATCAAAAACTCTGGTGGGTGTAACAAGATTTGTTTGTTTTTTTTTTGTTTTTTTGCTGATCCGAAAATGATCCGATCCGTGACTCCTGATCCGAGGATCGATCCGATCCGTGAGTTTTTTGATCCGTTGCACCCCTAGCAAACACCCTAGAGTAAATAACAGCTTGAAAGCCAGGAGAATATGGACTGTCACACATAATCCTAGCACCGTGTAGCACCTGCAGAAAATTGGTCAAACACAAAGGAAACCGTAAACTCAGCTGATCAGAATACATCTGAGTGGCCACAAGGGTCACACCAACTTGGAAAGTATGCTGGTAAATATAGTAATAATCATCACACATTTTTCATTAAAAGAGGGTCCAGAAAAAACATTTTAGGGGCTTGTTTACACTTGTCTTAAAACATGGCTTCAGACAGGCGTTTTTTAAAAGCTCTCTGAACGCCAGTCAAAGCCCGTCACTAAATAAATTGGTTAGCGTACAGTCCTGTTCACACCTTGCTTTTGCTTCAAAAATTATACCCCATGTTTCTTAAGTGGTGCTTCAAAGCCTCCATAGAAGTCTATGGCAAAGCTCTTTAAAAGCACCTTCAGCTTTTAAGAGGCTTTAATTCAGTTTTAGCTTCACTTTATTTTGCAGGTACGAGATATCGACACACACACGGGGCATCTGCCAAGCTTCCACGAAGCATCAAAAAAGCATGTTGAAGCGTTAGGCGCTTCAATGTGTGTTGAAGTAAAAGCCCTAAAAAGAATCTTTCCTAAACAAACCTAGAGGCTGCCATTGCTGAATCTGAGCTTATAAGAGCGTTTTTGGCACGTTTTATGCACAGCGGTTTCGTTGCTGGGTATTTCAGCTTTTCCATCAGCTAGGATTTATTTTATTTTTTTCGATAGAGAAAGGGGTTGAAGTGAAGGTTAGGATTAGGGTTATTTATTTTCTTCATTAGGGTACTAAATGAATAAAATGTAAATAAAAAAAACGCAAATAAAAACTGTAATAAATGAACACAAATTTATAATAAATTAACCCTTAAAAAAAAAATGTAATAAAATAAATAACTAAACACCCCAACGCAAAATTAATAATATTTTTTTTTGTTCAGGTTTGGGCGTTTATTATTATTATTTTATCATAGTCATCAACTTATTTAATATTTTTTAAACTTGGGGGTTATTTATGTATTATTACACATTAATTAAAATTTATGATGATTTTTAGTATTTAACATTTATTTATTCATATATTGCTACTATTTTTCTTTTTTCCTTCATCTCAGCAGACACTCGCACGAATGAACAATAAACGAACGAATGTCGCGTTTCCATTCATTTCTACTAGAAGAAAAAAAAAAAAAAAAAGCCCCAAAAAAAAAGAAAAAACGCTCAAATCTGTTTTATCAGCTAGCATTTTCAGAAAGAAGTTAGCAATGACAGCCCTTATATTTATCTCAGGAAAGATTTACTTTAAAGGGTTACTTCACCTTTACCAACAAACCAACTATGCAGAAAAGGTGCGCCTGTACATGAAAACCAAGTGTGTAGCTTTGACTAAATTTGGACAATTCCCTTGCTATAGGGTGTATGTAGGCCATTTGCATACCTCCTGAAGCACGGCCGAAAAACTCCCAAAAGATAGTATTATCCTATAGTCCAGTCCTTACTGTTGCCCCCACCATCACAGGAGCGAACGCTAAAACCCCTCTACTATCTCCTCCATTGCAGCAATTTTGAGCTCCAACCTACTGTGACAAGTGAGAGAAAGTAAATAACGGAGTGTGAATAAGCTTGGAGGGTTTTTGCAACGTCCTTACAATAAGGCACGACAGAACAATGCCATATATAGGAGTTTTTCAGCTAGGCTTTGCGGGGTACATAAATGGCCTACACCTATAGGAAGTGCACTATTCAACTTTGGTCTGCTGGCTGTCCGAAGACCCGAACAAAGCAGATCAGCTTTGTTTGGATCTTGTAACCCAGAAGTGATGTCATGACATCACTTTCGGATTACAGGCATCCTAAGGACTCCAGTTTAAAAAAAATAGAAAGTATTCACAAACGCTGATCTTGACATTTAGAATACTTTCAAGTGCAGAGTAGGGGCTTGTGGTCTTATAGACCCCAGATCTCTCCATAAAGTGTACCCGTCACTGCCCATTACCTTCATAAGGGATGTGTACATCACTTGTGACAGCAATAACAGTGATTGATATATATATATATATATATATTAAACTTTTTTTTTTTGTCCTTTAAAAAAAAAAAAAAAAAAATTAACAGCTTCCCGACCACCGCACGAACGTATACATTGACAGAATGGCACGGCTGGGCAAATGGCCGTATATACAAGTCCCCTTTTAATTTGCAGCCGTGTGGTCGCACTAGATGCCTGTCTGTGTCCCGCCATCGGGTCACAGAGCTGAAGAACGGGAGATGTCAGTGTAAACACAACATCTCCCCGTTCTTCCTAGTGACATGTCACTGATCGCCACGCCCCCCAAGTTAGAATCACGTCCTAGGACACACGTAACCCCTTCAGTGCCCCCAAGGGTTAACCCCTTCATTGCCAGTGTCATTTTTACAGTAATCAGTGCATTTTTATCGCACTGATCGGTGTTTAAATTACAATGGTCCTAAAAATGTGTCAAAAGTGTCCGCCATAATGTCGCAGTCACGACGCTATAACTTTTGCAGACGCTATAACTTTTTGCGCAAACCAATCAAATGCTTAATGCGATTTTTTTAACCAAAAATATGTAGAATACGTATCATCCTAAACTGAGGAAAAACATTGTTTTTATATATTTTTGGGGGATATTATAGCAAAAAGTTATAACGATTGCATTTTTTTTTCAAAATTGTTGCTCTATTTTTGTTTATAGCGCAAAAATAAAAACCACAGAGGTGATCAAATACCACCAAAAAAAAGAGCTCTGTTTGTGGGGAAAAAAGGACGTCAACTTTGTTTGGGAGCCACGTTGCACGACCGTGCAATTGTCAGTTAAAGTGACGCAGTGCGAATCACAAAAAGTGGCCAGCCAAATGGTCCGGGGCTTAAGTGGTTAAAGCTACAGAATATCAACACCTGATATCGGCTACCTGCCTAAAAGTCAGCCTAAAAAAAAACAGTATTGGCCCTGAAAAAAAGATATTGGTCGACCCCTACTTCAGGCAATGCATGACAACAGGATTGTGGCTAGGTATCTATGCAACACATTTTTCAATGCATGTTGGAAAAAAGTGCAGACACTTTGTTTGGTGTGTATTAGGCCCTATAGACATCAACTGGAGTGTGTAGAATATGCTTGAAAAAAATGCATCAAAACATGCAAGAAAGATGCATGAACAGAATGACACACACAAAAAAAAAAAAAAAAAAAGCCTATGCAGGATATTTCTGCAATACATGCATACTTCCCCCACGTTTGTCAGCTTAAAGTGGCCAACATCAATAGACTTTGGCCTATGTTGATGAGTCTACATTTGGCATCATCTTGAAATGCTTCTGGGATTATTCAGAATTCTTCTGATCTGCTTCAAGCTGCTTTTGCATTCTCAGACACGTATATGGAGAGGAGCATTTCTGACGCAATTACCTGTCGACACAAGCCCTAAAAATAATCCATGTGCAGAAAAATACCATGACATTAGCTGACAGTGGACTGTAGCTCACTGTTGGCTGAATATGGGTCACAAGTGTGCAGAACTAAGGGCACGCCTGAGACCCACAGGAGAAGTATGACCAAAAAAGCTTTGGCCATACTTTAATATTCAATGCAAATTCACCCATCCATAAAATGTCTTCATGCTTTACTTTGCTGTGAAATTACTTTTTGCTATAATAAAAATCCCCAATTAGTTTTTTTATTTAGGTCGATATTTATCTTCTACATATTTCTAGTAATAAAAATTGCAATAAAGCGTTTATTGATTGGTTTGCGCGAAAGTTAGAGCGTCTTCAAAATAAGGGATAGATTTATGGCATTTTTATTATTATTTTTACTAGTAATGCGGCGATCAGCGATTTTTGATCGGGACTGCGACATTATGGCGGACACATTTGACACCATTTTGGGACCAGTGGCATATATACAGCGATCAGTGCATAAAAATGCACAGATTACTCTAAAAATTTCACCGGCGGAAAGGGGTTAACACTAGGGGGCGATCAAGGGGTTAACTGTGTTCTAACTGTTGGGGGAGGGGACTGACTAGAGCAAATGACAGATCGTGGTTCTTAGCCATTAGGAACTCACAATCGGTCTCTCCTCACAGAACAAGGATTTGCGTGTACACACGTTCGGCCTCTCATGCCCACGATCGATTGCGGCCGGCGGTCATGAGCATCGGCACCCCCACAATGTATACGGGGTGGAGGTGAGGGAAGAGTCCCGAGCCCAGTGTGAGCTTTAAGTTGTCAGTTTTGCTAGGTACACAGGGAAATAATTTTTTATAATTCAACCCAGTAGGTCAAATGAAAAAAAAAAAAAAAAAAAAAAAAAACGTACAGATCACCATACTAACACATCCGATGTTATTGTGGCGATCTCCCCGCTGAGCCATTATGTTCTAACAGGGAGCCATTGGCTGCATGAGCTGATCAGATCCTGGTTTTCCAACATGCACATTCGACAGAAGCCTATCGTGAGACTGACTTCTGCCAGGCAAGGAGCTGTACACACGAGCTGAAAGTCTGCCAAACTGACCATTTTTGGCCCATGTGTACCTAGCTTTACACCATACGTAGGTTTACTGGGTACAAAAGCTAGGTATGCACATCTGGTAGGGCTAGTATTAAAGTGAACCCGTTACCTGAATAGGCAAAGCACAATCTTACTTTGAGGATTTTGGCATTTGGTATAGACTAGATGGTATTCCACAGTTTATTTCACAATAATCAGCAATTCATGCCGAGATTCTCCCATCCTGAAACCGCTTTCATGCAGAGCTGCAAGATTCTGGCTAAAATGAGAATCACAATTTTCTAACTTAGAATAAAGATCACGATTCTCATGGCTTAACAATCTTTCACATTATGCAACAACAATTGGGCTAACTTTACTGATATATATATATATATATATATATATATATATAAAAATGTTTGGGGGTCCTAAGTAATTTTCTGATAATACTGATTTTAACTTGTAAGCAACAAGTGACAGACAAAGGCCTGGTCTTAGGCACCTTTCACACGGACGGCGGTTTTGCCGCAGTTAAAAGCATGTAAATCGTCTGAAATTCAAGCGATTAGCTGCATTTGTACATTGCGATTACCTATGTTTACGTGCGGCCACGTTTAGCTGTGGTAGTCATTCCCATAGCAACCCTTTTTATTTTTTTGATTATGATGTGCTTCCTGTTTTTTTATTTTCTTACGCTGCTATCCGCAGTGGACACAAAATGACTGCGATTACCTGGGGTTATATGCATATAGCTGCACTAAATCGCTCCTGGACGCATTAAATTTTTTCCATTTGCACCAAACCGCATGTAACGAAATCGCAGCTAAACGATGTGTGTGAATGGGACCATAGGAAAGCATTGTGTGCTTTTAGCTGCGGTAGAAAACTAGAAAATCCGCAGCTAAAAGCCCCATTCTATCCGTCCGTGTGAAAGAGGCCTAAAAGTGGGTAAAATGCCCTGGGGCGGTTTTCAGACGCTTTAGCTCTTGTAATGGCCTCTGCTAAGCGCCTGAAAACGCCTCCCATTTATTCCAGTGTGAACTTTACCACTGGGGCGGTGCTTTTGTGGGACGTTCCAAATAGTCCTGCAAGCAGCATTTGGGTGGGTTGGGAGTGCTGCATTTAGCGCTTCCAAAACGCTCTGCCCATTGGAATGAATAGGCAGCACTTCCAAAGCGATTTGAAAGCCCCGCAAAACTGGAGTTTTTAACACTTTTTAGGAGTGTTAAAAGCGCCAGCTAGCAGCCAAAAAGGGGCATGAAAGTGCCACTTAAACAGCGTTAAAGTGGCACTCATGTTAGCGACGTTTTAGCGCCAACGGACAGCTCTTTCAGTGTGTAAGTAGTCTTACAGACCAAAGTTTTTCCCTTTGATCTAAAATAACAAACATGTTACAATGTTCCTCCATCTCCCAGCGCTGAGGAATGTTGATAAACATTTGCTGGCTTTTATTTATTTTTTTACAGCACTGAGCAGAACTCTGCACTTGTTACAGAGAATCAAGGAATTGTCGGAGTAAGATCGTGGGGGGAAGTGGGGATTGTTGTTGATTTGAGATTGCAATTTTTTTTTTTTAACGATTAATCTTGCAGGTCCACTTTCATAAATTGAGATTTGAAGATGTAAGTTAAAGTAATTCAAGTATATTACAGTAACTGTCACAGGTCAGCTTGACCTAGCTATGGTACAATATGTTGAAGGAACCCAATGGAAGGCAAGTACACAATGGCCATAAAGGCGTGCACATGATCAGCAACACACCACCAACACACCCACACATACACACAAAGGTCTTGTGTTTTAACTTCTTAAAATGCTCCACCACAACCTGAACCCCTGACACAGGACAAGATTAATTCGGTGTATGCCAAAATATGATTCTACAATTGGCTCTCCAACAGAGATCGAGAGCTGGGCCAAGGACACAAAGATTACACGGATTACAGGAAAGAAAAAACACAGACCGTGTTGACGGGGGAGTCCATCCCGCATGGTATGGCTATAACAGTCGCAAGTAAAATCCAGCAGGCTAGTTGTACCCAAGTTGATTGATCAACCTGAATACACTTAGCCTACCCACAGATGGATCGAATTTTGGCTGGTTCAGTAGGAATCCGAACCGTCTATGGCTGGCTTAACATTCTTTTACTAATCCAGCTTTATGCCTACTGTAACCCAATTTTCTTGTTCCTAATGGATGGGAACAGAACTAAATATGATTTTAGTAGTTCTGGACTTCCTGCTTCATTGAACATGGCTGGCCATTCTGACACCGCTGTCATTACAAAGGTGTTTCTCTCTAAACCAGTGGTTCTCAACCTGGGGGTCGGGAGGGCTGTCTCTGGAGCCGGTGGCCACCCAGCTGGGCTGTTCCTGGAGCTCATGGCCGCCCACTCAGCCTATTCGCATCCGCGCATTCAGTTCACGGCATAGTTGGGGGGCAGAGATTTGAGGTCCGCTGACTAGTGAGGATTGTGAGGTGGAAGGGGGCTGGAGGAGACCCTATCTCCTGATTTCAGCATAGGTGTCACAGCTACGAGACACCACAAATTGGAGATACACTGGGTAACACTACCTGTGGATTTTAGTTGCAATTAAAAGTCCCCACTACAGTTCTCAGATCAGCAGATGACCTTGATCAAGAACACCTAAGTTGGCTGATCAGAACTCTCCCCAGCACTGCCACTCATCCCATTCCCCCTCCACCAAGGAGTAATATAGAATAAGAGAAAAAACATGAAAGACGACTAGAGAGGGATGGGGGGGGGGGGGGGGGGACAAGAAAATTAGGATAGCGAGAGATAAAGGGAAAAAAGAGGAGAACAAAAGAGAAAAAAAAATAGTGGTACATCCTAAAATGTACCATATGAGGTTTTATTACTATACGAGTGGAGGGGACTCAGGGAGCGTTAAATTTCCGTAGGTTAGGGGTACAAATTACTTGTCTTGCCTTGGGTGCCGACAACCCACGCTACAAAAATAATTTTACTATTAGGGGTCCCCACAACTTGGGAGATTTTATCAAGGGGTCACGGCACTAAAAGGTTGAGAACCACTGCTCTAAACAGTGTTGCTAACTGGACTTTTTTTCTGTTTCCCACACCTGGAAACAAACTGCAGTGTGTGAATATCCCAGGTGGATGCCAAGGACAAAAGACACTTTGTTTATTCATATTCCTGTTCTTATTTTTGGCTGAACAACTGAACATTCTCAGCACATCTGCATTCTTTGTACATTTAGGTGTCACAATAAGCTATATTGCGTTTATGAGCAGGTGTACCAAACAATGGGATCACTGAAAGTAAACTTTTCTTTTAATACTGAATAGGTAGGTGATCGTAGAGCCTAAATAGTTTATTGTTTCAATATGGAGACTTCTAAGGGCTCACTCACACAGGCAGAATGTCGCATATATTTCTACATCCAGAAGTCACAGGAGTTGTGTAAAGTTGAGGCCTGCAGCCTGTACTAATCAATGACAGGCCGGCAGATGCTGTTGCTCTACGCACATGTGGAACAGACGGGCAGCCTTGGGTTTAGTTTGCATTCAGGCCTGCTCATCTTGTCCCTGTATGCATGTAACCATTTATGATCATACAGCTGATGCGTCTGTCAGCATGTCATTGATTTGTACAGGCTGCTGACCATAGCTGTACACAAACACCTGTGACTCCTGGGTACAGAAATATGCTGTGTACAGCCCTCTGCACCCTTCTAAATAAGCCTAAAAAAACAAAAAACACACACACACACACACACACCACATGGTACCGCACTACCCTATATTGTGGTGCTCTGTGTCAGACAAAAATGTGCGGATTACTTTTTGTACAATTTGGTGTGTTGGGAGCCCATTAAAATGAACAGACTTCGTTAATTAATGCATGGCACAGCAAAGTGCATGTGTTAACTTTGTGTGAACACCAAGGGGAATAGGTGTGAAGAGCCACTTAGATTGCAAGCTTTGCTGTGCATGTTAGTTCCCTATAAACCTATTCCAGGTTTACAATGCCTTTGATAGAAGAGAAAACCTGCAATGTATATTTACCAACATTTTCTGAGGCTGTAGCTTTACCTGTGATAATTGTAACATGTCAGAACTCAGCTATTTGTATGTGTAATAAGAGTGCCTTCAAAGACTGAAGAACCTGAAGAAGAAATGTTTGTTTAAAAACGTGCCAGACCATTTCTCCATACAATAGCATAAGCCTACGATTACTCAGATTTCTGCTGTTACAAGATGAAAAGAAAGGACAGGAAAATGTCAGGGTGTGCAAAATACTTGTATCTGCCAATGATGTAGAGATGAATAGAAAGCTAGATCTGAAATGGGAAGATGCTAACCAATTCTTCTATTCATTCTCTATGTGCAACAATTCCCATTTCTCCTTGTATGGTTTCTTCTATAACCATGCGATCGCTGACTATTAATGAACTACTGTACTAGGGGAAAAAAAACACAGTAAGCCCCTTTACAGAGCTTCATTTAAAAGAATAATGGGAATAAAAAAATAAATAAAAATCACACTCGCCTAGATAGCTGCAGCATGGATCCGAGCTGCAGCCGACTCCTGTCGGCTCTACCCGGAGAACTGAGCGATCAAACAAACCTCGCTGATCACTCAGTTCTCCCCTCCAATCTGAGCAGAGCTCCATGACAGTCAGTCAGCAGCTCTCTGCTCTCCCCTCCATCTCTCACTGGAGCACTGGGCTGTGGGAGGGGCCGGCTCAGGCTCTCAGGGGATTGCTAAGGGGCTGAGCCAGGCGCTGGTCCAGGCACCTGGGTGGAACCCAACCATATGGTCGTGATCCTTCCCGAGCCTGGACTAGTTAAAGGATGTCAGCTGACAGCAGGAAAGCTGTGGGCTTTCAGGTTTCCCACGCTCCCCCCCCCCCCTTTCCTGACTGCAGAATAGGAGAGAGGGCTGTTTTCAGCTTCATCACCCAGCTTTTTCCCCCCCTGCCCATTGGCCACATGTAGCCCCAGAAGATTGGATTGCACAACGACACCAGAGAGAGCACCACCCTGCCCAACGCCACCAGAGAGCACGCCACGCTGCCCAACGCCACCAGAGAGCGTCACACAACAAAGGGTGAGCGAACATCCAGCGAGGGGGGGGTCATTGTTGCCGTTTTGCTGGGTCTGGTAAGAGGGCTTGTCAGCCATTATGCATTACTAATCCTAGGGACTGAGGAGGGGGGGGGGGGGTTGACACCATGTTTTACCACACCAGGTGACATCCAATCTCCCCATAGAGGAGAGCGGGGCTCTGACAGGTCCATCTCAGCACAGTGAGCGGAGACTGACCTGTCATCTGCCTGCTCAGCGGGTGTCAAAAGAGCAATCCGCGCTGGGCTAGTAGAGTCTGCCAAAACAAATCGAACCCATGTGAAAGGGGCCTTACAGTGTCATCTCATGAAATAATTTACGAGAGCGTGTTTAGGGGCGGGGCAGGGCAACTAGTGGTGTGCAACTCTTAAGGCCTGGCTAGTGGCTCAGGACTTTTGAGGCCTGCATTGTACATTCACATCAGTCCCTGCCTTCAAGGAGCTTACAAGTAGGCACTAGGGCCAAAATAACCAATCGATTAACCACTTAAGGACTGCTTAACGCCGATATACGTCAGCAGAATGGCACGGCTGGGCACAATCACGTACCTGTAGGTGATTGTTAAATGCCCGGCCGTGGGTCGCGACCCGGTCCGAAGCTCCGTGGCCGCGGGACCCGATTACCGCCGGAGTCCCGCGATCGGTCACAGGAGCTGAAGAACGGGGAGAGGTGTGTGTAAACACACCTTTCCCGTTCTTCACAGTGGCGCTGTCATTGATCGTCTGCTCCCTGATATAGGGAAAGGCGATCAATGACGTCACACGTCCAGCCCCGCTACAGTTAGAAACACATATGAGGTCACACTTAACCCCTTCAGTGCCCCCTAGTGGTTAACTCCCAAACTGCAATTGTCATTTCCACAGTAAACAATGCATTTTTATAGCACTTTTTGCTGTGAAAATGACAATGGACCCAAAAATGTGTAAAAATTGTCCGATGTGCCTGCCATAATGTCGCAGTCACGGAAAAAAAAAAAAAAAAAAAAAAAAAAAAAAAAAAAAAAAAAAAATCGCTCATCGACGCAATTAATTATTAATAAAAATGCAATAAAACTATCCCCTATTTTGTAAACGCTATAAATTTTGTGCAAACCAATTGATAAACGCTTATTGCGATTTTTTTTACCAAAAACATGTAGAAGAAATACGTATCAGCCTAAGCTAAGGAAAAAAAAAAAAAAAAGGTTTATATATTTTTGGGGGATATTTATTATAGCAAAAAGTAAAAAAATATTGCATTTTTTTCAAAATTGTCGCTATATTTTTGTTTATAGCGCATTAAATAAAAACCGCAGAGGTGATCAAATACCACCAAAAGAAAGCTCTATTTGTGGGCATAAAAGGACGCCAATTTTGTTTGGGAGCCACGTCGCACGACCGCGCAATTGTCAGTTAAAGCGACGCAGTGCCGAATCGCAAAAATGGGCCTGGTCCTTTACCTGCATATTGGTCCGGGTCTTAAGTGGTTAATCGACAACTAATCGATTATGTTTTTTGCAGAAACACACTACAGCTCATTTACATGGTTTCCTATGGGACATGTTAACATCTATGCATTTTTCAGCTGCTGCGTATTTGGAAAGGGCGCAGACTTTTTTTTAAAATGCAAAAACGGTGCCATTTTGTTTTTTTTGGTTCAATATACTTCAATGGATAAGCTTCAGAAAAGCACGTAATGCGTTTTTGCGGCAATTTGTGTTTTTTTTTAATCTGCCCAAAAAAAATATAAAAAAATGCAAATCACAGCAAAATTACTTTATTTTTTTTTTAAGGTTATTAACCGATTAATCAAAACAATTGGCCAACTAATCGATTATGAAAATAATCATTAGTTGCAGCCCTACTTGGTACCCACTTTTAATGTACAGAGAGGAAGAGGTGGAGCTTTATGAGGAAAAGGTGGTGTGGTTTACAGATGACCGGGTGGTCTTAACCAGAAAGGGGTGTGGCCTTGACAGGAATGGGTGGGTCATATTTAGATTAGGGGGTGCACGAGTTTAGTCAGGCCTAGGGCAACACAAAACCTAAATACAGCACTGGGTATCAGGATATTGTAACTCCTGTGTGCATGCATAGCTCCCAACTGTCCCTGATTTCGAGGGACTGTCCCCGATTTGGAGCAATGTCCCTCATTCCTCCTCATTTGTCCCTCATTTTGGTCTGATCTATTTAGATGTATATAAAATGCACTTTTTATCTATCAAAAAGTGTTTTCCAGCGCTAAACCGTTCATCTGATTTCTAAATTGCTGCATTTTTAATTCCCAAAAGCCAACATAAATGGTAAAAAAGCACTTGTGGGTTTAATAAATCTTATTTTTTTGTACAATTCTCCTTTAAGGGGGCGTGACAAGGGGTGTGTCCTATGCCTGCATACTTTTGCTGATAGGTGTACCTTATTACCATCTCAAAAAGTTGGGGAGGTATGATGCATGGGAGTTACATTTTTAGTGGCCACCCTGTGCCTAAAGTAAGAAGACACTGGGCAGGAAAAAATCTGAAAAGATGGCAGCGAGGAAACAAGGGGAACTTTGCCTCACTGGAAAAGGGCAAAACTAGGAGGAGGAACGTTCTCCATATTGTGCCAATGCTTATTGGGCACCAAAAGAGTTCAGCTCCTCTGTAAAGCAACTCAAGTCCCCCCCAAAAATCCAAATGATGCGTTTCTGCAATAGAAGGCTATGAACGTTTCCTAGAAATTCATACTCTTCAGTCTTCCAGAGCTGCAGCCGCCAGCAAAGTCATCAACACTTTACACTTCCAGGAACCAACTTACAGGATGTGTAAAGCTTGGGTCCTTCGCTGCGATTCTTTCCTCCAAACGTAACATTACAACAGGACTTGGAAGTCACTAAGGGGCCAGTGGGAGGAACCACAGCTCATGCCCACCCACCAAAGAGGCAAATATTCACAGTCTTCAAATGAAGGACATGTGGTTTTTGATTTTAGGGGATGGGGGTGAGGAGAAAGCAGATCACACCTGCAACCAAAAAAACTGTCATTTCAAATTTCATAACTAACAGAATTCTTTGATAGGAGAATCCAAAACACAATTATCGTTTCTCTTCTCTGATGAAAAAACAAATGTAGAAAAAAAGGAAGCAAACATCAGAACAATGAGTCTCACATTATGTTGCCTGTATAAAATTAGAGACTGAGCCCTGGTTTACACCAATGCAATTTCAGATACAACTTGGATCTCATTGAATAGCATGAAAAGGCAAATAACATTGGTTCCTATGGAGCGCACAAATGCTCAGACTGCGATCAGACTTTGGGAAAGGGTCATGTGCTACCTTGGTGCGATTTTGGCTTCACAGAATATGCAAACCATATCCAAAACACAGCGAAGATTGCACCACATAGTCGCACTGAAAATCGCAGCAAAACATGGCAATGGTGTAAACCTAGCCTTAGCCTCAAAGTTTACCAATTTTCCCAAAAAGTGAATAAAAAACACGTTGCTTTTCTTTAAGACTTACCTTCTTCTGTGGGGTTAAATCCGCAGATGTCACATATATTCCGAACCCACTTATTCATTTCCTCTTCGCTGTCAGCCACCAAATAAAATATACGGTCAATAGTCTTGATGTCAAAAATAAAACTGTTTTCAAATTCTTTTTTTGGAAATACAAGTCCAGCATCAACCTGTTCACACAAGTTCAAGTCAATAATGCGAATTGGCTTTTTAGCGTGATCATTTTTGTAGTACTCCAGCACATCTGGATCTCCTGTCAGACGTCCACTGCGAAGTATGAACCATCTTCGTTTCCACGCCTGGAAAGAGAATGTAATGTGTAAGCCACAATAATTAAACGTGTTCACCTATCCCTTGCTATATGTCATATATAAAGAAAACGCGTTGAGAAGGATATGCAGACTACCATTGCTGACCTATTACTACTTTGAGATACCAACTAAGAAATGGCACATGCAATAAGTAAAGGAAATAAAGGCAGTCATCTTATAAAATGCACTCCCTTTACTGCAAGCCAAATCCCAAGCATCCAGAAACCCATTACCAGGTAAATCTTCCATGTTACTTGCAAGATTTGGGAAAGAAGACATTCGGCTTGTTTTAAATAACAGAAACAGAGAGGAACAATAAGGCCATTCATTTTGGTGACAACATGGGATTCCTGCACATAGATTTCCTTTAACTTTAAAAAAAAAACCCTACCAGCGCTGTAAATACCAGACAAGGATTTACCTTATCATCACTTTGTAACCCTGTCATGTAGTTCAGCCCTCAAAATTTCCACTTGCCTGACTGCATTTGGCGAGTGGAAAAAAACAAACAAACTTGAAAGTAGTGTGGGGCTGCATTGATGGGCAATGGTGAGGCTGCAATGATAAGCACCGATAAAGTTGTTAATTATTTTTGTAACTTAAGGCTTCATTTCCACTGGCGTTTTTACAGCCACTGTTAGCCTTTTTTACAGCTTAAAAACGCCTGTCCATGTTTATTTTGTAAAAAAAAAAAAAAAAAAAAAAAAATTTGTGAGCTTTAAAAATGCCGCGGTCGCGTTTTTGAGCGTTTTCGCGCGTTTAACGTCTGGCGTTTTTACAGCTCTACTCTGGAGCTTCAGAACGCCCTGGTCCTGCGTTTTTTTTACAGCTCAAAAACGCCTATGCCATTTGCAGCTCAAAAACGACTATGTGGGCATGATGCCATAGAATAACATGGACAGGCGTTTTTAAGCTGTTAAATATGCTCAGAAAAGTGGCTGTAAAAACGCCAGTGGAAATGAAGCCTTATTCTACATAGAACATTTAACAGGATCATTTCAGAAGATCATTTATAAAGGCGCGTTTAGGGGCGGGACAGGGTAGGGGGTGGGTGGGGCAACTGGTGGCAAGTAACTTAAGGCCAGGCTAGTAGCTCAGAACTTGAAATTTTGAGCCCTGCTGTCAATGATACACATATTGAGGAAATCTTCCCAAAAGAATCACAGACTGCAGTAAAACTCAAGAGATAAGTTTCCCCCACTTTATGCAAAGCTAATGTTTTTTCTAGAGTTAAGCCGGTCATAGGTGGCTCGAATCTTGGCCGGTTCAGCAGGAACTTGCTCAGATTCGAACCATGTATGGGCAAGGCTGAATGTACCCAAGTTGATCAATCGATCAACTTGGGTACAACCAGCCTACTGGATTTCACATATGATGCTAGTGGCAGTTATAGCCACAACCAGCAGTAAACACTTTGTGTTCTCCCGGTGGGGGTGGCTTTCCTTACTGGGAGAACGCAATGGCTCTGCAGGAAGGATTCCCCTGTCAACCCAGTCTGTGTTGTTGGGGAAATCAAGCGATTTTCTTTCCTGTAATCTGTTATAGGAAAGATAAGCAAGTCATCTATGGCAAGCCTTAGCCCAGCTCTCAATCTCTCTTGGAGTGCAGACAATCAACTTGGGTAAAACCACCCTGCCGGATTTTACATACAATTATTGCAAGCAGCTGTTCTAGCTGCTAGCAATAATCACACAATGGCTAGGCAGAAGGGATTCCCCTTTCAAAACTGTGTTGATGAGGAAATCTAGTGGTTGAAAGTTGCTTCGTGCATGGCGCGCCTCAGACTGTAGGAATATATACGTCTACCATACAAAAAGGAAAAAAAAAACCCATTAGTAATGAGGTCCATGGTATTTGTTCTCTTAAGCCTCGTACACACGATCGGATATCTGATGGATTTTTTCGTCGGATATCCGATGAAGCCGACTTTCATCAGTCTTGCCTACACACCATCAGTCAAAAATCCGACCGTGTCAAAACGCGGTGACGTAAAACATTACGACGTGCTGAAAAAAATGAAGTTCAATGCTTCCTCACATGCGTCGACTTGATTCTGAGCATGCGTGGATTTTTGACCGATTGACTTCCACACAGACGATCATTTTTTTCTATCATTTTTTATCCATAAGAAAAATTTAAAACATGTCCATCGGTCTGTTTTCATCAGACAAACCGATCGTGTGTACAGGGCTTTAGATCTATTTAAAAAAGTTTTGGTTACGCGTTACTACTACGCATTACAAGAGGTACTTTCAACATTCTGTATCAATTGAAAAAGCCTCCAGCAGCCCTCTACGGGAAATCAAATCTCTTATGAGTAGCAGTCTTTTGTAAAGTCAATGGTGTACGTTTAATAAAACTGTTAGGGGAGGTATAACAGCCATCCTGTGTGGGGGAAACCCATGTTCCACAGTAGAGTAGAGATTGGGGTTATTTCTCAAAACGGTTTAAAAATAATAAAATACATGCAACAGCACATACACACCCTGACTAATATTATAAAATAAATATAAAATTATAATGTATTTTTTATTTATTTTTTCCCTACCATCCTTCACACTAAAAGGATCAGAAGTTATGGGGTTAAAATAGAACCCAAAAAAAACAGAAACAAAAAACCCCATTTAAAAATCAAACACACAAATTTCTTTCTCTCTTTTAGGGTCAGTTCCCACCATCCCCGCACATGAACCACACACAGAAATGTACTGTGCATTCCTGTGCAAAACGCACTCCATTTGCGATCTGCAGCAGGTGTCAATAGAAAGTGAAGGACGCCCCACACCGGATCACATGGTTTCGTACCATGCATTCTGGTTACAGTGCAGTTTAAAAAGTAGCGCAGGCACTACTTTTAGTGCAGTGTGGTAAGATTTTAGCCCATTCAAAAAGAATGGGCTGAAATCAAATCGCATCGCACAGAACCACAGGTGAATCGCACAGAAATGCACAGCTTGTTCCTGTGCGATTCATGTGTAGGCATGGTATGAACTGGGCCTGAATGGGCTAAAATTGCACTACGCTGCACCAAAAGCAGTGCATGCACTACTTTTTAAACCGCACTGTAACCAAAATCGCATGGTACTGCATTTTGGGCGCCATTGCCTTTCTATTGACACCTATAGCAGATCGCAAATGGAGTGCATTTTGCACGCGGTCTGAATCGCACAGGAACACAGTGCATTTATGTTCGATTCATGCAATGGCATGGTGTGAACTGGCCCTTAGAAAGAATACATATCAGACCTATATGATAGCGGCCAAGCAGACATGCCAAGGCTGGCCATACATTAGAGCCGCGCGATTCTGGCTAAAAGGAGAAGCACTTTTTTTTTTGCTTAGAAGATAGATCACGATTCTCTCGGGGTAACATCATCTTTCACATTAAACAAAAAAATTTACTTTACTGGTTTATTTTTTATTAATTGAAGTATTTTTTCCCCCAAAAATTGCATTTGAAAGACCACTGTGCAAATAGAGTGCGACATAAAATATTTCAACAATTGCCATTTTAATGGAGAGATGTACAGTGGGGATCGAAAGTTTGGGCACCCCAGGTAAAAATTTGTGTTAACCACTTAAGCCCCGGACCAATATGCTGCTAAATGCCCAAAGGCGTTTTTACAATTCGGCACTGTGTCGCTTTAACAGACAATTGCGCGCTCGTGCGACGTGGGTCCCAAACAAAATTGGCGTCCTTTTTTCCCCACAAATAGAGCTTTCTTTTGGTGGTATTTGATCACCTCTGCGGTTTTTATTTTTTGCGCTATAAACAAAAATAGAGCGACAATTTTGAAAAAAATGCAATATTTTTAACTTTTTGCTGTAATAAATATCCCCCAAAAACATATATAACAATTTTTTTTCCCTCGATTTAGGCCGATACGTATTCTTCTACCTATTTTTGGTAACAAAAATATCGCAATAATCGTTTATCGATTGGTTTGCGCAAAATTTATAGCGTTTACAAAATAGGTGATATTTTTATTGCATTTTTATTAATTATTTTTTACTACTAATGGCGGCGATCAGCAAATTTTTCCGTGACTGCGACATTATGGCGGACACTTCGGACAATTTTGACACATTTTTGGGACCATTGTCATTTTCACAGCAAAAAATGCATTTAAATTGCATTCTTTATTGTGAAAATGACAGTTGCAGTTTGGGAGTTAACCACAGGGGGCGCTGAACGTGTTAGGCTTCACCTAGTGTGTGTTTACAACAGTAGGGGGGTGTGGCTGTAGTTCTGACGTCATCGATTGTGTCTCCCCTATAAAGGGGATGACACGATCGATGCGCCGCCACAGTGAAACACGGGGAAGCCGTGTTTACATACGGCTCTCCCCGTTCTTCAGCTCCGGGGAGCGATCGCGACGGAGCGGCTATAAACGAATAGCCGCGCGGTCGTCCCGGATCGCTCCCCGAGGGAGCAGCGGGGGGGGGGGGGGGGGGGGGGGGGGGTCACAATCGGACCCCCCACCCGCTAGAAGGCAAGGACGTATATATTACGCCCTTCTGCCAGTCCGTGCCATTTTGCGGACGTAAATAGTCGTGCGTTAAGTGGTTAATGTGCATAACGAAGCCAAGGAAAGATGGAAAAATCGCCAAAAGGCATCAAATTACAGAGTAGACATTCTTATAATATGTCAAAAAAAGTTAGATTTTATTTCCATCATTTACACTTTCAAAATTACAGAAAACAAAAAAATGGCGTCTGCAAAAGTTTGGGCACCCTGCAGAATTTATAGCATGCACTGCCCCCTTTGCAAAGCTGAGACCTGCCAGTGTCATGGATTGTTCTCAATCATCATCTAGGAAGACCAGGTGATGTCAATCTCAAATGTTTTAAATGCCCAGACTCATCTGACCTCGCCGCCAACAATCAGCACCATGGGTTCTTCTAAGCAGTTGTCTAGAAAACTGAAAATAGTTGACGCTCACAAAGCTGGAGAAGGCTATAAGAAGATAGCAAAGCGTTTTCAGATGTCAATATCCTCTGTTCGGAATGTAATTAAGAAATGGCAGTCATCAGGAACAGTGGAAGTTAAAGCAAGATCTGGAAGACCAAGAAAAATATCAGAAACAGCTCGCAGGATTGTGAGAAAAGCAATTCAAAACCCACGTTTGACTGCACGATCCCTCCAGAAAGATCTGGCAGACACTGGAGTTGTGGTACACTATTCCACTATAAAGAGATACTTGTACAAATATGGTCTTCATTGAAGAGTCATCAGAATAAAACCTCTTCTACGTCCTCACCACAAAAATCAGTGTTTGAACTTTGCAAACGAACATATAGACAAGCCTGATGCATTTTGGAAACAAGTTCTGTGGACCGATGAGGTTAAAATAGAACTTTGTGGCCGGAATGAGCAAAGGTACGTTTGGAGAAGAAAGGGCACAGAAATTTAATGAAAAGAACCTCTGTCCAACTGTTAAGCATGGGGGTGGATCAATCATGCTTTGGGGTTGTATTGCAGCCAGTGGCACAGAGAACATTTCACGAGTAGAAGGAAAAATGGATTTAATAAAATTTCAGCAAATTTTGGATGGTAACTTGATGTCATCTGTGAAAAAGCGGAAGTTAAAGAGAGGATGGCTTCTACAAATAGATAATGATCCTAAACACACCTCAAAATCCACAGGGGATTACATCAAGAGGCGTAAACTGAAGGTTTTGCCATGGCCTTCACAATCTCCTGACCTCAACATAATTAATCTATGGATAGACCTTAAAAGAGCAGTGCGTGACAGACAGCCCAGAAATCTCAAATAACTGGAAGACTTTTGTAAGGAAGAATGGGCAAAGATACCTCAAACAAGAATTGAAAGACTCTTGGCTGGCTACAAAAAGCATTTACAAGCTGCGATACTTGCCAAAGGGGGCAGTACAAGATATTAACTCTGCAGGGTGCCCAAACTTTTTCAGACGCCATTTTTTTGTTTTCTGTAATTTTGAAAGTGTAAATGATGGAAAAAAAATCTAACTTTTTTTTTTACATATTATAAGAATGTCTAATCTGTAAATTGATGCCTTTTGGAGATTTTTCCATCTTTCCTTGGCTTCGTTAGGCACATTAATACAAATTTTTACCTGGGGTGCCCAAACTTTCGATCCCCACTGTAGATATAGATATAGAGAGATTCTCTATCTATCTATCTATCTATCTATCCACACACACACACACACACACACACACACAGTACAGACCAAAAGTTTGGACACACCTTCTCATTCAAAGAGTTTTCTTTATTTTCATGACTATGAAAATTGTAGATTCACACTGAAGGCATCAAAACTATGAATTAACACATGTGGAATTATACATAACAAAAAAGTGTGAAACACCTGAAAATATATTTCATATTCTAGGTTCTTCAAAGTAGCCACCTTTTGCTTTGATTACTGCTTGGCACACTCTTGGCATTCTCTTGATGAGCTTCAAGCGGTAGTTCACCCACAATCCCATGATTTTACCATCGAGACAGGCATTGTAGCGCGAGCTACAGTATGCCTGTCCCGATTTTTTTAACCCCGTACTCACCTTGTAGTCGTCCATCGTAGATTTCGGCTCCCGCGGGGAATGGGCGTGCCTATGGAGAGGGAGGATGATTAACGGCCGGCCCTGGCACGTCACTCTCCCCGAAGACAGCCGGAGTAGGTCTCGGCTCTTCACGGCGCCTGCGCACAGGCTATGCGCACGCGTCGTGAAGACCAAGCCTATTTCGGCTATTTCCGGAGAAGCGTGACGCGCCAGAGCCGGCCGTCAATCATCCTCCGTCTCCAGAGGCACGCCCATTCCCCGGTATCTTCGATGGACGACTACAAGGTGAGTACGGGGGTAAACAATTCGGGACAGGCATACTGTAGCTCGCGCTACAATGCCTGATTTTAAGGTAAAATAAAAAAAATAAAAAAAATTCCCGTCGATAGGGTGAACCCCCGCTTTCAAGAGGTAGTCACCTGGCGCAGCACCCCATCACTCTCCTTCTTGGTCAAATAGTCCTTACACAGCCTGGAGGTGTGTTTGGGGTCATTGTCCTGTTAAAAAATAAATGATGGTCCAACTAAAACGCAAACCAGATGGAATAGCATGCCGCTGCAAGATGCTGTGGTAGCCATGCTGGTTCAGTATGCCTTCAATTTTGATTAAATCCCCAACAGAGTCACCAGCAAAGCACCCCCACACCATCACACCTCCTCCTCCTCCTCCTCCTCCATGCTTCACGGTGGGAACCAGGCATGTAGAGTCCATCCGTTCACCTTTTCTGTGTCGCACAAAGACACGGGGGTTGGAACCAAAGATCTCAAGTTTGGACTCATCAGACCAAAGCACAGATTTCCACTGGTCTAATTTCCATTCCTTGTGTTCTTTAGCCCAAACAAGTCTCTTCTGCTTGTTGCCTTTCTTTAGCAGTGGTTTCCTAGCAGATATTCTACCATGAAGGCCTGATTCACACAGTCTCCTCTTACCAGTTCTAGAGATGTGTCTGCTGCAAAAGGTGGCTACTTAGAACCTAGAATATGAAATTTATTTTTAGTTGTTTCACACTTTTTTGTTATGTATAATTCCACATGTGTTAATTCATAGTTTTGATGCCTTCAGTGTGAATCTACAATTTTCATAGTCATGAAAACTCTTTGAATGAGAAGGTGTGTCCAAACCTTTGGTCTGCGTATATATATGCAAAGGGCAACGATTTTTGCTCTGCGCCCACGCAAATATTTCGATTTGCCCGCGATTCACGGAGCAGTAGCTCCGTAAATTGCGCGGGCGCTATGCTAATTTGCCCTGCGTAAGGGCGCCTAATGTAAATGATCCCGCCGGGGGCGGGAATCATTTAAATTAGGCGCGCTCCCGCGCCAAGCGAACAGCGCATGCTCCGTCGGGAAACTTTCCCGACGTGCATTGCGGCAAATGACGTCGCAAGGACGTCATTTGCTTCTAAGTGAACGTGAATGGCGTCCAGCGCCATTCACGAATCACTTACGTAAACGACGTGAAATTCAAATTTCACGAGCGGGAAGGGCGGCTATACTTTAGCATTGGCTGCCCCTACTATGAGAAGGGGCAGCCTTACGCTAAAGCCGCCGTACGGAAACTCCGTACCTGGCGTGCGCTGGGCCCGGGCAAGTTTTGTGAATCGGTGATAGTATGCTATTTGCATACTATACGCCGATCACAATGGCCGCGCCCCCTAGCGGCCAACGCAAGAATGCAGCCTAAGATATGAAGGCATAAGGAGGCTTTTGCCTGTCATATCCTAGGCTGCAGTCCGCGTAGCGATGTTCCTGAATCAGGGGCATTCGCTACGCGGGAGCAAAACAGCTATTGCGCCGCGCAACCTATGGTTGCGCGGGCGCAATAGCTTCTTGAATCTGGGCCAATGTTGTTAAAAATGTGTCAGACTGACTGCCTGTTTTTTTTTCTTTTGACAGCCGAGCAGAGAAGTCTCTACACTTGTTACATGAAAGAATAGGAAAACTGCAATAGAGATCATGGGGGAGAGGTGTTGAATCGAGATCACAATTTACCGATTAATTGTGCAGCTCTATGATATATTAATCATTTTTTTCTTTGTTCAACCAGCGAGTTGAATCAAAAAAATGACTTGATTCACACACACACACACACAAAGTAAGTAAATGGGAAATCATTGTGTTCTGACAGCAGGGAGACTTCCCCTCCCGAGTCCCTCAGAATACCGATCAGTACTGCAGGCTATAGCTGGCAGCACTAATTGATCAGGAAAACCCCGACAGGCTGGTTGTACAGAAGTCGATCTACCACTCAACATCTGTACAACCAGCCTACCCATACATTGATCGAATTTCAGTCGGTCCCTGCTGAACCAGCCAAGTTTTGATCCATGTATGACTGGCTTAAAGCGATTGTCATTTTATTAGAAAAAAAAAAGACTGTACAACATGTTATACAAACCTGCTCTGTTGCAGTGAATTTGCACAGAACAAGCCAGATCCTCCGATTCCTCTTCTGACCCCTCCCTCCTGGTAAGTGCCCCCACAACAAGTAGCTTGCTATGGGGGCACCTGAGCCGCAGCTTCCTGTGTCCATTTAGACAAAGAGCTGCAGTTTGGCCTACCCTCTCCGCTGCTGTGTCTCAGCCAAATCAGGAGGCAAAGTCTCGAATGGCCGAGACACTTGTGTGCATCGCTGGACAGAGATGGGTCTTAGCCAAGTATTAGGGGGCTGCTTCTTCTTTTAAAACACCATGTCATACTACATTAGTATTACTAATTTTGGAGCAGCACTTGTTCTATTATTTATTACTATTTTACATTGGCGCCGATTACTATTCATTTTTACCATCACGTCATACTTCCCTGCTCTGTGCAATGCAATGCACAGAGCAGCACCGATCCTCCTCTTGGGTTCAGGCTTCGCAAGCATACAAAAAAAAAAGTGACAACAAACATCAAAATGCCTAAAATAGAAGTCAAATAGGAACTTCCTTTTCACTGCCTAGAACTGTCAGCTTTTCGCTTCTTAATTCTTAACCGTATAAAATATGGCACACGTTAAACACTAGCACATAACGGAGATAGGTTTTGAATTGGTGTCAGAGGGCAAACGTGTCACTTCATTACAAACTAGTCATCCTTTTCAAAACACATCCTCAGCTTCCTCTTCCCCAAAACATAAACGTCTGAATAGTTTGGATTACTCATCTAAATGACTATCGCTTTGTGCCTTCCTCAGATGTCCAATTACTTTGTGCGGTACATAACGACACAGCTAACTTTAGTAGAGAAGCACCTGCCAGCCTTTATGTTGGTGTCCTGAATGAATCACTCATTGAGACTGGCACAGATTAGGCTAGAAGGGCTGAAAAAAAAAAAAAATTACCAACTGTGCACTTTATAGGGCACATACAAAGGTCCTCTGGCTGTGAGTACAAAGAGGAGTTTAGTAGCAGCATAAAGCTTAATGCCAGACAAGCAAACTGACATCAGCACCCATACTAATCATAGTACAAAAGTGTCTCTGTTTTGTCAGATTGCACAAAACTCCGCATAAACTACTCTTTGTTATTGGAGAATATCTCACATTCTTCGAGTACTTCTATTTTTGGATTTAACCTATTCAGATCCACAATAAAAAAATTTCCCTCTGCTCATGGTATACATCAGGGATATGCAATTAGCGGACCTCCAGCTGTTGCTGAACTACAAGTCCCATGAGGCATAGCAAGACTCTGACAGCCACAAGCATGACACCCAGAGGCAGAGGCATGATGGAACTTGTAGTTTTGCAACAGCTGGAGGTCCGCTAATTGCATATCCCAGGTATACATCATAAGGTCATAGCTATTGTATCATGTGACATTAAAAATTAGTAAATAGATTGCCACTTGCGAGTACCGAAATTCTTGCCATAGCACTACTTTACCACTTCAGCCCCCCGGAAGGATTTAACCAGAGCACTTTCTGCGATACGGCACTGCGTCGCTTTAACTGACAATTGCGCAGTCGTGCGAAGTTATACCCAAACAAAATTGACTTCCATTTTTCCCCACAAAATAGAGCTTTCTTTTGATCACCTCTGCAGTTTTTATTTTTTGCACACAAAAAATAAAAAATATTTAAAATATATTTTATATATATATATATATATATATATATATATATATATATATATATATATATATATATATATATATATATATATATATATATATATATATATATATATATATATATATATATATATATATATATATATATACATACATATATACACACACACACACACACACATATATATACATATACATATACACACACACATACACACATACATACACAGTGGGGATCGAAAGTTTGGGCACCCCAGGTAAAAATTTGTATTAATGTGCATAACGAAGCCAAGGAAAGATGGAAAAATCTCCAAAAGGCATCTCCCCCACTGTATAGAAAGATTAGTGCTTGCTTATTCTTACCAGAGAAGCCGGCCAAACACGAGCAGTTGAGGCCGGGTGATGTCAGCGCGCCGCTCTAGACTCACCTAGGCCACCACCGTGTGGAGCAAGATAGCCGCCACTCCAGGAGCACGATAGCCGCCACTCCAGGAGCTAGGCCGAAGCCGCTGCCTTTCCTATAGCCGAAGCAGCCGCGGATCACGTGATGTGCCGATCCGCATATGGTGACCCGTTCGGATCACAGATCATTTACAAACCGTTGCACTACTAGTACAGATCAAAATAATTTTGATCGATCAAAACATTTTTTACGATTAATCGAGGAATTCATCTTTAATTTCCACAGCCCAAAAAAAAAAAAGAAACAGCAAGCGCCCCCGGCCCCGTGTGCTTGCGCACAGAAGCGAACGCACACTTAAGTTGCGCCCGCATATGTAAATGCTGTTAAAAATTGCATATGTGAGGTATCACCATGTGTGTTAGAGCGAGCGCAACAATTCTAGCACTAGACCTCCTCTAACTCTTAACTGGTAACCTGTAAAAAAAAAAAAAAAAAAGATTGGAGATTTTTAAGTAACAAAGTTTGGCACCATTCCACCAAGTGTGCTCAATTTGAAAGCGTGACATGTTGGGTATCTAGTTACTCGGCGTAACATCACCTTTCACATTATACAAAACAAATTGAGCTAACTTTACCGTTATTTTTTAGGTCAAGAAACAAAAATTTGCGCATACACCAGTGTTAATTTTGACAGTAAATTTCAATTTAGTTTTAGTCTTAGTCTTGGGACTAAAATGGCATTTTAGCTGTAGTTCATTTCAGTCTTCTGCAATGGTTTTAGTTTTAGTCTACTAAATCTCCAGTATATTTTATTCAACTAAAATGTCCTATGTTTTAGTCAAACTAAAATATCGACTAAAATCTCCACTACATTTTAGTCGACAAAAAACGAATTTTAGTAATCCAAAATCTAACGGTTGTAATTAAATTGTAATGCATTAGTTAACATGTCTCTACAATTACTGGAGGGAAAAAAATCTAATATGCCATTATTTATAGTATTGAGGTATGAACCAGTTTTAATTTTGAAGTCAAATTTTGTTTTAGTCTTAACACATGACCGTTTTTCGGGTTCTAAATGTCATCGTGTGTGGGCTCCAGAGCGTTTTTCACGATCCAAAAAAAATGGGCATTAAAATTTTTGAACATGCTCTATTTTTTCACAACGTTTTTAACGTTGTAAAAAAATGGTCGTGTGTGTGGGCTTTAACGACGTGAAAAACCTGCGCATGCTCAGAAGCAAGTTATGAGATGGGAGCGCTCGTTCTGGTAAAACTACCATTCGTAATGGAGTAAGCACATTCATCACGCAGTAACAGACTGAAAAGCACAAATCGTCTTTTACCAACACAAAATCAGCCCAAAGGGTGGCACCATCCGCATGGAACTTCCCCTTTATAGTGGCGTTGTGTGTCACCGCGCTTTGCTAGAGCATTTTTTTTCACGATCGTGTGTAAGCAAGGCCGTTTTAAATGATTGGGTTGAAAAAAAGTTGTTTTTTTCTAGACCCTTAAAAACTTCATTTTTTAGAACCCGAAAAACTGTCATATGTACGCGGCATAAGTCTTTTGACTAAAATGGCATTTTAGTGTTAGTCCCATTTTAGTCTTTTTTGACTAAAATGCCATTTTAGTTGTATTTTAGTCATCTCAATAGTTTTAGCTGCCTAAAATAGTATTCATTTAGTCGACTAAAATGTTTTAGTCAACAAAATTAACACTGGCATGCACGGACATAAAAACCGCCATTTTATCCCCTTGGGGGTCTTCTAAAAAAAAAAAAAAAAAATGTTTGGAGGATCTCAGTACATTTTTGGCAAAAAAAAAAAAAGAAAAAGGCGATTTTTACATGTAGGAATAAGCCCGGTATGGAAGTGGTTACACAAATCTCCCTATACAAGTTTTACATGTATATTTGCTTTATATACGGTCTAGAAAGTGCAAATCGTGTTAGAATTTTCACTTTCTCATTCCGCACTGTGAGAAAAGTCTTGGCTTACACTGGGAGATAGCAGGAGCGGCACACAGTATTCTCCTAACCCAGAATAGGCTGGATGACCTACAGGTGCGTGATCCAGCCTGCCTGTGCTGCCCATCGCAAATGTATGGTGGGAGGTACAAAAGCGGTTATAGTAGAACCAAGGCAAAACATTTTTTTTTTTACGTTTTAGAACACCTGTCAGTTTTTTGCTGCCGTTTGTGATCCAGTTGGGAAGATTCATCATTTCCATGTGTCGTGTATTTGTTATATTTTGTATATATATATATATATATATATATATATATATATATATATATATATATATATATATATATATATATATATATATATATATATATATATATATATATATATATATATATATATATATATAGATATAGATATATAGTGTATGGGTAGCCTTAATTCCTCAACTACATACTAGATTGAATGAGTGAAAAACACCCAGGTTTGCCTTAGTGCTCAGGAACATTAACAAGTGACTAGCCATCCCCCATGTATTTACAAAAAAAAAAAAAAAAAAAAAGGATTATAAAAAGGAATGTCATAAGTTGAGACACACAAATCTAAAAGTCATATAAAAGACAAAATAAAAAACGTCTTGTAGTATATATACACACACAGTATGTAACAGTAGTGAGATATACACTATGGTTTTAAGCTTTAACCTCTTTACCACCGCGCTATAGACAAAACACGTCTACAGCGCGGTGGAGTTGTTCTCGGAGGACGTCCTCCCAGAATCCTCCCCTCGCGCGCCCCCTGGGGCGCGTTCCCGGAATCATCCGTGAGCACCGGGTCTAGAAGACCCGGCGCATTACAGATCGCGGTAAATTGCCGCCGATATCGGCCGTTTACCACGTGATCGCTCCATCAATTGACGGAGCGATCACTTGTAAACAAGTTCCTCCCTCCCCTCTCTGTACCGATCGGTACAGTGTGAGAGGAGAGGGGGGGAGAACGGAAGCAGCAGCAGCTGCTGTGGGCTGTATCTGTGACAAATGCAGTCACAGATCCAGCCATCCCTCCCTGCGCAATACTCTGCAATAACTCCCCCCCCCATACTCTGCAATAAACCCCCCCCCCCCATACTCTGCAATAAACCCCCCCCCCCATACTCTGCAATAACTCCCCCCCCCCCATACTCTGCAATAACTCCCCCCCCCCATACTCTGCAATAACTCCCCCCCCCCCCATACTCTGCAATAACTCCCCCCCCCCCATACTCTGCAATAACCTCCCCCCCCCCCATACTCTGCAATAACTCCCCCCCCCATACTCTGCAATAACTCCCCCCCCCCCCCATACTCTGCAATAACCCGCAATACCTGCCAATATGACAGACGAGATTTTTTTTTATTTTTTTTTACAGAATTTTCAGGTGTTTTTTCTTTTATAGCGCAAAAAATAAAAAACCCAGAGGTAATCAAATACCACCAAAAGAAAGCTCTATTTGTGGGGAAAAAAAGGACACAAATTTCAGATGGGCACAATGTTGTATGACTGAGTAATTGTCATTCAAATTGTGAGAGCACTGAAAGCTGAAAATTGATCTGGTTAGGAAGGGGGTTTAAGTGCCCAGTGGTCAAGTGGTTAAAAACACCACAAAAAAAGGGGGGGGGGGTTGTTAACTGATCTACGAAGTGTGGCTGTTCAGTTTTAATTGCGAACCTCATTTATACCAATGAGTTAATTAGAACCTTAGGAAATTGTTTTCCAGGAAGTAAAATGATGTATAAACTGAGCAAAATAAGGAAAAAACAGGCTGAATGGAAGTTTCCACTCCAGTGGCCACCATCCTGATCATCTGTTCCGCGTGCACATTTGGATAACATTTCCTGTTTTTAAACTATTGTCACCACTTGCAAGTCTTTTGCTGCTGTTTCTAACTTTAGACTTGTATAAAGTGTAAACAAGTGAAATTCACTAAAAATAAGCAGAGCAATGCATGTTTAAAAACAAATAAAAAAGGCACTCTAAAGAATAAAAAAAAGAAAAAAAACGAAGGAGCATGATAAAAGTTAAAATCACTTACATGTATTTATTTCCATATAGAGGAGTGCATTTCTCCCATGGTTCAGAGAAGCAGGATCTTTCATTCTATGGATAGCGTAGGACCCACTGATAATGGGGTACTTTGACGTAGTAGTGGGCTTAGCACTATATGGCCATATGGTGTAACTAAATCCCCATATTTTCTGAATATGTTCAGGTGTTTTATATAGCCTTGGAGGAGTTAAATGTAATTTTTGCATGTGTGCGCTGTAATCTTTTGTGTACACACACACACACACACACACACACACACTGGCTCCACCCCCTCTCTTTGGCTTGCTGGCTGTGATTAAAGGCAGCAGGAGCCAAAGTCTCCTGCTGCTGTCAGCCAATGAGAGCTGAAGCTCTTGTGCACATCGTTGGATTGATCCATTTTATTTGGAATGCCCATTTAAGATCGATATCTTACAGATTAATAGTTGAGATTTAGGAGATAACATTAACATGCAAGGCAAAACTCACTGCTCTCTGAACATTAGTTTCAGCCAATGGGAGCTCCTCTGATCTTCAGGCGAGACAATGCATACATTACAGCTTAGTGAATCAGGCCAACTAAGTCAAGTGGTCCATTGAACCACCGAATCAGCTCAACATCCATGCCCACCTAGGTTTTCAATGCAGCCTCACCAGTGGCAATCCAATGCAGCCTCACCGGTGGCCATCCAATGCAGCTTAATCAGTGAAGTGCCCATCAGTGCAGCCTCACCAGTGCATAGGGAGAGAAGAGAGATGCTGGTTTACACAAAGCAGGAATCTCCCACTTACCCAGAGTGGCCATTGTCACACTAAGTCCCAACTCCTGGATCAGCTCCTATGATGGACGTATCCAGTCATTGGACCAGTGTGACGTCCATCATAGGAGCCGGTCCAGGTGGGAATTCGTATGACCTACAGGCGCGCCGGGTAAGCGGGAGGTGAAGATTCCCACTCTGTGTAAACCGGTGGCACTCGGTCCCCCCCCCCCCTTCTCTTAATAGGCAGCCTGGCGTGCACTCACCCAGGATCAGCCCAAAAGTGGCCCGATGGCAGGCGACCAATAGCCCTGAGTTCCCAGCCAACCCCAGGCCTTGGGACTCGGAGCTCATAGGTAATGCCGAGACCAGGAGCTTTTTGGGTGCCCACTTGGGGCAATAGCTCAGGTCAGTCCCCCCACCTCCCGATGCCACTGCTTACAGGCCATGGCAAGCACAGGACCTGATAGGCAGAGTGTGTTGAGGACCATTTCCTATTTTGAAGTTACTGGGTGGTGGGCAGGGTAAATATGGGGAATGGGATGTGGGGAGATCAGCTGGGGGTGTCAGGGTCTCTCTCTCACAGCTCAGCAGGTCCTTGCATGGCCTCTTGGGGGGGTGATAAACAAGTTGTAAGTTGCAGCCAGGCCAGCACTGGAGGGGTAAGCTGGCTGTTCTTAGTCAGTTCTGCTCTGTCCTCTAAAGTAGTTGCAACTTGGCGAGCACCGTCTCTTGCAGCCGCTCTATCCAGCCCCCAGCCTGAGCCAGTCACGTAACGAGACCCCTGGCATGCCCTGCCTCCAAGACTGCTGGGAGTTGTAGTTTGTTGTGCTGCTCAGTTCCACCCACCGCCACCAGGAACTTGAGCGCTGTCCAGATTACAACTCCCAGAATGCAGCGCAGCAGCCAGCCACCAACTTCTACCCTCCACAGGAAAAAAAAAAAAAAATAAATACACAGGCCGCACCACGGCCCTTTTGAGACCAAGGTTGGTGGCCTGGGAGGGGGGAGGGGGGAATTTGTGAGACGAAGGAGCTTAAAGTGATGGTAAAGTTTAAACGTGTTTTTTTTTTACCTTAATGCATTCCTTGTTTTACATTAAAACATGTTTAGGTGTCAGCATTACCCCCTCAACCCTCCCCATTACTTACCTGAGCCCTCAATTGATCCAACGCCACATACGTCTGTAGGTCTTTTACCCCCATTGGTTCCCAGTGCTGTCAATCAAAGCCAGTGACGTGGGAGCAGGGGGCAGGACCGAGTCACGTTATCTGTCAATGGACACAGCAGCGTGCCTAAGGTCTCGTTCCCACATATGCAGTGCTTTTTGCGCTGCATTCTATGTTTTTTGGACACGCGTTTGTAAATGAGTTATGCATTTATGCTTTTTTTGTTAGGCTGATAATAAAACGCATCAAAAACTTGCTACATGCATTGCTGCAGCGTATCAACTGAAGTCTATTAAACTTAAAACGATGCTCGTTGCATTTAAAAAAAAAAAAAAAAAGTCTCCAACCCTTTTTGCAAAAATGCAGCAGGTGAAAAACGCATAGATGTGAACATGTCCCATAGGAAACCATGTTAAGTGGACTGTAGTGCATTTCTGCAAAACACACACAAAAAAAAAAAGCATAGGTGTGAACCACCTGTTATGCATGTATTGTGATGCTGAAAACAGAGCCGATTTACTTCTTGGCACCCAAGACCAATCAAAAGATAACCCACCTCTCACTTGAAGCGATACTAAAGCCTCTTTTTGCCTATAAATAACAAACACTTGTTATAATTGCTTGCTCTGTGCAGTGGTTTTGCACAGAGCAGCCCCGATTCTCCTCTGGTTCCTTTTCGGCTCTCCTGGCCCCTCCCCTCCGACGAGTGCCCCCACAGCATGTATCTTGCTTTGGGGGCACCTGACCTGAGCCATTCGCACACTGACTTTGATTGACAATGGTACCTCACTGCTGTCTCAGCCAATGAGGAGGAGAATCCTGGGCAGCCAAGCATCTCCTGCACCATAGCTTGAAAGAGAGGGTACTCAGGCAAGTATGGGGGGGGGGGGGGGTCGCTATACGCAGGTTTATCTTAATGCATCAAAAAAATAAAACACCTTCTGCCTTTACAACCACTTTAACTTTGCAAATTACAGTATCCACTGGAATAAAATCCAGGCCATGCCTTCACCCCCTGGTAGAGGAGAGGCCTGCAAAAGGACTGACTATGAAAGATTGGCAAGTGCAAGAATAACCATATGATTTGGGGCTCCATTAATTGGTTTTGAAGATATAGGCATTATAACTAGGAATTTTATTCCTACACACTTCTGGTAAGGATTAGAAAGAAGACATCAGTTTCCCACAGAAAATACATATTTCCTCTTTAAGATGACAAATATGTGTTTTTGGCACTGTGTATACTTTTTTTAAAGGTATTTTGGCAATTGGCAAGTCTTGCCTTCAAATAATACTGTTTACCAAAAAAATACCAGAATACCAGAATCAAATAAAATTAAGATGCGAGATAGAGATAGATAGAGATATTATATTATATTATATTATATTATATTATATTATATTATATATATATTATATATATATATATATATATATATATATATATATATATATATATATATATATATATATATATATATATATATATATATATATATATATATATATATATATATATATATATATATATATATATCTCTCTTTATTTGATAAACGTCAGATTTATAAAAGTGAATAGCACAGATATACCGGTATCTTACAGTGTAGCATGTAACTGCCACTTACTAAAACTGTTGATAATCCAGCAGGAAAGCTGTTGTAACCCATCGCATTGTAAGTCTCCATGATCAACAAAAATATGGATATATGCAGCCATAAAGCTGCAACACCAGCAGAAGCAAGCATGCCGGATAACAATTCTGTAACACACCACAGCAGAGAAACTGGAACACAAAGCAAGGGTGGAGCCCATTCAACTGTTCTGCTCCTCTGCTCAACCAATTCTCCAGAATAAAAATCACTGTCAACTTGGCAATCTCATGCTTGCAGAACGCAGACACAATCACACACTCGTGGCAGCTATAGAGTTAAGGGTACGGAGGAGAAAAAGCAGCTCTCATTCATGCAACAGGACACTAAAAAGAGTACAATAATCAGAATTCAACAAAACAGCAGAAGCAACATCCTTGCCATGAGCATCCTTTTCATGCAACAAAGTGCAAAACAAAGAGGAGGAGGCACATTACCTTTGTTTTCCAGCAGAAACCTGAAATGGTGCCTTGTGAAGAAGTAAAGGGAGTTTAAACGTAAAGCCCATGTTTTCTTTCCTGTCAGCTTTCCATTCTATGCAGCACCCCATCCTAATAACCTTTGACCAACAGGAAGCAGACACAATGGAAGTGGAAATAACAGGGGCTGAAATCATCCACTATGATTTAATGTAGGGGAGGTGGGCAGTTGGCTTTTCCTTCTGGCAGCTAAAGAGTGTTAGGGAAAAAGAAAATCTATGCTACAAAACACACCCATATTAAAATGAAGGGACCATCAAATGAGAAGCGTCGTCCTTCAATAAAGAAAACATGGTGATCTATCACCTCTGTGATCGTACACAAACCATGACAGTGATACTGTACATGTGTACCAGTGATGTCATGGATATAATAGGGCACATGTGCAATGGGCTGGCTGTAGATGACCAGTTCCTTACAGAAAGACAAAAGAGATCAGTTTATTTATTTTCTATTCTCTCAGACTGATGGAATACTCTACAATCTACTTCTCCACTTACCCATCTACAGAAACTGGTAGACATGTAAAAGGGAGGGACAAACTAAAAAGATGCACAAATTCTCTATCAAGTCTGTAAAAATTAAGGAATTATTCTCAAAAAAAAAAAAAAAAAAAAAAAAAAAGGCGATATTTCAGCAAAGCGGTTCATCCAACATTGGTAAGCCTTAAAAAGGAGAAGAAGTCCAGCCTGGGCTCATTTGGCTGGGCTTCTCCTCTGGGTCACAGGAGTGCAACTAGTTTTGCACTCCTGTGATCCGTTTTCTGAAGTCTGCACTCCACTGGCGTCACTACCATCAAAACGGGGCAGCGCATCATCACGACTTCTAAGCCAGGATCCGCCAGCTGCCCTGATTGATGGCAGTCTCAGCGAGCTGCCCTCCACTGCTCAGCGCTCCAGTGAGCGTTGAGAAGAAGAAAAAAAAATCACCGCTGTTTGCCGCCATTGGTAGTAAAAAAAAAAAAAAAAAAATGCAATAAAAACTATCCCCTATTTTGTAAACGCTATAAATTTTGCGCAAACCAAAATCGATAAACGCTTATTACGTATTCTTCTACCTATTTTTGGTAAAAATCGCATTGGCCTAAACCAGGGGTCTCAAACTCAAATTACCTGAGGGCCACAAGACAAGTTTTCATATGCCATGGGGGGCCGCATGCAAACTTTCAAACTTCAAAAACAACAGTACTGGTGTCAGCGAACACATTATTAACCCCCAGCACTGGTGTCAGCGAGCGCATTATTACCACCTGCACTGGTGTAAGTCAGGGTTTGACAAATTTGCTTGTAATCTAGGAGCCAGCTAAAAAAGTTAGGAGCCAGAAAACGCACCCCGTCCTGACGGGCTTGCGCGCAGAAGCGAACACATACGCGAGCAGCGCCCGCATATGTAAACGTGTTCAAACCACACATGTGAGGTATCGCCGCGATTGGTAGAGCGAGAGCAATAATTCTAGCCCTAGACCTCCTCTGTAACTTAAAACATGCAACCTGTAGATTTTTTTAAACGTCGCCTATGAAGATTTTAAAGGGTAAAAAAGTTTGTCAGCATTCCACAAGCGGGCGCAATTTTGAAGCGTGACATGTTGGGTATGAATTTACTCGGCGTGACATTATCTTTCATAATATTTAAAAAAATGGGGATAACTTTACTGTTGTCTTATTTTTTGATTAAAAAAAGTGTAATTTTTTCCAAAAAAAGTACGCTTGTAAGACCGCTGCGCAAATACGGCGTAACAGAAAGTATTGCAACGATCGCCATTTTATTCTCTAAGGTGTTGGGATAAAAAATATATATAATGTTTGGGGGTTCTAATTAGAGGGAAGAAGATGGCAGTGAAAATAGTGAAAAATTACATTAGAATTGCTGTTTAACTTGTAATGCTTAACTTGTAATACCAACGTCCACCACCAGATGGCGCCAGCTCACATCTGGTGGTAATAACTTGTAATACCAACGGCTCACCACCAAATAGCACCAGCTCACAAAAAAAAAAAAAAAAAAAAAAAAAAAATGTTTTTTTTTTTTTTTTTGCTCCCCCCACTTCTGCCCTGCCTGGGGGCCATTTATAACTGGTCCGCGGGCCGCAAATGGCCCGCGGGCCGGTACTTTGAGACCACTGGCCTAAACTGAGAATTAAAAAAAATAGTTTTTTTTTTGAAGATCTTTTTTTGGGATATTTATTATAGCAACAAGTAAAAAAATATTGAATTTTTTTCAAAATTGTCGCTCTATTTTTGTTTATAGCGCAAAAAATAAAAACCGCAGAGGTGATCAAATACCACCAAAAGAAAGCTCCATTTGTGAAAAAAAAAAAAAAAAGACGCCAATTTTGTTTGGGAGCCACGTCGCATGACCGCGCAATTGTCAGTTAAAGCGACGCAGTGCCGAATCGCAAAAAGGGGCAAGGTCCTTAACCTGCATAATGATCCGGGTCTTAAGTGATAAAAGCAGAAGCCCTAGCCTAGAGAATAAAATGGTCACACGGTTTGTGCGCAGCAGTTTTCCCAAATCTATAATATATATATGAATTTTAATGCGCACACAATAGAAGTAGCCAATTGTTTGGCAAACTATAAAAGATAATGTTAAGCCAAGTAAATAGATACCAAACATGTCATGCTTTAAAATTGTGTACTCTCGTAGATCGGCTACAAACTATTAAACCCCAGAAATCTCCTATGCAACCAGTGAAACCAGAAGTGACTAAATACTTGTTGCTTCCAGTTTCTTAGACCATAGAGCCGATTGGGGTCCTTGGGGTCCCTGATCAGCTCTATTGTCAGCTGCCAGAACCACTGGCGCAAGCCTGGGTTCCCCTGTGGGACAGGAGAGCCCAGGAAGGTGGCGAAAGGCCACTTGTAAAAGAAATCCAGTGGCCATCTAGCTGCTAGGATTGCTTTTACAAAAAAGCATCTACATATATCTATCTATATATCAGGATGATGCCCGCAGCTTATCCATTTAAAGTTTGAGAATAGGTCGAGATCTGAAATGCCCGGGCGGCTGCTCACCAGTGCCTGTATCACACACAGTGGGCATCTCCCGCTGCGTCGTGGCGCTTGGATTTGAATATCCCGGTGGCCGCTGTAACAAAGAGTCCTGCCTCCTAGAACGGCTTTTACGATAGATGGCACACTGATCCATTTGAATCAGTGTGCGGTCTATCACAGAAGCCGGTCTAGGAGGAGGGACTCTTTGTTACAGCAGCCGCCGGTATATTGAAATCCAAGCTCCACGACGCAGCGGGAGATGCCCACTGTGTGTGATCCAGGCACTGCTGGATGTGGCCGCACAGGCATGATCCAGGCACTGGTCAGTCTGCATTGATGGGCAAAGTGAGCCTGAATTTGATGGGCACTGATATTTTTTGGATGAAACCCATGGGCAGTAATCGTGATGCATCGCAAAATCTAATTGTTGACATCATAATCGTAATTTCATTAAATCGTGAGACCAATGAAGATGCGCAGCTCTAGTGATGACAGATTTCAGTGGGGGGGTGCCCCTTTTAAACAGTAGGTGTTACATTCGCCCAACAGGTCCATTCTGATGGCCAGTGGGAGGGGCAGTTTCTGCCTGTGTTTAATTTCATTGGTCGGGGGCAATGTTTACATAGGCAGTAACGACTCCTCCCACCAGCTTACAGAGCAGACCTGATGGGGAATCATAAAACCCTTAACTGTGCTAGCTCTGCTGTCCCGCTTTTACAAGTTGTCTCTGAATAAAAGTCACTCATCAGTGGCTGCTCTTTAAACGGAATGACGCATTTGAGGTTACCATTATTAGATTAGCCAGCAGCTGAGGTGCCCACCAATTACACGTAAGTAGACAATAGTGCAGCCTGCCTCCTAGAAATAAAGGATGATGGGCGGCTTTAGCTCCTGCCACCTAGTGTTCGCCGTTGCTAGGAGGTCCCAATAGAGTGCTGGCTATAACAAAGTGGTGTTCGGAGGCAAAAAAAAAAAAGAAGGGTTGTATAAATTTTTCCATGGCTTTTTTTGGATGTCCATATGTATAAGGCCCAAGGACTGGTAAGCTGCAGTCAATTACATTTTTGCTTATTGTGCTTTATGCTGGGCAAAGGATTGTTTCTTTGGTCAAATTGTTGTGAATCACAAGAAAGTTGATCTAATTTATAACCCCTCTAGTAAGTAAAAAAACATATGTATATCAACCATGTATTTAACAGAGTGCCTAGACTAGAGCATCACTTTAATTTTGACTTCAGATTACTGTGTTGCATTAACAGGTGCTAAAATGTGCATTTTACCAGGGGATAGCACAGTGCCTGTCAACACATGTGTGGTGGTGACAATCCTTTAGAAGGGCACCCCAATGCAGATCTACAGTAGGTGGTGACACTTTCACACTGCAGAGCACCACAACACACAGGTTGTGCATTATAGTGCACAAAACATACCATGACATACCACTTAAAATACCATCTTAGCACGTGTGTGGCAACATACCCCAATGCCTAAAAAGAGGTGCAGTAGTACTATATGTATGTGCGAATGACCAAAAAGTTGCTATAAATAACCATCTTATTGATTTTCCTAAATAAGCCATACAGTATATGGTAACCGAGAAGCAAAGCCATGTTTCAGTGAAACTTGTGAAGCACTTTCACACACAGATACATTGTGGAGAGCCCCTTGCTGCGTAGATTAGCTCCCCTGTAAATCCTGCAGTTACTTGAGCCTGGATTCAATCAGCTAATGAGATGAGGTAATCGCTTTGTGGTTTCACAGAGATGGCTTGATGGCAGGCCATTACTTTAATCCCCTGACATCCTAACAGCACCATGCTTTATTTAATCTGTTATACTACAGCATTCAGGAGGAAAAAAAAAAAAGAAAAGGATTCTTACAAGGAATGTAGCACTCTTTGTATATTAAAGTGTATTTAAGGCAAAAATGTATTTCCGGTTTTAACAGAGCTTTCCAACTCCAGAGACTTGCATTGTCATCAGAACAGGAATAGCCTTCTGAGATAGCTACTAACTGTCATATCCTCTGCACTCCTGCCCTGCACAAACTGCCAGCCACCAACCTTGGCAGTTTTTCTCTGTCAGTCATCACACCTCTCTGAGAATTAAAACCAAGGCATGCACAGCAGGAATACACAGTATTAGTAACTAGCATGGGAATATAAATTCCCAACAAAAGTGAAAAAGGTTCACTTAGCTCCACTGCCTGCACGCCCAAGGTAAAGGATCACTTTAACCACAAGCCTACTGGCCACTTCACCCCCTTCCTGTACAGGCCAATTTTCCACTTTGAGTGCTGCCACACTTTGAATGACAATTGTGTAAAGGTCGACCGATATTTGCCATTTTGGAGAAATCGGCATCAGCCGATTTTTATCCAAATTTGGCAGATATTTAACATGGCCACTAGCGGTGCCGTGGCCCTGGAGCTAGGCCGAAGCCGCTGCCTTTGCTGATGCTGTGACCGCGGCGGCAATCCGCGGATTGCCGCCGCGGTCACAGCATCAGGAAAGGCCGTGGCTTCGGCCTAGCTCTGGAGCCGCGGCCATCTTGGTACACCCAGCGTGGCGGCCCTCCTCTCTGTTTACACCCACAGAGGAGGAGGGGCCCGCGCTCATGGGACAGACACTGCACTCTGGTGGCTGTACTGAGGAGGGGGGTGGGTGTCTATACTGGAGGGAGAGGGGGTCTGACTCTGTACTGAGGGTGGTGACACTTGTTTTTGCACCAGTGCCACCTGCCAGTGCCAATTAGTGCCACTTGCCGTCCAGTGCCATCTGCCAATGCCACCATCCAGTGCCAATTAGTGCCACCTTCAATCCAGTGCCACCTTCCTGTGCCAATATCAGTGCCACCATCCATCCAGTGCCACCTGCCAGTGCCAACTAAAGCCATCAGTGCCACCTGCCAATGCCATCTGCCAGTGCCAACTATTGCCATCCAGTGCCAATCGGTGCCACCTGCCAGTGTCAGTGCCACCTGCCAATCAGTGCCATCTGCTAGTACCATCTTTCAGTGCAATCCAGTGCAACCTGCCAGTGCCAATAAGTGCCACCTGCCAATCAGTGCCTTCTGCTAGTGCCATCTTCCAGTGTCAATTAGTGGCATCCAGTGCCACCAAAAAAAAAAAAAAAAAAAAATCAGCAACACATATCAGCCGCAAAAATCGGCAACACATATCGGCCATCGGCAGCCCCGATTTCCAAATATCGGCATCGGCCAGAGAAAAACCCATATCGGTCGACCTCTACAATTGTGTTTTAAGCAACATTGTACTCATGAAATTTCGGTTAGGCAAAAGTAACTGCCGTGCACGCATGCTCCGCACAGGTGTATTGCCAGCAATTCGCAGAAATAGGTTTTGTATACAAGTAATATTTCTCATAGAAGGGAGAATTACCGCTCCAGGTGGTTCCGCTTATGTGATCAATGTCCTCCCAGGAAAGCAAGGGTGCTGGCAATGCACTAGGGAATCAATAAGACAGGAAAATGTATGGACAGCAGCACTCCAAAAAACCTTTTGAGGTTGTCTTTATTTAAAAAAAAAGTATGAAACCGCAACCTCTCAGGCCAATAGCAGATATTCTGTACATTTAAAAAAAAATTTTACACTTTTTTTCCCCCTTTGAAAAATACCTGTTATTGCTGTCACAATGAATGTAAACATCCCTTGTGACAGTAATAGGCAGTGACAGGTACTCTTTAGGGAGAGATCGGGGGTCTATAAGACCCCCAACTCTTCTTCTGCACTTGAAAGTATTCAAAATGTCAAGATCTGCTTTTTTGAATACTTTCTATTTTTTTTTTTTAAAACTGGCGTCTAAGATGCCAGTAATCTGGAAAGTGATGTCATGACCTCGCTTCCAGGTTACTAAATAGTTTGGGTCTTCGGCCAGCCACGGGACGTGCCGGCTGGTTGCTCAGGCCTCCCGTTGGGACCAGCTTCAGGAGGATGTCCACTCTCGCTGTTTGTAATAACAAACGAGCGGCTGCTCAGTTATAACAAAAAAGCCAACTGTCCATTTTAAAGAACGGTACCGGGATGTTGCATTGCAGCTGCTCACCCCAGTAAAACCCTTGAAGCAATATCTGTCTAGTTTATGACCGATACCGATTTTTCAGATATCGGCCTGCAATAAATCGGCCTTACTGATAATCGGTCAAACAGCTGATCACATGGTAAAGAGCTACAGTCATTGGCTCTTTACCCCGATCTGTGATCAGCAGTTTCCAAAAGGAGGGGAGGGTGTGAGGGGAGGGAGGGTTCTGAGAGGACATCAATAGAAACCCAGAAATGTGCGACTACGATGTAGTCATTCAGCTATAGAGTGGTCGGGAAGAGGTTAAAGCAGGCCTAAACCCATTGATTTAAGAGTTTAAAGAAAACCATTACATTCCCAGCATGCCGGGATTGCCAACTGTCACATTTGCTCGTGCCCTCAATCAAACCATCAAAAGGCTGGTGTCATAACTGATGGCCAAGATGGTAGCTTCATTAGCTGAAAAAAAAAAAAAGGATTTTATACGCACCGTAACATCTTTTTCTCTGAGTTCATGGACGGACATAGCCTTAATCTTGACAAAGTGGGTATTAGCCTTCCTTTAGTGTGACTAGCCAGAAAGTGTTAACAACTCCAAACTACTGGCTATATCCCCTCAGCCTGCACCCAGCAGCTCAGTTCGTCGAAAGCAGTACAATCTTAAATAGGGGTGGGTGCTGTGTCCGTCCATGAACTCAGAGAAAAAGATTTTACGGCGAGTATAAAATCCTATTTTCCCTTTCATTCATGGACGGACACAACCTTAATCTTGACAAAGTGGGACGTCCCAAAGCAGTGTCGAAAAGAGTGAGAACAGCATAAAATTAAAACTTCACCCCAAAAACAAAACAGAACTCTAAACAGCCGCCTGCAAAACTTGTAGCTGAAGAAGCATCCGAAGATGCACTCACATCAACTTGTAAAGTTTAGTGAAAGTGTGACCGGGCGACCAGGTCGTCCAAGAGGCATCTATTGCCCTGGTTGAATGCATCATAACAGGGAGGCGCCCAACCCTTTATGGCGTAAGCCTGATCACGATCTGTCATATCCAGCTTGAAATGGTGGCCGATGAGACCAATGGGCCCTTCTTGGTACCAGCCACCGAAACAGCGAGTCTGAATTCCGGAACGGAGCAGTAACAGACAAGTATACTCTCGGAGCTCGGACAACGTCCAAGAATGCCACGTCGTCTCCTTAGGATTCGACGGATGAGGACACAAGGATGGCAGTACAATGTCTTCCTTGAGATGGAAGGTCAAAATGACCTTAGGAAGAAAAGAAGGTTGCGGACGAATCACCTTATCCTTGTGGAAGATCAGATAGGGAGCCTTTCATGACAAGGCTGCCAGCTCAGAACTCGTTTTTACTGACATAACAGCCACAAAAAGGACCACTTTCTGAGAAAGTGTCAACAAGGGAACTTCCCTAATTTTCTCAAACGGTGGTTTCTGAGGCACCTAGAGACCATGCGGTTAAGGCCATTGACTGTAAAGCAGGATGACGTATGGGACAGCAGGTACTCTTGTAGCGGTAGACTCCAAGGGACGTCTGCTATTCAAATCCCCACGGAGGTAGCGGAGGACGGACCGCGATTTGGGATCAGTACAACTTCGACTTTGGCATTAATCCAATAAAAACATACATGGTGTGAGGCAATTCCTTTTCCTGCCACCGCAGTTTTCATTGATGCTGCTGCAGTAGCAGTGCATGAGGAAGGAGGAGGAGAAGCGGAGGCGGAGAAGATGTTGATATTGGGTACATCCCATCATTGCCAATCGTGAAGAATGAGAAGAATGCTCCTTACATTGGTGGTCAGTGAGAAGAATGCTCCTTACATTGGTGGTCAGTGAGAAGAATGCTCCTTACATTGGTGGTCAGTGAGAAGAATGCTCCTTACATTGGTGGTCAGTGAGAAGAATGCTCCTTACATTGGTGGTCAGTGAGAAGAATGCTCCTTACATTGGTGGTCAGTGAGAAGAATGCTCCTTACATTGGTGGTCAGTGGGAAGGATGTCCCTTACATTGGTGGTCAGTAGGAAGGATGTCCCCTACATTGGTGGTCAGTGAGAAGAATGCTCCTTACATTGGTGGTCAGTGGGAAGAATGTCCCTTACATTGGTGGTCAGTGGGAAGAATGCTTCTTACATTGGTAGTCAGTGGGAAGAATGTCCCTTACATTGGTGGTCAGTGGGAAGAATGTCCCTTACATTGGTGGTCAGTGGGATATTGTCTTTGTAGTTTGGGTCACACAAATCATAAATAGCTGGCCACTCACGGATAAATCTAATGATTTGCTCATTATCGAGGACGTCTTTTTTTTACCTGTTTGGAGCACATTGTTCCTGAGGGAATAATCAGGAAGTGAATGTGTGGTGAAAAATGTGCTTGAGAGGGGCTTCTATGCTGAAAGGATTGGGTGGGACAAGGGTTAAAAAGCTGCTTGTGCTTACAAAGTTGTACTGAAATCGTGTCTATATTATTCAGGTACGATTTGCATGCTACTTGAGGGTTTAACATTGAGGTCTATGGACATCAACTCGCATGGAAGTTTCAACCAAAGTAGTGCAGGGACTACTTTGAAGTTTGCACGACTTAGTCGTGCCAGTATGAATGGTGTTCATTGAAAATCATGGAGAATGACTTGTCATACGATTTTGCAGTACAAAATCGTGAGACAAGTCGTATAAGCCCCCTTTCACACTTGTACAACTTCAAAGTCGCGCGATTTTACCGCAATTTCGCGGCCGCGATTTCAATGAATGCCTGTGTAAGTGGCATCAAAATCGGACCAAAGTAGTGCAAGGACTACTTTGAAGTCGGCACTACTTAAAGTCGTGCCAGTATGAATGGTAGTCATTGAAAATAATGGAGAATGACTTGTCATACGATTTTGCAGTCCAAAATCGTGAGACCAGTCATAAGTGTGAAAGGGGACTTACCCTTCCTGAGGATTGTGCTGGAAGCATCCTAGACAGACCATCTCCCTCATGGCGATGGAGGTGACTGTCGGCCCAGCTTCTGCAAATCGGCCCTATAGACTGGTCATATGCATGCCCTGGAGCGTATAGCTCACTGGCCACCGCAGAGCGATGGGCCTGTCGTGCCAGTGCGTAGCTATGGTTGTGGTACACGCTCGATGGCCGATTCCGATTTCCATCTGGAATAAAAAACCTCCAGGCCTATGGGCCCGAAGGGAGCCATGTCTTCTCCTTAACTAGGCAGAAAAAAAAACTGAGCTGCTTAGTGCAGGCTGAGGGGATATAACCAGTAGGACCGCCCCCTGAGCGGGGCTGTTCAGCCTTGAAGTTGTTAACACTGTCTGCCTAGTCACTCCTAAAGGAAGGCTAATACCCACTTTGTCAAGATTAAGGCTGTGTCCGTCCATGAACCAAAGAGAAAGATAGTGTTTAGTTGCGCTTTAAAAAGGAGACTGTGCACTAAAAAAAAATATTATATATATATATATATATATATATATATATATATATATATATATATATATATATATATATATATATATATATATATATATATATATATATATATATATATATATATACATACATACATATACATATACATATACATATATATATATATATATTCCCAGAAACTCGCTGAAAGGATCACAAAAATCACCCTCGGTAGGTAAAATATTTTTCTTCAAATGCTTTTTGGGGTGTTGGGCCATTATTAAATAATCAGACCTTGCATTTAGGAATACACCTCTTAAAAACATTGAGACATTCAAGAAGAAACAAAAAGGTTTAAAAAAAGCTGTAGAATCTGGTGTATGTAGATGGAAGGATGACTATAAATAACGAGCAGGGCCCTCTGATCCCTCCTGTATTGAATTGTATTGTGACTGTACTGTCTACCCTGATGTAAAGCGCTGCGCAAACTGTTGGCGCTATATAAATCATGTATAATAATAATAAAGTCAAGAACTTGGATCTTGAATTATAATGAGTATAAAATATACCCTTCAAACCCATCAAATTACATGAATGCTTCTTTCCAGCTTCTTCACACTAGAATAGGTGGTCACAGTAGATTCTGCCTCTTAAAAAAAAAATAGGTTTGAAGACAAAAACACAAAAGAAAAAAAAAAAAAAAACACTTCTAGTTCTCACAAAGAGATCTAACAGCACAGGCAATTGTTTCAACGGGTACACAAACCACGCACTCTCATGCCATTACAGATGCTTGAAAGGCCTTAATGCTCATTAAAATTTTATAAAGGTTGCAAGAAAGATTTTCCTCAACCCAAGAGATAAAATGCATTAAATATCAACCACATGCAAAAAATGAATATAGGAGAGAGAATTGCTAGTCAATGCCTATACACCGATTTACAACCATCAAATGGCTTGGTAGAATAAACAGCGTTTCATAAATATAAAACGTATGCCACTTGCGAGCATCCAGCATGGTACAGAAATATGCTGGGGATGTTTTCCTCAGAATATACAGCTAGAATTGTTTTTTCCATAAAAAATAGCGATACACAAAAAGTAATAACCCAATCAAAATGACGTACACATGTTTCTACTACTAAAAATTATTGTTGCACGTTATTACAATATTACTACAAAAAAAAAAAAACACACACACACACACACACACACACACACACACACACACACACACACACACACACACACACCCTTATTAAAAGGGGTTTTAACTAGGTATGTAATTCAACTATATAAAAACAGATAAAAAAGTCCTGCTTTACACTTTACAGAAAATGTTATATAAAATAGTTTTGTATTATTACACTGGTGTGAAAAAAAATATTTAGCAAAAACAGTGTTCAACATAAAAAAATAAAATAAAAAGGGGGGAGGAGGAGATGGAGAATATATATGAATATTATATATATATATATATATATATATATATATATATATATATATATATATATATATATATTTTTTTTAATGGTCATGGTAATTAAACAAAAACAGTAGTATAACTTTTGTGTCAAGTATGCTAGCAACAAAAAATCTACAGTCAGCAACCAGTCAAATGAACAGGTTTTATCCCAACATATAATAATAGCAGTAGCATATTTAGTTACATACTTAAATGAAATCTCAAAGAAGTACACAGACCTGTTTCCCATGGAATTTCTGCAATCACAGCATCACAACACCCTGCTGGAACAGTGCTGTGGAAATGGATGATTGACCTTGGCCAAGTTAGTGACTTCAAAGTTCTCTATGTTAATAACCTAAATGGAGCAATACACTAGAGACTCACAACAGCAAACGATTGGTGGACCAGGGTAGCATTCCTTAGCAGAACGCTAATGCAGCCTCATAATTCTTGTATGCAATAAGAGAGAACATTCTAAATCGAGGATAAATAAATCCTCCTTCTTACAAACACGGCGGTCATGCTTTCTCTTTATAAGGGGGGCAGTATTCCAACACTTGAAAATGATTCTCTTTATTTTAGACTTTAATAAAATATAGAGTGACATTCATGACTATTATGCAATTTTCCCAAAAAATCGACATTTCAACTTTTAGCTGAATCTGGTGGGTGACATAACCATTTACAGCTCCTAGGCTCCATGCACTGTGCTTGTTGCCTGTAGAAGCAGCTTAATGGTATCCAATGTGTCCATGCACATCAGGAAGATTACAGGAATGTTTTAAGCGCAGAGTTTAGAGGCAGGAAAAAATCCCTACTGGTTAGCGTTTTTTTATTGGAGGTTTCTGGCAGAAAAAAAAACAAAAAAATGCTAAACACGCCTAAACATGAAGGATTTATCCTCCATTTAGAATGTTCTCTTTTATTGCACACAAGAAAGAATTATGAGGCTGCATTCGCGTTGTGCTAGAGAGCTACCCTGGTCCACCAATTGTTTGCTGTTGAGTCTCTAGTGTATTGCTCCATTTGGTTTATAAAAAAAAAAAAAAAAAGGACCAGTCACACCTTGAAAGGTTTCAGCTCAGAAAACACCCATCTAAAAAGTTCCAAAACAAGCAAAACCCCGTTCATTTAAATGGCTCCTGATGACATCTGTCGCCTGAAGCTCAAAAAAAGTACATGAGCTTCTTTTTATAGCCAGATTATAGGCGTTTTTCTGCTTTTTACATTGGTGACCCTTTGACCTGTACAAAAATCGTGTCAAAATCACAGCAGAGGGAAAAAAAAAAAATAAAAAAAAAGAGATTTTTAATACAGCTTACCTGTAAAATCTTTTTCTTGGAGTACATCACGGGACACAGAGCGGCATTCATTACTATATGGGTTATATGGAGTACCTTCAGGTGTAGACACTGGCAATCTCAAACAGGAAATGCCCCTCCCTATATAACCCCCTCCCATAGGAGGAGTACCTCAGTTTTGTAGCAAGCAGTATGCCTCCCAAAATGGTCCTCAAAAAAGAGGGGTGGGAGCTCTGTGTCCCGTGATGTACTCCAAGAAAAAGATTTTACAGGTAAGCTGTATTAAAAATCTCTTTTTCTTTATCGTACATCACGGGACACAGAGCGGCATTCATTACTATATGGGATGTCCCAAAGCAATGCTTACAATGAGGGGAGGGAGAACATCTCCAAGACAAAAGGATTTAATTTAGAGATATACTCAAATCATAATAAATCCAACTTAAATTTAAAATTTTTATTTTTCTCAACTAACTCGAACAAGAGGAGCCCCCGGAATCCGAGGGTCTCAAACTGCAGCCTGCAGCACTGCCTGCCCGAAGGCAGTATCAGTATTCCTTCTTACGTCCAACTTGTAGAATTTTGTAAACGTGTGGACAGAAGACCAGGTTGCCGCCTTGCAAACTTGAGCCATAGAGATCTGGTGGTGTGCTGCCCAGGAGGCGCCCATGGCTCTAGTAGAATGAGCCTTTAATGATACTGGAGGAGGCAACCCTTTCAAGCCGTAGGCCTGAGTGATTAATTGCTTAATCCACCTAGAAATGGTGGACTTTGCAGCTGCCTGCCCCTTCTTGGGCCCATCCGGTAGAATGAACAGCACATCTGTCTTCCGGATCTTCTTTGTAGCTTTAAGATAGGCCTTCATGGCCCTGACAATATCCAAGGTATGCAGCAACCCTTCCTTTCTGGAAGTAGGTTTAGGGAAGAAGGATGGTAATACCAAATCCTGGTTCAAATGAAAACTGGATATGACCTTCGGAAGGAAGGAAGGATGAGGGCGGAGAACGACCCTGTCCTTATGAAAAACAAGATATGGTTCCTTACAGGATAAGGCTGCCAGCTCCGAAACTCTTCTTGCGGAAACTATGGCAACCAAAAATACTAACTTCCTTGTCAGTAGAACCAAAGGAATATCAGCCAACGGCTCAAACGGTTGTTTCTGTAAACTTGACAGAACAAGATTTAAATCCCACGGACAAAGCGGGGATTTAACTGGAGGTCTAATACGTAAGACCCCTTGAAGGAAGGTCTTAACCAGCGAGTGGGTGGCCAGCGGCCGCTGAAACCACACTGACAGAGCAGAAATCTGTCCTTTGATTGTGCTTAATGCCAATCCTTTATCCACTCCTAGCTGGAGAAAACTTAATACTCTATCGATGGTAAATTTGCGAGAAAGCCATCGCTTGGACTCACACCAGCCTACATAGGCCTTCCAGACCCTGTAATAAATCACCCTAGAGACCGGTTTCCTGGCTCTGATTAGGGTAGAGATTACTTTCTGAGACAGACCTCTACCCCTGAGAATCAGGGATTCAGCTTCCAGGCCGTCAAATTTAGATGCCGTAAGGCAGGGTGGAGGATCGGACCTTGCGATAGCAGGTCTGGCCGTAGAGGAAGAGTCCAAGGGTCTCCCACTACCATCCTTAAGATTAGTGAGTACCATGCCCTTCTGGGCCATGCTGGAGCTACCAGGATGACTGGTATGTGCTCCACCCGGATCCTGCGCAGCAGGCGGGGTAGTAACTGGAGCGGGGGAAACGCATAAAGAAGTTTGAACTGATGCCAAGGGCAAACCAACGCATCGGTTCCGCAGGCCATCAGATCCCTTGGGCGGGACATGAACCTGTCTAGTTTCTTGTTGAGTCTCGATGCCATGATATCCACGTCCGGCACTCCCCATCTTTGGCAGAGTGCTTGAAAGACTAGTGGATGCAGAGACCATTCCCCCGGCCATAGAGTCTGGCGGCTTAAGAAGTCCGCCTGAAAGTTGTCCACTCCTGGAATGAATATTGCCGATATGCAGGGCACATGAGCCTCTGCCCATAGAAGAATCAAGCTCACCTCTCTCTGAGCGGCTTGACTCCTGGTTCCCCCTTGGTGATTTATGTGTGCCACGGCCGTGGCATTGTCTGATTGAATTCTCACCGGGAACCCCTGCAATTTTGACGTCCAAGCCCTGAGGGCTAGTCGAGCAGCTCTGAGCTCCAAGATGTTGATGGGCAACTGCTTCTCTGGCTTTGCCCAAGTACCTTGGCGAGTGCAACCATCCAAAATTGCTCCCCAGCCCGTCAGGCTGGCGTCTGTGGTCACTATCTTCCAAGCCACTGGGCTGAAAGACCTCCCCTTCAGTAGATTCTGAGGGTCTAACCACCAACACAGACTTTGTCGGACTCTTGATGAGAGCGGCAACGGGATATCCAAGGCCTGTGGCCTTCTGCTCCATGCTGACAGGATGGCTGCCTGTAGGATGCGAGTGTGGCTCTGGGCGTATGGTACCGCCTCGAATGTGGCCACCATCTTGCCTAGTAACCTCATACATAGGCGAATAGTCGGTTCTTTCTTGCTTAGAACCAGTAGGATTAATTCCTTGATGGCTTTTACCTTCCTCAGAGGTAGGAACACTCCTTGTTGTTCTGTGTCTAATCTCATGCCGAGATATTCCAACTGCTTTGTGGGCTGGAAAGCTGACTTTTCTCGATTTAGGACCCAGCCGAACCTCTCGAGGTATTGGACCGTGAGGGCCACTGCTCGCTCCAAGCCGGGAGACGAGTGATCTATGACTAGGAGGTCGTCCAGGTATGCTAGGATCGTGACCCCTTGGATCCTTAGTTTGGCTAGGATTGGAGCTAGGACCTTCGTGAACACCCGGGGGGCCGTAGCCAACCCGAAGGGAAGCGCCATGAATTGGAAGTGACGCGAAGCCACCATGAAGCGTAGATATCTTTGATGTGGCTGATAAATTGGAACATGAAGGTAGGCATCCTTTATGTCTATGGACGCCATGAAGTCGTCCTTCTGGAGTGTGGCAGCTGCTGACCGCACGGATTCCATCCGAAATGAGCGGATCTTTAGATATGCATTTACCATCTTTAGGTCCAAAATTGGCCTGACATCTCCATTGGATTTTGGGATGATGAATAGGTTGGAGTAGAAACCCAGCCCCTGTTCCAGGACTGGTACCTCTACTATTACTTCCTGGGAAAGTAGATGATCTAATGCCGACCTTAATGCGGCTCCCTTTTCCGGATCGTTTGGAATCCTCGACTTCTGGAAATGAGGAGGAGGAAACCTTAGGAAATCTAATTTGTAGCCTGTGGCCACGGAAGACCGTACCCACTCGTCGGGAATGCTGGCTTCCCAAATCTCTGAAAAGAGTCGCAGCCTTCCCCCCACCTTCGTGGGTGGGGGCGCCCCTTCATAAGGTTGGCTTGGGGGCTGGTTTTGCTGGTTTGCGAAACCACTGCCTTTTGCCTCTAACAGCCTGTCCTTGTGATCTGCTGTTGAAGCCGAAGTTTGCTTTTGCAGGAGGCCGTCGATACTGCTTGGCATTAGAGGGCCCCTGCCCAGGGGAATACTGTCGTTTAAACGCAGGTCCCTGAACCTTCTTCTTAGTTGGCAAGAGAGTACTCTTGCCGTTTGAAATGGTCTGAATGTATTTATCTAGGTCTTCTCCGAAGAGTCGTCCTCCATGGAAGGGGAACCCTACCAGGAGCTTCTTGCATGGGGGCTCAGCCTCCCAGCTTTTTAACCATAAGAGTCTTCTCATATGGATAAGGGATAACGATAAACGTGACGCTTGCTGGATAGAATCCTTGATTGCGTCTACCGTAAAACATATGGCCTTAGGGACATCCGAAAATTTTTCTGCCTGCTGGGCCGGAATAAGTTTAAGCATCTGCTTAAATTGATCCGATAATGCTTGAGCGACCCCAATCGCAGCCACAGCTGGCTGTACTACTGCCCCTGCAGTAGTGAAGGAGTTCTTAAGTAGTGCTTCCAAGCGCTTATCAACTGGATCCTTGAACACCTGTATGTTTTCTACAGGGCATGTTAACGATCTGTTAACACATGAGATGGCTGCGTCCACTGCAGGAGTAGCCCATCTTTTGGAAAAATTTTCTTCCATAGGATATAGGACAGAGAACCTTTTAGGTGGTAAGAAGATCTTATCTGGCTTGTTCCAATCTTGGAACAAAATTCCCTCTAATAGAGGATGGATCGGAAACACAGCATTGCTTTGAGGCGCCCTCAGTGAGCCCAAAGCTGAAACCGTCGATACCTGGAGATCTGGTACTGGCAAGTTGAATGTCCTATGGACCAAGTCCGACAATCCTTGAATCCACCAGCTCTCCCTCAGGGAGACTGCCCCAGACTCCTCTGTATCCGGGTCTTCGATCCCTGAACCTACTTGGTCCGTGTCCAAGAGGTCGTCCAATTCCCCTGAGGAAAGGACCTCCTCTTCTGAGGGTCCGCGCTCGGGCGACGGAGATCTATTCCGCTTACTGCCCCGCATAGCTGCGGATATCATTTTTCCCATGCTTTTCTGCATCTCTTTTAAAGAGGTGAGTAATACCTCCTCCGTGACCATCTTAGGGTTGGACTGACCCGCGTCAGCTCCAGCCCCAGAGTCCCGATGGCCCCAAGGCTCCCTGTAGGGAAAACAGCGGCATACCATGGTACAATACCGAGGTACACCTGCTACCTATTGGTATTTGGAACTATAAAAGTTAATTGTCCAAACACCTGTTTGGGGGATAAAAAAATGCTTCCTCTCCCCTAGATGACTTTTTTTTTTTTTTCGTTTTTGTTTCAAATCCAGGAAAGAAAAAACATTCTGTCCCCCTGAGTAGTATTGCAAAGAAAAACTATGAGATGGAAAAGAAACAGCCTATTTCTAGGCTTGACAAAACAGTCCTCTGAAGACTGCAATATCCTTTCTGGCCACTGTGTGTCCTCGGCGCCCCGTGCTACCGCTCTGGTCTTTCTCCTCAGTTCCAAAGTATTGATGGAACAAACAAGGAAGGGCCGCCCCTTCCTTTAAGCCACTGACCCGCCCTTCCCCCCCAGCAACCTCAAACAGGAAATGCCCCTCCCGACAGGGGGAGGGGGGGGGATTTTGGGAGGAAGGGACCTCTCTGTTCCAGCAAACTGCAGCCTGCAGCCTGGAACCATGAGGAGGCCAGTGTTTTGCCTGCTTGCAGGCTCTGAGGAGGAAGACTGAATGGAGCATCGCCTGGAGGCCTGCAGGTAAGCAAAGCTCTCTGACACACACATATATTTTTATATAACACAGGCCCCACTCAATGCTTTTCCAACACTACAAGGGAGGTCACATCTTATGGGGAATAATACATAGAGAGCCATCCTATCTTTATGATATGTGACTAGTTTGCCAGATGCAGTGCATAACTTTAGGCATGTCCCCTGTGACCCCCCAGAAAAAAACCTGCTAAGAACCAAGTTCCGCAAGTTTTCCCCTCACTTACCTGCTCCATGCCGCAGGACTTTGCCAAGCAAGAGGCCCAATCTTCCCCCATCTCCGTGGGGATGTCTAGACCTTCAGGCCCTGGGTTCCTATGAAGGATCCACTGTCCTGGGCCCATATAGCACCCTGGCAACAGAAAACTTTAGGTACGCAAAGGTTTCTAAGTTCTGGGCCCAGGGTCCAGCTCTCTAAAAAGAAAGCATTATGGGCTATACCCCAAGGGTTTGGGGTCCGGTTACTGACCACTTTAGCGCTGAGGCTTTTTTGGACAGAACCGGTAGCTCACCTAATCCCAAGGATGCGGAGGCAAGCTAAACCATGACTAACACCTAAGACACTGGCGTAAAAACTGAGGTACTCCTCCTATGGGAGGGGGTTATATAGGGAGGGGCATTTCCTGTTTGAGATTGCCAGTGTCTACACCTGAAGGTACTCCATATAACCCATATAGTAATGAATGCCGCTCTGTGTCCCGTGATGTACGATAAAGAAAATAGAGCAATAATAATCACTAAAACTTAAAGGGTCACTAAAGGAAAAAAATGTTTTTGCTGAAATGACTGTTTACAGGGTATAGAGACATAAAAGTTAACTGATTGAATTTAATCTATTTTTAATAATTTTTAAAAGGAATCATATAATGTGCCTTTAGTTTCACTTTCGGTTTTAACCTGGTTTAATGTTTATGTGAAGTAAAGAGACACAGAACAAAAACAAACAAATCCAGGGCAGTGTTTTGTTTTTAAAATGAATCTGATTGGTTCTGAGGAGTTTTAGACACACAGCTTAGACCACCGTGAGAAGCTCCCATGAGTTTTTTCATAAGGAGCCAGACAACCAGGAAGTGTGGAGATCACAGCAGAATTACAGCTACTTCAAAGCAAAAATGAGCAATGAGAACATGAAACAAGTACTGCAGTAAGGTAAAGGAAGCCATTTAGCTAAAAAAATTCCTTTAGTGACCCTTTAAGCTCACCATACACTGTAGGATTTCTCTTGCTCAACCCTGCTGGCTGAAAGAGATGAATATGGATTTTTTCATCTATGTGTGCATGGGGGAATCTCCCCGTTGGCCAACATATTCTCACAACGTACGCTCTGGCTGTCAGACAACCCAAACAATGGCTGCATCTGATTGCTTGGCGCCGACAAATTTTCTGCCCAGCTGCTTCCATATTTTAGCGTAGACTTCTGGGAAAATCGGTCAGCCAATCACACAAGCAAGAAATGACAAGTCTGGGTACAGAATGCCTCTAGGTAGCCATATTGCCATTCATTTTACAGAAAATTACAGTGCTGCAGATTGAAAAGGAAAGGTCATTTTTAATAACATTCAATTACACTAGATCTTGTGTTGTAATACACTATATTATATTCTTTTCATTTGCCATTTTTTTACCCCTAAGAAAGTGGATTTAGCCTTTAAATTTTGCTATGTGAATGGAGACGTAACAAATAAAAAAAGTAGGCGTTCTCCCAATCTGGCTGAAAAAGTGGAATACACTTGAATACAATGTATTTTTATAGAGAAACGGTGCCAAGGCATCAGCCTTTCAGTGTCTTATTTGATACAAAAGTACAATTTATACAAAATAAATTATGTAAAGGAAAATTAAATGAATGTAGCCATATGAATATGTATCAGAATCATCATAGAGCAAGAAGGAAATCATTGCAATATTCACAAAAACTCATGTTATATATGGACATCTGCTAGGTTTATGGTCAGTTCACCAACAAAGTTAATATCCTACTTGAACTTGGCAGTTAGCGGTTGCTGACACAGACACTTTTTTCATCAACTATTTCTCAGCTGGAAAACAGAACATTCCTTTAAAAAAACAAGTTTGGCCAGATCTACAAAGAAATATTTGATGGTAAAACAATTTGTGGAAAAAAATAATACACTTACAGGAGCCCGCCATTTGAACTAAAGGGTTGTAGGCTGGGTGGGGAAGAAGAGATATCATGAAAGATGAAGACGCCGACAGGTTGGGATCGAGAGCTATATTCCAGGATGGGACCATCCTGATGAGTATTTGTTACATCACCGACTCACTTTCACCCATAGCCAAGTGATAGTATAGTAGATTTCTCGGTAATATTAGCTAACTTTTTTGCTTTTACTGACAATTAGACATCACATGTGATTGGCAGAACACTACTATGCAGATCACACGAGATGCGAATGCAGTCATACAGATTGTATGGCTGCATTCACATTGTATTTGTGACAAAATGATGCAGGGCCCTTTTTTTGGGTCCGCACTGGAATCGGATCGCATGGGTGTTCTTGCACCATTTGGCAGTTTGCACTGCAATCTGAAAACCGATCTGTGGTGTAGTTAACTTTGTATTGACACCCACAGTGGTTCGCATGGGGCAGTGTGAACTGCCTGTCAAGGACATGTGATGCGGGAACCCGTACTGGAATTGCGCAGGTTCCTGCATTGCAATAATGCAAACCTAGGCTTACTGTTTTCTCACTTCCTGCTTGAGTGAGGTACTGGTGATAGACTGGCCTCACAGCTGCATCCTGGAAGGTTATATCCAGGGCTGTGGAGTTGGAGGAAATTTTGGGTGCATGAAGTCTGAGTCCGAGTCAGCAAACAATGCAACGACTCCAACTCCGACTCCTACTAAATTTAGTCCGAACATTTAGGAGTCAAAACATTTATCTACCGACTCCACAGCCCTGGTTATATCCCCAGTGCTTTCCCCACATGTTCTAAGAGAAAGACCCAGAGCTTCAGGAAATAAAGTTAGATGGCTTAATCTGCCATTGGTGCACATGGCCACTATGTGAAGACTAGAGAGAAAAAGAGAAAAAGAAAAAAATGCAAAAAAAAAAAAAAAAAAAAAAAAGCCTGCAATTAAAGTGGGGGTTCACCCGAAAAAAAATTTTTTAACATTAGACTGAGGCTAATTCTGGGAAGCACAATCGGGTGTTTTTTTTTTTTTAATCAATGCAGTACTTACCGTTTTAGAGATAGATGTTCTCCCGCTGCTTCCGGGTATGGTCTGCGGGACTGGGCGTTCCTAATTGATTGACAGCCTTCCGACCTACAGCGCGTCACGAGTTGCTGAAAGTAGCCGGTGCGCAGGCGCCGCATAGAGCCGCACCGATGCTCGGCTTCTTTCGGCAACTCGTGACGCGCTGTATGCGACGGTTGGAAGGCTGTCAATCAAATAGGAACGCCCAGTCCCGAAGACCATACCCGGAAGCGGCGGAGAACATCTCTCTCTAAAACGGTAAGTACTGCATTGATTTTAAAAAAAAACACCCGATTGTGCTTCCCAGAATTAGCCTCAATCTAATGTTAAAAAAATTTTTTCGGGTGAATCCCCGCTTTAAGCAACCTCTGCAACAGAAATGTCATACTCGGAGGGCTCATTACCTCTAAAATTTTGCAGACACTGCAACTTCTCTCATTAAAACACCAAACGATTATAATAAACCAGACTCTGCCATTCAGAACAGTTTGCACAGGGCTTGGCCAAACAAACAGCTTTTTCTTCAGAGCAGAAAAAGGCAAGAATCTGCAACACGTTATGTAAAATCCTTGCAATGTACATCACCCAGAGTTAAGCAGCCCATAGATTACTTGGATTTGCTTTTCTTCCACCATTGGTAGTGGGAGAATGCTTCCCCGCAGCGCAGATAGCCTTCCCGGCTGGCAGAATACAACAGCTACCACTTGCGGTTATAGTTGCTGGCAGTATTCACATGTAGTAAAAAAAAAGAAGAAGAAAAAAAAAACCACACACACACACACACACACACACACTATAAGATCATCCTGCCTCATTTTTAAAATAAGCTACAGAGTACTGTACATGGTTTTCAGTGAAGTCAGCTAATTAAAAGGCGGCCATCTTGAACAAAATAAAATCAAATTGATTTCCCCATCCATGCCAACAGTGCAGATGGAAGAATCTCAACTAATGGCTATTGTTTTCAGGCAGCCGCGGGCTACAATGGTGTTCTCAAACTGTGGCGGAATTGGATTGTCCTGACAATTTCCACCCAGCTCAGATGATTCCTAAATAAAAACTTGTCATGATGGGTGGTGCCGACAGGACCATCCATGGTTTGAATTGTGGCCGATTCCTGCTGAATAAAAAAAAAAAAGAAAAAATGTAAGCCCCCTATAGTCATCTTTAGACTTTGATTTGTGAGGAGAAGCAGTAAAGTACTACCGTAGATCTAAAAATAAAATTCAGTATTTGTAATAAGCAAATATGACAGTCCCCATGTGTGTGAGATATATATATATATATATATATATATATATATATATATTACACACACATACACACATACCCCCCCCCCCTTTACAAAGGTTTCCATTCTAACAAAATCATCAGAAACAAAAAAAGTACATTTATAAACCTATACAGTTCCAGTAAATAAATTGTCAATCTTGGTCAAGTATATTATCTTTCAGTTTTACAGTGTCAGGCTCTATTCTATAGATAGAACATGGAATATATGTTTGTCAGGTTTTTTTTTCTGTCACTGAAAGCGAGCGGAAAGATCATTAGTTCTAACTGGAACAAGAGAAGTTCTTGTAATTGGGGTATTATTTTCCAGTGCCAACTGTGGATTTGTCATCTTTTGCTGTGGTCACAATGGTTATTGGGTCAAAGAAGATGAACCTCTGCAAAAAAAAAAAAAAAAAAAGGATAGACAGCAATAAAAAGCTGGCAGGTTTTCTAACCCCTTACAGTCTTGGCTGTAGATGGAATTCATTTTTTATTACAGAAAATACTTCAGAAGTGAGACTCCAGGACAGGTAGGTCCACAGCACGAACTCGGTTGTAATCCCAGAGAAATAAATTACTGGTACATGTTTCGGTTCTATTCTTTCCTTCTAGAAAAACTGGTATATAAAACATATATGCAGGTAAAAAGATTCTACCCAAAACACAAATACAAACACTTGAATGGTTTGGTAGACTCCCCACCCCCTACAACTAAATTTAACTGGAGTCTGAATTACTATATTTGAGGAATTCACTTCCTTTGTCTGTTTCCTGAGACAAAAATGTTTTTCTTGCAGTGGGAACCTAAAGTCTACAAATAGTCAAGGAAAGTGCTTCCATGCAGCTCATTATCTATGGACAGCACAAGAAAGCATTAAAAGCTCTTCCATCATAAGCTAAACCATGTCAGAGAGTTGTTCTGACATCTTCTCATCACATATTTTTGGAGAAATATCTTCATCAGCATTAACTATGCTACTTTAACGTTTCCAATTGTAGATTTTTGCTTAAAGCCAACTATGCATCAAAGTCTTAAAAGTGCGGGAATTAATGGTTTATGATGTGCAAGTAAAGAGCAATTACCCAAAAATGGAAATAAATAAATATTATATTAGAGATAGATAGATATATATATATATATATATATATATTAGATATATATATTAGAGAGATATAGATATATAGAGATATATATATATATATATATATATATATATATATATATATATATATATATATATATATATATATATATATATATATCTCTATATCTCAAAAAGAAAAAGTCATTATGCTGCATTTCCACTGAAAAGGGAAACAAGATAGCTCACCTTTCAGACAGCCAATCACAAAGCGAACAAACCAGAAAATCAAGTCTTAATTACATAGCATGTAAACAGGACTAAGGGCAAAGCTGTGGCAAGTTGAAACATTTGTCAGATAAGTCACATTTCAGAGTGCTTGACACAGACTTCTCACGAAGTTCCCAACATTAGCCACTAGTTAGAACATCTGAAAACACAGAGCGCCATATGGTTTCCAGATTTCAAAGCTTCCGAGAGTAAACAATCATAGACTTACAGGTGCACATCTCTAACAGATGAAAGCAATATTCCCACAACCTTTGTATGCTGCAGTTACAGTCTACTCACCAGCTCACAAGTCTGTTAAAAATAATAAAGTAGGTATTTCACCCAAATCAGTAAAGATTTTAAAATAGGGACACAGTTAACAGTTGTAAAATGCATACTTACATTTCCATGCAGACTTACTCATCTCACACTCATCTGAATTGCCGAGTTCCTTGTCTCCTCTTGATGGGGTCCGGCCATGATAATGTCACCAATGCTTATCCATAGAAACAAAAAGCATCACCAATCCTGCGGGGCTTATTTTGCCATTCCAATGCAGCCATGTAAACCAGGATTTACCGATGGGTTTACCACCAATCCCATACACGTGCACCCAGCAATATAGTGGGTAAACAATTTCCACATTGCCATGGCAGAAACACGTAAACAAAAGGATTCCCACTGGAGTGCTGGGTGCACATGCGTGAAACTGGTGGCACTTATGTTGCCATTATGGCAATATGCAAGCCAATTGATTCCCCATTAAAGAGGAAGTAAACCCACCTTTAAAAAAAAAAAAAAAAAAAGCATAATGAGCTAGTATGCATAGCATACTAGCTCATTATGCAATACTCACCTCAGATCGGACCCCCCACAGCCGTCCTCGTACATCGCTCGGGCGGCCAACATCTCTCCCCGGGGTTACTTCTGGGTATCGCGGCTCCGGCACTGTGATTGGCTGGAGCCGCGATAACGTCACTCCCGCACATGCGCATGGGAGCCGCCAGTCACGGCACGGAATACTTTAGGAACGGCACAATCGCCATTGTCAAAATGCGCCTGCACCGTTGTCTACGGCGCATGCGCCGTAGACACCGCACCCACATTATTTGTAAATATTTCCGTGGAGGTTTAGGAGATATTTTAAGCACCTACAGGTAAGCCTTAATCCAGGCTTACCTGTAAGTAAAAGTGGTTGTAAACGGGTTACAACCACTTTAAAGCAATAGGTAAGCCACCAATCCCTTGTATACAGCCCCAAGCACTCTAAGAGCCCTTTCACATTGGAAACGCCTATAGCGGAGCGTTAAAATAGCGGTAAAACACCGCTATTTTACAGCGTTTTCAATTCATTTCAATGGAGAGGGGCGTTTTTGGAGCGTTTTAATAGCGCTATTTTTTACACATTGCCATAGTATCAGCAATGTAAGTGCCACAAAACCTTACCGAGTGCCCATGTGCAAGATTTATACAAGGCAGTGTCATTCTGGAAAAAAAAAAATAGACCGCAAAAACGGAGTATATACAGTGGGGAAATGTATTTGATCACCTGCAGATTTTGTAAGTTTGTCCACTTAAAAGGAAATGAAGGGTCTATAAGGTGTATTTTAAAATGATAGACAGAACAGCAACCAAAAATAAAAAAAATACAAAATAACCATGAATCGCCCTCTGCAGCTCCATGCAACATTTCGCCTCATGGGGTAAGGATGATCATGAGAAAAGTGAGGGTTCAGCCCAGAACTACATGGGAGGAGCTTGTGAATGATCAAAGGTAGTTGGGACCACAGTCACTAAACAAACCATTGGTAACAAAACGCCGCAAAGGATTGAAATCCTGCAGCGCCCGCAAGGTCCCCCTCCTGTACAGGCCTGTCTGAAGTTTGCCAATGAACATCTAAATGATTCACAGAAGGATTGTTAAAAGTGCTGTGGTCAGAATGATGAGACCAAAAGTTGAGCTCTTTGGCATCGACTTGACTCGCCAGGTTTGGAGAAAGAAAGAATGATGCAAGAAAACTCGGCAAACGTCATGAGGAAATGAACACCACTGACTTGGTATACGTTTGCTATATAAAACATAATGGATATATATGATGAGGTTTGGGGTTGACTCCTAGTTTGTGGAAATCTATTCATGTATCTCCACGGTTAAACCTGTTGGTTAAGACACAAGCCCGTGCCCAAAATAACACGGATAACTCCACCCAGTTGTACAAGCTATATTTATACATTGTGACTTACTTGATGAGATTTTCCCTACACAATAAAACTAAAGTGGCAAAATACAAAGAAGGAAGACATCATAAAAAAGAATTGGGGCAAAATAACTAGATTCTTACAGTATACGTCATTGTTCATAGTCCTTTTACTGCTAGCAGAGTGAATTAAATGGCTCTCCATCCCCCCCGGGCAGACAAGTCTCGACAGGAGGGTTTCCCCTGTCAGCACCAACTATGTTAATGGGGGAATTGTGCAAATTTCTTTCCTTCAGCATTACAGGAAAGATTTCCACTGTCTTTGGCCTGCCTTGGCAGTGTCGTTTATTTAAAATGACTGTCACTTTAAAAGGAACATCCTCTAATACTCATCTTTATATCGCTCCATTCACCTCCTCTAACACATTCACAGATTTTCTTTCACAAAATGTATGTTTTTTTTTGAAAGCCCAAGTTTCTGCCCTCCTCACATATGCAAGAATGAAATAGGTCTTGGAACATTCACATCACCTATCCCAAAAGAATTTGGGGCAATCTACAAGAGATGTGCATGCCACAAATCACAGTATCAGTTTGTTGGCTGCAAGAACAAAAGAGACAGCAGGCTTCCGATGAAAAAAAGAACGGTATGCAACTCTGTTCAGCAGTGGACTAAAGCAGGACAACACTGGATTCCTCTATAATTATTTACAATTTTGTTTATCCTTTTAGGACAGCACTAGTGAGGGTTAGGGTCTGCTCATACTAGCGCAGCGACTAGCGTTTTCTGCACTAGAAGAATGCCAGTGAGTGCCAAGGCACATAGAAAACAATTTGCACCGCTTGCCACAGCACAGAGATGAATGGAGCATTACCTTAATGCCCTGTACGCACGATCGGTTCGTCCGATGGACCGTTTCACCATTGGTGAAAAAAAATAGAACCCGTTTTAAAATTTTCTGATGGTTAAAAAATGGATAGAAAAAAAAAAAACGGATCGTCTGTGGGGAAATCCATCGGTCAAAAATCCACGCATGCTCAGAATCAAGTCGACGCATGCTCTGAAGCATTGAACTTAAAGCGGGGGGGGGGGGGGGTTCACCCTAAAAAAATATTTTTTTTGTCTACCATGCCATCCAGCATACTAGCGTCATCTACAGTATGCCTTTATTTTATTTTTTTCCGCTGTACTCACAGTTTAATCCATTAGTTACGTTTCAGACTCCCGCGGGGAGTAGGCGTTCCTATGAAGAGCGCAACATGATCGACGGCCGGCTATGGCGCGTCACGCTTCCCGAAAATAGCCAAAATAGGACTTGGCTCTTCACGGCGCCTGCGCAGTCAGCCCCTAGTCTGTGCGCAGGCGCAGTATAGCGCCGTGAAGAGCCGAGTCCTACTCCGGCTATTTTCGGGAAGCTGCGAGTACAGCGCAAAAAAATAAAATAAAGGCATACTGTAGCTGACCCTAGTATGCTGGATGGCATGGTAGAAAGTGTTTTTTTTAGAGTGAACCTCCGCTTTAAATTTTTCGCTGCACGTCGTTGCGTTTTACGTCACCGCGTTGGACACGATCGGATTTTTAACTGATGGTGTGTAGGCAAGACTGATGAAAGGCAGCTTCATCGGATATCTGATAAAAATATCCATCGGTCCGTTTTCATCGGATGAACCGATCGTGTGTATGTGGCATTAGTGACACTGACAACAAAATGGCAAAAAAAAAAGAAAAAAAGAAGAAGTAAACAAAACTTCTAGAAGACTACAATTGGTAAATAAACCCAGAAGTCAATGTGTGTCAACAGTTCAGTGCCAACTACACCACAATGTTAAGTGAATGACAACACACCGGAGTAACCAAGCTAATGACAAAAGGCATGTGGTTTTGCAGTCCATTATCATAGGGTTCTAGGAGATTCACAGATTCTCATGAGGTCAGGCTTTTGTAGAACACTTTGTGGTTCCAATCTATTCTACAGCATTTTGCTTCTAACTGGTTCTAATGGCATGAATAAAATAAAACCATGGAAATGCATAATCCTTCCACTTTAACCAAAGCATGACTAAAAAATGTAATTTACATGACTACATTTTGCATTTGTGTAGCTGAAAACCAAAAACAGTCAGAATTTTGACCACAAATACTTTTTAATGTGAATTTATTCAGTCCAATAAAAAAACATATCGATGTGGTGTCTATGCATCGTTTGTAAATCACATATGTGCACAGTGACAACCACGTTCAGAGTACACCTCAATACTGCAAAATAAAAACATTTCACATTCTTATTGCCTGTTGCTCTTGCATTTCCTTCAACAGGTCAAGAGTGTTAGTTCTTCACAAAACTGTGTTCAAGAATCTGGGTGAGAAGTATGGCAAAAAAAAGGCTGCTTTTATGCACCCCCCCAAACCATAAGAGTAAACAAGGAGTAGAATGTAAAGAATAATTGTGTTTACACACAAATCGGAATTTCCCATGAAAAATGTCAGACGGAATTTTTTCATCGGATATTCCGACCATGTGTGGGCCCCAATCTGACTTTTTTCCGTCAGAGTTTAGAAATAGAACGTTTTATTTTTTTCTGATGGAAATTCCAATCGTCTGTGTGAAACTCAGACGGAAAAAAAAAAAAACATGCATGCTCAGAATCAAGTCGACGCATGCTCGGAAGCATTGAACTTAATTTTTCTTGGCTTGTCGTAGTGTTTTACAGCACCGCGTTTTGGACGGTCGGAATTTGGTCTGACAGTGTGTATGCAAGACAGCTTGAATGAAATTCCGACGGAAAATTCCATTGGATTTTATCCCATTGGAAATTCCGAACGGGTGTACAAGGGCATTATGCATCACATAGTAACTGGATTTGGAATCCTGTGTCCTCGTGCGCCCCCACCTCCACCGTCGCGCGATTGCCGCGGGCCCGCGATGGCTGGTAATTTAGGCATGGGGGTTAGTCAGCAGTAACCCTTGCTTACTCTATCCAAATAGGGGGGGGGGGGGGGGTATAATTTTCAGGCCTGAAGTTTACATTCCCATTAGATATTTTCGGAAAATGCACATCCTAGAGAATAAAATAGTGGTAGTTCAAAATGTTTATGTCACACAATATTAAAGAAACAGTTTATGAAAAAAAATGTTTGCAAAAATACACTAAAGTGGATTTTAGGGCATATAAAAACATTGTGGAAGTTGTTTACTAAAGGCAAATCCACTTTGCACTTGAAATTGCAATTGGAAGTGCAGTCGCTGTAAATCTGAGGGGTAGATCTGAAATGAGGGGAAGCTCTGCTGATTTCATCATGGAATCATGTGCAAGCTAAAATGCTGTTTATTTTCTTTGCATGTCCCCCTCGGATCTACAGCGACTGCACTTTCAAGTGCCTTTCTTAAATAACCCCCAATATATTACTCACCTTTTTGTAAATAATAAAAGATGAGGTTATGCCAAGTAAATAAATACCCAACATGTCAAGCCCTAAAATTGCAACGGCAACAAACTTCAGTACCCTAATATTTTCCACAGATGCCCTTACATGTCATCAGTTTAGAGTTAACCAGGAATAGTGGGTCTAGAATTACTGCTCTCACGCCGATATGCGCAGTAATAACATGTAGTGCAATCAATGTTCTCCTACAGAGGTAACCGCGTTGCGTGCATTTCCGATCACTTAAATATTTTTTTTTGGGGGGGGGGATTTTAAGTGTCAGGTGTGTATGGAAGCGATTTAGTGGCTGCAGAGATTCCATCTGACAGATGGGTAGAGGTTAAAAACTGCCCTACAGGGACACAGACAGCAATAAGAAGTTGACAGAGTCTAATTTTTGCCCATTTCATTCAAAACTAAAAACAAAACAAAAACCAGTCAAAGTCTCTTGAGTATTACTGAAGCCAAGACATAAATACTCACAGACCAAGTCTAAAATGAATCATTAGGCATAATGATTTACAGGGAAGCAGCAATACATTACAAACAGTGTTACACTAATGCATAGGAGCATTTAGCCTACTATGCTTTGCCAGTACAGAACAGCTTAGACTATAAGGAATAAAAAGGTTCAGACACCCTATTAGCAAGCCGTTAGTACTCCTCAACATTCAGCGTTTCCACCGAGTTCAGGAATCTGCCCTCTCAGCAAACAGCCACTATTACGTGAAGCCTCCTGACAACAATCTTGCCAGCCAAATTCCCACACAGACTACCGCTCACAAGAGCAGACTGTTTTGAAACTGAACTCGTAGCTGGGAATAACAACCAGCACACACTACAAACATAACTTGCCCCACTCCCTCCCTGCGGCAACAACTGGCACAGATAGAACCCAACCCCCTACAGAGGTGGCATGTGTCCCAGGAGGAATGCAGGCCGAAATCTGCTGCACTACACACACACTTTGGGGAATTCACTAAATGCAACAAACCCAGATCACTAGACTACAACTTCAAGATATCGTCTTGCAATAGTAACACTCGGACGATACAAAAATAAATAATAATAAAAAAATTAAAAAAAAGGTGTTTAACTTCTACAACTTCCTTCATGTTAAATAAGTGCAGTTTCTAGACAAAAGTACACTTAAAGCGGAGTTCCACCCAAAAATGGAACTTCTGCTTTAAGCGAGATGACCCCCCGACCTCCCACATTTGGCATGTCATTTTTTGGGGGGGAGCGGATACCCTCTTTTTAGAGGCATCCAGCTCCTACTTCCTCCCGGGGCTCCGGAAGGAAGATCATGCCCCCCCCCTCCTTTGTGCGATCTTCTGGGACACGTCACAGGTCCCAGAAGATTGCCCGGCCAATCACAGCATGCAGCGCAGCTTGCACATGCAGTGTGTGCTTGGCTGTGAAGCCACAGCCAGGCATCCACAGTCAGAATGCCAGCCCCGCGGGGAGGGGGGAGAGAAGCGATGCTTTGTTCGCCCGCATCATCGCTGGACCGTGGGACAGGTGAGCTTCTGATTTATTAAAAAAAAAAAAAAAAAAAAAAAGTCAGCAGCTACACTTTTTAGAAAAAAAAAAAAAAAAAAGGGTAATATAAGACAGGGTGCACTTATTTTTGCCTTGACCTAACCTAATCCACCTAACCCCCCCCCCCCCAAACAGATGTGCATGCACCCCAATCTCTAATAATTATGTCTGCATAAAGTAGTAGAACAATTACACAAGGGATCAGCACTTGACATACCTAGAAATGCTAAAGAAAATAAAATAAAACAAAATGTGAATCTCCCAAACAGTAAAGGGAAAAACTGCAGCTATTCCTACATGTTGAAAGAATTTTACCATTACAGTAACCCATTTAAAGCAAATTTAAGCTTTGCCTGTACGGGGAAAAAAATAAATAAATATCTAAAAATGCTCAGAGCATTTACAGCTCAGTGTTGTGTTGCGCCACACGTGCAGGTCTGTTTGTTTTTACTAAACAGTAAAAGAGCATGGATGAAAGAATCTCCTCTGCGGCTACTGTACTCGAGCTAGGTGGTGCCAACAGACCAATCACAACTCAAGTGTGAGCAGTGTATGGCCATCTTGAGGGCTCAGCAAGCACTTTCCCAGCACCATATGAGAGTGTTTGGGTACAGGCAATTGGTTGCTCAGAAGCTGAGCACTGCATTATGGGAAGAGTCATATGTAAAGTATTAAGCGATTCCCTGGCACAGCGTGCCTAAGGCACAATGTCACGGAGTGCCCAACAGCTTGTGTGGACAACATTTTTTGTTTGCGCTCCTATATAGGTCTACGCAAGTGTAAAGCCGGCCATAGATGGTTAGAATCGTGGCCGTTCAGCAGGAACCAGCTGGGTTTCAAACCATATGTGGGCGAGCTGAATGTACCCAAGTTGATCAACTTGGGTACAACCAGCCTGCTGGATTTTACATGCAATTATTGCAAGTGGCCGTTATAGCTGACAGCAATCACTGTGTTCTCCCGACAAGGAGAGCTCGGCAAGAGGGATTTCCCTATCACTGTTTGTGTTGATGGGGGAATCAAGCAAATATCTTTCTTGCAACCCATGGTTGCAGTAAAGAATTTCACTCTGTCTATGGCCAGCCTAAGAATGAAGGAGTGCTAATCCAACTTGAAGTAGATCAAACACGGGTCAGAAGATCAACTGCAGGTCAAATACACCTGTCTGTTAATTCTGAATGATATCAAAAGGGTCTCAAACTGAAGATACACTAATGTCAATGGCACAAGCCTAAAGCATTCCTGCCATGGTAGGCAAATCCCACACAGCCAGAGAAAGTATGGGACAATTCTTAACTAGAGTCTACCTTCCTCAGACTACATTACACCCAAGGTGAACATGTCGAGGATGACTGTGTAGGGCAGGTTATGTCTTCCATGCCAGGAAAGCTGTATTTCAGATCAGTGAGCCATTTCTAACCATTTATAAAAACATTCTGAGCATGTCTGTTTAAAGGCCACTTTCCACCACAAATCTGTCACCAAATCCAATGTATCATACAGTTCTGGTGTACTGGGCACAGCAAGAGACAAACTGCTAGAAACTCAAAGCAGGCCCCTCATGATGCATAACCCCCTGTTAGGTGGCCCCTCTTCATAATACATAACCCTGATGTTAAGTGGCCAGTCACAATACGTAAGCCCTGACATTTGGTGCCCCCTCATGATACATGACCCCTGACTTTAGGTGGCCTCTCTCCATGATGTGTAACCCTTGATGTTAGGTGGCCCTTCTCCATGATATGTACCCCTGATGTTAGGTGCCCCTTAATTACGTGTAACCCCCTGAGGTTAGATGCCCCCTCTCCATGATGCACCACCTCTGATGTCAGCTGGCCTCTCTTCATGAAATGTAACCCCTGATGTCAGGTGGCCTCTCTCCACGATACATAACCCCTGACATTAGGTTCCCCCTCATAATACGTAACCCCCGAGCTAGGTGGTCTCTGATACGTAATAACCACCCCCCAGACGCTAGGTGGCCCCTCTCTCTGATACGTCCCCCCGACGCTAGGTGGCCCCTCTCTCTGATACGTACCCCCCCCCGACGCTAGGTGGCCCCTCTCTCTGATACGTACCCCCCCCCACGCTAGGTGACCCTCTCTCTGATACCCCCCCCCCCCCCCCGACGCTAGGTGGCCCCTCTCTCTGATACGTACCCCAACGCCCCCCCCTCCCAATGCTAGGTGGCCCATCTCTCTCATGCATAACCCCCCCGACGCTAGGTGGCTCCTCGCTGATTTGCAACCCCCCCCCCCCCGACACACTAGGTGGCCCCTTGGTCCGATACATAACCTCCCCGACGCTAGGTGACCCCTCTCTCTGATACGTACCCCAATGCCCCCCCTCTCAATGCTAGGTGGCCCCTCTCTCTCATGCATAACCCCCCCCGACGCTAGGTGGCCCCTCTCTCATGCATAACTCCCCCAGCACTAGGTGGCCCCTCTCTCTCATGCATAACTCCCCCTGATGCTAGGTGGCCCCTCTCCCTCATACGTAATCTTGCACCCCCCTGCCGCTTGGTAACCCTTGCTCTGATATGTAACCCCCTCATGCTAGGTATGTAATATATGACATGTAACCCCTGATGGTAGGTGGTCCTGGTCCTCTCTGTGACACATAACCCCTGAAGTTAGGTAGCTCTTCATGATAGATATCTTCTAGAGTTTGGCGACCCCTCTCCATAACCTGTGAATGCATGTCTCCCCAATAATCCAGAATCCCCTGTAAAGTTGGGTGTCCCCTCCATGACACATAACCTGTGAATGCATGTCTCCCCAATAATCCAGAACCCCCTGTGAAGTTGGGTGTCCCCTCCATGACACAACCTGTGAATGCATGTCTCCCCAATAATCCAGAACCCCCTGTGAAGTTGGGTGTCCCCTCCATGACACAACCTGTGAATGCATGTCCCCCCAATAATCCAGAACCCCCTGTAAAGTTCGGTGTCCCCTCCATGACACATAACCTGTGAATGCATGTCCCCCCAATAATCCAGAACCCCCTGTAAAGTTCGGTGTCCCCTCCATGACACATAACCTGTGAATGCATGTCCCCCCAATAATCCAGAACCCCCTGTGAAGTTGGGTGTCCCCTCCATGACACATAACCTGTGAATGCATGTCCCCCCAATAATCCAGAACCCCCTATGAAGTTGGGTGTCCCCTCCTACTCCCCTGGTAGTTGTTATGATAGTTATGTCGTCGTCAGCCGGTGCTCCCAGGCACGCCGAGGCCCGCTCCTCCCCCCTCCACCATTCTTCATACTTACGAAACGCTTCAACTTTTTCTCTGGCGGTGATTTCCTGAGCCAGCCGGAGCAGACCACCTCTCCGCCGCCCCCCGAGCCCATTCCTCCGCCGGAGCTCATCATGGTTCTCCTGCCCAGCCCGGCACCGTGTCCCCTCCTGATCTCCGAAAACAGGCTGATGGACACAGCCTCCAGGGTGAGCCGCCCTCCTCCTCCCGATCAGTCCGGGGACAAAACTTCACCAAAACTTTATTCCGGGGGAGCGGGGAATGAGCCCGGCTCCCCGCCCTTAGCACTCGGTCTATGAACCTCTTCCGCCTTGTCTTCCCTCTTCACAACTTTGTCCGGAGCCCGGCCGGTAGGAGACTGGCGCTCTGTGATTGCGGGGCCCTGAGGAGCGCTGCTTGTACTTAGTGTATGTGAGATGGAGCCGCCCCGTGTCCGGGCTTCTTCCTTCTCATCCCACCGATCACACACACATTTTTTTCCTCTTCCACTCAATACAGTACTTCTCCCCCCTCCTCCTTCTTTTCTCCCTCTTCTTCTCCCCTCCTCCTGCTCCTCTTCTCCTCCGCCCATCCATGGAAGCGACGTCCTGCAGATCCTCCCTTTTCTCCTCTCACGCCTCTAATCCGAGAAGCAAGAGAAGAGTGTGAGAACCATGGCTGGCCTGAGGGGACTTCTCCCTGCCTCACAGTGCTCGCACATACACCTCTCCCCTTACACATACAGCTTTTCCCCCTGACACCTCACACATTTACATCTTTCCCCCTGACACCTCACACATATACAGCTTTTCCCCCTGACACCTCACACATATACACATTTCCCCCTGACACCTCACACATATACACATTTTCCCCTGACACTTCACACATATACACATTTTCCCCCTGGCACATATACACATTTTCCCCCTGACACCTCACACATATACACATTTTCCCCTGACACCTCACACATACACATTTCCCCCCTGACACCTCACACATATACACCTTTCCCCCTGACACCTCACACATATACACATTTTCCCCTGACACCTCACACATATACACATTTTCCCCCTGACACCTCACACATATACACCCTTTCCCCTGACACCTCACACATACACCTTTTCCCCCTGACACATATACACCTTTTCCCCCAGACACCTCACACATATACACCTTTCCCCCTGACACCTCACACATATACACCTTTCCCCCTGACACCTCACACATATACACCTTTCCCCCTGACACCTCACACATATACACCTTTTCCCCCTGACACCTCACACATATACACCTTTTCCCCCTGACACCTCACACATATACACCTTTTCCCCCTGACACCTCACACATATACACCTTTTCCCCCTGACACCTCACACATATACACCTTTTCCCCCTGACACCTCACACATATACACCTTTGCCCCCTGACACCTCACACATATACACCTTTTCCCCCTGACACCTCACACATATACACAGTTCCCCCTGACACATATACACATTTTCCCCCTGACACATATACACATTTTCCCCCTGACACCTCACACATATACATCTTTCCCCCTGACACCTCACACATATACACCTTTCCCCCTGACACCTCACACATATACACCTTTTCCCCCTGACACCTCACACATATACACATTTTCCCCCTGACACCTCACACATATACATCTTTCCCCCTGACACCTCACACATATACACCGTTCCCCCTGACACCTCACACATATACACATTTTCCCCTGACACCTCACACATATACATCTTTCCCCCTGACACCTCACACATATACACCGTTCCCCCTGACACCTCACACATATACACATTTTCCCCTGACACCTCACACACATACATCTTTCCCCCTGACACCTCACACATACTGTATACACCTTTCCCCCTGACACCTCACACATATACCTTTCCCATCACCCATACAGGACTCACTCTCATTTCATCAGTCCATAAAACCTTAGAAAAATTTCCCCTGACACCTTACACATATACACATTTCCCCTGACACCTCACACATATACCTTTCCCCTCACCCATACAGATTTTCCCCTGACACCTCACACATATACACCTTTTTCCCTCACACATATACACCTTTTCCCCCTGACACCTCACACATATACACCTTTTCCCCCTGACACCTCACACATATACACCTTTTGCCCCTGACACCTCACACATATACACCTTTTCCCCCTGACACCTCACACATATACACCTTTTCCCCCTGACACCTCACACATATACACCTTTTGCCCCTGACACCTCACACATATACACCTTTTCCCCCTGACACCTCACACATATACACCTTTTCCCCTGACACCTCATACATATACACCCCCCCCGACAACTCAAACATACACCTTTCCCGTCACACAGACACCCCCCATACCTTTCCCATTCCCCCTGACATGGACACCTCCCCCCCTCCTGACAGACGCCTTTCCCTGCCATTACCAGGCCAGGGAACTGCTCACTATTCCCATCGACCTTTCCATGTCACTGGAGGACCAGACTTCTCATAGACCTTTCCATTTCACTGACGGCCAGACTTCTCACCATTCTCATAGACCAGGGGTCTCCAAACTGCGGCCCGAGGGCCAGATGTGGCCCTTTGCTAGCTTCTATCTGGCCCTTGGGGCACTATTCCTTCCACTGATATGAGGCACTATTACTCCCATTGAGACCAACAAGGGGGGAATGTTTCTTCCACTGATACCAATGATGGGATACTATTCCTCCTACTACCACCAATCCTGAGGCCATATTTATTCTCACTGATGCCAATTTTGTTTGCCCCTGCTGGTCACAATCCGGCCCTCCTAAAGTCTAAAGGACAATAAACTGGCCCTTTGTTTAAAAAGTTTGGAGACCCCTGTCATAGACCTTTCCCTCTCGTCCCCCTGACTTCATGTGTGTTTCCCCTCAACACTTGACTCCTTACCCCTGATCTTATATGGATTCCCTCTAATTCCCCTGACTTTCTATGGGTTTGCACTCAAGCCTTGACTTCATATGGGTTCCCCCTGGCCATGGAGTTCATCAGAGCTTCACAGGTTTCCACTGGAGTCCTCTTCCACTCTTCCATGACGACATCACAGAGCTGGTTAATGTTAGAGACCTTGTGCTCCTCAACCTTCCGTTTGAGGATGCTCCACAGATTCTTAATATGGTTTAGGTCTGGAGACATGCTTGGCTAGTCCATCACCTTTACCCTCAGCTTCTTTAGCAAGGCAGTGGTCGTCTTGGAGGTGTGTTTTGAGTCATAATCATGTCGGAATACTGCCTTGCGGCCCAGTCTCTGAAGGGTGGGGATCATGCTCTGCTTCAGTAAGTCACAGTACATGTTGGCATTCATGGTTTCCTTAATGAACTGTAGCTCCCCAGTCCTGACAGCACTCATGCAGCCCCAGACCATGACACTCCCACCACCATGCTTGTCTGTAGGCAGGACACTCTTGTTTTTTTACTGTGCACCTGGTTGCAGCCACACACGTTTGACACCATCTGAACCAAATAAGTTTATCTTGGTCTCATCAGACCACAGGACATGGTTCCAGTAATCCATGTCCTTAGTCTGCTTGTCTTCAGCCAACTGTTTGCAGGCTTTTTTTGTGCATCATCTTTAGAAGAGGCTTCCTTCTGGGACGACAGCCATGCAGATTAATTTGATGCAGTGTATGGTCTGAGGACTCGCAGGATGACTCCCCTGACCCTTCTACCTTTGCAGCAATGCTGGAAGAACTCGTACGACTCTTTCCTAAAGACAACCTCTGGATATGATGCTGAGCATGTGAACTCAACTTCTTTGGTCTACCATGGCGAGGCCTGTTCTCAGTGAAACCTATCCTGTTAAACCGCTGCATGGTCTTGGCCACTGTGCTGCAGCTCAGTTTCAAGGACTTGGCACTCTTCTTATAGCCTAAGCCATCTTTATGTAGAGCAACAATTTTTTTTTTCAGGTCCTTGGAGAGTTCTTTGCCATGAGGTGCCATGTTGAACTTCCAGTGACCAGTATGAGAGAGTGAGAGCGATAACACCAAATTTAACACACTTGCTCCCCATTCACACCTGAGACCTTGTAACACTAATGAGCCAGAGCCACATGACACAGGGGAGGGAAATGGTTAATTGGGCCCAATTTGGACATTTGCACTTAGGGGTGTACTCACTTTTGTTGCCAGCGGTTTAGAAATTAATTTATTTGTCTGAATAAATCACTTCCTGTTTCTCCTCAGTAAACTTGCCCCCATGTTCTGGATGGGGGTTAGTCAGCCAGAACAGCTTACTGAGGAGGAACAGGACTTGAGAAATTCAGACAAAGAAAAAAAACATTTAGAAGGGAAATTGAAGGAAAAGGTTAGTGAACCAACAATTCACTAGCTTAAAGGAACCTATTTAGAAAATAAAAAACAAACCTTTACATCCCCTTTAAGTTATTTTGAGGGGACAGATAAACAGATAATTTACACTGTTATACAAGCTGTACACTCACTACTTTACATTGTAGCAAAGTGTCATTTCTTTAGTGTTGTCACATGAAAAGATATAATAAAATATTTACAAAAATGTGAGGGGTGTACTCACTTATGTGAGATACTGGGGGTCATTTACTATAGCGCTGTGTGAATTAGCACAAATTTGCGATATTTAGCGCTAAAATGGTGTTCACTAAATCTAATTTACTATAGTTCCCTGAAAACGATTAGCGCCCAACCCCTAATGCCCCATACACACGATCGGAAATTCCGATAGCAAAAGTCCGATATGAGCTTTTGAACAGAAATTCCGACTGTGTGTATGCTCCATCGGACTTTTGCTGTCGGAATTTCCACCAACAAAAGATTGAGAGCTGGTTCTCAAATTTTCAGACGGAAAAAATTCTTATCGGAAAATCCGATCGTCTGTAGCAATTCTGAAGTGCAAAATTCTGACGCATGCTCGGAAACAATTCAACGCATGTTCGAAAGCATTAAACTTCATTTTTCTGGCTCGTCGTAGTGTTGTACGTCACTGCTTTCTTAAAGGGGTCGTAAAGGAAAAAACATTTTTTCATAATAAGCATCCTTTACCTGCAGACATTCCTCTTTTCACTTCCTCATTGTTCGTTTTTGCTCAGAAGTTGCTCTATTTCTTCTCTGTTCTGTTCACTTCCTGCTTGTCTGATTGTTACTCACCACCGTGATGGGAGGCTTTACTGCGGTGGTGAGTAACGTGCTCACCCCCTCCTGGGAACTACATCTGTGTGGCAGGACGCTCTCTACGTGATAGAAACTTCAAGGAGGTGTGAATTACTGGGCGTGCCGCAATTCATACTGGGAAATGTAGTTCTTACATGAACAAACGATGCAAACCAGGAAGTGAATGAGAGAACAGAAACTAGAATGCCGGAGGTGATATAGATGAAGGAATTTAATAGGTATTTACTTGTTTTTTTAACAGAATCATTACACTATTCTGTCTGTCTACCTTGCAGACATTAATTTTAGGCAAATTTTTTTTTTCCTTTAGTGACCCTTTAACAGTCGAAAGTTCAGAGAACTTTTGTGTGACCGTGTGTATGCAAGCCAAGCTTGAGCGGAATTTCGTCGGAAAAACCATCCAAGGTTTTTCCGACGGAAAATCCGATCGTGTGTACACGGCATTACTCTGCTAAAACCTGGAGTGGTGCACATGGAAATAATGTTTAGAGCATGATATAATTGCCTTAATGATACTGGAATATGCAGTATATTATTTAATGGTAATCTGCTTTTAAACTGTGGGAAAAAAATATTTCTAGACTGAAATATCTTTAAAAGTCTAAAAAGAGATAAATTCCCTGGGCCAGATTCAGATAGGAGATACAACGGCATATCTCCTTATACGCCGTCGTATCTCTAAGTCCGGCCGGTCGTATCTATGCGACTGATTCAGAGAAACAGTTACGCGTAGATAGCCCTAAGATCCGACAGGTGTAAGTGACTTACACCGTCGGATCTTAGGCTGCAATTCCAGGCCGGCCGATAGGTGGCGCTTCCGTATCTTTTACGCGTCGAATATGCAAATGAGCATTTACGGCGATTCAGAAACGAACGACCGCCCAGCGATTTTTTTTTACATCGTTCGGCTTTTTTCGGCGGAAAGTTACCCCTGCAGACATTCCTGCAGGAGGGGTATGTGCGGCGTATCCTATGTTAAGTATGGCCGTCGTTCCCTCGCCGAGTTTTGAAATTTTAACATCGTTTGCGTAAGTCTTTCGCGAATACAGCCGGATGTAATTTACGTTAACGTCGAAACCAATGACGTCCTTGCGAGGTCATTTGGAGCAATGCACGCTGGAAAATTTTGCGGACGGCACATGCGCAGTTCGTTCGGCGCAGCGACACGCCTGATTTAAATTTTACACGCCCCCTAGCTGCGGAATTTGAATTCCGCCAGGGCATTTACGATACGCCGCCGCAACTTTACAGGCAAGTGCTTTCTGAATAAAGCACTTGCCTCAAAAACGTGCGGCGGCGTAACGTAAATCAGATAGGTTACGCGGATCTAAAGATCCGCTGACCTATCTGAATCTGGCCCCCTGTCTTTGTACAACTAGGTGCCAGCACAACTGAGCATGCTCAGACCTGCAAACAGCTCTTATTTTAGCTCCCATGGCTTTCTTACAAGGCGCTCTAGTAAATACCAAAATTAGCGCTGTGCTAAATTGCGTTTTTAAGAATGAAGATCAGAGCCATTATAGTCCAATGCACGTTTCAGCCATTGATTCTAATGGTACAATTGTAACTTCCCCAAATAAATATTTTTTAATGTTGAGATAAAATGTATCTTTCTATGAAATAAATGTTCCTTGCAACAATGTTGCTGCTTCTATTTATTTTTTTCTCATCTAGTTTGTTTTTAAGAATGCTAGAATGTGGAATGTTTTGGTAAAATATATTTGTCTGTCACTTTTAGGCTGCATTCACACCTGAGCGTTTAGTTGCCTGAAGCGTGACGCTCAAAAACGCTAGAGGGGAAAAAATACATTATTCCCTATGGAGATGGTTCACATCTCCACTCCAAAACGCCTGAAGCTCAAACAAGTTCCCGGACCCTTTTTTGTCACGCGAATTGGGCGTTTTTGAGCGTTTCTATTTTCCATAGAAAGTAATGGGAACGCTCGATTCAAGCGACTAGCACGACAACGAGCGTTTGCAACGGGCGTTTTGTCGCTTTAATCAATAGAACATTTCACCCAGGCAGAAGATAAAAAAAATCTACCAACATAGCAACAAGTGATGAAAAGATGATCATTTTTCCTGTTGGCTAAAATAAAAAACGTTGAAGTAAAAAAACGTCGGACGACGCTGTACGCAAACGCGCAAATAAGCATGAATACGCGCAACAAAACGCCGGAAAAAACGACCGAACGACCTACGCTCAGGTGTGAATGCAGCCTTACTTGTTAGTCTACAAACCATAAACAATACCATTGCTGATGCAAATTTAAAATGGGTCACAATTTGTGTGTTTTTTATTATTTCCAAATAATCATAATTTGAGCCCAAAAAATGTGATACGTGTACTAACATCAGAAATCAATTCCCAAAAATCAGGGTAACATCACTATTCTATACTCATCCGACAAATATCACAGAATAAATCAAGAAGAATAACTCTTTAGTAATTTAAATCCACCACCTATATGTTCAAAGAAGTATTTGTGTATTTATGTGTAGGAGGTTTCCACATGTGGTGGCTCTGTAGCTTAGAGAACTTCTGCTTAGCATCTCTGAGGGTCTGGGTTAAAATCTCAAGCATGCCGCTTCATGTAGAGAAGTTGTCTCATCTCCCTATGTTGTTAAACATAACTCATGAGTCAGGTCCCAAAACTATGTCTAAATGTAGTATTTATGTTTAGGAGGGTTCCACCACTATTGTAAATTTTGCTATATACACTATCTAGCCAAAAGTATTGGGACACCTGCTTTTACACACATATGAACTTTAATGGCAGCCCAGTCTTATGGCCCGTACACACAATCCGAATATCGGACGAAAAACGATCTTCCGAGGAAGAATCGTACGATTTTCGGATCGTGTGTACACTACTTTCGAGAGCCGATCACGACAGTTCATCTGATATTATTCGATCGGACAAGCACGAAAATTTTCCTTGTACGATGTCAGATCGTATGATTTTCGTTTGGTCACTATAGTTCTCGTCCGAAAATACAAATACATTACAACACATGACATCACTTCGGATTTGTTTTTCCTGTCGTACGAGAATTTTCGTGACTTTCATAACCTATTCAATTTTACTTGCGACTATTAAGCGAAAAAAGTCGTACGATCGGTCGTACGATATTCAGGTTGCGTGTACGAGGCATTAGTCTGTAGGGTTAAAATTTGATTTGGCCCACCCTTTACAGCTATAACAGCTTCTGGGAAGGCTGTCCACAAGGTTAAGTGTGTCTATGGGAATGTTTGGCCATTCTTCCAGAAGCGCATTTGTGAGGTTAGGCACTGGTGTTGGATGAGAAGGCCTGGCTTGCAGTCTCTGTTCTAATTCAGCCAAAAGGTGTTTTATTGGGTTGAGGTCAGGACTGAAGTGAGGTGCAGGCCAGTCAAGTTCCTCCACCCCAAACTCGCTCATCCATGTCTTTATGGATCTTGCTTTGTGCACTGGTGTGCAGTCATGTTGGAACAGTAAGGGGCCATCCCCATACTGTTCATACAAAGTTTGGCGCATTAAATTCTCCAAAATGTCTTGGTATGCCGACACCTTAAGGCTCGATTCACACTAATGTGTTTTTCGATGCATTTTGCAGAAATGCAGGGAAATTTTTTAACATGGAATCCTATGGAACATGTTCATATCAATGATTTTTTGTGCCTCTGCTTTTTGGAAAGGATCAGGGACTTTTTCCTGCATAAAGCAGCGTTTTGCATGTAATAGAATTCAATGGACCCGCATCCAAAACACAAGTACCGTGTTTTTACAACGATTTTGCCGCGATTTGTGTTTTTTATATCTTTTTTTACACTGTATATAGCTGGTTGCTAAGGAGGGGGTCATGAAGCCGGCCGTCACATCCTTAACAACCGCCCATCAGGGGGCTGCTTCTACTCCAGAAAAATTCCTTGGAGATCGCAGCAAGTTTAGATCCTTCAAAAACGCATGTGAACTGTATTTTGCACTGCAGCCTCGCACCTTCTCCCTGGAGGCCACGAAGGTCGGCTTTGTAATCTCTCTGTTGCAAGGGGAACCACAATCCTGGGTCCATCGTCTCTTTGAGCAGAAGTCCGTGTGTTTAACAGATCTAGCCTCATTTTTCGCCGCCATGGCCCAATTGTATGAGGATTCCCAGCAAGCCGCTTCCGCTGAAGCGGCCCTTCGTTCGCTTCAGCAAGGTCGCAGACCAGTTGAGAATTACATCTCTGAGTTCAGACGATGGGGCTTTGACACTAATTGGAACGATGCCGCATTATGCTACCAATTCCGCATGAGTCCCTTAAGGACGAACTTGCCCGAGTGGGGGTGCCTTCCACCTTGGAGGCTCAGATTGACTTTTCTATCCAAATCGATCGCCGGTTGAGAGAACGGAGATCAGAGAGGGCTGCGGGCCAGTCACGCCCAGTGTGGATGCTACCACGGGTTCCCAGTCCCTTCAACCCTGCTCCCCCTGCCCCGGCCGCGTCTGACGCACCAGAGCCAATGCAGATCGGCCTACTTCGCCCCTTCTCTCACCATTGAAGAACGCCAACGCCGCTGCCAGCAGAATCTTTGTCTGTACTGCGGAGGGTCAGGCCATTATGTGAGGTCCTGTCCAGTCAAACCCCGTAAGTGCTTCTCAGTTACTTTGCCCCCTGCAACTTTGAACATGCCCAGCAATTCTGCTCACCTTGCTCTCTCCATTTTAGAAGGGACCATCCAGACTCCCGCTATAATTGATTCCGGGGCCTGCAGCTGCTTTGTGGATCTATCCTTTGCTGCGAAACATCGTATCCCACTTCAACCTAAGACACAGAGACTTTCCATCTATCTGGCCAATGGGTCCATTATTAAGTCTGGGGCAGTTACGCACAAGACTATTCCTCTACTAGCCACCATGGCTAAGGATCATAGAGAATTACTACGATTAGATGCCATCGCCTCTCCTTTGTTCCCGATTATTCTCGGCATGCCCTGGCTGAAAGCCCATAACCCCAGCATCAACTGGACCGCAGATGAAATTGAGTTTCTTTCGCCCTATTGCCTTCAGCACTGTTTTCTAACTCCTTGTGACCAGCCCTCCCTATTATGCCTTGATACAGACTCTGAGGCTCGTCAATCGGTACCCGCAGTGTACCACGATTTCCTGGACGTGTTCAGTAAGAAAGGGGCAGAGACTCTCCCTCCTCATTGGCCCTACGATTGTCCAATCGAACTCGGGTCGAAGTTCCCTTTGGCCGAATTTTCCCTTTATCTGAATGTGAACTTGTAGCCCTTAAGGACTATATTGATGAAAATCTGAAGAAGGGGTTCATCCGCCCTCCCACGTCTCCGGCTGGGGCAGGAATCTTCTCTGTGGAAAAGAAGGACCATTGTTTACGTCCATGTGTGGATTATCGTGAGCTAAATAAGATTACGGTCAAAAACCGTTACCCTCTGCCACTAGTGCCTGAACTTTTTCAGAGACTCGGTGCTGCCATCATATTTACTAAGCTGGACCTTTGGGGTGCCTATAATTTAATCCGTATACGGGAAGGGCATGAATGGAAGACTGCACGGTTTGGGCATTTCGAGTACCTTGTGATGCCCTTCGGACTTTGCAATGCCCCCGCTGCTTTCCAGCACTTTATTAATGATGTCTTCTGAGATTTCATGGACTTATTTGTTGTTGTATACCTTGATGATATACTAATTTTTTCTTCCTCAGACGACCATCGCAGACACGTCAGAAATGTACTGGGTCACCTTCGGCAACATGGACTCTACGCCAAGCCCGAGAAATGCGAATTCCAACGCCAGAGCATCCAATTCCTGGGCCTGATTATATCCACTGAGGGTATCAAGATGGATCCTCAAAAAGTCGCAGCCATCGTGGACTGGCCAGCTCCCAGTGATAAGAAAGGCATCCAACGTTTCGTAGGTTTTGCGAACTTTTACAGGAAATTTATCAGAGGATTCTCGGCAATCATCTCTCCCATCACTGAACTCACCAAACAGGGTGTCAGATTCCATTTGTCTCCTGAGGCTCAGACTGCTTTCGAGACTCTGAAAAAGCTATTTACCTCCGCATCTGTCCTGAAACACCCTGATTCGGCCCAGCCATATGTCTTAGAGGTGGACGCATCGGAAACGGCGGTTGGAGCTATACTTTCCCAGAGACAGGGACCCAAGGCTCTGTTGCACCCTGTCGCCTTTTTTTCTCGTAAACTGTTCAGTGCTGAAAAGAATTATGATGTCGGGGATCACGAACTCCTAGCGATCAAAGCTGCTTTAGAAGAATGGAGGTATCTTTTAGAAGGGGCTGCGCATCCAATCTTAATCTACACGGACCATAAGAATCTTGAATATCTGAGGACAGCAAAGAGACTGAAACCCCGGCAGGCCAGATGGGCACTTTTCTTTTCCAGATTCACTTTTCATTTAACACACAGGCCAGGATCAAAGAACATAAAACCGGATGCGTTGTCATGCATGTTCAGCAAGTCTCAGGAAACCTCTCCGCCAGATACCATCCTGTCATCCGGCAACTTCCTCCTATTACAAGGAGACTTGATCACCCAAATCAAGCAAGTTTCTGTAGGTAACCCTTCGCCGCCCGGGACCACCCTATTGGTAAGAGATGGGCTACTTTGGTACGGAGACAAGGTCTTTGTGCCAGAAAGTCTGCGAGTCCCCACCTTGGGGTTGTGCCATGACCACATGCTTGCAGGGCATTTTGGCATTAATAAAACGTCTGAACTAATGCAACGGACATTTTGGTGTCCCGGAATGGAGAAAGACTGTAAGAAGTATGTGGAATCATGTACTACTTGTATTCGCAACAAGAACAGCAGGTCCAAGGCCTGGGGTCTACTAAAGCCACTTCCGGTCCCGAGTAGACCTTGGCAGATTATTTCCATAGACTTTATCGTGGAGTTGCCGCCATCCGAGGGTTGTAATGCTATTTTTGTGGTCGTCGACCGCCTGTCCAAGATGGCCCATTTCCTACCCATGAAAGGCACTCCCTCTGCACAAGAGACTGCACAAATCTTTATCAGAGAGATCATAAGGCTTCACGGAGCCCCGGCAAACATAGTCTCCGACAGAGGGGTCCAGTTCACCTCCAGGTTCTGGAGGTCTTTATGCAAGTCTCTGGGAATTGAACTTTCATTTTTGTCAGCCTACCATCCGCACACGAATGGACAGATGGAAAGGACCACTCAGACACTCGAACAATACCTTCGCTGTTTTTCTTCATTTTCGCAAGACGATTGGGGTCACTTACTTCCTCTGGTCGAATTCTTCTACAACAATTCCGCCCACTCAGCCACCAAGCAATCACCATTCTTCGCAAACTACGGTTTTTACCTGTCTTTTCTGTTTAACTCAGTTCCAGAATGCTCTGTACCTGCTGTCCTTGAAACAGTGGACTTCTTTAGTACCAACAACAAATTGTTACAGGAAACAATGGCCAAGACCCAGGCTTACAACAAAGAAGTCTTTGATAAGAAGAGAAGGGGGGAACTAATCCTAGACCCAGGCGACCAAGTTTGGTTGGCAACCACGAATCTAAAACTCGCTTGCCCCTCGAAGAAATTGGGACCTACGTTTCTGGGACCATTCCCCGTGAAGAGACAGATCAATAATGTCGCATATGAGCTTGAGCTACCGGACTCCCTCAGGATTCATCCCGTATTTCATTTAACCCTACTAAAACCTGCCGTTCCCGATCCGTTCCCTGATCGAGATGTTGGTCCACCTGAACCTGTTTGTAGACGGCGAGGAAGAGTTCGAAGTGGAAGCGGTATTAGATTGCAGGAGAAGAAGGAATCAAGTTCAGTACCTAATTAAGTGGAGGGGATACGGACCGGAGGACAATTCTTGGGAACCGGAAGGCAATATTCACGCCCGAAAGCTCGTTCAAGCCTTCAAGAACTCTCACCCCGACAAGGTGGCCAGATTGGGCATCCGGAGGCTGTTTAGTGTACCTGCGTTTAGTGTACCTGATCCTGTTATCCTGATTCCTTTTCCTGTTTATCCGACCCGGCTTGTCTCTGACGCTCCTGCTCTCTGTGGAAAAAGTTGTTTGAACAAGAGGATCAAACCGAAAAGAAGGACTATAAGGAAATACACCTGACTAAATAATTATTCAAAAAGTAGAAAATTGTTTAATTCAATATTAATTCAATAATTAATTCTGCCTGCACCCGACCTGGCTTGTTTGACCCTGCTTCCGCCTGCCGCTCCTGCTACCTCGCTGCCAGCCCAATACCGACCCGGCCTGTACCTTGACTTTGCTCCTGCCTCCGCCTTGGTTTCTGACATGCCCGATAGTGTATGACCCAGCCTGAATACTTCCGCTATCTGCTGACAGCTGCTCCTGGGCTCCTCCTGCACCAGTGTCCTCCTGCGGTTCCTTCAGCTATTCCAGCCCAGCGACTCATCAGCGATCCTGCCAGGCACTCGTGCGACTCTGTACTCTTGCGCTTCCTGTTTGCTCTATCAGGAGCTCGGAGTCAGAGCTGTAAGAGAGGCCGTCCTCCGCACATCAGGCTCTACCGCCAGGGACGTGACAGCAAGACAAATTCCTGGCCAATGCCCTTCGGACAAAAGTCCGAGGCTTTGTCTGCAGAAAATCTGATTGTGTGTACGAGGCTTAGGAGTTCACTGGAACTAAGAGGCCAAGCCCAAACCCCTGAAAAACAACCCCACATCATAATCCACCTGCACCAAATGATTTGGACCAGGGCACAAAACAAGGTCCATAAAGACATGGATGAGTGAGTTTGGAGTGGAAGAACTTGTCTGGCCTGCACAGAGTCCTGGACTCAACACAACAGAATACCTTGGGGATAAATTAGAGCGGACTGTAAGCCAGGCCTTCTCGCCCAACAGAAGTGCTTGACCTCACAAATTCCCATAGACACCTAAACCTTGTTGAAGCTGTTATAGCTGCAAAGTGTGGGCCAACTCAATATTGAACCCTACGGACTAAGACTGGAATGCCATTACAGTTAATGTGCATATAAAGGCAGGCATCCCAATACTTAGGCCAATATATTGTACATTACTTGTGACACTGAGCATGGCTATGGACTTATGGCTGGTTCACACCACAGAGATGCAGACAACATGTGTGAGGCTTCTCGCTGGCTAAATGGTAGCAATTCCATCTAGCAGCACTGGGGTTTCTTGTTCAATTCCCCAACATGCTAATGCTTCCCCAACATATGCTTAGAAAACTGTTGCTTTGTAATTCAAATGGTTTTCAATCCTTGGCGGATTTGATGCAAATAGCCAAGGGTTAACACAGTTGCAAATAGTATTCAGCGTTCCTGCTCATCAGGTGCAATCACTTTAACCACTTCCCTACCGAGTCATAGTCATTGCTCGGGACCCGGTGCATGTGCCTGCCGGCCGCGATGTCCGCCGGGCGCCCGCGATTGCCCGCAATCACGGCAGGACCATGGATCTGTGTGTGTAAACACACAGATCCATATCCTGTCAGCGGTGAGGAGATCAATGTGTGTTCACAGTACAGAGGAACACACATTGATCTCCTCCCCTTGTGAGTCCCCCTCCCCCTACAGTTAGAACACACTTTAGGGCCCCCTAGTGCCCCCTAGTGTATTTAACATATTTAACCCCTTCCCTGCCAGTCACATTTACACAGTAATCAGTGCAGTTTTATAGCACTAATCACTGTGTAAATGTGAATGGTCCCAAAAATGTGTCAAAAGTGTCCGATATGTCCGCCGCAATGTCACGGTCACAATAAAAATGGCAGATCGCCGCCATTACTAGAAAAAAAATGCAATAATTATATTCCCTATTTTGTAGACGCTAGAACTTTTGCGCAAACCGATCAAATACGCTTATTGTGATTTTTTTTTTACCAAAAATATGTAGAAGAATAAGTATCGGTCTAAACTGAGGGAAAAAAAAGTTTTTTAAAAAAAAATTATATTTATTAAATCAAAAAGTAAAAGATAGTGTTTTTTTTCAAAATTGACACTTTTCTTTTGTTTATAGCGCAAAAAATAAAACACAGAGGTGATCAAATACCACCAAAAGAAAGTTCTATTTGTGGGAAAAAAAGGGCGGCAATTTTGTTTAGGAGCCACGGCGCACGACCGCGCAATTGTCATTCAAAGTGCGACAGCGCTGAAAACTAAAAATTGGTCTGGGCAGGAAGGGGGTGAAAATGCCCTGTATGGAAGTGATTAAACATACATGTAGAGACAGATTGAAAGATACTGGTGGGCGTGTACTTCTATTGGGCGTGTGTCAATGTGCTAACAATACAACCTTATATAAAGGACTGTAGTAGGGGGATTTGTTTGGCCTAAGAAGCGGCCAGGATATTTTGCATAAAGACAAACGCCCAACTAGGGCTGTTTGCTGAAATTCTTGCGCATTTATTCCATCAAAAGTGGGTTTATGTGGCCATGCTATCAATGTTGTGTGTGTATTCCTGTCTGAACACGCATTCATGGTTTGGGAGCATCTGTTGACCTACTTTTTGATCTAATTGCTTAATCGTGTACTCAGAAATGCAGCTTCCAGCAGAACATGGTCACCAATGTATGTGTGTGGATTGTGGGGTGGTGATGGGTGTTATAGTTTGAATATGTGTCTTTTTTTAAAAGGTTGGAATGCTTTGTAAGAATGACGGTTAAAGCGGAGTTCCACCCATAAGTGGAACTTCTGCTCGTTGTACTCCTCCCCCCTCTGATGCCACTTTTGTCACCCTTAGGGGGTGACGGGGGGGACATGATACCTGTCTTTCACAGGTATCCTGTTCCCACTTACGGGAGCCTCAGCCACGGGTATTGATGTCACCACCCGGCTCCCTCCTCCTTCCCTGGCTGCCAGGCCAGTAATAGAGAGGAGCGGAGCCTCGCGCATACGCAGTTTTTCAGGAGCAGTGATTTTAATAATGCTTAAAGTAATAAAAGTGAAACATTCCTTTGAATTTCATACCTGGGGTTGTCTATAGTATGTCTGTAAAGTAGCACATGTTTCCTGTGTTTATAACAGTCTCTGCACAAAATGACATTTTTAAAGGAAAAAAAGTAATTTAAAACTACTCGCGGCTATAATGAATTGTTGGGTCCCAGCAATACAGATAAAAGTAATTGAAAAAAAATGGCATGGGTTCCCCCTTAGTCCATTACCAGGCCCTTTGGGTCTTGTATAAATATTAAGGGGACCCCCAAACCATTTTTTTTTAAAAATGCGTGGGGGTTCCCCCCAAATTCCATATCAGGCCCTTCAGGTCTGGTATTGATATTAAGAGGAACCCTGCACCAATTTTTTTCAAATGTTGTAGGGGTCCCCCTCAAAATCCATACCAGACCCTTATCAGAGCACGCAACCTGGCAGGCTGCAGGAAAAGAGGGGGGGGGGACAAGAGAGCGTCCCCCCTCCTGAACCGTACCAGGCCACATGCCCTCAACTTGGGGAGGATGTCCCTGTGTTGATGGGGACAAGGGCCTCATCTCCACAACCCTTGCCCGTAGTTGTAGGGGTCTGTGGGCGGGGGGCTTATCAGAATCTGGAAGCCCCCTTTAACACAGAAGACAAGAGGGCACTCTTTACGTCTAGAGGAAAAGAGATTTCATCTCCAAATACGGAAAGGTTTCTTCACAGTAAGAGCTGTGAAAATGTGGAACAGACTCCCTCCAGACGTGGTTCTGGCCAGCTCAGTAGATTACTTTAAGAAAGGTCTGGATACCTTCCTAAATGTACAGAATATAACTGAGTACTGACATTTATAGGTAAAGTTGATCCAGGGTAAATCCGATTGCCTCTCGGGGGATCAGGAAGGAATTTTTCCCCCTGCTGTAGCAAATTGGATTATGCTCTGCTGGGGTTTTTTGCCTTCTTCTGGATCAACTGTGGGTATGGAGTTGGGTGTATGGGGTTGTATTGTGTTTTTTATTTTGTTTGTTTGTTTATTTATTTATTTATTTATTTATTTTTGTGGTTGAACTGGATGGACTTGTGTCTTTTTTCAACCTGACTAATTATGTAACAAAGGGGACCTCCAGATCTCGGCCCCCCTATGTGAATTGATAAGGGGTCCATTGTACCCCTACCATTTCACAAAAAAAGTGTCAACATTTTAAAAACCACAGGAGACAGCTTGGTACAAGTCCTTTATTAAAAATAAAAAATGGTTCCAGCGATGTAATCCATTCATTTAGATTTTTCATGTTCATGTCCAATAGACTTTAACCGTGTTCAAACACATTTTTTGCCTGTTCGCATGTTCTGTTGCAAACCGAATCAGGGGGTGTTCTGCTCATCCCTACTGACAGCTGATGGAAACATCCGCTGCGGTGCTGACATTACTGGACTACAGAACAGGTAAGTGTCCGATTATTAAAAGTCAGCAGCTGTAGTTTGTGCAGCTGCTGGCTTTTAATTTTTGCCGCAGTGGGCGGACCTCCGCTTTAAGTATGTTTCTATAATCTTCCAGATAAAAATGTGATGTGGCTTGGTGGGTGAGTAGTTGTATTATGAAATGTTATACACTGAAAGTAAAGCTGTGTTCACTGTTTTGCTAAATGTAGCACCATATATCCTGTAATTTTTTATGCCAGTAAATGTACCTAATTTTGTTTCTGCTGGCAAAATAAAAGTACATTATTGAGCTTGTTTGTTTTTTTCTCTTTTCTTTCTTCTTTTTAATTAGTTTTGGGGAAGTGCAATATCTTATACCCATAGAAATTATAAGATATAATTGTGCCACAAAAAAAAACAATAGCTTCAGCACACCTGCAAGTAAATGATAAAGGTGTTTAGGTGGTGACTTTATATATAACAGCTGTGGTAATGAATTCAGCTGGTGGATAGGCAGTGTTGTATGTATCAGCCCTGTTTCACATTGGTGGGATTTGACATGTATAATTTCTTGCCATTACCATGACCCATCACCAAAATGGCGATATCACGAACACTAGAGTTATCTGTTGTTTTTGTACTAGTAGTAGGGCCCAGATACAATGCACACTTTTTTTTTTTTAAGTGTCACTAAATCCACATCATAAAAAAAACTATCTGTATTCTGCAAAAAAAACTGGTTGATCCTGCTGCTCTTTATCTTCACCTTCTGTTCATGTCCCCAATTTAGCTAGGGATTTTGCAGCTGTAGTGGCAGCTCTGCACATGCTCAGTTTTCAGTGAGTTTCTATGCTGAGCATTTCCTCCCTATCACATCTGAGCAGCCCATGGGGCTATAGAGTCACACATATGGGTGTATACACAGTGGTAAATGACAGCCTACTCCCTCCCTCTGCCCACTAACCAGCTAAACACAATGAGGCAGGGATATTAGAGGTAGAATAATGGAGGCTTCACCTCCCTTTTATTCTAAGACAAAGCCTGTGACTGGCAGAAATTTGCCCACATGTTATTGCCAAAAAATATTGAAGGTTTGATTTCAAATATAACTTTGTATGACAATTTAAAACATTCATATTAATTTGTATTTTTTTTTTTTAACAGAAAAGTTTTATTGGTGTATAAAGCAGGTAATATAGTTCCATTCACAAAACGTTGAGGTATAGGATACACTGAAACAGCATATATAGAGCATTCACATTTCTGAACGGAGACAGATCAAACCGAACCTGAGGATTTAAATATCGACATATGCTCGATCACTGTCCAGGAGTTCTTGATCAAGGAGCTGAGGAAAAAGTGGTAACACATTCAAAAAAATAGATACTGTTCATAGTAATCACCGGTCCTTGGGAACCAGTACTGTTTAAAGGTGTCAGGATAAGTACTCACCGAGGCTGAGATGCCGAGGGCGGCTACCTTTGCGACTCTGTGCACTTTGCCCCTGAAGGTGGAGACAGCGGGGAAGGGCACAAAGAGGCACCGGTTACCAGCAGTGGATGATGGGTTGATAGTAGATCACTGGAGAACTGGTCAGCGAACACAGAGCAGGACCGTGGCAGGTACTAGCAGTGATTCAAGTGCAAGCAAAGTTCAGGAAACTGAGAGCTATTTCAAGTCAGGACTGTAAGCAGATCCGGGATGCAAGCCAATGGTCAGGGATTACAGAAGGTAGGAAGTCCGAGGTACAAGCCAGAGGTCAAAGGGGTAGAGACAGCAGCAGATCCGATGAAACAAGCCGGGGGGTCGGGTACAGGAGAAGGCGTAGAGAAGTCAGGTCCAATCCGGGTCAAAAACAGGTCAAGGTTCAGGTTTCAGGAATTGTTCAAAACAGGATAAGCTGACAACAAACCAGCAACCCACCATAAGCTTGGGGCTGGTTTAAATAGGCTGGGCTGAGCCTTGATTGGTGGATGCGCGCACAGGCGCCGTGGAACAGAACCACGCTGGAACACAGAGGCGGGCACGCGGCGTAGCGCAAATCGGCCGCTGGAGCTACTGGTTCCCTGACAGTGCCCCCCCCCAAGGGGCGGACTCCGGACGCCCAAGCTGGACATCAGTTCTGGGTGGTCTTGATGAAAGGCTCGAATTAGCCGCGGAGCATGCAAGTTCCTTGATGGTTCCAATGAATTATCTTCCGGAGGGTACCCCTTCCACTTGACCAGGTACTGAAGCTGTCTTCCTCTCTTTCTGCAACCCAGAATGGCCTCAACTTCAAATTCCATCTCACCTTCGACCTCAACTGGTGAGGGTGGAGATTCTTCTCTCTCGGGGAAGGACTCAGGAACGACAGGCTTCAATAAGGAGACATGGAAGACGGGATTAATTCTGTAAGAATTAGGTAGAGCTAACTTGAAAGCCACATCATTAATTTTCCGTTTGATTTTAAAAAGTCCGATCAACCTCGGACCTAACTTCCGAGAATGTATGTGTAACCTGAGGTTTGCGGCTGACAACCAGATTTTCTCCCCAATTTCAAAGGTCGGGCACTCCCTTTTCCTCCTATCAAAACATTTTTTGTGGTCCTCCTGAGCCTGATGCATCATCTCTTGGAGTTTCCTGAAGTTTAGTTAAACGGAGGTTATGTGCTCCTAAACGGCAGAAATGAAGGGTGAAACCCGAAGTTGGACCAAAATGGAGTTTGGTTGGTTGTGGAATGGATGGAATTGTTGTACGCAAACTCTGCGGATGGAAGTAGTGAGGACCAGTCATCTTGGGAAGCTGAACAGAAACAGCGGAGATATTGCTCCAGGGTCTGGTTCGTCCTCTGTCTGACCATTGCTCTGTGGGTGATAGGCTGATGAAAGACAAACGTTGATCTCTAGAGATTTACAGAGTTCTCTCCAAAATTTGGAAGTAAATTGTACGCCTCTGTCAGAGACGATGCTCTTGGGAGTTCCGTGAAGCCGGACAACTTCTCTAAAGAAAACTTTGGCTGTTTCTGTAGCAGAGGGGGTGCCCACCATGGGTAAGAAGTGTGCCATCTTGGAAAGCCGGTCGATGATTACAAAAATCGAGGTAAAACCCCCGGAAGGTGGGAGATCCACAATAAAGTCCATGGAGACTTCTGACCATGGTCGTTCAGGGATGGGCAGAGGCTTGAGTAACCCCCAACTCTTTGTGTTTGGCCCTTTGTTGCGTTGGCAACGAGTACATGCAGACACATAGGCTTTGCAATCCTGCCTCCAGCTTGGCCACCAGAAGGCGCGGGAGACCAGTTCTAATCTACGTTGTTTACCTAAGGCGTTTTTCCGGCGTAAAGTTAAACCACCAAAAAGCTGGTCTAAGTCGTTTAGGGTATGGATGTCGGAACTGCCGTCTGATTTTACGTTGTTTACGCAAGTCGTACGTGAATGGGGCTGGGTGTAAGTTCACGTCGTACGCATTGAGCCGTCGTATCTTAGGGAGTATATGCAACGTGATTCTGAGCATGCGCCGTTCGTATGGCCATGCATTTACATGGGGTCACGATTCATTTTAATACAACACGCCCACTACCTGCCTACTTTGAATTAGGCGGGCTTACGCCGGCCTATTTACGTTACGCTGGCGTAAATATGGGAGCAAGTGCTTTGTGAATACTCAGCTTGCCTCTCAATGTTACGTCGGCGTAGCGCATATGAGATGCGCTACGCCGGCACAAAGTTCCGCAAATGTACCTGAATCTGGTCCTAAATTTGTTAATTGATTTCTTAGCTGCACATTTTAGTCCAGCATTTAAAATATTGATTATTTTATTGTTGGATAGTTGGATATTAGCTAGATTATATATTCCATATAGTCGTTTTCCAGTCTTCTTTTTATGGATTCTAAGTCCCCCTCTACAACCTCTATGTCTGTTGATCTTTTGGTTAATGTGTGGTTGTTCCCTTTGGGGAGGGTTCCACCACCCTTGTTCTCTGAAATAGAGCTTGTCCCCTGGGGGTCTGCTGTTTCCTCTGTTGCCTCTCCATCCTCTTTGTATGCCCCTCCCCCCTCGCCCTAAAAAATAATAGTCCTTATTTTCATCAGGAACTATATGTGATGCTGATCTCACTTGGGGGTTCACAATATTCTGTGCGTACTGATGATGTGAATATGCATTTGAAACATTGTTTTTATAATTTTTTCTCCCTCTTTCCCCTCTTTGTCCACCTCTTCCCGTTTGTGTATTGGAGTAGAAGATCTGTGTCCATTGTGGAGTTTGGGGTTCGGTGTCAACCTCAATAGTATGGACAAGTCTCACTGGAGGAGGTGCCAGATTGAACTTCTCATCCACGTCTTTGGTGTCGATGGTATTTAATTGCCACAAATAAATACTGTTTGTCTTAAAGTCACACATATCTCTGTGGTATTTTTTTATTTCCTTTTTTTGTGTCTTTGTCTATTTTCTCAAATTTTTTCTTAATTTCTGTGTTGAAATTTAATGCTTGTGGTGTATCCTTAATCGGATCTATTTTAGTTTGTAAATCCGCTATCTTTAATTCCAATAATTTCATTTTTTGTTTTTTCCTTTTAAACGCAAGCTGTTGCAGTTTGAAACCTACACCAATAAAGAAATCAAGCCATTCATTTGTGGATTCCTCATCATTTAAGCTATCTTGTGGGGTTACTTCCCACCTGAGGCTTCTTATGATGATGTTATCCTTTATGTGCAGATATCCCACCAGGTGCGGATTTGTTTATCCAATGTGTAACCCAGTGTTGCTAATAACTGGCTATGGTCCACATAATCCACAGATGGTGCATTAGCAGTGAAAAGGGAGTCTAAATTGATTGTTCGGTTACTAATGAATTAAACCGTATCCATGGCTGCTTCGGTATTGGAAATGCAAATATCAGAAAAAGAGAAATAATAAACCAAAGTTCAGTATATCTCCCTCATCGCACACGGTAAATGACAATAAGAGCAAATAGCCGCTACTATAATAGTCTAAAAATATCAAAAAAGTATGTCAAAGTTATATACTAAAACATTAGCAGCGCTAGTAAAAGTAAAATGCATATGATAATAACAATCTGTGTTGCTTATAGTCCATTTAAAATGAAAACATGAAATTGATTCCACAAATAACAACATATAAAATATTATCAACTAGAAAAAATCCACCAAAAATTAGAATAGTGAAAACCCATTTAAAGCAGAAGGTGAAATGTGGAAAAATCCATTCATAGGGAAACAGCAGGATTAGCAAAAGTCCAAATCTGTGTTCACTCTCCTTCACCACACCGCATGTCTTAACACCCTCTTGGTATTCCACTTACCAGATTGCTCTGGATAATAGGCATATCACTCATAAGGTATAGTCAGAACACTGGTCAATAACCATCTAAATGTTGCTCATGACAAGCAGGTAAAAGAAAGGTATACATAGCGTAATCCCGTACAACACTATTTTATTCTTGTGACGGATCTCGAATACCCCAGGTGGGCACCCGCAGCCTGTAGATTCGCCATAACCAGCCCTTTACCCCTCAATCACGAGACAATCCACACAAGTGTTGAGGGTTAAAAATGCAGAGCATAAACTGTTTATTAAATCCAAGACATACAGTTTTACACACAGTTAGGGACACTCCCCTTAGCCTTGTCAAAGAGGGGAGGGGGACAAGGAACAACCAATGGGAACTGAACATTTGTACATTGAAACAGGCTACAGATAAACATAATGAGATTATGGTAAGCAGGCGGCAGCCTCTCAATACACATCCCCTGCGGAGACGTCTCCAGTCCAGACCATTGTCTATGTGCAATGAACCAAGGCAATTAGACACAGCAACAAGGCGGGGGGGAATGGGGGAGAGGGGCTGTAGCATTACATTACATTATCTCAATGCCAGCTTGTCTATAGGTCTCCAGTATCTCCTGGGCCATAATCTGTGGGTAACAGGCCCGCCCACAGTCCCTTGCAAAACACACAGTGACAGTGGGTTCTGTCACAATTCTTTTAAAATATCTCACAATAACACACTTACAAAGCATAAGATAAACAAGGGCACGTAACACATCAATAAGGTAGCCGTCCGTGCTTTCTTATCTAACTTCTTCACTGCTCCCGAAGTGATCCCGGGTAAGGAAGACGAAGAAAAGCCAGCACTGTGAATTGCTGCTTAGTGATGTCCTGATGCGTTTCTGTCATCACTTTCGTCAAAAGGGCGTAGCTAGGCAGCACAGCTCTAAACATTAAATACACACGCCACACCGAGACTCACTCCCCAGGAGGCGGCATGTATGTAAATTTGTTCACGGTGCATCTCACCAGTAACTCAGATGATGTATGTATTACTATGTATCCACACAATAGTTTTTGCTAGATTGCATCACTACTTTATGTGTACTCGTGATAAAATCATAGGCGCATATACTGCCTAAAGAAACAAGTAATTATTACTGATCTGAAAATCGCAATAAGCGTTTATTGATTGGTTTGCGCAAAAGTTATAGCGTCTACAAAATAGGGGATAGTTTTATGGCATTTTTATTATTATAATTTTTTTTACTAGTAATGGTGGCGATCAGCGATTTTTATCGTGACTGCGACATTATGGCGGACACATCAGACACTTTTGACACTATTTTGGGACCATTGTCAATTTTTCAGAGATCAGTGTTATAAAAATGCACTGATTACTGTGAAAATTACACTGGCAGTGAAGGGGTTAACCTGTGGTGTAACCTGATGCTGAAGGTGTTAAGTGTTTCCTAGTGAGTGATTCTAACTGTTAGGGGGCATGGCTTGGCATGTGACATCACTGATCGTTGTTCCCTATGACAGGGAACAGACGATCAGTGACAATCTCACTATGAAGAACGGGGAAAGGTTTGTTTACACTTACCTCTCCCCCTTCTTCAGCTCTGTGACCCGATCGCTGGACACTGTCGGCGATCGGGTCTGCGGGTCACGCAAGCCCGGTCAAGGAGCTCAGGACCGCGTGACCCACAGCTGGGCTCTTAAAGGCAACGTACCAGCTGTACGTGCTTATACCCAGTCGTGCCGCTCTGCCGACGTATATCGTTGTGCGGCGGTCGTTAAGAAGATAAGCACCCACTAACTAGTAAGCGGTCTCAGTGACAATCTGCAACTTTCATTGCCATGTTAATCATGTGCAATGACGCTATTAAGCAGGAAGCACTTTCACTTTGACCTAAAACATAAAATGCATATAACTGGCATAACATTGAGCATAATTAGCTTATTAGTATGCAAATAAAAGCAACCTAAATTAAAATGTAAAGCAGTATGAAGATAGGTACCATTTGAGTCCTTATCCAATATCTACTTCTAATAGATATGAAAAGTTGAATTATCATAATGACGGTACCCCCAAGCAAAGCAAGCCTTTTTTAGGGCGAGGGGGAGGGGCATACAAAGAGGATGGAGAGGCAACAGAGGAAACAGCATACCCCCAGGGGACAAGCTCTATTTCAGAGAACAAGGATTGTGGAACCCTCCCCAAAGGGAACAACCACCCAATCTTCCATTAAAAGATCAACAGACATAGAGGTCGTAGAGGGGGACTTAGAATCCAAAAAAAGAAGACGGGAAAACGACTAGATGGAATATATAATCTAGCTAATATCCAACTCAACAATAAAGAAATCAATATTTTAAATGCTGGGCTAAAATGTGCATCTAAGAAATAAATTTACAAATTTAGTATCTATATAGAAGTCCATAAATATATACGAAAAATAATATGAAAAGATATTTTTTGGGCCTCAATGCAGTCACCACAAACAAGATTGACCATACCACACTGGGTATAGATTGCGGTTTGAAGAATAAGTCGCTATTTAACCCACCACAACCCTCTAATAAACATGTGGATGTTTTTAAGAAGATGCTTTTAAAAGATGTTGAAACATTGGTACCAAAAAAGCAAGTGAACCCTAAGTATATTGAAGATGGTCTGAAATCTTTGGAAAAAAAGGAAAGATGTTATTATAAGACCTGCAGACAAAGGAGGGGGTGTTGTTATTTTGGAAAGTTATTTTTTTATCATACTCAGTTGACCAATATGTTATCTGACCAAAACACTTACCTACAATTAACCATAGATCCTACCGATGATTACCGGAAAGATTTGACTATTCTGGGTGAATATGGATACAGTATGAGGGTAATGAACAAAAAAGAAAAACGGTATTTAAACCCAAGTTTTAGCCGTGTACAAACTATATACACATTACTGAAGGTGCATAAAGATCTCCATAATCCACCTGCCAGACCGATAGTTAACAATATTAAAATCGGTATCATCCAGATTAGGACAATATTTAGACAACTTCCTACAAAACAGCGTGGTGGAAACAAGAGCTTATTTGAAGGATACAATTTCTTCAACTCTTGAATGGTCTGAATATTCCAAAGGACAATGATGTGTTTTTGGTCACGGCCGACGTCCCATCACTATACACAGTGATAAACCACGATGATGCCTACTATCCCTAAATTGGGCTTTAAGCAAGAGGGACGATCTACCAATTCTTCAAAAGAAGTTCATGGAGATCGCCCTAGACTATTGCCTAAGTCACAATTACTTCTGGTATTCTGGTAAATTTTATACGCAAATTAAAGGAGTAGCTATGGGCGCTAAGTTCCCACCATTCATAGCTAATCTGTCTATGAGTGTCTGGGAAGACAAATCAATATACAGTCAACAGAGGAATGAGCTACTTTTTTATAAAAGGTATATAGACGATCTGTTTTTGATATGGGTGGGTTCCGAATCCTCTTTAGAATTGTTTAATATTGACCTTAATAAAACACAAATAATATTAAGCTTGAATGTAAGTGGAGCCGTGAATCAATTAATTATTTTGATGTCACAGTAATGCTCACAAACCAACAGATTACAACCAAGTGTTTCTTCAAACCAACTGATCGCAATAGTTATCTTTCAATACATAGCGGACACCACCCCACATGGTTGAAGAACATTCCGAAGGGTCAATTTACGAGAGTGCGGAGGAACTGAACCCTTGACAATGATTATTTAGAACAAGCACACGTCTTGAAATGCCGTTTTATAGAGAAAGTGTACAATACAGATAACTTGGAAAGAACGATACAAGGGACACATAATGTACCCCAAAGCAACTGTTTGACCGACAGACCAAAACACAACACCAATAACCATGAATGGGGTTTTATTAGTGGGTACCATGCCCAGTATAAAGATGTTGAAGCAATTTTTTAAAAATATTGGTCATTATTAACAACAGATACAATTTTAACTCGAGCAATTCCTGATCAGCCAATTTTTATTTATAAAAAAGGGGAAATCATTTGGTGATAAGATTGATAAGATTGTTAAGAAAATTCTGAATCTCCCCACCAGACCAACCATGTTTTGGGACAATCCCTGTTTTTTTGCTTGTCGCAGGTGCTTATAATGCCGACAAGTGCACACAAGGTTGCAAAATCTAACAGAATTTCAAAAAACTTTCAAAATTAAAGATTTAATTTCATGCATGACCACTCAGTGGTATATGCCCCTATGTGCTAATGCAATCTGGTGTATATCGGACGTACCAAACGTACTTTAGGAAAAAGGGTGTCCGAACACATTAACAACATTAAAAACGGCTATAAAGATCATAGCGTTTCATTGCACTTCAGAACCAAACATAAACGCGATCCTTCTGGATTAAAGTTTTGGGTTGTGGAAAAATTACACCCAGATTGGCAAAGGTGCAATAAGATCAGAGAATTATCCAAGTGTGAGACCAAATGGTTATATTTAACTGATTCATTGAGTTCTAAGGTATGAATGTTGAGTTGGACTTTAATTGTTTCATCAGTAACATTTTTATATATATTTTTAATAGTTTTAATACATTTTAAGATATTCATTTATTTTAGATATTATTTTATGTATTTTTAAACATATATTAATTATATTCAATGCATTTATCATTTAATGACAGTGGATATTTTAAATATGCTCTATAATTATCATGATTTGCTGCTCAGTAACCTATGCTGAAAATGCGACTGCTTTACATTTAATTTAGGTTGCTTTCATTTTGAAGAGGTTAGATAAGAAAGCACGGCTACCTTGTTTTTTTTATAATTCTTTATTTTATATATCTTTTTCTTTTATCATATACAGAAAATAAAATACAGCCATTTCAATTTCCTCAATGACATAACATCCATTTTTAACATTAACTAAATATCTCATGTTCCATATTTTGAATATCTGCGTTTTATATCATATCAATTTTTCCTTTCCTTAATTGTAGTGCAATCTTTTACATATTCTTACTACCCTCCACTACAATCTTCGAGAGAGCATCTTTACCATCAAAGAGCAATAGTTTCCCCCCCACCCCCCCCACAAAAAAAAAAAAAAAGAAAAAAGAAGAAAAAAAGAAACAGATTCTCCCCCCTTTCTCCAGCCTCTCCCGCCCCCCCTAGTTATCACAACCCCCATATTCAATATATGGGGTCCAAGTCCTCAAATACTCCTCCTCTCGCTCCCTGAGTCCCATGGTAAGATTTTCCATCAACTGAATCTCATTTATTCTGCTAAACCATTGTGTTTTTGTTGGAGGAATCGTGCTCTTCCATAAGATTGGTATGCACGCCTTCGCTGCCGTTAATAAATGTCTTAATAAGGATTGTTTATACTTTTCCAGAGACAGTGAAATATCAAAGAGCAGAAATGCTGCTGGTCTATCACCTAGATTTACCCCAGTAATCTCTCGAATAGTCTCCGAGACCATATCCCAAAATTCCTTTAATTTTTGACAGCTCCAAAAAATGTGTATCATGGTCCCTTCTTCTTTCTGGCATCTCCAGCACATACTTGATGTATTCGGGAAGATCCGATTCAATAACTTCGGTGTCCTGTACCACCTGGTCAGTACTTTGTAACCCCCCTCCTGGTATCTGGATGCAATTGACGCTTTATGTATAAATGAAAAGATCTTGTTTTTCTGTTTCTCTGAAAACTTTATGCCCAAGTCCCTTTCCCATGCCTGTATAAAAACGAATTCTTGGGGTGCACTAGAGTCAATCAATAAATTGTACATATATGATAACATGTGTCTCTTTGGTTCTTTCTTTAAGCAGATTTCTTCAAATTTCGACGGTGGTCCTATCTCCTCCTCTCGGATTTTTAGAGAACCTACCTTGTTGATGTGTTACATGCCATCATTTATCTTATGCTTTGTAAGTGTGTTATTGTGAGATATTTTAAAAGAATAAAATAGTGTTGTACTGGATTACGCTATTGGCACCTTTCTTTTACCTGCTTGTCATGAGCAACATTTAGATTAGTGGTCTCAAAGTACCGGCCCGCGGTCCATTTGCGGCCCGCGGACCAGTTATAAATGGCCCGCAGGCAGGGTGGAAGTTTTTTTTTGTGAGCTGGCGTCATCTGGTGGTGAGCCGTTGGTATTACAAGTTATTACCACCAGATGTGAGCTGGTGCCATCTGGTGGTGGCCGTTGGTATTACAAGTTAAGCATTACAAGTTAAACAGCAATTCTAATGTCATTTTACACTATTTTCACTGCCATATTCTTCCCTCTAATTAGAACCCCCAAACATTATATATATTTTTTATCCTAACACCCTAGAGAATAAAATAGCGATCGTTGCAATACTTTCTGTTACGCCGTATTTGCGCAGCGGTCTTACAAGCTCACTTTTTTGGGAAAAAATTACACTTTTTTTAATTAAAAAATAAGACAACAGTAAAGTTATCCCCATTTTTTTTAATATTATGAAAGATAATGTTACGCCGAGTAAATTCATACCCAACATGTCACGCTTCAAAATTGTGTCCGCTTGTGAAATGCCGACAAACTTTTTTACCCTTTAAAATCTTCATAGGCGACGTTTAAAAAAAAAACTACAGGTTGCATGTTTTAAGTTACAGAGGAGCTAGAATTATTGCTCTCACTCTACCAATCGTGGCGATACCTCACATGTGTGGTTTGAACACCGTTTACATATGCGGGCGCTGCTCACGTATGTGTTCGCTTCTGCGCGCAAGCTCGTCGGGACGGGGTGCGTTTTCTGGCTCCTAACTTTTTTAGCTGGCTCCTAGATTCCAAGCAAATTTGTCAAACCCTGACTTACACCAGTGCTGGTGGTAATAATGTGCTCGCTGACACCAGTGCTGGGGGTTAATAATGTGTTTGCTGACACCAGTACTGTTGTTTTTGAAGTTTGAAAGTTTGCATGCGGCCCCCCATGGCATATGAAAACTTGTCTTGTGGCCCTCAGGTAATTTGAGTTTGAGACCCCTGATTTAGATGGTTATTGACCAGCGCAAGGGCGGATCCAGAGTCTAGTCTCGGGAGGGGCACTGCCAGAAAATAAGGTGTTGCCTACAGAACTGTATTTAACGTATCGTACAGTCCTAACCTTGTTTAAAACAGTGGCACGTTTATCATTCCATTAGATTGGATTATTACATTACAAACAGACAGGATAGGTTTAACCACATATAACTTTATTATTACAAAGATAATAAGCAGTTTGTACACTTATAACAGAATATTCCCAGACAAAATGTTCACAAACAATATAAAATTATGTGTAAAAAAACAAACAGCAGAACTCAAACATTATCACTCTCCATTGTCTCCAAACATACACAACAACAGAAACATTTTATTTGTAAGTTACATAACATGAAAAATTCACAGAATCAGCTCAAGTCTTCGTTTTCCTTGTTTGGAAAACAGCTCGATAACTCGGTCAGTATTCACAAGATTATCTCTATGAATGTAAAGTAAACACAAGCCATTTAACCGGTCCTCCACCATTCGTGACCGAAGCCATGTTTTAACACAACGGAGGGTTGAGAAAGATCTCTCTGCTGTGGCCACACTTACAGGGAGAGTTGCCAAGATCAGAAGTAAACTTCTGATGGTTGGGAAGAGGTCTTGGTCACACAAGTCCAACACTTCAAGAACTGTTTTTGGAATTTCCTTCTATTGTGACAACTCTCGTTTCCACTTTGTAAGCCAGATACTTAGTTCTCCCTGCAGCAATGTCTCCATTATCTTCTGATTACCATCAGCTACAAGAGTGTGGAAACGCTGTGTGAATGATTGCACAGCCACAGGAACCATGGTTTCCATTTTTTTTCAAAAAGTACTGCTGGCATCAACATTTGAATCTGGAAACACTGCATCGAAATTTTCTGGAAAACAAGTTTTTAAATCATTAATAATGTTGTCCAGCAAGGGGATATACAATGATTTCCTGTAGTATTCCTCAGTTGATTCTACATTGTAATTGAATCTGTGCACTTGCCTGCCTACAAGACGTGGCAATTTTAGTTCTACCCCAAGTTCTGATGCCAATTCTGTAGCCTCCATATGCAAGGTGGAAAAAGTGCCATCAGCGTTACATCCCATATTCTCCATAGTTGCCATGGTATCAGTCAAACAGTCAGATGCGCTTGTCAAATCAATTGTTGGGGATTGAAGGAAGCGACTCAGAGGAAGGGTTACTTTCAGAACACTGATGAGTGAAACCAAGGAAAAAATTAATTCTGCACTGCACAGAGAATGGATGAGAGTACATGCTGTTGAGCTAGTGCTTGAGCATTTCCATTGAGATATTGCAGATAGTGCACTCACCACTTTTACAAGTCCATTTCGAAATCTAATGAGAGAATCATGGCGTTCTACCCATCTAGTTTCACAAAGACTGGTAAGCTGAGAGCCTAACTCCTGCTTTAAAATAAAATGACGCTTTGCTGATTGGTTAAAGAATTAAATGGTTGATTTAACCACTGCTACTGCATTGCGAACTGCTGACACCTGTGAGGACTTTGAAATTGAATTGTTCAGACAATGATTGTAGCAAGGACATCTGCAACTGTTGGGTGCTAAACAGAGAATCTCTGATACAGCACCAGCCACCTCTGAAGACATAACACTGCAACTGTCTGTTCCAATGCCAACACAATGAGTGATGTCCAGGGAGAGGTCTTTAATTAGTTGGACAACCATCTGGCCTAAAACCTTTCCTGTAAGCCTTGGTTCTGAACCTGAACTATCAATTCCCGATTCCTTCTGGGTTGCAAATTGATAAGCATCTACAAATTTCATGAAATCCTCACGAATCGATCCATTGTAGACATATCTAAAATTGAGTGTAAGTTGTTCGGTATGTGATATGTCTGTAGTTTCATCAAATATTATGCTAAAATAGCAAGCCTCTTTAATTCTGGCTACAATGACATTGGTGATTTCATCACCACAACACCCGATCAAATCATTTTGTGTGGATTTTGAAATATATGTAGCGCGAGACGATGCAGTAAGGAGGTGCTTCTCTAATATTTTGTCTCCAGATGCAACACGGTACCTCAGCAATTCCCGAAAGTTTCCTTCATTCACCTCTGGGGTGGAGTCATCCATTAAAGCACCATCATCTCGGTGGCCACGCAGAGGTATATTTTGTCTACCCAAGAATATAATTGACTCAACGATAGGACGAATTCGCTCTCGGTTCTCTTTCACTTTTTGAAGACGATGCAGTTTATTTGATTAACAATTTCATTTTCCGGTGCATGGTAGGTTTTTAAAAATGCATTTCCTTCAAATACACTCTTCTGGTGATAAACAAGCCTTGCATGGACTTCCAAATCTCCATCCTTGCCCTTAAGCTTTTTAAAATTAGTAAGGGGCTCCATTACCAATTTTCCAAGGGCCATGCATTTGTTATGACCACCTTTACGATGTTGCGCAAACAATGGACAGTACTTGCAAAACAATCCCTTTTTGGCAGGTGAATACACAAGCCAAGGAAAACTGTCAATATGTTGTTTTGACAAGTATCGCTTTATTTCCCGAGTTTCTCCATTCTTGGAAGTCATGTTCTGAACAGAGAATGGTAATTCATATCCAGGAGGAGGTTGCCATGGATTTTCCAATAGCAAGCATTTGGTGTAGTCATTGATTTTTTCCCCAAGATGTGTGCCAATGTCATTAATTAAGATACTGCTGGTTTGAGGTGGGGTATCAACAGGCAGTGGCGACACATTAGGATCTGTTTCACAGATATTGGCTCTACAAATGTACCAGAAGAGGATGGGGACGGGATAGTGTCAATTTCCATACTTGAAGTGCTTTCAGAGACTGCAGACATGATACAAGAGACAATCATAGACTGCAGACATGATACAAGAGACGATCATAGACTTCAGACATGATACAAGAGACGATCATAGACCGCAGACATGATACAAGAGACGATCATAGACCGCAGACATGATACAAGAGACGATCAGAGACTGCAGACATGATACAAGAGATGATCAGAGACTGCAGACACGATACAAGAGACGATCATAGACTGCAGACATCATACTAGAGATGATCATAGACTGCAGAGTGCAGACACGATACAAGAGACGATCAGAGGCTGCAGACATGATACAAGAGATGATCAGAGACTGCAGACATGATACAAGAGATGACCATAGACTGCAGACATGATACAAGAGATGACCATAGACTGCAGACATGATACAAGAGACGGTCAGAGACTGCAGACATGATACAAGAGATCAATGCATCAATGTAGCCTAACCAGTGACCATCAAATGCAGCCTTATCAGTTCCCAACAGCAATAAAAATTGTCAGCTCTAAGAAAAATGGAAGGGGATCTGTACTATTCTGTGTAGGCAAATTGAATCAGAAGTAGTTGGGTGTAAACAGAGAGCAGAGTCCGTTTACACCCAGCCGCTCATAGAGTAGAGCAGGCTTAGTCTGTGTTTGCTCTTCAGAAACTTGGCGGATACAGATGTGTCATCCACCTACTATGCTCCAATCAACAGGGGATCTGTCAGCCAATCCCCTGCTGATTGAAACAGAATCCGCCCCGTGTGAAAGGAGCATAAGGTTCTTCCTAACAGCATAACATAACATAACATAACAGCAACATTGGTTACATTGTTTTCCTTATAAACTCATCTGTTCTGTTTCCTTTAGGCTATAAACTTTTGTACCATGAAATACCATAAAATATTGCATGGAGACCCTGAAAATTTTAGTGGCCTAAAGAATAAGTCGATCTTCAACCCTCAAAATCCAAGCAACCACTACATTGAGGTCTTTAAAAGTTTGGTATTGACGATTCCAAGAAAAATATTTAATCCTGAACACATCAGAGAAGGTATAAGATCTCTGGAAGAAAGAAAAGATATAATTATTCATCCTGCAGGAAAGGGGGAGGGTTGTGGTGATGGACAAGTCTTTCTACCACAACCAATTGGGTGAATTATTGGGAGATCAAATCACCTATAAAAAACTAACATCCGACCCTACAGATACAGTACACAATTGAACCCTTTGGTGGAATGGGGCTTTGGAATCAATGCCCTTAATTCTAAAGAGAGACATTATCTGGTCCCGAGTACGTGTAGGATTCTGATAATCTACACGCTACAAAAATCCATAAGAACACACAAATTGCCCCAGCACGTCCCATTGTTAATGGCATTGGGTCAGTAATGGCATGATTAGGGGAATATTTGGACAAATTTCTCCAACCCAGTGTTAAATTAACAAAAGCATATCTAAAGTATACTTCTAAGTTGTTACAGCTTTTGGAAGAGTCCTACTGGTGGCTGATATCTGCTCGTTGTATACCGTCATTCAGCACAACAATGCTGTGCTAGCCCTGAATTGGGTGATGAACCGAAGGGATGACATCCCACATATAGAAAAATATTTTTTGGGACAGACACTTGATTATTGTATGTCACACAACTATTTTTGGTTGAATGGACATTTCTTCTCGCAACAAGTTGGTGTGGCTATGGGAGCCAAATATGCTCCCAGCCTAGCCAACTTGTTTATGGCTGAGTGGAAGGACAGATATGTGTTCAGTAAAAGATGTCCCCAGCTGAAATTCTACCGTATGTTTATAGATGACCTCCTATTCATCTGAGAAGGTTCGCAAGAATCAGCTGTGAAATTTTTGGGAGACCTGAATAAGAATACAAATAACATCAAGTTGGATTATCAGATCAGCGACAAAATGATTAACTTCCTGGATGTAACTATTGAAAAAAATTGCAATAGACAAAGTGCTAAAGTATACTTCAAGCCAATGGACCGCAATAGCTACTTGTCGATCAGAAGTGGTCATCACCCTGAATGTATAAGAAATATCCCCAAGGGACAAATGCTACGAGTCCGACGTAATTGCACTAAAACCGAGGATTACTATGAGCAGGTGAATTTTCTTAAGGATACATTTTTGCAGAAGGGATATACGGAAGATACTTTGAACAAAATAATCCAGGAAGTGTCTGAGATCCCTAGGAACCAATGTCTAAAGAAGAATAGGGAGGTCCAAACATCAAATAACCAACACCAATTGGAGTTCATATCCAACTTCCATTGCCAGTATAGAGGAATAGAAAACATCTACAAGAAGCACTGGCATATGGTATGTAGGGACAGACATCTAGGGGAGATAATGACGAACCAGCCCAAATTTATCTACAGGAGAGCCCCAAATTTTGGGGACCAGATGGTGAAGAAAAATCTTAGTCCCCCTGGTCAACAAACACAAAAAATCAGCTTAAAAAGCTTTTCCCCTGCAGAAAATGTATCTGTTGCAGAACGGTTAAGGTTAGCAACAGGGGGATGACAAAAATCATGAACAGAGATGATGAAACTTTTGAGCTTAAGGAGTTTATCACTTGCGATTCCTCGCATGTGGTATATTTGATGTGGTGCCCATGTGGGTTATTATATGTAGGAAGAACCAAAAGACTCTTAAAAGTTTGCATAGCAGAACATTTGGCGAACATAAAAAAGGGCTTTAGGTTCCATAGTGTATCCCTGCTTTTTAAAGAGAAACATGCCTAGGATCCATCATTATTACAATTTTGTGGGATAGATTGTTAGAACCCCTCCAAGATGGGTAGATGCAGAGTAAGGGATCTATCCCAAAGGGAAATTTATGGATCTTTTTGTTGAAGTGTTTTGCCCCTATGGGGTTAAACATTGAGGTAGACCTCAATTGTTTTATTAATAATTTTTAAAACAATCTGTATATCTATAACAATAGTTAAAAAGTGGGAGTTGCGCTCAAAATAATAATAAATGAGTGACCATATATAAATAAAAATAAAAATAAAAAATCGCTGAGCCAGAGTCAGCTCAATCAAAAAAACAAAATGTAGAGTATAAAAACTCAATGTGTGTTCATAAACAAATCAATAAGAAATATATATTATAAAATTGAAAAAAGTCCCCAAAAGAAAGTCCAAAAACACTAGGAAGTGAATCCAAATCTGTGGTTTAAAGTTGGGACAATATCCAAGTGAAAGAATTCAGGCTTGACCCTTACCAGAAGTATAGATCCCAGGGGATCAAGAAGAGCCATCCATACTGTAGCCACAAATATGTGGAGCGGTCCTATGTGGAGCGATACAGGGGTTCCTACTTCCGTAGACTCAGCCCAGTGAGAAGTAAAAGGAAAAAAAAGGAAAACAAAAATAGTGCAAAAACGGATGATAAGCAGACACAGACTAACTCCCAGTGGCTAAAGTTGACAGACACTGTGCAGTAAAGCTGGGGTCCCACCACCAAACGAACACACTGACCCTTACCAAAGATAAGCGACCCTCAAAGGATCAGTTTTGCATGTCAGTGTGTAACGATCTACAGCAGGAAGGCGCTTGTCAAGCAGGTCATTTTGATCCAGAGGTCAGGTAACCAGGAAACATGAAAATTCATAGTGAAATACCATCAAAGTTTAATTAAAAAAGAAAGTAGAGCACTTACAATTAAAAAGGTTCAATGCAGCAGAGATAAAATGTAGCCGGCCGGCAAACAAACAAACGAGGCACGTCCTCTGTACGCGATGACGTCAGCATAACAATGTTGACACTGTTGTATTAAGTTCATACCATAATAGGGTTCATTACTGTGCAGTTTTGAGGAGCAATATTGTTATTTTAGAAAACTAGGAAAATGTTCTTTTCGTATATAGTTTTAATATATACTTTTTTTTAGATATTATGTTCACTATAAGGTCATTAGCATGTAAATACAGCCATATGGAGTTTAATCTTTACCGTAGTCGAATTTTAATATTTCAATATTTTATAGACTCATACACTCTGTTGAAAAGCGGAGGGGGAGATAGGAGTTCAATTATTGATGACACCTACCAGTGGTTGTCTAATAGTTAATGACATAAACACCACTCCATCCGCGGACTTTACAGTTGTTTAAAGCACTCTTATAGTTTTCATCAGTGTCATGATATTAATAATACAGGTACACAGAGATAGTATCAGGGTCAGCCATTAAGTGTGATTTTAGATAAATGGGCACTTTAAATTTCGAGCCATGAATCTGATCAATTATTGTTAATTTTTCATTTTTAAATATATTTTTAATATGCTTGATAAGGTTGAGGTTTATTTTAGTCTTAGTAAGGAGCTATATTCATGGATGTAGTGTGGTGCGCTGCTGAGGAGTGGTGCTGTAATGCGAATATGGGTGGCTATGTTTGCAAGGCTCACTACAAGTACAGTATATACTAATTATGCACTACCAACATGTGAGTCTTATATATTAGTTTGTCTCCTTGTCATTGCATATGACCTGTTTAAATGGCTGGGGCTTTGCGGACACGGGGACATGGAGTGTGTGCAGGCGCATTATAGAGACCCATGTGTCTGTTAGAAAGGGGAGTACAAAAGAAATGATTGCCGTGCCGTACAGCCAATCACATGAGTAAGTCAATGTGACAAAACATGTCTGGGGCGTGGCTGTACGGCAATCATCACTGACGTGTGACACCTAAGTAGAAAGTGGAATACCGACACCGCGATCTAATGCTGCGGAGTGGGTGAGAGCGAGATATCGAGTGCACACTTCAGATTCGCCATGACCACAGTGCACCGCTGTGCTATTACTTGCAAGATTTGCTGTGATTTTCACGTTTTGCTGATTTTTTAAGTTGGAAATGTGAGTGTGTTTTAAATAAACTGGTTGAAATATTATCACATGTGGAGAGATCCTGTTAATCCTCGCCTATGGGCTGGAAAATCTAGACAGGCCTGCAGATTACCATCCCCCTCTGACAGACTGATAGCAGCCTCACAGGATGAATCTGTACCCCTGTCAGGCTTTGCTGCCTCTCCCAGTCCTGCAGCTCCTGCTTATGTCACTGAAGACGCTATGAAAGCTGCCTTGGATGGCTTAGAAGGAACGATTGCTACATTAATCGGAACCTCCTTGAAAAGTAGCAGAAAGCGGGGTAAATCCCCTTCCTCTGCTCTGGGTTCCTTATCAGAAGAACATTCTGATGGTGAGATGTCCCTATCTGCAGATGGCTGTCAGGAGCAGTCTGAGGTTTTAGAGGATGAGGAAAAGATCTCTTCTACCTCTCAAGTGCTTAAGATGCAGGTGCAATATTATACAGAGTTGGTGCATACCACATACAAATTGCCCTCTGCTGAAGCTGCCATAACCTTTGTTTCCTCCTTGGGATCCTGGAAATCCCCACAGGCTGCATACTCCTTCCCAACTCATCCTCTGTCGGAGAAGTTGATGTATGATGACTGGGCTCACCCAGATAAACAGTTTTCTCCTCCCAAGAGGTTTTCTCTTTAATACCCAGTGGAGGAAGGATTCACCAGGAAATGGGGGGTTCCGGCTATAGACGCAGCTATTTCTTGTACAAAATAAAGCCTGACCTGTCCCATGGACAATGCTCAGGGCTTTAAAGATCTGACTGATAAGAAGCTGGAATCTTAGCCTCCTTCTCTATCGCTGGTGCTGTGGTCCAGCCTGCTGTTGCAGCAATTGGCATGTGGCAGTTCCTCAGAGATCAAATGAAACAGGTGGTTAACCTCTTCCCTGCAAAGGAAGTTGAGTTTTATTCAGACCTTCCTTAGGCTCTGTGTTTTGCGGTTGATGTGATTATGGACTCTGTTCAACAAGCATCCCGCCTGAATCTCTTGCTGGTACACATGTGCAGGTTTCTTTGGTTAAAGCATTGGAAGCCAAGCTTTCTTGCAAAAGATACTTGGCAGCGTTTCCGTTTCATGGAGAACGCCTATTTGGGGATGATTTTGACAAACATATCCAAAAGATTACCGAAGGAAAATCTACTTTGTTACCGATTAAAAGGAAGAGTAATCGTCCCTCATTTAAACATTCTCTTTCCCCAGCCCCTGGAACTTCGACTTCCAGGCAGTGGCAACGGCCTCCCCAGTCAAATACTAGGGGAAAGGCTCAGAGCCAAGCCCAAGGGCAGAAAAGATCTTGGGGTTCGAGATCTGCTAAGCAGAACCCCAAAACTTCCCTTTGAAGGGGCGCCCCCACTTGGCCGAGTGCGGGGAAGGCTGCTGCATTTTGCAGATACCTGGCGGGAAGAAGTTCAGGACGAATTGGTTGTCTCCACAGTATCTCTAGGCTACAAGCTAGAGTTCCAGGAGCTTCCGCCTTCCCGTTTTCTGAGATCAAAAATCTCCAAAAATCCAGAAAAGAGGAGACCTTTAATTTTGGCCTTGGGGCGCCTGTTGGCCCATGGGGTGATCATAGAAGCTGCCCCAGAAGAGCAAGGCTCAGGTTTCTACTCAAACCTTTTTACGGTTCCAAAACCAAACGGGGGTGTCAGACCTATTCTGGATCTCAAAGACCTAAATCAGTTCCTAAACATTCGCTCATTCCACATGGAGTCTGTCCGCTCGGTGGTCTCCACCCTTCAGGGAGGAGAGTTTCTGGCATCTATAGACATCAAAGATGCATATCTACACGTGCCAACTTTTCCCGCTCACCAAAAGTTTCAAAGGTTTGCAGTGGATCAGCGCCACTTTCAGTTTGTTGCACTCCCATTCGGTCTGGCTAACGCACCTTGATTATTCACAAAGGTGCTAGCCCCGCCCCTGGAGAAGCTAAGGGCATGGGGCATAGCGATAACAGCTTATCTGGACGATCTACTGCTCATAGATCAGTCTGTAGCACACCTAGACCGCAATGTGCGCAGCACAGTGGAGTATTTAAAATACCTAGGCCGGGTCCTCAATTGGGAGAAATCCTCCTTACAGCCCCAAAGAAGGCTGGAGTATTTGGGCGTGGTTATTGACACAGTCCAAAACAGGGTATTTTTACTTGAGTCAAAGGCCAGGGCCTTAAAAGAGTTGGTCCAAGTGGTCAAGGCAAAGAGGAGGCCTTCCATTTGCCTTTGCATGAGATTGTTGGGGAAGATGGTAGCCTCATTCAAGGCTGTTCCTTATGCCCAGTTTCATTCAAGACCATTGCAGAGCAACATCCTGTCTGCTTGGAACAAAAGGGTTCAAGCCTTGGACTTTCCAATGCACCTGTCACCGTGGGTTCAACTGAGCCTCAATTGGTGGTTGCTCCCTCAGAATCTGTTAAAGGGAAAATCCTTTATTCTGGTTACTTGGAAGATCGTAACCACAGATGCCAGCCTTTTATGCTGGGGGGGCAGTCCTGGAACAAGGTGGTCCAGAGTCGAAAAGCTCCTGCCCATCAACATTCTGGAGATATGGGCAATTCGTCTAGCCCTCAGGGCCTGGACTTACAGGTTGCAGGGTTGTCTCATTCGTATACAGTCCGACAATGTCATGGCAGTGGCTTATATCAATTATCAAGGAGGCACCAGAAGTCTGAATGCCAAAAAGGAGGTGAATTACATTTTTTCTTGGATGGAAACGCATGTCCCCTGTCTGTCTGCAGTCTTCATTCCAGGGGTAGAAAATTGTCAGGCAGGTTTTCTAAGCCGCCAGCAGCTGATTCCAGGAGAATGGTCTCTACACCCCAGCATATTCCAGGCCATATGTCAGAAATGGGATACCCCGGATGTAGACCTGTTGGCCTCCAGGTTCAACACAAAGCTAGACAACTTTGTGTCAAGGACAAGAGATCCGTTGGCACATGTGTTGGATGTCCTAACAATTCCATGGGATCAGTATTCTCTGATTTATGTGTTTCCTCCAGTTCCACTTCTCCCACGATTCCTTCGCAGATTCTTCTTTCGAGAGAAGGAAAGCTGGTGATTCTGGTAGTCCAGGCGATGTTGGAATGCGGAGATCATGAAGATCTGCTCTCACAGGGTCCGATATCCCATACTGCCTTACAAAGTCTAAATTTGAAGGCTGTTGAGACCCACATTCTGAAAAGCCGTGGGCTCTCTGGTCTAGTCCTATGAAGCTGGCCTCCAGGCTCATCTACTACAGAATCTGGAAGGCATATGTTTCCTAGAGTGAATCCAGGGGGTGGCATCCTAGAAAGTATGCCATTAGCAGGATTCTTGCCTTTCTTCGATTAGGCGTGGAAATGAAGTTGGCCTTGAGTACTATCAAGGGCCAGATCTCGGCCTTGTCGGTCTTCTTTCAGAGACCGCTTGCCTCTCACTCCCTGATCCGGGCTTTTGTTCAGGGAGCGCTGCACATGAATCCGCCATTTAAGCCTCCTGTGTGCCTGTGGGACTTGAATCTAGTTGTATCTGTTTTACAGAAACAGCCTTTTGAACCATTGCACCATGCTTCTTTAGTTCTTTTGACAAAGAAACAGTTTTTTCTTGTAGTCATATCCTCAGCAAGGAGGGTATCGGAATTGGCAGCTCTTTCCTGTAAAGAGCCATATTTGATTATTCATTATGACAGGCTAATATTGCGACCGCACACTGCTTTTTACCAAAGGTGGTTTCGGGATTCCATCTGACGAAAGATGTAGTCCTGCTGTCCTTTTTTTCAGATCCGCGGAAGAAGAGAAACTACACTCTTTAGATGTTGTAAGAGCGGTAAAAATGTATCTGCAAGCTACGGCTCAGATATGAATGACTGATTGTCTATTTATTCTGCCAGAGGGCCCAAGGAAGGGCCTGACAGTGTCGAAGTCCACTATTTCAAGGTGGATCCAACAAGTTATTATTCAGGCCTATACTTTGGAAAATAAGTTTCCTCCGTTTCAGGTTAAAGTGCACTCAACTAGAGCAGTTAGTGCTTCATGGGCAGTGCATCATCAGGCCTCCATGGCTCAGATCTGCAAGGCTGCTACTTGGTCTTCAGTCCATACATCCACTAATTTTTACCAAGTGGATGTGAGAGGGCATGAGGATGCCGCCTTCGGGCGCAGTGTACCGCATGCAGCAGTTTAGGTCCTCTTGTCCGATGGCGGTCTGTGTATTCTGATCTGTGTCTCCCTCCCCTCAATTTGGGCATTGATATGCGACATTCTTCTAAGTAATTAAGTCTCTGTGTCCTGTGATGTATGAACAAGAAAATAGGATTTTTTAATACAGCTTACCTGTAAAATCATTTTCTTGGGAAATACATCACAGGACACAGAGCTCCCGCCCCTCTTCGGGATTATACATTGGGACACCTATTGCTTTGCTACAAAACTGAAGTACTCTCCATATGGGAGGGGTTATATAGGGGAGGAACTCGCCTTGTAATTAGGGTTGCCAGTGTCCAATCACCTGATGGTGACTATCTAACCCACTAAGTAATTAAGTCTCTGTGTCCTGTGATGTATTTCCCAAGAAAAGGATTTTACAGGTAAGCTGTATTAAAAAATCCTATTTTTTATACCATTAAACATCATACAGTATCACACTATGTGCGGACCATTTATTTTTCATGCACACCAATTGATGTGATTCATCACATGTTTTGGAGTCCATTACGGATACCTGATATTCCTGATTCATCATTGGGTGTAATCCTTCTTACCATTGTTCCAGTGGCAGGAGTTCCTGTTTGAGGGAATTCCCTATAAGAGTGCCTGTATGACCCACGTGCTGTACGGTACGTGTGTCCATCGAATCTGGTAAGCGAGAATATTTACCATTTTGACTGTATTTTCAAGACTCATCCTGGATTATCTAAGAAAAACTTTTTCACTTTTATTTGCTTTTTGGTCTTCAATGGATTCTCCATAGATGTTTTCCATCTCACTTTGGACATTTCATGTTTTGGTTTTGTGCATATTTATTTATCACTTCAATTTTGCATTGGCCGTTTGGCCTTTTAGACTCACATGTCACTCACTTGTTCACTTATCGCTAGAGATGAGCCCGGGTGTTCCTTTGTTCTAAAACAAACTAAACATATGGGGCGTTTGTGGAAAATTTGAGCGCCGCGGAATGCCCCATAATGCACTGCAATGCTGTATGATGATTGGCCAAAGCATGCACCTGACCTGCACAGTGGCATCTTAAGAGCATTATAGGCCCCCGGGCAATACAGTGCACTGGGACCCTGTCTACACAATCGTGCACGAGAATTTACTGACAAAAATCATGAAATTTACTGGCAGAACCACATTTTTCTTACAGGCACTGCAAAAAAAGTACCTAAAATTATAGTTTTACAAATTTCTTCATTGACATGAAGGTTAGGTTACTATAACCCAGCCTTCTCAGAGTTTCCTCTTACATCAGAGTCTGCAGGATTCCCCCTTACAGTGAAAGGGAACTCTTATGTAAAGGGGAACGCTGCAGATCATGATGTAAGGGGGAACTCTGATGTGGAGGGGGACTCTGGTGACCAGAGACTACCTTATATCAGAATTCACTGCTTTCTCTTTACATCAGAGTTCCCACTTACATCAGGGTCCTTGCACTGTAAGGGGGAATCCTGCAGACTCTGATGTAAAGGGGAACACCAAGAACTCTGATGTGTGGGGCACTCTGGTGACCAGAGACCACCTTCAGTAGAGTAAATACACTAAGGTAAGGGGGGGGGGTCACTAATATTTTTGTATTCACTCCCCCCTTACATCAAAAACCACCCGCCCCTTAGACTGGCCTGCCGGCGCTATCACTGACCTCCTCTCAGGTGCAACATGCACGGCTCAGTCAGATGGCTCCAGCATGGCTGCTCTGGTTTTATCCTACTGTCTCCTCATGTCTGACTTCTCCCGTGACCCCCATCCCGGAGGCGCTCCCACTCTTGACTCCTCTTCAGACTCTTCCTCAGAGACTGTAGACACGATACAGTTCTACAGTTCTGACCCGCTGCTCTCCACCATTTTTTACTGGGGTTGCTGGGCAGCCGATGGGGGCCCCATAGGCAAGTGGGGCCCCCGGGCAACTTCCCAGCATGCCCAATGGAAAAGACAGCCCTGGACCTGCATGCTTTGGCCAATGACAGCGCGCTCTGCTGAGAGAGCCATAATTGGCAAAAGGCAGGGTGCCTTTGGCCAAAATAATGGCTCAGGGGGACTAAGTCCTTGCCCCACAATATATAGGGCTACTTACAGAGCTACCGTGTATAATGTTGTTGGCGTGGACAGAGAGCTTAAGTTAGATTAAGAAGGCAGGATATTCCATTAGTGGCAGTGTATTTTATATATATTGTAATGTTTGGGGGACCAGCTTGATCGCAGGACACAGGCTTTTTAAATCAAAACTGAGGTTTATTAAACTTAAAAGGCTTAGCAGCAGCAAAAACAAAAGAAATAACAGTCTCACCGACTTGTACAGCTCAGAACTGCTATCGCAGTTAAACAGTCCTTGCAGGTAAGTCCTTCAGTAGCAGGCTTTCAGGCAACACACTGCCAAGTCCTTTCACAGCTTTTCATATCTTCCACAGCTTTCCTTGTCCACCATTCACCATGCATAGACTCTCCTACACTCCTTCACTATCACCTGCACTTCCTGTCTGCTTTAAACTACTTCCTTAGACAGGTGCATTAACCCTTTCCATTCCCTTAAAGGCTCCACAGTCCAAACAGAGGGGAAATATAACGTCCTTCCAGGACCCAGCCACGGCGTCCTGTACATATCCCCCCCCTGTGCCCCAACGCCAAGGAGGTGGAGGCAACAGTGGAGCTCAAACAATGGACTCGGGAGAGGGCATCTGCATTTTGATGCAGTCTCCCGGGCCTATGCTCCACTACAAACTTAAATTCTTGGAGCGCCAGGAACCAACGTGTAATCCTGGCATTAGTCCCTTTACCTTGCCTTAGCCACGTTAAAGGGGCATGATCAGAAATTAACCTAAATTTCCTCCCCAAGAGGTAATATCTGAGGGACTCCAGAGCCCACTTAATGGCCAGACACTCTCTTTCAATAATAGCGTAGTTTTTCTCCGCTGGTGTCAACTTCCTACTGAGGAAGACTACTGGGTGCTCTTCACCATGAACAACCTGTGATAATACAGCTCCCAATCCTACATCGGAAGCATCAGTTTGGACAATGAACTCTTCAGAAAAATTGGGCGCTATCAAGACAGGGTGTTGGCACAGTGCTGACTTGAGCTCCAAAAAAGCCTTCTCAGCGTCTGCATTCCACTTCACCATGACCGATTTCCGACCCTTAGTCAGATCGGTCAATGGAGCTGCCAATGTGGCAAAGTTGGGTACGAACCTCCTGTAGTATCCCACCATGCCCAGGAATGCACGTACCTGCTTTTTTGTGAGGGGGCGGGCCAACTCTTTATAGCGTCTACCTTGCTTACTTGAGGTTTCACCACCCCTCTACCCACGATATAGCCCAGGTATTTCACCTCCTCCATTCCCAAAGCACATTTTTCAGGGTTTATTGTAAACCCCTCCTTCCAGAGAGAGTCCAGTACTGCCTGGACTTTGGGCAAGTGTGACTCCCAGTCTCTGCTAAAAATGACTATGTCGTCCAAGTACACTGAGGCATACTCCCGATGAGGTCGTAAAATCCTATCCATTGCTCGCTGGAACGTGGCTGGAGCAGTTTGCAGTCCAAAAGGCATTCGTTTGTACTGAAAACTCCCCTCTGGGGTAGAAAAAGCAGTTTTCTCTTTAGCAGCCTTAGTTAATGGGATTTGCCAATACCCCTTGGTAAGGTCTAATGTTGTGATATACCTGGCTGGACCTAGTCTCTCAATAAGTTCATCTACCCGGGGCATGGGGTAGGCATCAAACCGTGAAACCTCATTAAGTTTCCGGAAATCATTGCAGAATCGCAGAGTCCCGTTGGGCTTTGGTACCAACACAATCGGGCTTGACCACTCACTCTGCGACTCCTCAATGATCTCCAGGTCTAGCATCTTCTTTACTTCCTCTGAAACGGCCTTCCTTTGAGCCTCTGGGATGCGGTAGGGCTTGACAAAAACTTTGACTCCAGGTTCTGTGATAATATCATGCTCTATGATACTAGTTAGCCCCGGCAAGTCTGAAAACTTCTCTTTATTTCTCTGCAAGAACTCCTTTGCCTGCTGACTTTGGTATTTAGATAGGGTAGTTGCTACTTGGACACTCTCCACCCCAACCTGTGGCTCAAGTCTTGCACTAGCCAGGGAGGTCACCGGTTCCCTGTCTGTCCAGGGCTTTAACAAGTTGACATGATATATCTGATACGGTTTCCTCTTGCCTGGCTGGTGGACTCTATAATTGACCTCTCACACTTTTTCCACAACTTCAAAGGGTCCTTGCCACCTGGCTAAGAACTTACTTTCCACAGTGGGAATTAGCACCGCTACTCGATCCCCCACTTGGAAGTGCCTTATTTTAGCAGCCCTGTTATAGACCCGTTGTTGAGCCTCCTGGGCCTTTTGCAAATGCTCTTTGACTAGCGGCATCACGGTTTGGATCCTTTCCTGCATTTGGGAGACATATTCCAGGACACTCTTATGCTGAACAGGTTCACTTTTCCATTCCTCTTTAACCACGTCAAGAAGTCCGCGAGGTCTCCGCCCATATACCAACTCAAAAGGCGAAAACCCCGGGGAGGCCTGGGGCACTTCCCGGATAGCAAACAGGAGAGCTGGTAACAGGCAGTCCCAATCTTTCCCATCCCTTTGTACTACTTTCTTGAGCATAGACTTAAGGGTCTTATTAAAGCGTTCCACCAACCCGTCCGTTTGGGGATGGTAGACCGATGTGCGTAGCTGTTTAATCCGGAACAGCTTGCACACATCGGCCATAACCCTTGACATAAACGGGGTACCCTGATCTGTGAGTATTTCCTTGGGGAAACCAGTCCGTGTAAACATCTGGAATAATTCCCGGGCAATGGCCTTTGAGGAGGTATTCCGCAGGGGTAGCGCCTCAGGATATCGGGTGGCATAGTCAAGAATCACCAATATGTAGGAGTGACCTCGAGCTGACTTTACCAAGGGACCCACTATATCCATGGCTATCCTCTCGAATGGGACCTCAATTATGGGCAGAGGGACCAAAGGGCTCCGAAAATGAGTCACCGGAGCGGTCAACTGACAGGTGGGACAAGAGGTACAGTATCTCTTTACCTCTGCTTTCAGACCTGGCCAGTAAAACCGGTCGGTGATCCGTGCCTCCATTTTTTCAACTCCCAGGTGTCCCCCTAACACATCGTCATGGGCCAGGTCCAGAACCTTTCGTCTATATTGTTGGGGTACCAACAATTGCTCTACCACATTTTCTCTCTCCTTGGTGACCCGATACAGCAATTCATTATATATTGCAAAGTGTGGCCACCTCTCATTCGCACCTGGCTCTTGGGGAACCCCATTTACTACTACAACTTGTTCCCGTGCATGGGCCAAAGTGGGGTCCTGCATCTGAGCAGTCCCAAATGCCCCCTGGGGAACACCCAAATCTGGCAGCGCAGGGGTAGAGGCCACTTCCTCATCCTCTTCCCCCAGCATTACCTGAAGTGGGGAAGGCTCCTCCCCCTTAGGGTTTTGATAGGTCTGTGGACCACATATCTTGACATTCTCAATAGTATCAACACTACTTTCATCACCATTAACCCAATCATTAGCATTTTCCTCATCTGGGTCCACATTAACATTTGGCAGTTCAGGGTTATCCCTCTCAACAGCAGGAACAGGGGGGCTAGTTTCTCCCCAGTCTCTGAACTGTTCTCCTTGTTCCCACAGTTTTGTAAACAATGGACAGTCTCGTCCTATTATAACATCATGCACCAAGTTCTTTACCACCCCCACCTCTTGAGTAACAGTGCCACATGCTGAGGCGATAGACAACGTGATGAGCGGGTACTCTCTAGTGTCCCCGTGAATGCATACCACCCGTAAAGTTTTTCTTACCGGACCGATCTTCCCAATCACTCTAGGATGAACCAGGGTTACCATGCTTCCAGAGTCCAACAAAGCCCGGGCAGGGAGGTGGTTCACTTGGACTTCACACTCAAACTTTTCCTCATCCAGGTCGAGGTGTGTGGTGCACACTTTATGGGCACAAAAAGACCCCCTCCGAAGAACCCCGCATTCCATGGGCTCCTCTTGCAGTGGGCAGTGTGTCCGGGTATGACCCCAGGAATGACATCGCCAACATTGTACATCCCCTCCTCTCCGAACAGGAACAGAACGCTGAGGAGGTACCGGGAGTGACTCTTGGCCTTCCGGGGTGTTTGTCCCAGGGCTCCTTGGAACATCCTTTCGAAGGGCAGCAGTTGGTCGAACAGGCCGTGGCAGACTGGGCCCTATGCGCTTGGTAGGTCCGAGCAGGTCCTCCACCACTGTATATCGTTCCACCATCTCAACAAGGAGGTTTGCTGTTTTGGGGTCTCCATGGCTGACCCACCGTTGAAGGTCATCTGGCAGGGACCTCAGGTATCGGTCTAGCACGACCCGCTCCACGATTTGGGTGCCAGACAACACCTCAGGCTGCAGCCATTTTTTTACTAGTTGCACCAGGTCGTGCATTTGAGACCGGGGTGGCCGATCTGGATGATATTTCCATTGGTGTACACGTTGGGCCCGAACGTCACCCCCAGACGAGCCAGAATTTCTGCCTTTAACTTTTGATAGTCTTTAGCATCATCTGGTGGCAGGTCAAAGTAGGCTTTTTGAGGATCTCCAGTGAGAAAAGGAGCAATGAGGCCGGCCCACTGGTCCTGAGACCATCCTTCTCTCTCCGCTGTCCTCTCAAACATAGCAAGAAATGCCTCTACATCATCGCTCAGGGACAATTTCTGTAGAAAATGGCTTGCCCTCACAGTCACCTGGTTGCCAGGGGCAACAGCCGCTTGCTGGGCCGCCAACAGGCGAGTATTTTCTTGCTGCAGAGCCAGCGCCTCTTTGTGGTAAGCTTGTTGTGCCTCCAGCTGGGCTGCTAAGCGCTGATTAACTTCCTCATGGCGAGTCTGCGCTTGCATGTTAGCCAAGGTCAGCTGTTTAATTAGCTCCTCCATTGCTTCAACTTTTAATGTTTGTGCAGCTTTAACCCAGGACATAAATTCAATGTACTGTCTCTTTAAATGTCAGTTCAATATAAAGTCCAATGCAAAAAGGAAAAAAAAAAAGTTTTTTTTTTTTTCTCTCTTCTTATGCCTGTTATTCTGTCCTGCCCGCATTCGAGCACCAGTGTAATGTTTGGGGGACCAGCTTGATCGCAGGACACAGGCTTTTTAAATCAAAACTGAGGTTTATTAAACTTAAAAGGCTTAGCAGCAGCAAAAACAAAAGAAATAACAGTCTCACCGACTTGTACAGCTCAGAACTGCTATCGCAGTTAAACAGTCCTTGCAGGTAAGTCCTTCAGTAGCAGGCTTTCAGGCAACACACTGCCAAGTCCTTTCACAGCTTTTCATAGCTTCCACAGCTTTCCTTGTCCACCATTCACCATGCATAGACTCTCCTACACTCCTTCACTATCACCTGCACTTCCTGTCTGCTTTAAACTACTTCCTTAGACAGGTGCATTAACCCTTTCCATTCCCTTAAAGGCTCCACAGTCCAAACAGAGGGGAAATATAACGTCCTTCCAGGACCCATCCACGGCGTCCTGTACAATATATATATATATATATATATATATATATATATATATATATATATACACAAACACACTCTGGCCCAGATTCTCAAAGGACTTACGACGGCGTATCGCCATGTACGCCGTCGTAAGTCCGAATGAGAGCCGTCGTATCTATGCGGCTGATTCTTAGAATCAGTTACGCATAAATTCGGCTAAGATACGAGCGGCATAAGTCTCTTACGCTGTTGTATCTTAGTTGCATATTTACGCTGGCCGCTAGGTGGCGCTTCCGTAGATTTCCGTGTCGAATATGTAAATTAGCTAGATACGCCGTTGCACGAATGTACATGCGCCTGGCGTATCAAGATATGTCGTTTACGTAAGACATACGCTGGCGTAAAGTTACCCCTCATAAAGCAGGGGTAAGTCATGTTAGGTATGGACGTCGGAAACGTACGAACAGCGTCGTATTTTACGTTGTTTGCGTAACTCGTCCGTGAATGGGGCTGGACGTAAGTTACGTTCACGTCGACTAGGCATTGAGCGGGCGTAATTTAATTAGAAAATTCGACGTGATACTGAGCATGCGCGCGCATGCCCTGTTCGAAAAAAGCGTCATTTACGTGGGGTCATGATTAGTTTGTATAAAACAGGCCCCCCTGTTCCTCATTTGATTTAGGCGCGCTTACGCCGGCACATTTACGCTACGCCGCCGTAACTTTAGACGCAAGTGCTTTGTGAATACAGCACCTGCCTCTCTAAGTTGCGGCGGCGTAGCCTAAATACGATACGCTATGCCCGCTTACATTTACGCCGCCCTACGTGAATCTGGGCCTTTGCATTCAGTGTAGCCTATATACAGTATACACTGCGTTCCGTGGTGTACAGTTGCTAATACAGTGCAGGTGGTGTACACAATATCTAATACAGTGTGTACAGTTTTTACTACACTTCTGGTGGTGTACACAGTATACAATACAGTGCAGCCATTGTACAGTTGCTAATACAGTGCTGGCGATGTACATAGTATCTAATATAGTGTGTACAGTTTCTACTACACTTCCGGTGGTGTACACAGTATACAATACAGTGCAGGCGTTGTACAGTTGCCAATACACTTCAGGCAGTGTATACAGTATATAATACAGTGTAGTGTGGTGTTGCAAAACAAAAAATACATTATGCCTGGAAGGCCACTAAACGAGGTCAAGCAGCCTCTGTGTCTACAGTCAACAATGGTGGTCGTGGACAGGGCCGCCATCAGGAATTTTGGGGCCCCTTACACAGCTTCAGAGCTTCAGGCATGGGCCCCCTGGAGCCAGAGAACCGGGGGGGGGGGGGTGCTGCCACCTGAAATTGAGAAGCAGCCCCGCAAATTGAGAAGTGGGGGGGGGGGGGGCCTTTACAAAAAAAAGATGAAATAAAGAAAAAGATATATATAAAATAAATTATAAATAAGGGGGGTAACCATCCGGGGCCCTGGGGACCTATGGACCCTTTAATAGAAATAAAAAAGAAACCTCTGGGCCCTTTAATAAAAAAATAAAAAAATAAATAAACATTTATAAAAAATACATAAAAAAGGGGGGTTGCCATCCGGGGCCCTGGGGACCTCTGATCCCTTTAATAAAAAAAAATTATATATATATATATATATAGAAAAAAAATAATATATATATATATATATATATATATACACAAAAATGTTTTTTTTTATAAAAAAGGGGGGGTTGCCATCCGGGGGCCCTGGGGACCTCTGGGCCCTTTTGATAATATATATATATAAAAAATAAAAAAAATATATAAAAATATATATATTTTTTTTATAAAAAATAAATACAAAAAGGGAAAGGGGGGGTTGCCATCCGGGCCCCTGGGGATCTCCGGGCCCCTTACAGGTGTACTGCCTGTACCCCCCTGATGGCGGCCCTGGTCGTGGACATGGTGCATCCTCTTCAGGTGGCCATGGGACACGTTTGTCCTTTTTTTGCTGCTGCTAGCCGTGTTATTGAGCCACACCATGCAGAGGAGTTGGTGGAGTGGAGAACAAAGCCATCCTCATCCTCCTCATCCTCTTTCACCCAGGCTCAGAATAGTTTGCCTTCAAACGCAGCTGCCAAAGCGGCCTATTACACTGGTTTCTTGTCCACAGTCACTCCTTTCCTAGCCCCACCATCATGCACGGAGGAGTCCCCAGAATTATTCAACCACAGTGTCGGTTAAATCCTTCTGGAGGATGCACAGTGATTTTAAGGCTCCGATGTTGGTTACCAGGTGGAGGAAGTAATGTAAGCCTAAAGAGAGAGGATGCCACAGGAGAAGAAACTGGCAGTCATGTTTAACAGCAGGGCCCATTCCTGAACCCAACAAGAGTATCTGTGAGGGGTTACAGTGTTGTGTCACCACCACCAACCAAGGCCCAACTTTTCTGCCTGGGGAATAAAAATTGGGTGCAGAGTTCCCCTTAATATTCATACCAGACCTGAATGGCCTGGTATGGATTTTTGGGGGGACATCCACACCATTTTTTTGGTGGTATTTTTGGTATTTTTATATATATTGCTGGTATCCGACATACATTACAGCAGCGAGCAGTTTTAAATTCAATTTTTTCCTTTAAAAATTTCATTTTGCTGTGGCACTGTTATAAACATGGGAAAGATGAGCTATGTACTTTACAGACAGACTAAGGACACCCCAGGCACGATATTTAAAGGAATGTTTAATTTTTAATGTTTCACTTTAAGCATTAATAAAATCACTGCTCCCAAAAAACTTTGGGCCTGATCCACAAAGAGCGGCCGTAACTTAAATTTTCCTATTTAAGTTACACCGCCGCAAAATCTCTACCTAAGTGCCTGATCCACAAAGCACTTACCTAGAAATTTTGAGCGGTGTAACTTAAATCCGTCCGGCGCAAGACGTGCCTAATCTAATGGGGCGAGTCCCATTTAAATTAGGCGCGCTCCCGCGCCGGACGTACTGCGCATGCTTCCGACGTTATTTTCCCGACGTGCTTTGCGTGTATTTACGTTGCGCCGGGTTTTGAGAATCGCGACGGGCATAAAAAAAAAAAAAAGAGTTGCGGCGGGAAAAAAAAAAAAAATGACAGCGACGCGGGATAGAAGGGTCTACTTTTACATGGTGTACTAAGTTTACACCTTGTAAAAGCAACCCTAATTTTGCAACGGCAAACTAATACTTACGGAGAAAAAACGAAGCGTAAAAGCTTCGTGGATCTCTGTAAGTGCTAATTTGCATACCCGACGCTGGATTTCGACGAGAAATGCCCCCGGCGGCGGCTGCGGTACTGCATCCTAAGATCCGACAGTGTAAGTCCCTTACACATGTCGGATCTTCTGCCTATCTATGAGAAACTGATTCTGTGGATCAGTTCCATAGATAGAAACAGGGATACGACGGCGTATCAGTAGATACGCCAGCGTATCCCTTTTGTGGATCAGGCCCTAAGGGTTAGAAGGGGAACTGAAGTGTCAGCTGATCGTTTCCTACAGGAATAGGATGCAGAAGAGGAGCTGGCCATAGACTGATCATAGAGCTGATTGTGGACTAGGGGTAGAGTAATGAATAGCACATCATTTCTTCCTCCTGCTGGAGGAATGGTAGATTATAATTCTTCTTTTGATGTCAAGTCCTGTTGCAACAGTATTCATATTTCCCGGCTGCGGCTAGCAGCATAGTCTCAGGTGACAGGTATATATGGCCTGATTCCCAAAAGAGATACGCAGGCGGAACTGCTGTTCAGTCTGTGCCTAACTTTGGAAACGATCCTCAAAAGGCTTTTTCCAAAGTTAGGCAGAAAATCTGACATGTGTAAGACACTTACACGGTCAGATCTTAGGATGCAGTACCGCATCCGCCACTGGGGGCATTTCTCATTGAAATGCAGCTTTGAGTATGCAAATGAGGACTTAAGCAGATCCACAACGCTTTTCATCAGCTTTTCATCCTTGTGATTTCTGCGTAAGTTCTGATTTGCTTGCGCAAAACTAGGGCTGGTTTTACAATGTGGAAAGTTAGTCACACCTTGTAAAGGCCCATTCAAGCGACGGCATTTGGTATGCATTCCCGAGGGAGAACCCCACGGCAATTTGTAAATTCAAAACCGGCATGGGTTCCCCCCCCAGGAGCATACCAGGCCCTTAGGTCTGGTATGGGTTGTAAGGAGACCCCCCCCACGCCGAAAAATCGACGTAGGGGGTCCCCCTACAATCCATACCAGACCCGTATCCAAAGCACGCTACCCGGCCGGTCAGGAATGGGAGTGGGGACGAGCGAGCGCCCCCCCCTCCTGAGCCGTGCCAGGCCGCATGCCCTCAACATGGGGGGGTTGGGTGCTCTGGGGCAGGGGAGCGCACTGCGGGCCCCCCCACCCCAGAGCACCCTGTCCCCATGTTGATGAGGACAGGACCTCTTCCCGACAACCCTTGCCGTTGGTTGTCGGGGTCTGCGGGCGGGGGCTTATCGGAATCTGGGAGTCCCCTCAAATAAGGGGGCCCCCAGATACCGGCCCACCACCCTAAGTGAATGGATATGGGGTACATCGTACCCCTACCCATTCACCTGGAGGCAAAAAGTTAAAGTTATTAAACACACAACACAAGGGTTTTTAAAATAATTTATTATTCTGCTCCGGAGGCCCCCCCTGTCTTCTTTATTAGCTCTAATACCAGGGGGGGTACCTACCGGAGCATGATGGGACGGTGATGGCTATATAAATGGGATGCAAGGCGCGCTTCCATCATTGCAGTGACAAGAGGCGACGAGTCAACATCGGAAGAGGGGAGAAGAAGAACCTGACGTCACAGAAGACCGCGTTGGCTGCCTGCCTGCTAGTAATTGAGCTAACACACGAAGATAGCAGGCAGCCAGCGCTGAAGAAGAAGGCACCGGACAGCTGGAGAAGAACCGGGGTTCGCCGAGTCAACAGCGGAAGAGGGGAGAAGATGGAAGAAGACCCCCGGAGAGCGGAGAAGCCCCCCCCCGGAGAGCGGAAGAAGAAGCCCCCCCCGGAGAGCGGAAGAAGAAGCCCCCCCTGGTATTAGAGCTAATAAAGAAGACAGGGGGGGCCTCCGGAGCAGAATAATAAATTATTTTAAAAACCCTTGTGTTGTGTGTTTAATAACTTTAACTTTTTGCCTCCAGGTGAATGGGTAGGGGTACGATGTACCCCATATCCATTCACTTAGGGTGGTGGGCCGGTATCTGGGGGCCCCCTTATTTGAGGGGACTCCCAGATTCCGATAAGCCCCCGCCCGCAGACCCCGACAACCAACGGCAAGGGTTGTCGGGAAGAGGTCCTGTCCTCATCAACATGGGGACAGGGTGCTCTGGGGTGGGGGGGCCCGCAGTGCGCCCCCCTGCCCCAGAGCACCCAACCCCCCCATGTTGAGGGCATGCGGCCTGGCACGGCTCAGGAGGGGGCGCTCGCTCGTCCCCACTCCCATTCCTGACCGGCCGGGTAGCGTGCTTTGGATACAGGTCTGGTATGGATTGTAGGGGGACCCCCTACGTCGATTTTTCGGCGTGGGGGGGGTCTCCTTACAACCCATACCAGACCTAAGGGCCTGGTATGCTCCTGGGGGGGGGAACCCATGCCGGTTTTGAATTTACAAATTGCCGTGGAGTTCTCCCTCGGGAATGCATACCAAATGCCGTCGCTTGAATGGGCCTTTACAAGGTGTGACTAACTTTCCACATTGTAAAACCAGCCCTAGTTTTGCGCAAGCAAATCAGAACTTACGCAGAAATCACAAGGATGAAAAGCTGATGAAAAGCGTTGTGGATCTGCTTAAGTCCTCATTTGCATACTCAAAGCTGCATTTCAATGAGAAATGCCCCCAGTGGCGGATGCGGTACTGCATCCTAAGATCTGACCGTGTAAGTGTCTTACACATGTCAGATTTTCTGCCTAACTTTGGAAAAAGCCTTTTGAGGATCGTTTCCAAAGTTAGGCACAGACTGAACAGCAGTTCCGCCTGCGTATCTCTTTTGGGAATCAGGCCCATAGAGACCAGAATCAGTCAGTAACAACAGATGGACTAATACAGTCTGCTAAAACACATAAAGGTAGTACTAAGCTTTTTTACTGGAAATCCCAGCATGCTTAGCAAACATAATTTCAGATATATATTCTGTAATAAATGTTTATTTTGATACAAATATTGAGAAAATAATATACATTAGTTAATAAAATTAATTAATTAAAAAAACAAATAAGAAATTATTATTACCCGTTATATTTTCCCTTAAAGTAGAGTTAGTTCCAACCTCAAAAAATATTTTTTTAACCACTTAAGCCCCGGACCATTTTATTGCTAAATGCCCAGGCCAGGTTTTGCGATTCGGCACTGCGTCGCTTTAACAGACAATTGCGTGGTCGTGCGACGTGGCTCCCAAACAGAATTGGCGTCCTTTTTTCCCCACAAATAGAGCTTTCTTTTGGTGGTATTTAATCACCTCTGCTGTTTTTATTTTTTGCGCTATAAACAAAAATAGAGCGACAATTTTGAAAAAAATTCAATATTTTTTACTTTTTGCTATAATAAATATCCCCCAAAAACATATATAAAAAAAATGTTTTTCCTCGTTTTAGGCCGATACGTATTCTTCTACCCATTTTTGGTAAAAAAAATCGCAATAAGCGTTTATCGATTGGTTTGCGCAAAATTTATAGCGTTTACAAAATAGGGGATAGTTTTATTGCATTTTTATTAATTATTATTTTTTTACTACTAATGGCGGCGATCAGCGATTTTTTTCATGACTGCGACATTATGGCGGACACTTCGGACAATTTTGACACATTTTTGGGACCATTGTCATTTTCACAGCAAAAAATGCATTTAAATTGCATTGTTTATTGTGAAAATGACAGTTGCAGTTTGGGAGTTAACCACAGGGGGCGCTGTAGGAGTTAGGGTTCACCTAGTGTGTGTTTACAACTGTAGGGGGGTGTGGCTGTAGGACTGACATCATCGATCGAGTCTCCCTATAAAAGGGATCACTCGATCGATGCAGCCGCCACAGTGAAGCACGGGGAAGCCGTGTTTACATACGGCTCTCCCCGTTCTTCAGCTCCGGGGAGCGATCGCGACGGAGCGAATAGCCGCGCCGTCGTCCCGGATCGCTCCCTGCGGGAATCTGACCGCCGCATGTAGCGGGGGGGGGGTCCCGATCGGACCCCCGACCCGCGGAAAGGCATGGACGTACATGTACGCCCATATGCCTGTACGTGCCATTCTGTGGACGTACATATACATGCGGCGGTCGGCAAGTGGTTAAGAGTCAACAGCTACAAGTACTGTAGCTGCTGACTAATAAGGACACTTACCTGTTCAGGGAGCCCGCAATGTTGCCCCCCCCCCCCCCCCCGAGGCCAATTTATCCAGGCACCACCATTGCAACTAAGGGAAAACTGGCAGCTTTACAGCCGGTTTCCTACTGCACATGTGCGAGTTGTGCGGCACTTTCTGAATGGCCACCTCATCTTCCGGGACACACACACACAGGTCCCAGAAGGCAGCAGGGGGAAAAGGAGGAGGGCTCGCCACAGAAAAGGAAATTGTGTACTTCGCCAAGGCCCAGCTGGGATGTAAGTATACCTTTGTACCTCTTAAAAGGTAGGAAAATAAATAAATAAACTATATATATATATATATATATATATATATATATATATATATGTATTATATATATATATATATATATATATATATATATATATATATTAAAAAAGAGGGGTGGTCTTTAGTTTAAGACCTTCTTGTAAAGTTGGGTGGAACTCCACTTTAAGAAATAAAATAGACACAGATTAAACATCAAAAGCTGACATTTCTTTCGGACATTTGTCTTGCAGAATTTTGGGGCATGCAGTTGAAACCTGAAACCTCAGCAAAAGTGAAATCTTTCTACAGAGAAAAACCTATATCCAGCTGGTGAGGTTTCTGTTGCAGGCAAAACACCAGGAACTGTGATAACTGGTTAACATATATACAGTATGTTACCACTAATGTGTTGGGGAATCAGAAAATGAAAACAGATCTATGGGCCAGATTCATGTAGCCCGGGCGCAACTTAACTTTCCCGATTTAAGTTACACCGCCGCAATTTTTCCAAGTTAGTGCCCGATCCACAAAGCACTTACCTGGAAATTTGCAGCGGTGTAACTTAAATCCGTCCGGCGCAAGGCGGGCCCAATCGAATGGGGCGAGTCCCATTTAAATTAGGCGCGCTCCCGCACCGGACGTACTGCGAATGCTCCGTCGGGTAAATTACCCGACGTTCATTGCGCTAACTGACGTCGCACCGACGTCATTTGCTTAGACGTTAACGTAAATGGCGTCCAGCGCCATTCACGGACGTCTTACGCAAACGGCGTTGATGTTTGAATTTAGACGCGGGAACGACGGCCATACTTAACATGGCTTAAGAAAACTAGGGCTCAGCCCTAGTTTTACGCGGCGCAACCGACGGAAACTACGTCGATTTAGATCGACGGGACGTTCGGGGATCACCGTAAGTCTTCATTTGCATATTCTACGCCGGCCGCAATGGCCTCGCCACCTAGCGGCCGGCCTAGAATTGCATCCTTAAGATCCGACAGTGTAATTCAATTACACCTGTCGGATCTTAGGGCTAGCTATGCGTAACTGATTCTATGAATCAGTCGCATAGTTAGAAACAGAGATACGACGGCGTATCAGTAGATACGCCGTCGTATCTCGTTTGTGGATCTGGCCCTATGTGTTGAATGTGATATGTGTAATTTTGGGATTACACAACATGACAAACAAATCATTCCTGTTCCTCTTTTACCCTGTATAGTCACACCAAAAAGCCACTTCAATGCAGCACATTCAGATATTTCTCTATTCAAGCCTACAGCTGGTATGACAGCTACTACAGTTAGAACTACTCCTGAAAAAGAAACTGCCTTAGTGGGCTGTACGCCAAAAGCTCTATCAAACTATTATTGTATAGATCCTCAAAAACAGAATCCACTGTTTTTGATCTAGAAATAATGGTGTTTAATGCATTAAAAAATGTAGCAAAGAAAATGTTTGCATTATAGTAATCAGACCACAGCTGTTATTTCCTAAAGGAGGTTAAAGAGGAACTAGCAGTCTGGTCACATAATTTGTAACAAAAACATCTTTGCCATGCTGAAGCTTCCACTTTGCATATTATTTTATATATACTGTGATTCTGTACTTGCCAAAGATGCTGCAGAAATCTCCCTCCACTGAGTCTGACTGCAACCATTTTAAGGCTGCATTCACACCTGAGCGTTTTGTCGCTTGAAGCGCGACGCCCCAAAACGCTAGAGGGGAAAAAATACATTATTCTCTATGGAGATGGTTCACATCTCCACTACAAAACGCCTGACACCGAACGCCCGAAGCCCAAACAAGTTCTGGACCCTTTTTTGTCGCTCGAATTTGGGCGTTTGGGCGTTTTACATTGGTGACCCTAGACCTGTAAAAAATTGCGGTAAAAAACGATGCGTGTTGTCGCGGCAAATGGCGGTAAAAATCGCAGCGTTTTGTCGCGGCAAATTGCGGTAAAAAATGCCGCAAAATGCTAAGCTCAGGTGTGAATGCAGCCTTACTGTGGGCAGCTGAAGCTGCTGCCTGTTTACTTACTGGATATACACAGACACACAGAGGCACACCTCCAGCTCTGCAGCATGATGTCATAAGACTAGGCTAATGACCAGACAAGAAATAGGAAGTGGGCTTTATAAAGTATTTACAGGCAGAATTTTTTTTTTTTACTATCCAAAGTTGAAACAACAAGGGCAGAAGATTTAATAGATGGAAAGTTGAAAAACTTACTGAAGGTCTGCTTTAAGCAAGTGTAGGACCCTTTGCACATTTTGTCATGTACTTGCTTAATAAAGAAAATTCTATAAACCCCAAAACTAACATTTTAAATTAATAAGTTTTTTGCAAGTGAAACAATATATATCTACAAATTTTTTTTGTAAGAGCCTGGAAAGCATTGCACCCACGCTCAGCAGATCATGGGTGCCATGGAGGACTCTAAGGCCCCATACACACGAGAGGATTTATCCGCGGATACGGTCCAGCGGACCGTTTCCACGGATAAATCCTCTCGAGGATTTGCGCGGATTTCCATGCGATGGAGTGTACTCACCATCGAATCGAAATCCACGCCGAAATCCTCTGGCGATGACGTGTCGCGCCATCGCCGCGATTATGACGCGGCGACGTGCGCGACGCTGTCATATAAGGAATTCCACGCATGCGTTGAATCATTACGACGCATGCGGGGGATCCCTTCGGACGGATGGATCCGGTGAGTCTGTACAGACCAGCGGATCCATCCGTTGGGATGGATTCCAGCGGATAGATTTGATAGCATGTCATCAAATATTTATCCGCTGGAAATCCATCCCAGGGGATAAATATCCACGGAAACAGATCCGCTGGAGTGTACACACCATAGGATCTATCCGCTGAAACCCATTCGCTGGGATTTTTCAGCGGATGGATTCTATCGTGTGTATGGGGCCTTACAGACTTTCAGTGTAAACTGTCTGCTTGTACATCATACGGGCAGGCAGTTTCATAAAGACAGGAAGGCTCAATGAAATACTCAAGTGAAACAGACTTGTCCACCGCCCTCATCTATAGCTGGCCATCGCAGTAAGCAGCATTGGAAGGCTGAAACAGATAACAACAAAGGCCTGGGGAATGCCCAGGAAAAAACCAAGCCTACTTACTGACCATCTCGCAGACAACCAATTAACCTGTCTAACAGTATGCGTTAAAAACAGGGGTTTTGTCCCCACGCATTTGCAAATGCATGCGTAAGCCACAGAGCCATGTCACGGCACCCTGGAATCTGTGGTCCTAACACTAAACTATAAGTGTACCCACAATGGAGGCACATGCTTTCTGATGGATAGATAAGGGCAGGTGGACTGAAGGGCAGCCCACCCCTTATTAAAGGTATAGGAGCACACCAAACACCCAGCATGTAGCACAATGGCTGCAAAGGTGTTAGTGCGCTGCTGGACCAATACACACACCAAAGTGAAACAGACTTGTCCACCACCCTCGTCTATAGCTGGCCATCGCAGTAAGCAGCATTGGAAGGCTGAAACTGATATCAACAAAGGCCTGGGGAATGCCTAGAAAGGGGGTAAGGGGCTAGCATGTTTCACGCATTACCGGCGCTTATTAAGCTATGACTAAATGCTCAAGTGTGAAACATGATAGCCCCTTACACAGCTCCCTCTGCTTGATGCCTGTGTTGCAGATTTATCATATCTAAGAATAAAGGTGATTCTCAGGATGTGCGGCTGTCTGGATCTTCCTATTATTGACTGAATATGCTGGGGTTGCTTCTAACCAATGTTGGTCCTAAGCCCAGATCTCTTCTATACTCTCTATTAAAGATCATAGGAACCATTTGATGCTTGCAATTGTTAATTCATAATATATATTTTTTTTCTGTAGATGAATCTAGATTTTGGTTGTACATTGATTACTGTAGCAACAACAGTGTAGAATTAAAAGATTATATTTTTTCAATAAATTTTAATTGTAAATTGTTCACATAACATTTGAAATAAAAGATAACATGAACTACATCTTGTGATTGCTAGCTCATATTGTAAACGTGTTTGTGTAATACTGGTATACCTTAAATATGAATTACTTGCAAAATATATTTAGCAATAAAATATTGACTCTGTAGAGCTCTTTGAGCAGTCATGGAAATCATTAAGGGTTGTAATCCACAAGGCTGTGTAATATTGTTAAAAGGTACTTTGGCTCATGCAAGATGATCAAATCTGAAAATTTATGTTAGGTTGGCTATGAGCCACAGTATCAATTTACTAATTTCATGTGTTGTTGCTAAATAAGTAAAATGATGTAACATGTCTAGTCCACAGAACTGAATGAATAGCAACATGTATATTTTCTGATAAAATTTCCCTTTCACTTTCAATTACTTTCAAGTGCGTTTTCACGGAATAGAATTATGCAATAAACAGATAAGGCTCAATTCACCAATCTAAAACATGAATCTAAGGATTCTTATTTTCAAAATAAGAATCCTTAGCCTCGAATATTTACAGAGTTTAATGACATTTTGAAACTACAGTTTGGTAAATGGGTGAACAAACTGGCCAATTTGAGCAGTTTGCCTATTAAACCCCTGGCTGGTAATTGTATGCAAACATCAGCCAGAAATCTGTTATTTTGCAGCAGTAGCAATAATGGCCTTTCTTCGTAGCGTGGGTGTTTTAATTTACACTTTTCCTTTTTTCGCTAATAAGTAACAGGGGGTACAAATTCCTCTCTGGGGTAATATCTGGGGGCTCCTTATTCTGAAAGGGGCTTCCGGAGACCCCACATCCTTTTAGGAGCAAGATGTGGGGATGAGGCTTTTGTCCCCTTAGCATGAAAACAAGGAGCCAGATTCACGTAGAATCGCGGCAGCGTAACGTATAGTAGATACATTACACCGCCGCAAGTTTTCATCGCAAGTGCCAGATTAACAAAGCACTTGCGAGAAAACTTCCGCCGGCGGCCTCCGGCGTAAGCCCGCGTAATTCAAAGTGTGCCATTTAAATTAGGCGCGCTCCCGCGCCGGACCTACTGCGCATGCTCCCTTTTGAATTTCCCGCCGTGCTTTGCACGAAGTGACGTCATTTTTTCGAACGGCGACGTGCGTAGCGTACTTCCGTATTCCCGGACGTCTTACGCAAGAAGGAAACATTTTTACATTTCGACGCGGGAACGACGGCCATACTTTATACAGCACATACGTGTGCTGTGTAAAGTTAGGGCACCTAAAACGACGACTAACTTTGCGACGGGAAACTAGACTAGCAGCGACGTAGCGAACGCGAAAAACCGTTGTGGATCGCCGTAACTCCTAATTTGCATACCGGACGCTGGTTTACGACGCAAACTCCCCCCAGCGGCGGCCGCGGTATTGCATCCTAAGATCCGACAGTGTAAAACAATTACACCTGTCGGATCTTAGGGCTAACTATGCGTAACTGATTCTATGAATCAGTCGCATAGTTAGGAAGACCGTAAAACAGAGATACGACGGCGTATCAGGAGATACGCCGTCGTATCTCTTTAGTGAATCTGGGCCAAGGTGCCTTTCAAAGGGGAGGGAGGCCTTGCTCGAAGTCATGTGGCCTATTCTGGTTTAGGAGGGACAGCACACTTCCTGTCCCCCTACTTTCCTTGCCACCCAGGCTGCATGCTTAGATAAAGGTCTTTTATAATATTTAAAAAATATCCTTATTCAGGCCTGCAGCCTGGATGGGACTGAGTGAGTGTCCCCCTCGCCCTAAAGTAGAACTATAGGCAAAACTTTTTTTCTTCATTTTGGATAGAGTATAGGAGGGTTATTTTCGCCGTCTGTGTCCCATTTTCGCCATCTGTGTCCCATTGCAGAGATTTCCATTCACTTCCTGTCCCATAGCCAAAACAGGAAGTGAGAGGAAATCCATGCAAATTAAGGGAATTCCTTGGGGACCCAAAATGTGGGATTTTCTTTTAGTTTCACTTTTAATGATAATAGCAAACGGGAAAAATAGAGAGGGTGAATCTCCCTAAGGAGGCACAGACAGCAATAAAAACTGGCAGGTATTCGAATCCCTCTCCACTCTGTCCAAAACTAAAAAAAAAAAATGTTTTCCCCACAAATAGAGCTTTCTTTTGGTGGTATTTGTGTATTTTGTGAGCTATAAGCAAAAAAAGAGCGACAATTTTGAAAAAAACACAATATTTTTTACTTTTTGCTATATTAAATATCCAAATTAAAAAAAAAAAAAAAATTATTATGATTTTATTTTATTTTTTCAATAGTATTGGTGGCGATCTGCGATTTTTATTGGGACTGAGACATTATCGCGGATAAATCGGACACTTTTGACACATTTTGGGACCATTTACATTTATACAGCGATCAGTGCAATAAATATGCACTGATTACTGTATAAATTTGACTGGCAGGGAAGGGGTTAACACTAGGGGGCGAGGAAGGGGTTAAATGTGTTCCCTACCAGTGATTCTAACTGTGGGGGAAGGGGACTGACTGGGGTAGGTGACCGATCTGTGTCCCTATGTACAAGGGACACAGCATCGGTCTCCTCTTCCTGACAAGACGTGGATCTGTGTGTTTACACACAGAGATTCACGGCCCTGCTCCCCTTTACAATAAGTAGGCTTTGGGGGGCAGATACCACCCCCCAGGTGAATGAGTATGCAGTATATATTACCCTTTGTTACTTCACAAAAAAAGCAAAATAAAAAAATAAAAATGCCCCTCAGCAGATCCCTACATCCCTTTGGGGGAAACGTATGTAAAAAAGACCACCAGTTGAGTATGAAGTACATAATGGGGGTTATTTACTAAAGGCAAATCCACTTTGCACTACAAGTGCACTTGAAATTGCACTGAAAGTGCAGTCGCTGTAAATATGATGGGTAGATTTGAAATGAGGGGATGCTCTGCTGATTTTATTATCCAATCATGTGCAAGCTAAAATGCTGTTTTTTATGATCCTTGCATGTCCCCCTCGGATCTACAGCGACTGCACTTCCAAGTGCACTTTCAGTGCACTTTGCACTTGTAGTGCAAAGTGGATTTGCCCTTAGTAAATAACCCCCTATGTCCCTTATTACTCATTCACAAGTTAACAAGAAAATAAAAATACCCACACTCTAAAAAAATAAATACAAAAATAAACAATGTATTCCGATTTAAATCGTCAACTGCATTGTCCAGAAATGTACCTCCTCATCATTCACAATGACTTGCTCAACAATGTTATACATATACATTTTTACAAACATTTAAAGTGGGCGTTCAGCGGGAAATCGTTTTTTTTTTTTTTTAAATGTCCATATACTGCATTAAACACAATTAAGCGTATACTCACTTCTCTGGTATTAGTAGGTATCCGCTGTGTGATTTGGCGATAAATTAATATTTATAAAAAATCGAGCAGTGCAGTTCCATCTTGCTTGTGGGCATTGTGAACTCCACAAGCAAATTCTTCCGGGAATCGGTGAATGCTCCTCACGTGATGGGCTGCATGAGTCACGTGGTGAGTAAAATCACACAATAGTTCCTCGTTTTGCCTTCTGAATCATCTCCTGGACAGCGTGACGCTGTGCTCCCATTGCTAAATAGTCCCAGCAAATACCGGGGCTCTGTGAGATAAAGCGACACGCCCACTCCCACGGGGGGAAAACCAGGAAGTGCCTGCTTTAGATACCCGAACAACGGTATGGCAATAATATTGAAATGTATGGATAGCAAACTGTAAGCATACACACTGAGCTGGTCTGATTAAGCAGTACTTTAAAATTAGGGTGAACCTCCTCTTTAATGAAAAGTTTCTATTTCTTTCGAAAACCCACTCCATTGTTTGTGTCGAGAAACTTTAGTGCAGTTGGTTTCTACTGTCTACATTGCAACATATAGAGAAATTAATAAAATAAGATGTCCTCTGGATAATTTCCGAACTCTCCGGGTATTACTAAACACAGCTTTAAATAGACCCAGCATCTCCTACAGTGGCAAGACAGATGATTGCCAAAGCCTAGAAGACGCCCACCCTCTCTTTGAATAAAACCAAATTCAGGATGAATTCAGCCCTCCTGCATGAAAAATTAGAAGCTAAACTCAATAATAAAATGGAGACATTTTTGTCCACTTGGCTACCCTGGTCATCTTGCTTTCTTCCCGTGAGACTTGATTACCTGCTTTTATCCTCCCTTTTCCCCCTTGTTTCTACTTCCCTCCACCTACTGTCTTGTGTATTACATGGTTTTACTTGTATTCTCTTGTAACCCAAAGTTAAAATTTCCTATATGTAGTTGATCTCAAAAACAGTAAAAATACAGGGAGTGCAGAATTATTAGGCAAGTTGTATTTTTGAGGATTAATTTTATTATTGAACAACAACCATGTTCTCAATGAACCCAAAAAACTCATTAATATCAAAGCTGAATATTTTTGGAAGTAGTTTTTAGTTTGTTTTTAGTTTTAGCTATTTTAGGGGGATATCTGTGTGTGCAGGTGACTATTACTGTGCATAATTATTAGGCAACTTAACAAAAAAAAAATATATACCCATTTCAATTATTTATTTTTACCAGTGAAACCAATATAACATCTCAACATTCACAAATATACATTTCTGACATTCAAAAACAAAACAAAAACAAATCAGTGACCAATATAGCCACCTTTCTTTGCAAGGACACTCAAAAGCCTGCCATCCATGGATTCTGTCAGCGTTTTGATCTGTTCACCATCAACATTGCGTGCAGCAGCAACCACAGCCTCCCAGACACTGTTCAGAGAGGTGTACTGTTTTCCCTCCTTGTAAATCTCACATTTGATGATGGACCACAGGTTCTCAATGGGGTTCAGATCAGGTGAACAAGGAGGCCATGTCATTCGTTTTTCTTCTTTTATACCCTTTCTTGCCAGCCACGCTGTGGAGTACTTGGACGTGTGTGATGGAGCATTGTCCTGCATGAAAATAATGTTTTTCTTGAAGGATGCAGATTTCTTCCTGTACCACTGCTTGAAGAAGGTGTCTTCCAGAAACTGGCAGTAGGACTGGGAGTTGAGCTTGACTCCATCCTCAACCCGAAAAGACCCCACAAGCTCATCTTTGATGATACCAGCCCAAACCAGTACTCCACCTCCACCTTGCTGGCGTCTGAGTCGGACTGGAGCTCTCTGCCCTTTACCAATCCAGCCATGGGCCCATCCATCTGGCCCATCAAGACTCACTCTCATTTCATCAGTCCATAAAACCTTAGAAAAATCAGTCTTGAGATATTTCTTGGCCCAGTCTTGACGTTTTAGCTTGTGTGTCTTGTTCAGTGGTGGTCGTCTTTCAGCCTTTCTTACCTTGGCCATGTCTCTGAGTATTGCACACCTTGTGCTTTTGGGCACTCCAGTGATGTTGCAGCTCTGAAATATGGCCAAACTGGTGGCAAGTGGCATCTTGGCAGCTGCACGCTTGACTTTTCTCAGTTCATGGGCAGTTATTTTGCGCCTTGGTTTTTCCACACGCTTCTTGCGACCCTGTTGACTATTTTGAATGAAACGCTTGATTGTTCGATGATCACGCTTCAGAAGCTTTGCAATTTTAAGAGTGCTGCATCCCTCTGCAAGATATCTCACTATTTTTGACTTTTCTGAGCCTGTCAAGTCCTTCTTTTGACCCATTTTGCCAAAGGAAAGGAAATTTACTAATAATTATGCACACCTGATATAGGGTGTTGATGTCATTAGACCACACACCTTCTCATTACAGAGATGCACATCACCTAATATGCTTAATTGGTAGTAGGCTTTCGAGCCTATACAGCTTGGAGGGAGACAACATGCATAAAGAGGATGATGTGGTCAAAATACTAATTTGCCTAATAATTCTGCACTCCCTGTAAAAGTTATCTTACCTGGAGATAAACTATACCCCTTTAAAACATATTTTTTTAGTCCTGGCCATTACAAGTAAAGAAAAAACCTATGTACAAAACCAATACTTATTTTAAAAACACAAGGATCAGACTCATCTGAGGCAGCAGAAAACTTTACCCCTTACAACAAAAATACAAAAAAGGTAAGAAATTTTGACGTTTCTTCAAGATACTTCTTTACAGGAAAGTAACATTTTGGTACCTAATAGGAATTTTCTCATTGGGAGGGTTTGTGCTGTGGATACAGTAAGACAAAAGGCTGCCTTATACCTCAGGGGAAGCTCTTGAGAAACTGTATTGTGCTGTGTTGATATCTTTGCATTGGTATGTTTGGTGTGGCCATACTGGAAGTGGGAAGGTGACCAGTGTCAAGGCATTGTCACTCTGAGCACTAGTCCCACTTGAAGACGCGCTGCAGTAGAGGCTCAAGGGACCTTTAAGTGTTAATAATTTGTGTACACTCATTGCACTATTATAGTAAGTTGTATGTTGATACAGTTATTATAACTACTGTCTTTATACTAGTTCCAGTAAACTTACATGTTGGTTGATCACAATTGGTGTGAGGCCTGTTCATTATTCTAACAGGTGGAACAACGGATGCCCAGATAGCGATAAAGGTACACTATATACACACTGTTATGTGGGGTTGTTCCGTTTAGTGAAGGTTTCACATCCACACTGTTACACAGCTGTGTCAAGCGGGTTGGGACAAATTATTTGGGGGAAGAAAAGCAGAGTACAGGCCCAATCAATTACCAGCAGCTCCTTCGGGGGTAAGTGCTACACATATATATATATAAATATATAAATATTATATCTTATTAAAAAATAATGTTTTTAATAAGATATAATGTGTATGTTGAATGCATCTATGTAATAGAAGTCCTGGTAATTCTTATCCTATTCAAGAAAGTTACTTTCTCTTTCAGAAAATCGTCAGGGCAGGTTTACAGCACAGCATTGTATAGAAGGCAGAGAAGGTCGGGACTCACATGTGGAGAAGATGCAGGCTGCCATCCATCCTCTGAGATCTCCATTTAGAAGGCAGGGCTGTGCTGTGTGCTGGGCAGGAAGGAGTGGACGGAGCTGCACTGTGATGATCTCTTCCTGCTCCGCTCACCTGTACTGGAGCTGTGAAAGCCCTGACTCAGCCAGAGAAAGGAGGACTCGAGGAGGGAGCCACCAGCTGTGTAGTAAGCAGTCAGGAGTTATCCCATGCTGCCTCTTAAAACCCGGCTACTGCATCAGGGATGCTGTAACCGAAACTACAGAGACAGTTTCTGAAAATGCGGCTGCATGACTGCTTACTAAGCTGCCAGTGTCCATAGCTCCCAGCTGTCCCTGATTTTGAGGGACTGTCCCTGATTTGGAACGATGTCCCTCTTTCCTCCTCATTTGTCCCTCATTTTGGTCTGATCTATATAGTTGTATACAAAATGCACTTTGTATCTATCAAAACATGTTTTCCAGCACTAAACCTTTCATCTGATTTCTAAATTGCTGCATTTGTAAATTCCAAAAGCCAATATAAAGGAATAGTAATGTTATAAAAGCACTTGTGGGGTTAACCAATCTTGTTTTTTTGTACAATTCTCCTTTAAGGGGCACATGGCAAGGGGTGTGTCCTATGCCTGCATACTTTTGTTGATAGGTGTCCCTCATTCCCATCTCAAAAAGTTGGGAGCTATGCAGTTCTCCCAGGAATTTGGCATCCAACTGAAAGATAGTCCCACTGGCACCACTACAAGTTAAAGCGGTGGTTCACCCTAAAAACTACATTTTTTTATTCCACTGCCCCCCCACATTACAATTCGATTAAGGCTCTTATTATTTTTTCCATGCTGTACATACCTTAGTACAGCATATTCACCCGTGCATCCGGGTTGCGAGTCCCGCGGGAGTGGGCGTTCCTCACATGTGTTTGATTGACATTTTTCCCAAAAACGAGCTCCCCCCCGTCGCGTAAGCCACGTCACGGTTGGCGAAAGGAGCCGAACGGCGATTCGGCGCTATACTGCGCATGCGCATCGCCGTTCGGCTCCTTTCGCCAATCGTGACGCGGCTTACGCGACGGGGGGGAGCTCGTTTTTGGGCAAAATGTCAATCAAACACATGTGAGGAACGCCCACTCCCGCGGGACTCGCAACCCGGATGCACGGGTGAATATGCTGTACTATGGTATGTACAGCATGGAAAAAATAATAAGAGCCTTAATCGAATTGTAATGTGGGGGGGGCAGTGGAATAAAAAAATTTAGTTTTTAGGGTGAACCACCGCTTTAACAGGGGTGGCGAAATGGAGTTAACACAAGCAAAATCTGACCCTGGGTTGTGCCCAGGCACACCCCGTGCGCACGCCTATTATTATTAAACAATGCTTATAAACACAGTCTTACCCGTGGGCCTCGATGCGTACGACCATAGTGAGCAGGGAGATTCTGATGTTCTTAATCTAGCTCCTTTTACTGGCCAGGATGCAGTGAATGACTTGCATAGCGCTACAGATGCAAACTAAATTGCCTCAAGGCGCTTTTTGCAGCCAGTGTCTTGCTGGCTGATGCAGTCATTGGGCCAATCTGGACAATCCAATTAACCTACCAGCATGTCTTTGGAGTGTGGGAGGAAACCCACGCAGACACAGGGAGAACATGCACACTCCAGGCAGATGGTGTCATGGTCGGGATTCGAACCAGTGACCCATTTGCTGCTAGGTGAAAGTGTTATCCACTACACCACTGTGCTGCCCTATGCCTCACTGTATACAGTTTTCCTATTAAAATTTTTTTTTGAGAATATCAGACATCTAATATGGCACAAATATAACAAAAGCTAGCAGAAAGACTATTATATAGAACCCTTAAATATTGACATAAAAAACGATATTGCTTGGAAAATAAAAATTGTTCTTCCAAAAATAATGCTCTCTTTCTGGAATAGTGGGATTTTTTATATTTTGGTGAGCAATCTGTGAATACATTTGATGAAGATCACTGGGCAAAAGAGGGCATTGATTTTGATGAAGTGAAGTGCTCTAATTTTTTTGTCATATTTTTGACAGTATATTATTATTTTTATTATATTATCTAGATATTCTGCCAAAATTTGCACTTCTGCTGACCATTCCACTGCTAATTTATAGTCAGTGGATTTGCATTGTCAGTCTGCAACAGTAGGTTCTGTTATTGGCAAGATGTCTGTATAAGAAACTTTACAACAGTCTCAAAAAAAAATATTTACTCAAAAAGACACCATGCCAAAAATACAGAAAAATCAATTTTGAGTATACACTTTAATAAAATGCAGCATAAATACACATTTATAGTTCTAAACACCCGTTATCTTTTTTAGTTATTAGCTTTATTTGTATTCCATTGGAGCACAACACTTTCCCATAGATCTCTTGAAATCTGAGTGCTCTTCTGTAGAAGGATGCTTACTGCAGACGGGCTCTTTGTCATGCTCTGTTAAAAGGTTAATTTGTCCATTTCGTTTACAGCCACTCTACTGCTATTATAAAACACAAACAGTATTAATATATGCATAAGCATGCCTAAATTATCCATAGAGATAGCTTTCTGTGACATTTTAAATACGGTTATATATCAGAATCAAATTTATAGAATCTATAATTAGGATGCCACATTATGCTTCCCATTTATACTATTTCATAAACTAGCATCTCCAAAGTTTTGGAGGAGCGGTGAAGCAAAGGACAGGGAGTGAAAGCCCGTCAATTAGGGGCGCCAGAGCGCCGTGCCCTCTATCCACGGCTGGCGCCCCATGCGCTATTCATGGCCGCTATTTTCACAGGACACCACCACCCCCTATTCATGCATCTGGCCCCTTTCAGGACGCCGGGAGCATGAATTACAGCGTCAGGGGTATGTTTTTGAAGCACTTTATTAGAGCCAGAGGCTCTAATAGGCTTCCAAATAGGGTGGGCTCGTGGCACAGAGCATTGCACCAGAAGCCCACCCAGGTGTTACAACAGCGAATGAATATTCGCTATTGAAATACTGATCCTCATTCCAGACAATCAGAAGCAGGTCTGAGACCCATTTTCCTATTGGCTGAAATAAGAAGAGTCCTAATTGGCTGCAGAGGAGGGGCGAGGAAATGGAAATGGCCACGATGCCTGTGGAGAGCAGGGGAAGGAAAAGCCGCCACCAAGCAAGGGAAGCTCCCAGCGAAGGCCAGGAGAAGTGTTGCCCACCATAGATGGGGTAAGTGCAACAGACTGACTGGGATGGGGGGAAGGGGTGGTTGTGTTTGCCACCCCCCCATCACAACAAAAATTATCACTGGCCGCCACTGGTGAAAACATTAGTAAAGAAAAGGATAAGGCATGACAGGATAGAAGAAATTGTACATAGGTAAGTAATTTATAAAAGTAACACTTACATGCATGTAATAATTCTTATAGAGATCACTGGGGTTGATTTACTAAAACTGCAGGGCGCATAATCTGGTGCAGCTGTACGTGGTAGCCAATCAGCCTCGAACTTCAGCTTGTTCAATATGACCCCTTTCACACTGCGGCGGGAGGCGCGGTGGCGGTATAGCGCCGCTATAAATAGCGGCGCTTTACTGTCGGAATTGCCGCGGGATTCGGCCGCTAGCGGTGCGGTATTAACCCCCGCTAGCGGCCGATAAAGGGTTAATACCGCCCGCAATGCGCCTCTGCAGATGCTGCTAGCAGGAGATTTTTTTCTCTCCTGCCAGCGCATCGCCTCAGTGTGAAAGCCCTCGGGCTTTCACATTGAGATGGCTGGGCAGGAGTTTTTCAGGCGGTATAGCAGCGCTATTTTTAGCGATCTACCGCCTGAAAAACTCCTCAGTGTGAAAGGGGTCTAAAGCTTTGACAAAGAAAAACGGAAGTTGATTGGTTTCTATGCAGAGCTGCACCAGATTTTGCACTCTCCAGTTTTACTAGATCAACCCCACAGTGCTTTGCTTGACAATGCTTTCATCTGATCCATTTTCATCTTTGTGTGGGCACTGTCCAGACTCAGCTTGCAATCATGTAAATCCTTGTGTCTATGTCGTTATTGGCTGTTTTCACAATAGTCTAGCACAGATCAGCTCCCCATTTCAGCCTCTCACCGTGTGCTATAAATTTACAATGCTGGGGGTGAAGACACTAATGCCTGGTACACACAATGGGATTATTAGATGACTGATCATCTGTTTTTTTTTGCATGCTAATCTCATATAGAAACTAATGAGGTTACTAAAGAACGAAAATTCTCGTACGACAGAACAAAAATTTGGAAGTGATGTATTGTATTGTATTTTTGGATGAAAACTTAATCAAATCTCATCAAAGTTCTTCCAGAGAGTAAAAATTGGAAGCATCAGGACAGGAAAATATTGAGCCTATTTATTCAACCCCGTTTGCAATTGGACGATTATAAATTATGGGCAGAATTGACACGATTCTGCCTGTAATTCCAAATAATGGCACCCCAAATGCAGTGGGATTTTGCCACGCAACAAAACACGTGAGATTTGTGGCAAAATGCATTGGTCATGCATACTGACGAAATTGCCGCGGGATTCGGCCGCTAGCGGTGCGGTATTAACCCCCGCTAGCGGCCGATAAAGGGTTATTTCCCGCCCGCAATGCACCTCTGCAGTCACATTCTCCTGCTATGCGAATTGAATGTGGGTAAACGTGCATTCAATTCGCATAGGTGCGAACCCAGCCTAAAAGTACTATTTCAGTGTTTGCAGATGACGACAAGCTATGCAGTGGAATACCATCCTTACAGGCCAACTTAAAAAGCCGACCTCAATGCAATCTTTAATTGTGCAACTGTGTGGCAAATGAGGTTTAGCCCTGGTTCACACCAGTGCGGCTTTAAATTTGTGCTACTCCAGCGCAATTTCAAAGCCGCAGATCAGTGGAATTTGCACCTCAGATTTAATTGCTGCTTGCAAATTCATTTAACAGAAGTTTATGCAAGTCGCAATGAAATCCCCATAAAAAGCAGTGCAGGAACCTTTTTTACACTCATGCGACTTGAGTCGCAATGATTTGAACAGTTTCATTGCTGACAATGAAGTGCGACTTGCCATGCAATTTTGGACTGTCAAATTGCATGGCAAATCACACCAGTGTGAACCAGAGCTAAATGTTGATAAATGTAAAGTTATGCACTTGGGGATTGAAAACACTCATGCATTTTACATACTAGGGCCCTGCACTGAACCCTGCAGTGTGTAATTTCAGCTCTCCGCTCCTTTTTTCTGACAGCTCAGACAAGCTTTATAAACTCTGGACTTTGAAGGGATAAACAGGTACAAAGTGTTTAGAGAACTTATTTCATCTCTGTGCATCACCTGAGGCCAGTCACTTCACAGAGTATATATAAGGGTTTACAACCATTTTTAGTAAAGCTGTTAAAATGCTATCGGAACCCAACTGGGCACCCCATTTCTATAATGATGGAATGGAGATGAAGAGTGAGAGCGAGTGGGGAGTAGAAAATGCACTCTGCATTATTGTGGGCTCTGGTTTAGAATAGAGTTACCTGAAGAAGTGCAATCTGATTGGGCGAAACATGTCAGATTTCATGTCATCACGCAAGTGACGTACGCAACGTCACCATGCACAGGAGCCGCCCCAGCTAGCACATGCTCCATAGACATTAACACTGCCCTAGTCCCCCAAGCCTTAGTGGGGCACTTGTAACTGTGAAGAGAACAGGGGGTTCTGGCAGTGAGTGCTGCACCCTACACTTCACCATGTGAGCCAGGGAAGTATTCCAGTGTTCCTGTGTTTCTCTGCTTATTCCGCTGGAAGATGGCTGGACTCCATAGGTCTGGGTGAGCTGCACTCAGTGTATATCCTAATCTGGCGTTCCACACTTCATACACTGGTCTGGAAGTGTTGCTGTTTTACGACTGCTGTGCACTATATGCCCCTCTGCTGTTTAGAAGCTACATTGGTCTGATCTATTCGTACCATCCCACGGTACACTGAAACTGTCCAATTGCTTTAGGCCCCTAAACGGTCCTCCTGTCAGTTTTTTAGGCGGACCTGAACGGACGCTCCGTGCACCTCTATGGAGTAATGGATGTCAGCAGTGACATGTCCGCTGACATCCGACCATATTTTCCATCCGTCTATCAGATCGGATGAAAACGGACTCTACGCTCCGTCTTCATCCGATCCCCTATAGAGGAGAGCGGCGCTCTGACAAGTCGATCCCTGCACAGTGTGTAGAGACACAGACCTGTCATCTGCCTGCTCAGCGGGGATTGACTGAGCGATCCCCACTGAGCAAAGCGGAGCCCGTACACGGACACGTCTGTGTGAAAGGGCCCTTACTTGGCTGGACTGTATATCTCAGCATTTTTTAGGCTGGTTAGAAACTTTTTGTGTCTAAAAACAAACAAAAAAAATAAAAAATAAAAAGAATAAACCACTTATGATGCAAAACCATAGAAGAGAAGTAATGGGCAAATGAACCATGAGCAAGTCTCGTTGTCCTTTTTGGTTGAGTCTGAAGTGAAAAAAAAAAAAGAAACTTTTTGTGTGAATTATCTAAATCTAATAGAACTTGATTCTTGTGACCCCCTGGCTGAGACTTAAAGCGGATGTGCCATGGGGAAAAAATATTAAAAGCCAGCAGCTACAAATACTGCAGCTGCTGACTTTTAATATTAGGACACTTACCTGTCCTGGAGTCCAGCGGTGATCGCAGCAGATGACGAGCCGATCGCTCGTCTCTCTGCTGCTCCCCCCGCCATTCACGCTGAGGGAACCAGGAAGTGAAGCGCTGCGGCTTCACTGCCCGGTTCCCTACGGCGCATGCGCGAGTCGCGCTGCGCCCGCCGATTGGCTCACACGCTGTGTGCTGGGAGCCGAGTGTTCCCAGCACACAACGGGCGACAGACGGGAAGTCAGAAAAACCCGTCTTTCGCCCGTAGCGTGTGGCCGGAAGTGGGTGCAAACACCTGTCTTTAGACAGGTATCTGCACCCCCCTCCCCCCTGAAAGGTGTCAAATGTGACACCGGAGGGGGGGCGGGTTCCGATCAGCGGGACTCCACTTTAGGGTGGAGAACCGCTTTAAGTGTAGACTGCTTGGCATGGGAGCACTGTTTTTTGTTACTTCACCTGACTGGTGGATTTCCACCAACTATGCCCCAGTACCTTGGCTGCCCACACTTGGTCCTGCAAGCTATCATTAATCTTATAGATCCAGTATATGATGAGATGAATGCATATGCGTATGTGTTTGTCTGGGCCGGGTGAACAACTGCCATGGTGATGAGACAACATTGCCTTTTTATTTTTAATGTGGTGGTGGATAGTGTTTTTTTAATGCTCTTTTTTGTATGACAAAAATTTAAAACATTCCTCTCAGCAAAGTCTTGTACTAAATACAGTATGCTGTATGGTCAAAAACAAAAGATGGGCTTCTGTCTGCCCAGGTTTTTGTTAATGTTCTTGTTGAGTTGCTTGGATCACACCTATCTAATTTTAGGGTGAGAACATAGATAGTGAAATGGTCCATGTACATTTTCACCATCTTTTGTTTTAGCCCTTTTTTTCAGTGTTATGCCACGTACACACGGTCGTTTTTCGGCATGAAAAAAAACGAAATTTTTTAAAACGTCATTTAAAATGATCGTGTGTGGGCTTCACATCGTTTTTCAGCTTCTGAAAAACGAAAAAAAAAAAAAATTAAAACATGCTGCATTTTTTCATGTCGTTTTTCCAAATGTTGTTTTTCGTGTTGTAAAAAATGATCGTGTGTGGGCAAAAACGATGTTTTAAACCCATGCATGCAGGTTATGATACGGGAGCGCTCGTTCTGGTAAAACTACCATTCATAATGGAGTAAGCACATTCATCACGCTGTAACAGACAAAAAAGCGCAAATCGTCTTTTACTAACAAGGAATCAGCTAAAAGCAGCCCAAAGGCGAATAGAACTTCCCCTTTAAAGTGCCGTCATACGTGTTGTACGTCACCGTGCTTTGTTCATAATTTTTCAAAAACAATGGTGTGTGGGCAACGTCGTTTTTAATGATGAAGTTGGAAAAACTTCGGGGCAGATTCACAAAGCACTTACGCCGGCGTATCTCGAGATGCGCGGCGTAAGTGTAAATATGCGCCGTCGTATCTATGTGCCGTATCCCCAAAACCAGATACGCCTGAAAACCAGCTTTTTCCAACCGACGCACCATTGTTTTGCTAGGCAAATATGCAAATGAGGGAGATACGGCGATCCACAAAAGTACGTTTGACCGGCGCAGGCTACGCGATGTGCACATCAGCTGTACGTCCGGTCTAAAGTTACCCCTCATAAAAGCAGCTTTAACTTTGCACCAGATGTATGCAGATCAGCTAAAGCAACACCATTAGGGACGAGCTGAGCACACACACTTGCAGGACAACAATCTGTATGCCAACATGCCAGGGGCATCCATGGTCATAGCTATACTACTGGCTTTAAATGCGCGCAGAAGGAGGAGGGAACCGAGGAGGAGAAGGAGGGCACGGGAGAGGATATACCGACCGTGCATAGACATCTTTGGCATGGGGGATTCGGAGGTGTATCGCATCTTCAGATCCAGCCCTGCTGCCATCGTGGAATTAACCACAACCCTGAAAGATGACATCACCAGCAAGACAAAACGCTCACATGCAGTGGAGCCACTGGTCAAGGTACTGGCAACACTCCATTTCCTTGCCAGTGGCTCTTTTCAGCGTACAAGTGGAGTGGTGGCTGGGATGTCCCAATCCTCCATGAGCAGATGTATGTACCAGGTTGTCCCCGCAATCCTCAGACGCATGGCCAACCAAATCATCAAACCCACCCAGGAGGACCTGCGGATGAAGGCAATGCGTGATTTCTACAGAATTGCACAATTCCCACGCACCGTGGGGGTCATTGATTGCACCCATGTGGCACTAAGGCCCACCCATGAGACAGAGCACATATATCGCAATCGGAAGCACTGGCATTCCATCAACGTACAGGTGATAGCTGATGCCCAATACCTCATATGGCACGTCCGTGCCAAACACCCAGGATCAAGCCATGACAGCTACATATACCGTCAAAGCCCCATCCCAATGGAATTCGAGCAGAACATGTATGGGGACAGCTGGCTGGTTGGTGAGTGACATGGGTGTCAGGCATGACTGTCCACCCCCATGATGCACACAACAAGAGGGGCACATGCATGACTAACATCCTCCTGTCTTTTCCCTTCCAGGTGACTCTGCATATGCACTTGGACCCCATCTCATGACTCCATTCCGGAATCCCCAAACCCCAGGAGAGCAAAGATACAATGATGCACACACACGTACCCGTGGAGTGGTGGAACGCACCTTTGGCCTCCTGAAGTCACGTTTCCGATGCCTGGATAAGTCTGGGGGTACCCTGTTGTATTCCCCAAACTTTGTGTGCCAGATCATCGGTGCATGTTGCATGCTGCACAACTTCGCCATGAGAAAGGGCCTGGAGATTGACATAGGTGATTACCTGACCCCCGAACCACGCAATCCCCCCCCTAACCGAGGCTACCCCGTCTTCTGAGGGAGCAGCAGTCAGGAGATGCCTCGCAGAAGGCATCTTTGCACGTTAAACACACACATTAATCATGGCACAATGAGAATGCATGCACACCACTGTGGTCCCTAGCACACACACCCCACATCCTCATCAAATTGGATTAGACCAAAGTACACCGCACAGTACTAGGGAGCAGCAACGCCACGCCAAGGCTCCAATTATGTTACTGTACATTCATACACCATTCACACGGACCTGGAATCATTTCTCCCTGGTCCTGGGGGACCCTTCTTCACCACAAATGAGGGTGACACCCCTTTTCCGGCAGGAATGTCACCCCCACAATCATACATCATTCACAAACATAAAACAAATCATAAACACATTAAAAAAAATAATAAACATAAAACACTGAGTAAACAAAAAGACAAACACCTAACGCCGCTGGCGTGACCCCCGCCTGGGGCGGCCACAGCCACGGCCCTTCAGGGGAGACTCATGGGGGGAGAATCAGGGGAAGGAGGAGCATCCCCTGGTCTCTGCCCACCTGACGGCCTGCCCTCCAAGGCCACGGCGATTCTTGTGAGGCCCACATTGAGGGCTGCCGTATTGGCCTGGACAGCCTGGGTCAGGGCACGCACCTGCTGTGGCAGTCTGCAGGTCATTTAAGCAGTTAATGACAGCCAGGGTGTTACAACTCATGTCCTGCACGTTTTCTTTCATGGAGGCCATTCTCTCCTCCATCCGGTCCAAAGTCAGGGTGACCTGACCCAGATGGCGGGTCTGACAGGCCTGGTCCCTCCTCAGGTTTTCCGGCAGAACCTCGGCCACCCCCCTGGTCTTGCGTGTCGCCTTCCTGCCTCCAGATGAGGCTTGTGGCCTGAGAGTAGGGGAGGCCCTTGGGGGGAGCACTGATGGAGGCCTGACTGCTGCCAGCCACAGGGGGAACCTCCTCCAAATGGAGAAGTACCTCATTGGCACTTAGCACCTCCTCCTCCTCAACCTCCTCCTCCTCAACCTCCTCATGGGGTGAGCTGCGGCCACTCCCCTGCACAGAGGACTCCCGGCTTGCCTGGGTGTCTTCCTCAGACTGATGTCCGGTGGAGGCTGCGGACTGGCCAGATGGCCCAGCACCCTCCTGCACATCTGTGGATGACACAAAACATACACAGGTTGGAGGATCCACACACTTGTCACATATTCCCTTCCCCCCACCACACATGCTACTCACTAGATAGAAAAAAAAACACTTACCTGTCCTTACGGCCTCCTCAATGGAGTCAAAGCCAGGCAGCCCCTCCACTTGCTGCCTGTGGAAGCACTGGGCCACTGCACACTCCTCAGCAGTCAGCCTAATAGTGCAAGGTGGTCCCCCTCCAGTGCCCCTGGCATGAGCTGTTAGCTTTGCCAGCTTCCCACGGACCACACGCCTGAGATCATTGATCTTTTTTTGGATCCCAGTGAGGCTCCGGGTCTCACCCCCCAAGGCATTTACATCATCTACAATGTCCTGTAGGATCTGCCTCCTTCTGGCACGGGTGGTGTCCCGACTCTCAGGGCCATGCAAAAACTGCCCATGTAGGGTAATGGCCCTGGTCAGAATCTCCTTCTCCCGCAGAGAGAAGTTCATCCTCCTCTTCTTATTTGTCATCTCTGCAACAATCACTCAGCACAAACACTCAGCAAAAACAAACAAGAAATACAAAAACCAAAAACAAACAAGAAATACAAAAAAACAAAAACAAACAAGAAATACAAAAAACAAAAACAAACAAGAAATACAAAAAACACCAAGACCACTCTCCAATAAGACTCTCCAACAACACATCGACACAAACCAACACACAGCAACAGACAACAGAACAAAAGCACCTTGCTTCAGGAAGGGAAACAATTGGATGTACTTTTGCAATGGAAGGGCGTATGTCTGGGCCTATTTATGCACTGAGCGTATCTCACTAAGTATGCCGGGCCTAGTTCTTATCTCACTGATTACGGCGGGCCGAGTTCTGAGCATGCGCAGAGAGGCGCTGATCATTGTCAGCATCAGGCGCGCAGTCTGGCCGGCCCTTCATTTGCATGGGGTCACGGCTCATTTCAATGGAACACGCCCACTTCCTTCCCACTTTCAATTACCCCGCCTTAGGCCTCGTAATTTACGTTACGCCGGCGCATATTTGGATGCAAATACTCTGTGGATACGGTACTTGCGTCTCTAAGTTGAGCCGGCGTAACGGAAATAAGATGCGCTACGCTGGTCTATATATGCGCCGATGTACGTGAATCTGCCCCTTCCTTTTTTTTCATGCCGAAAAACGACCGTGTGTACGCGGCATTAGAATGGGATAGTTAGCCTGGCAGTGAGTTGCCACTGTTGAATAGACGTTAGCCCTCAGTTAGGTGACTCAGTCTGTTACCTCACTAAACTGGCCGACTAGGAAAATAGTCCACCAGCGGGAACTGCCATAACAACCTATTGGAAGAGGTAGTGACACATTGGCATAGTCATATCCCAGTAAGTACTATCAGGCATTTACCAGGGGATTTTACTAAAAGGCATGTTTCAATTTAGTTTCCCCAAAAATGTTGTAAACTAGCTTTTGCCTGTGAGGAGACATCTAACTTAAAGCGGATCTCCACTCTAAAGTGGAGTCCCGCTGATCGGCACCCTCCCCCCCTCCGGTGTCACATTTGACACCTTTCAGGGGGGAGGGGGGTGCAGATACCTGTCTACAGACAGGTATCTGCACCCACTTCCGGCCCTACGATACGGGCAAAGGACGGGTTTTTTCCTCGTTTCCCGTCCGTCCCCCGTTGTATGCTGGGAACACTCGGCTCCCAGCACACAGCGGGAGCCAATCGGCGGGCGCAGCGCGACTCGCGCATGCGCCGTAGGGAACCGGGCAGTGAAGCCGGAGCGCTTCACTTCCTGGTTCCCTCACCGTGGATGGAGGGGGGAGCAGCAGGGTGACGAGCGATCGGCTCGTCATCTGCTGCGATCGGCGCTGGACTCCAGGACAGGTAAGTGTCCTTATATTAAAAGTCAGCAGCTGCAGTATTTGTACCTGCTGCCTTTTAATATAGTTTTTTAGTGGCACATCCGCTTTAAGGTTTGTTGATGGAGTGGCAGTCAAGATGGGCTGACCACATTGCATGGACAATAACAATGTTAGCACAATAGTATATACAGCATATACTGCATATTTTATAGTTCTCTGTAATATAAATGTTCTTTGTCTAAAGCCTTCAGCCCATTTAAGTGCCACTGTGGGTCCTCTTACTCTATTTTAACCTCTTATTGATATGTTGATTTCAGCACACCTCTCTGCTTTATTACACAGCAAATTTAAGACCCCATGGTGACAACTCTTCAGGGGGTGGGTCCATGACACCATACACTTAAAGTATGCCTTCGGTCTTCTTGGTTGAATGACACCTGGGGGACATTTTTTAATTAAAAAATTTAGCCTGGAAATGGGCTTTAAAATATTAGATTCTGAGATCTGTCCAATAAACCCGTTTTATGATTATACGTGTAAAATTATATGCGATACTTGTTCTCAAGTGATTCAGTTATAGTAATAATTACACAAACAACCAATGTAATTAAAGAAGCTTTAATCAGGGGGGCATAAGGCACAACTAACCACCAAAGTAAAGGGGACTTTTACCATGGAGAATCAGTCTATCAATAATTATTGAAAGGATTGGATAGCATGGAAGAAAATGGATAGAAACTTTTGGTTTTGGTGCAAAACTTTTCATTGAGGTGGTTCAAGACCTTTTGAGCAGAACACACAATTAATCTTAAAAAGGTCAGACTTGCTTCCAAAAAATGGCCTTTGAAGAACTTCTAAAATATGCTAAAAATCTTGTAGATGTGAAATTTATGAGGTACATTATTTTTTTCTTGAATTCTTAAAATTGCATTTACCTTAAAATGTAACCCATAACATTTTTTTTACGTTTTGGATAAAACGGAGAGGGAGAAAACCCCCTGTCAGTTTTAACTGCTGTCTGTGTTCCTGTTCCAGAGAATCACCCTCTCTATTTGTCATGTTTACCATTATAATCAAAAGTCAAAGTGAGGCCTCGTACACACGATCGGTTAACCAGAGGACAACGGTCTGATGGACCGTTTTCATCGGTCAAAAACGATTGTGTGTGGGCCCCATAGGTTATTTAACCATCTGTTAAAAAAAAGCCAACTTGCTTTAAATTTAACCGTTGGATTCCTAACCGATAGGTCAAAACCGATCGTTGGTAGGCACAACCATCGGTTAAAAATCCACGCATGCTTGGAAGCATTGAACTTCGTTTTTTTCAGCACGTTGTTGTGTTTTACGTCACCGCGTTCTGACACGATCGGTTATTTAGTCAGCTTCATCGGTTAACCGATGACAACGGTCTTTCAGACCGTTCTCATCGGATGGACTGATCGAGGTTTAAAAGAAAATCACCTACATTTTGGGTTGAGAACAGTAATAGAGGGGAAATCTTCCAATGAGAACACTAGTTCTGGTGACCCTAGTTCAGTGTTTCTCAACTCCAGTCCTCAAGTAGTCCCAACAGGTCATGGTTTCAGGTTTTCCATTATTTTGCACAGGTGATTTGATCAGTTTGACTGACTTATGCCCCGTACACACAAGCGTTATTTCCGACGGGAAAACAGCTATGAGAGCTTTTTGTCGGGAATCCCGGCCGTCTGTATGCTTCCAACGAGAAAACTGCCAGACAAAAAAAAGAGAGCAGGATCTCTTTTTAGCAAAGCGCTGAAAAGCGTGAATCGTTGCTCACCAAAATTTTACTAACACAAGGATCAGCAAAAGCAGCCCAAGCTGTTGGAATGGAACTTCCCCTTAATAGTGCCGTTGTACGTCACCACGCTTTGGATGGGCGGACTTTTGTCTGAGTGTGTGTATGCAAGGCAGGCTGAGAGGAAATTCTGTTGGGAAAACCATTGGTTTATTATCCAATGGAAAAAACGCTCATGTGTACGAGGCATAAGTAATTACCACAGCTGTTTCCTCTGAGAGAAATCCTGAAAACATTACCTGCTGAGGCACCTTAAGGACTGGAGTTGAGAAACACTGCCCTAGTTACACGCAGGAACTTTGGAAGGTTTTCGTCTCACTTCCTGTTTTGGGTATGGGACAGGAGGTGAAGGGTAATCTCTCCCATGGGACACAGATGGCAGGAAAAAAAAACCCTCCCTTAATTTATCCAAAATGAAAAAAAGGTTTTAGTTACAGTGTATAGGTTCCTGTTTTTTTTGTGTTTTTTTTTAACCCCACAAACACATTTGGGGGTTGTTGACACTCTACCATTGTGTTTAAATCTGTTTTTGTATCACACATGTTTTTTTACAGAAAAATAAAAACATTGTAGGAAATCTTTAGCTTGAGCTATTGTGCAAAATACTGAATATTTTTTATATGTGTGTCATGCTTTCATCTGACATATAATTGTTCACTGCTACAGCTATCAGAAATGTCAGAATATGTAAAATAATGCAAGTCTGTCCCTATCCTCTATAATGTGTTTGTAGACTACGAAGAATAGAGTGTTCATGCATCAGAACTCGTGACTTGCCAAGTGCACAATTCTCAGATGTTCCATCTTCAAGTTTCACAACAAAGCTTGTTCTGTTTTTTCAAGACATTCATATCAATATAAAGGGGAAATACATTTTACATCCTTTAAAGAAGAGGTTTCCTAACACGTTTGTCTTTGTTGCTCCTGTCTTCCTCCAGGCGACAAAGTGCATGTAGAACGTTGTCACTTCTTACTTGCTTATCTCATCGCTGAGATAGTGTATACTACAACAGTCACCTCCCCACTGTTCGACCATTAAAATAAAAAAGGAGACAAATATCTCATTAGCTATACTTGACAGTGCTTGCCTTGGTCAACAGGTGCTTTTCGAGACAGTCGGCATCACTAGCTATGCAGGGGGAGAGGGTGTGTCAGTTTTAGGTGTCTTTAGGAATTTGGGAATCTGAGATAGGCTGTGATCGTAATGATCTCATCTGAAATCATTAGCAGTTTATGTAATGAAGAGATATTCTTCGCTGGTCATCTGAGCACACATCGCTTCTCTCATTCACTTTTGCACAAACGGCAGGTTTATAGCACCTCACCTTAACATATACAGTGCTCAGCATAAATGAGTACAACACTTTTGAAAAGTAAGATTTGAATCAATATCTCAATGAACACTTTCCCAAAATGTTGTCAAAACTGAGTTTTATAGAACATGTGTTTAGCTTATTACATGAAAGTTAGATTAATATTATAACTTAGATTATATTACTCAAATTAGTTGATGCAAAAATGAACACACCCCACAACAAACAATATGGGGAAGTTGCCCCAAGGGGCTTTTGAACAGCATTATAATAGATGAACAAAAATAAATAAATAGTTCTTTATTGATGTGATGGCAATATCATATTAAAAACAGAAAATACTGGCTATATCATACAACATGATATTCAATAGTGCAGGGTGAAACCACCAACATTAACAGCATTGCATTACAAATGTTATAACCATGGAAAATCTCCGACACATTTCGACCTACATGGTCTTGTTCAGGGGGAAGGTTTGCTGTAAAAATATATATAGAGAACAATTTATGCAACTTGAGACATATCAAAGCGTGATTCAAGTAAGTTAATAAATAGAAACACTGATAATTACCACTAAAGAAAGAGATAGAGGATCTCATAGCCAGAAAAGTAAGCCAGGTAAGGAATCCGGAGAATTCTGCTATGGTTCCCAAACTCCCCAGAGAAAAAAGAGGGCCCAGCAAAAGGGCTTGCAAGGAGCCACACACTATACGCCTACAAAAACATAGAATATCCAGGCTCAAACTTACCGACCAATCAGCAACCAACCAAATTCACCTGTCTAACTGTGTGCGTTAAAAACAGAGGTTTAGTTGCACGCATTTGCAAATGCATGTGTAAGCTGCAGGCCCCGTCAAGGCGCTCTGTATACTGCAGTCCTAACTATAACATTGCATTTTAAGTCTCCTCAGTAGGAGCACGTGACTGCTGATGGATACTATACCCCCCCTGGAGGCAAAGAGGAAAAGGACCGGCAACTGCAGTAAAATCCCAAATGAATAAAAGTGTATGTATGTATGTATATATATATATATGATTAGAATCAAAAGCAAATCAGAATATTTAAACAAGTGAAATGATAATCCAATCAATGTAATTATGGGTGAATGGTCATTAGTTTCTATTGATCAACTAAATATAATAATAAAATGTGCTGAGAATGTGAAAATTTGAAAATAAGCGTAGCGAGTATGATATTATGTGTGTAAATAGAACAAGTGTGATTGGGTATGAAGGTGCATTGAAACAAATGAAAAACTCTCTAGTGGAGTAGTGTGAAACGAAAATGTGATGTGAAGAAATGTGATGTTGACAGGATGGAATAGAGTGTGATGCTGAAGGTGTATGAAGTGAATGTTGAATTGAAAATTGTGTTGGCTATATATAGTGGTGGCCAGCTGCCAAGGAGCTGGACAAATGGGAACTATTACATAGGATATATAGAGAGAAACAGTAAAAGAATAATAAATAAAAGTTGTAATTTGAATTGAATCAAATCTACAACATGAATAATGTATCTAGCCTTGAAAACACCCCACAACAAAAACTACTACATCTAGTATTTTGTATGCGCTCCATAACTTGTAAGGACAGCACCAAGTCTTCTTCCGAAATTCAATGTGTTATGGATCATTGTCACATGTTGAAAAAGTGCGTGATGACCAAGGGCACGGAGTGATGGTAGCATCTTCTCCTTCAATATAGAGCAGTACATCTGTGAATTTATGATGCCATCAAAGAAATGCAGCTCCTCGACACCAGCAGCACTCATGCAGCCCCACAGTAGGACACTGCCACCACCATGTTTCACTGTAGGCACCATGCATTTTTCTTTTGTTTTCCTCACCTTTGCGACACCATACAGCCATCAGTTCCAAAAATATTTATCTTGGTCTCATCACTCCAGAGTACAGAGTCCCAGTAGTCTTCTTCTTTTTCAGCATGGGTCCTGACAAATTCTAGGTGGGATTTTTTGTGCATGGGCTTTAGGGGCTTCCTTTATGGATGATACACATGCATGCCATTTCTCTGCAGTGTACGCTGTATTGTGTCACAGGAAACAATCACCCCAGTTTGGCTTTCTACTTCTTTAACTAACTTCAGTGAACTTGCATGGCAATTTTCTTCAACCCTTCTCATCAGAAGACGCTCCTGTCGAGGTGTTAACTTCCATAGATGGCCTGGATGTCTCTGAGATGGTTGCAGATCCATTTTTTTTTTTTAATTGTTGTATCACTTTTACTACATTATTCTGACTGATAAGTAAAGCTCTGCTGATCTTCTTGTAGCCTTCACCTTTCTTGTGTAAAGAAATTATTTCCTTTCTCAGACCCATTTATAATGAACTGTCTGATGGACACCTGTTTAATCAATAATTAGACTCATCTGTAGTTGAATTCTTGTTATTTAGGCTTTAGTTGTCTAAAATGTAACTTTGCTTCTAAGGGTCTGTCCGTGTTCATCCGATCCGATCTGCAGACGGAAAGGAAAAATAGGGTTTTTCTCCGTCTGCAGAATCGGAGTAATGCGGAGGCGGGCGAGATTGGGTGTCAGCGGATGTTCATCCGCTGACACCCGCGATCTCGCAAGTGTGAAAGGGGCCTAATGCCGCGTACACACGGGCGTTTTTTGGCATGACATTTTTAAAAACGTCATTTAAAATGATCGTGTGTGGGCTTCACATCGTTTTCCGTCTTCTGAAAAACGACAAAAAAAACTTCGAACATGCTTTTTTTATGTCATTTTTGAAAATGTTGTGTTTTGTGTTGTAAAAAATGATCGTGTGTGGGCTAAAACGACGTTTTAAACCCGCGCATGCCCAGAAGCAAGTTCTGAGACGGGAGCGCTCGTTCTGGTAAAACTACCATTCATCATGAAGTAAGCACATTCATCACGCTGTAACAAACAAAAAAGCGTTAATCGTCTTTTACTAACAAGTGACCAGCTAAAAGCAGCCCAAAGGCGAATAGAACTTCCCCTTTAGAGTTCCATCGTTTGTGTTGTACGTCACCGCGCTTTGTTCATCATTTTTCAAAAACGATGGTGTGTGGGCAACGTCGTTTTTTATGATGAAGTTGGAAAAACTTTGTTTTTTTTCATGATGAAAAATGTAATTTTCTTTCATGACAAAAAGTGATCCTGTGTACGGGGCATACGACTTTCATTGGGGTGTATTCATTTTTGCAACATGGTCTTGAATGAATTTGTTAGGAATTTTTTTTTTCTGTGTATGCAAATTAATAAATCTTGGTTGCAAGCAATGGCCCGCATTTGTTGTAGTATTTTGTAGTATAGTGTCCCATAGAAAATGTGGATTCTGAAAGGAAAGTAAAGGTTTTCTGACAAACCTGTTAGGGTGTAGACATGGGCAATTAATTTCGGTCCAATTTGGACACATTTTTGGTTATTTGGAGATTTGGATGTATCTGAATCTCCAAATTAAATAGTAATGAATTTTATTGAAATCTGTTAAAATTCATTTTGTTTAATTGTTTTCTAATGAATTCCAACTTTTCAGAACAGTTAGAATTTGAAAAACAAACTCTGTGTGAAGAAATAGCAGTTTGTTAAGCAGCGGGCCGGGAAGCCGGCTGCCCACGTCCTTAACAACCATGAGTCCTCATCTGTCAGCGGGCTTCCCCACTGATGGATAAATGTAAAGAAAAGAATGCCGGCATTGCCCAGCAATAGAATTTTTTTTAAAAAAACGGTGTAGGGTCCCCCCCAGTCCATACGAGGCCCTTATCTAAGCATGCAGCCTGGCAGGTCAGAAAAAGGGAGGGGACGAGCGAGCGCTCTACCCCCCTACCCCAAAGCACCTTGTCCCCATGTTGATGGGGACAAGGGCCCCTTCCCAACAAACCTGGGCTGTGGTTGTCAGGGTTTACCTCGTATAAAAAAAAATAGGATTTTATGCTCACCGTAAAATCTTTCTCTGAGTTCATGGACGGACACAGCCTTAATCTTGACTTAGTGGGTATTAGTCTTCCTTTAGGAGTTGACTAGGCAGAAACTTATATAAAAGGTTAACTTATCATACACACCCTATAGCCCCGCCTAGGGGGCAGGCCCTCTGGGTATGACCCTCTCTCTGCATCTCGCAGATCAGTTCGTCAAAAAGTAGTACAAACATAAAAATGAGTGGAGGGTGCTGTGTCCATCCATGAACTCAGAGAAAGATTTTACGGTGAGTATAAAATCCTATTTTCTCTTTCGTTCATGGACAGACACAGCCTTAATCTTGACTTAGTGGGACGTCCCAAAGCAGAGTCAAAATGAGGGGTGGGAACAGCAAAAAAATTCAACTTCACCCCAAAACAGAGCTCCTCAACTGAGGAGTTGTAACTCTAAACAGCCGCCTGCAAAACTTTGCGGCCGAAGAAGCATCCGAAGATGCACTCACATCAACTTGTAAAGTTTAGTGAAAGTGTGACCGGGCGACCAGGTCGCCGCCTTACACACCTGGGAAACAGACACTTGATGTCAGAAACCCCAAGAGGCCCCATTGCCCTGGTCGAATGCATCGTGATAGGGAGGCGCCCGACCCTTTATGGCGTAAGCCTGATCAGGATCTGTCGGGTCCACCTTGAAATGGTGGCTGATGAGATCGCTGGGCCCTTCTTGGGACTAGACCTGACTCCGTATCTGAGTTGTCCCCAGAAGATAGCGGGGGGAGGGGGCACTTTTTTAGCCCCCGTTCTTCCACGCGCTGATTCTACCTTGGCAATGAAGGCATCTAGGATTGCCGACATAGCGTCCACCGATACATCGGGTACAGGGGCATCAATTGCCAGCTCAGGTGTTTCAGGGAAAAAAACTTCTGTTTCTGACGCCATGCTGCCCACACGCTTGACACAGGGATTCCAAGCAAGGTGGACACCCTCCTAACTGCAGCAGAGATGAGGGGTACCCCCCCCCCAGAAGACTCACCACCCTGGAACCAGCAGTGCAGTGCCGTTTAGCTGAGCTGATTCTTGTCCGCTGAATATAACTGTCAGTCTGCTGAATGGCTGCTATCTACAAGGCTGCTGTCCTTATCAGCTTGTTTGCTAGTCAGCAGCGTGTGTCTGTTTGGCTGCTGATTTTTAAGATGGCCGCCGCTCAGGCGCTAGAGGTCAAGCATACTGAGGCCCCAAAAGCATGGCCACCAATGCTGTATACTTGCATAGGCTACAAAAAAATGGCCGCCGAGCAGGACGCTAGATGCCCCAGTTTCATGGGGAAATGCTGCCAGAGGATAGCCGCTCTAAGCGCCATTCTTGGGGCGCACCGCGCAGGCCGCTGAGCAGCCGGGAGATGCGGTACAGCCCCCCCTTGGGCGCCATGTGAGCAACACCTCCAGTGCTGGGCGGCTACAAGAAAATGGCCGCCATAGTGCATATAGACCCCAGAAGTATGGCCGCTGAGCTCTGAGTAGAGACCAACAGTGGCTACAAGAAAATGGCCGCCAGGTATACAAACAATCCAGCCTGGTCACAGAAAAAATGGTTACCAGACACACAGCAGCAGAATCTCTTATGCAGCTCTCTACATTGAAAGAGGGAAGCAGCAGCTGACAACATGGACACAAGTAAGCAATATCTATGCACTTATACTTTATATTGGTTCTCAGGTGGAGCTCCCCAGGGCAACCCCCACCTCAGCAGTCTAGGGAGGAGGGAAGGGAAATATAGAGCCCTTTACTCACCTCGAAGCAAGGTAATAGTACTTACCCTCCTGTGGTTTTATGCTGGAGCATCCTAGACAGTGCATCTTCCGCATGGTAACGGAGACGACTGTCGGCCAGGCTACTGTGAATTGGCCCTGTAGACCGGTCTTTATGCAAGCCCTGGAGCGCATAGCTCACCGGCCCCCCCGTAGAGCGACGGGCATGTCGTGGATGACCCAGCGCGCAGCTATGGTCGACACAAGCTCGATGGCCGAAATTGGGAAGAATACAAGGATCTAGGATCTAGCCTGTCGCCAAGTCGGCGGTTGATCGAAGATCGCAGGAAAAAAATTAAAAAAAAAATCCAGAATCTTGAACTAACAGCCTTCAAGTCATGGGCCTGAAGGGAGCCATGTCTTCTCCTGAAACTAGGCAGAAAAAAAATGATCTGCGAGATGCAGAGAGAGGGGTTATAGCCAGAGGGCTGGCCCCTGGGCAGGGCTATAGAGTGTGTATGATAAGTTAACCTTTTATATAAGTTTCTGCCTAGTCAACTCCTAAAGGAAGGCTAATACCCACTAAGTCAAGATTAAGGCTGTGTCCGTCCATGAACGAAAGAGAAATAGTGTCTCTCGATGTACATCTATTGTCAAAAATGGTTTCTTGTGGTTATTACTTTTTGACACTTTTTTGGGGGGTGCAATCTGGGGGCTTCCAGATTCCGATAAGCCTCCGGCCCACAGACCTCGACAACTGGGAAGAGGCCCTTGTCCCCATCAACATGGGTAAAAGGTGCTTTGGGGTGGGGGGGCAGAGCCCCCCCTGCCCCAATGCACCCGCCCTCCCCTCATGTTGAGCTGCATGCTCGGATAAGGGTCTGGTATGGATTTTGAGGGGACCCTACGCCTTTTAAAAAAATACCAGACCCTATTGCACAGCAATTGCCAGCATTCTTTTCTTTACAACCATCTGTCAATAGTGAAGCCCGCTGACAGATGATGACTCATGGTTGCTAGGGAGACAGGCAGCCAGCTGCCCAGCCCGCTGCTTAAAGCGGAGGTTCCCCGACCAATCAATTTTTTTTGTGTTTAATTAGTGGTGTTGTAGATCTCAATTGAGTACTCACTTGTAAGGTGTCTTCAAACATCCCTCGTCCGTTTTCTTAGAAAAGAGAAACTTATAATTTCCGATCTAGGCATTTCCCATTTTGCTTATGGGCATTGTGAAGCCCACAAGCAATTACTTCCTGAAACCGATCTTTCCCGGGCATGCGCACTGTTTACAGCGACCTGCACCATAAACATCCCGGTTGCCATCACAACGGGAGGCGTCATTGAAAGTACACGCACCGTTGTGATGGCATTCACAATTAGAGAAACATCTGCGACGTTTAGATAATAACTGATTATGCCCTTCTCTAAAATGGCGATTTTAGCTACACCCCCATCACGTGACCGGCATCATGCATCTTCTGTTTGTAGAAAATCTTGCGCGATTACGATGGACGGTGTTCTATCTTGGGAAGCACTGTGCTCCCATAACACACAGCGGCGCCAGGGACACGCCTACTCCCACGGGAGGGAAAACCAGGAAGTCCTGATTATAAAGGTAATTATCTGTCAGTTCAAAAAAACAGGGGTCATTTGTCTATCCTAGGTGTACCAAGAAGCAGACAAAATAGACTTGTAATTTGGGTGAACCTCCGCTTTAACAGCAAGCTATTTGCTGTTAAACAAATTTTAATGAAAACAAAACTAAACTAATTTCGAAACCAAACAAATTCCATAACTAAACAAAAATAGTAACATAACAAATCTATTCGAAATAAACCAAAACAAATTTTTACGTTCTGCACATGTCTATTGGGGTGTACTCATTTATGTATATATATATATATATATATATATATATATATACTTCATTTTTCTCGGCTCGTTGTGTTGTACGTCACTGCGTTTTTGATGGTCGGAATTTTGTGTGACCGTGTGTATGCAACACAAGTTTGAGCCAAAAATCTGCGGTTTTCTTGTCGGAATTTCCAATCGTGTGTACGCGACATTACTTTGTGATAATGAGTGCATATGATGTGTATGACATCAGTTTTTGCCAAAGACAGTGACAAAACAACAAAAAAATAGCAATAAGCTCAATTAACAAAGCTAACACACCAGGATAAGTGTACAGTATTTAATTTGAAAAGCCACATGGCTAAATTAGAGAGCCTTATCTCTGTTTTCAGGCTTTGTGATCTGTGCCTTCCTCTCTTTGGAGATTTCAGTGACAGTAATGTATAATACATGTTGATTTAATAAAATTTTAATGTACTAAAGTATTCAAAGTGTATATAAAGCCAAAACATTTTCATTGATGGAGTATGAAATAGTTACGACCTCTGTCATAGTAATTTTTATTTTTACTGTCTGTGTTCTGATGGAGAGATTTCCCTTCACTTCCTGGGCTTAGAGACAAAGCTGGGTAAGAACAGATGTCTCCAAAGAGATCAGATATCCCCTCTTAGAAAGTTATCACCAGAACAGGTTAACCCTCTAGAGATCTACTTTAAAATGAACCACATGACCTCCAGAAGGTTTTACCACCTTCATGACCAGGCCATTTTTTGCTATTCAGCACTGTGCTAATTTAAAGTGGATGGAGAGCTAGGACGTGTGTTCCAGGAGCTCCCGCACACGCCGCTTATCACGCTCTGATACCGCCGACCTGACACACCACACATCCCGGTAATGGGACGGAGGGGAGGGGGAGACGTTCGCCACCCCGCAGATACAAACAGGAGCGGGGAAATCGATTGTTTTTTCCCGCGATTAAGGCCGGAGCCGGAGCAGCCGGAGCAGCGCGGTACTTCCTCAGCTAAGATGGCGGCTCGCTCCACGCATCCTAATGAGGCCTCACAAGGACCTTCTTCACAGCGCTCTCACCACAGCTCTCACCACAGTTCAGCTACAGCTACAGGTATGAAGGGCATGAGGACTAGACAGAGGGCCATTTCTCCTCCTGACTCAGACGCTGGCTCCACACGATCGGTCTGTGACTCCCCAGAACCTCACCGCTCTCACAGTGACTGGAACTTGGAGGCCTATATTAAATCACTGCCTACCAGACATGACTTTGAGGCCTGCGTTCAGCGCATGGAGCGCTCATACAAACAGGAGATATCTGAATTACGCAGAGATGTAACAAATAGGCTAGAAGATGTGGAACAGAGTGTGGAGGAGACTGTGACTACCCTGCAGACACATGAAGCAACCCTTAACGATCACACCGCTCAGATTCAGCAGCTCATGCTGGCTCAGGACGACCAGGAGAACAGGGCCAGACGCAACAATATTCGCGTGCGTGGCCTCCCCGAATTGATCGAAAACAAAGACCTGGCATCTGCCGCCACCGCAATCTTTAATGATTTGCTTCAAAAGGACGAAGAGACTCCCATAGAACTGGATCGAGTCCATAGGGCGCTGGGTCATAAAAACCCGAATCCAGATCACCCGAGAGATGTGATCTGCAGGGTCCATTTCTATGCTGTTAAAAATGCCATTATGCAAGCAGCACGTAACCAGAATTCTATTAAATTTGAAGAGGCCTGTATACATCTTCTACCTGATGTTTCAAAACTGACTTTAGATCTCCGGCGGGCTTTAAAGCCCCTTACTGAGGCTCTCTGTGCAAAGCACATCAAATACCGTTGGGGGTTCCCATTTCAGCTATCTGCATCCCATGAGGGCAAATCGGCATACTTCCGCATCTTGGGTGATCTCCCCAGATTCCTAGAGACCTTTGAACTGCCACAGATCTCCATATCGCACTGGCCCCTACGAGAAGTATCTCCCGGACTTCTGTTCTCTTCTGGCTGGAAGACACAAACCAAGAAGCCACGACGCCCCCGCGAGGAGGCATCTAAACCCCCTAAGGGGTGACCAGACAACCGGATAATATCCAGCATCCGGCTTACCTTTTTTTCTTTTTTGTAGCATGGTGTTTTTGTTTTATTTTTTGGGATTCAAGTTCTTTTGTTTATTTTTATTTTTTTTAATTCTTGCTGTGGTAGTCTCACCTCTAGTCCTTCTAGTCCCCCACTAGCCTTAGAGTAGTGGCCCTGGCCTAGATGGTATTCTTGTCTAACCTATTATATTTTTATCCCAGCTAAGAATGGGCACTATCAACACCCCCTCCCCCCCCCTTCCTCCCCTTCTTTACCCCTACCCCCCTTACCCCCCTTATCCCTCTCCCCCCATTATTTCCCATTTCCCCCATCTCCCCTCCCCCCTCTTTTTTGTCCAGGTCCCCTATCACCCCTTCTCCTTTTCCCCTTTTATGTTTTCCCTCTCCCCCCCTCCCTAAATTCCCACCCTTGCCCCCCTAAGAACACCAAAAGGTGCATGACCCCACAGAGCTATGAGGATACAACTAAGTAGGGTTTCTCCCTCTTTGAGGGGGGAGACCCCTTTTTTAGATATATTTTTGTTAAAATTCTCCTCATATAGCTCACTTGGGTTCTTATGACCATTATGATTATTATATATCATATGTATGTATGTATGTATGCAATGTTCTTTTTTTATTTATTTTTTCGATGCGGTGTGTGCGGGCTCTCTCTCCATGCGAGGACCACGACACCCCACTTAGGTTTTTCAGCTCCCTTTGGGTGATTGCTGAAATGTTGCTAGCAACAGAGTTAGAATGGCCATTTTGGCCATATTCTTTTTCTTTCTTTTTCTTATATATTATTTTTTTTTATCATTATTATTCTTATTCTTTTTTCTTCTTTCTTTTTCTCTTTCTTTTTCTTCTCCTCAGGGCTTTTTGCCCTACTTTTTTCTTTTTTTCTTTCCTTCAATCCTCCTTTTCCTTTCCCTTTGGAGTTGGCGTGCTCCTCATCGGTAAGTAATTATTTTTTTTTCACTAAGCCAATCTTATGGCCACCGCTGCCTACTTAACTGTATCCTCCTTGAACTGTAGGGGCCTGAACATCCCTGAGAAGAGAAGACAGATTATGCATCATTTTCATAAGCTTCGTACACAAATTCTTCTCCTTCAAGAGACCCATTTTAAATCTGACTCAGTCCCCAAGTTCCTCCATAGGCAATACCCCATCTGGTTTCATAGCACTAACCCATTATCAAAGTCTAAAGGGGTTTCCATATCCTTTCATGCCTTGTTTACGCCGGATGTTTTAGATTCATATATAGATACAGCCGGAAGATTTATTTTTTTAAAACTGTCTTACAAGAAAGTGATTTATACCGTGATTAATGTGTATTCTCCTAATCAGGATCAGCTGCAATTCTTCACCACCATGCTCTCCCGCCTGAGGAAGTTCAGCGTGACCAACGTGATCCTCGGGGGGTGACTTTAATGCCGCTTTAATACCTCGCCTTGATACATCAACCGGTAAGGCCCCGTACACACGACAGAGTTTCTCGGCAGAATTCACCGAGAAACTTGGTCAAAACCCGGATTCTGCCGAGAAACTCTGTCGTCTGTACAGTTTTGGCTCGATGGAGCCGCCGAGGAGCTCGACGAGAAAATAGAGAACATGTTCTCTATTTTCTCGTTGTTCTATGGGAGAAGGCGGCCCGCCGAGCTCCTCGGCGGCTTCATCCCAGAACTCGACGTGCTTGGCACGTCGAGTTCCTCGGCCGTGTGTACGGGGCCTCAGTCCTCGCTTTCTTTAGCCACCACGATCTTCACTGATCTCTCCCTGGTGGACGTATGGAGAGTACTCCATCCCTCTACCAGGGATTACACATTTCTCCCCTGCACACATATCCTATAGTAGGCTTGACTATATACTGATCTCCCAGTCGCTGTTGGACTTTGCTCCTAACACCTCCATTGGCCTAAGGTTGATGTGTCCCTGGGGAAACTTCCCTCTTATAAATATAGAGCCTCATGGAGGCTTAATGATAACTTATTGTCTGACCCGTCTTGTTCAGCTGACATCACCCAGACCATTACAAATGTTATCACTGATCACATACATGATGAGACTAACCCACTTATGAAATGGGAAGCCCTTAAATGTGTCCTACGAGGCACATTTATTAATCACGGCTCTAGACTTAAAAAAAACAGTTTGGTAGACATAAACCGGCTTCTGGCAGATATCACGGCTCTGGAGGATTCCCATAAGCACTCCCTGGATACATTCAAAATGGTGGATCTGGTTAATGCCCGACGGGACCTCCTACAGATTTTTGCCGAGCAATCATTGGTGGCCAGAGACAAGGGCGGTTATCGCACTACTCTCAGGCCAACAAATGCGGTAAAAGATTGGCAAACACACTTAACCCGTGCAAGATTAGGAAACATATTCCCTTTATCTCCTCCCCTAGTAAGGGCAAATTGATGGTTAACTCCGCCATTGCGGAGGAATTCCGTCAATATTATTCAGACTTATATAATCTTTCACCCCAGATCCCCTCATCTCCGTTTGATTTAAGCAGCACGTCATCAGATATGTCTGCCTATATCACTGAAACCGCTCTTCCACCTATTGCAACTACTGACTCTGATGAATTAGAAAAACCTTTAACTGATTTTGACTTTCTATTAGCCATTAAAAAACTTAAAAATGGTAAAAGTCCCGGCCCGGATGGTTTTACCCCTCGCTTTTATAAGATGTTTGGCATACAATTGGCCCCCCTTTTGGCGAAAGCTTTCAATGCCATAAATTAAGAATGTTCTCTATCTCCCTCTCTTCTGTTGGCACAGATAGTGGTCATTCCTAAACCAGGTAAGGACCACTCTCAATGTTCTAACTTCAGGCCGATATCCCTCTTGAATGTCGACCTGAAGCTATTTACAAAAATTCTTTCGGATAGTCTTGCGCCGCTCTTGCCAAATATCGTGCATGGAGACCAGGTGGGGTTTGTCCCTGGCCGCGAGGCTCGGGACAATACCACTAAGACTCTCCATCTGATAGCCTATGCCCATAAACATCGAATACCGACTTGCCTTCTCTCCTGTGATGCAGAGAAGGCTTTCGATCGGGTCAGTTGGCCATTTTTGCAAGCCACTCTCACCCAGATTGGGCTGGGACCGAGAATGGTTTCCCGCATCATGTCCTTATACTCCTCCCCTTCTGCCACTATATTGGTCAATGGGGTTCAGTCAGATACGGTGTTGATTAGGAATGGTACCAGACAAGGCTGTCCCCTATCCCCTCTTTTGTTTGTTCTTGTCATAGAACACTTGGCCCAGGCACTCAGAGCAAACCCTAGTATAAAAGGTATACAAACACTATCCTCTCACTGCAAACTATCTCTATATGCAGATGATTTGCTTCTTTATGTTACACAACCCCATATAAGCATCCCATCTATCCTGCAAGAATTAGCTAGATTTGGCAGATTTAGTAACTATAAACTAAATCTATCTAAAACAGAAGCTCTAAATATATCCCTACCACAATTAACCCTCAATACTCTTAAATCTAATTTCACGTTCCAATGGCGGGAGAAGTCTATCTCCTACATAGGAACCGCCATCCCTGTACAGTCGTCGGAGGTCTACACGTTGAACTATATCCCTTTATTAACTAAACTCAGACGCCTCATGGAGGATCGCATAGACCTTCCTATTTCGTGGTTCGGACGTATGAACGTGTTAAAAATGGATGTCCTCCCTAGTATTATATTTATTTCAGGCACTCCCAGTAGCCCTTCCACCAGCCTCTTTTTGCTCACTGCACTCGATGGCTATTCGGTTTGTCTGGAAGGGAAACCGCCCAAGATTAAAATACAAATTCTTATGCTCCCCCGTCACTAGAGGGGGAACGGGCCTCCCTGATTTTGAACTATATTACACCTCAGCGGTACTCTCCCGAGTCCTGGAGTGGTTTCCTCGTCCATTACGTAAGATCTCTACCATGGTGGAGCAGGATTTGTCTCCGGTAGACATCCGGGCTCTCCCATGGGGATACGCCAATATACATCGGTCCCTTACGGGTCTGTCCCCCCTGACAAAAGACGCCCTAGCCATCTGGTATCGGAAGAAAGAGGTATATGCCCTCTCTACCGACCCGGGGCCTTTAACTCCGCTGTTTGATAACCCTGCTCTCCCGGAAAGTAGATCAATTTTGTCTATAGATGACTATGAGAGAACCTCTTGGCCCACTGCTCACCGCTTTGTCAATGCCTCCTCTGGGACTTTCTTCTCATCTAAACCATCTAACATCTCCCGAGTAACTTGGCTTACCAGATTACACCTCTCAATGTATTGTAAATCACTCCACGACACTGGTCAAGTCTACAGACCCTTGACCGATTTTGAACAATTATGCTCGTTCCCGGACATTCCGTCACACACCCTTTCTCAGATCTACAAACTGATTTTAGATTCCACACATGATTCTCTACCGAGGTTTACTGCAGCCTGGTCGGAGGATCTTGGCAGAGTTATTAGCGAGGCAGATTGGTGTAAATCTTTTTTTTATACACACAAGTCCTCGATTTCGAGCTATGCTCAAGAAAAGAATTATAAAGTACTGTCAAGGTGGTATCGTGTTGCAGTCACCATCAGGACCATGTTTCCATCCGCTCTTGACTCCTGCTGGAGATGCGATAAGGCCATAGGTACGTACTGCCATATATGGTGGGAGTGTGAATTGATTCGCCCTTTCTGGGACATGATTTTTCAGATTTATACAGACCTCTATGATAAAACACTTGTTCCTTCCCCTCTTATAGCTCTCCTCTCTATCCTCCCAGGCTCTTTTAAGTTTGAAAAAAATACCCTTTTGAAATTTTGCCTAAGCGCCGGCAGACAATTGATCACTAGACACTGGAAATCTCCTATTCCCCCGACATTACCCGAATGGGTATGTGAGATGAACAATATTATGCTTATGGAGGAACTACAGGCCAAATCCCTTGACACCCATACTAAATGTTCCTTTACCTGGAACATATGGAAATATTATTCCACTTCAGATAAAGTGAAAGTCAGATTGAACCAACTATAATAATGTCTTGCTTAGCACTAGGTGTAGGTTTATCCCACCTGGTGAAAGTGGAAGACTGCTTCGAAAAGGAGCACGCCGCTCCCCCCACGTCCCTCCCTATCCCCCCCCTGTCTCCTCCCCTGTTCCTCTATATCTTTTTTTCCAACCGAACTTTACTATCTATTTTTTTTTTTTTCTCTTTCTTCTTTTTTCCCTTTTTTTCTTTTTTCATTTATTGTTACGTAACGCTTCTTTAGGGCAAATCAAATAAACCATACTCTGCGGGTTCGGTGTTTTCACCGAGCTCACAGACTATGGTGCACTCTGTAAGTTGGATGGGGGTTCTTTATACCCTAACCCAGATTGTATAAACACCACGGACGTTACCGCCCTAGCCCCTGGCCTCGACGGACTCCTAATGGGACGGCCGAGGCTCGGAGGGTTTTTATTCGATCTTGGACTACACTGTTTATACATAGTTATAAGAGTAATATGACCACTTAACATCTATTTGTATTTTCTTTCAAGCATTGGACATGGCTATTTAAATGTTTTCTATTTATTTTGTAACATTTTTCTGTTCTTACTCTTATCGACCGGGTCACCCTTTGTTGGGTTCATGATACGGTCGATGCTGATATGTTGATATGTCTGTCTAAAAAACTTTTCATAATAAAAACTTATTGAACCATAATTTAAAGTGGATGTAAACCCTTACATATACCCAGTGAAGTGAACTGCCTCAGATGATACACAGGGGTGAAATAAATCTGGGACAAGGCAATCTGGTGCCGAGGGTGAAGATGGCAAACCTGTAAAATAAAGTGAGTTTGCTTTGAGAGAGAGGATGCCGGACACAGAGAGAGAGAGAGAGAGAGAGAGAGAGAGAGGCACAGAGAGGATGGCAGGCACAGAGAGAGAGAGAGAGATAGAGACACACAGAGAGAGTCAGAGAGAGAGGGGGGGGTGCACCGTGCAATGATGAGAGAGAGATTATACAGAGATTGCAGCACCTTATTCTTCCGCTCCACGTGCATTCACTTCTCCTATTATCCTGCTGTCCTGCTGCCCTCACTTGTGACTCTGCATGCAGACTAGTGTGGGCAGAGCTGGCGCGGCATGGGTAGATGGAAAGAGGAGAAATCAAGAAGCACTACAGCGTTCTCCTGCTCCCCTCAGGCATGTCACTCAGTTCAGTGAGCGGGTCCGGATCAGAAGAGGAGGCATTCCGGCGGCCGCCGCTGCTCTTTATTTAACTGACAGGCAACTGGGCAAGCTACGAGCCAAACAGCGGTAGTCAGTCACTTGTTGCCTGGAAAGTTTAACCGCACACTGCGCCCTCCTTGCTTCAAAAAATTGCTCTGTCCAGGGCATCCGTCCCTTCCGCCCACCCCTTGTACCGGCCCTGAATCTCCCTACATAAGTTTTACATGTATATCTGCTGTGTGTAGTGGTCATTGTGTAGTGTAGTGGTCAGTGGGTTGTGTAGTGGTCAGTGTGCGGTGGTCAGTGTGCAGTGTAGTGGTCAGGGTTAATAATGCGTTTGCTGACACCAGTGCTAGGGGTTAATAATGCGTCCGCTGACACCAGTGCTGGTTGTAATAATGCGTTTGCTGACACCAGTGCTAGGGGGTTAATAATGCGTCTGCTGCTGACACCAGTGCTGGTTGTAATAATGCGTCCGCTGACACCAGTGCTAGGGGGTTAAAAATGCGTTGGCTGACACCAGTGCTGGTTGTAATAATGCGTCCGCTGACACCAGTGCTAGAGGGTTAATAATGCGTTGGCTGACACCAGTGCTGGGGTTTCATAATGCATCCGCTGACACCAGTACTGTTGTTTTTGAAGTTTGAAAGTTTGCATGCAGCCCCCCCATGGGATATGAAAACTTGTCTTTGAGTTTGAGACCCCTGGACTAAAGGCACCCAGCTTACTTGGTATTTTGGAATTCATTTTCTACTCCACAGCAAAGCTAGAAAAAGTCCCAAGGTTGCCAGTATCCTTGATTTTAGACAGCCCTAAATAAGGAGACCTGCACAGCACAGAATCGTATGAAACAAGGCTGGGATCCCATCAAATAGCATGGTGAAAGTGGAACTAAACCCTTCTATCCTTTACAACCAAGGAGGCTGCCATCCTAACCTTTTTTTTGTATCTTCAGTTGCCATGGTACTGCACATGATAACTGCAGATCAGCTATTTGATGGCTTGACAGTTCAGTTGAGAGCAGTGGCCGTCCATACGGGGCACGTGGGTGCCACCCCCCCTAATCCATGTACCTGGAGCTTAATCTACATACAAAACACCGGATGCATGGATTCCGATTAGAGCCTGAGGACTCTGCCCCCCGAGACTACCCAGTTGTGTGACATGCCTTGAATGTAACGGTTTTGGGAAACAATTAAATCTATAGGTTTGCTTCTGCTTTAAGAACTAGGTTGCAATAGATGAGGTACAATGGAGTGAATTCTCTGGATGGCATTAACCGGTCATTGATGGACTTAAATGTATTGTATAGAATTGCACAATAAATGAGATTGTTGCTTACAACGTCTTTGTAGAGCCTTTATTTCCAATATGCACAGGAATCAGCTGCTTTTATTTCCTATTCTGTGCTATCATGAGACATTGTCTATAGAATGTAAAGTGAAATTTAGATGTCCACATTTGTTTTTAGCACACAGATTCAAAACGGGAATATTGATGCCCAGAAAAAAAAAAAGACTACAAGTATTATAATTAAGTCTTTATTTTAGCTGCCTGTTAAATTATTCACAAACAAATCAACTATGCTTCTGTTCACAACCACAACATTATATTATACAATGCAGCTACAGTGCAACACTGAATAATACTGATCAGAGCCAAGATTCACAGAGAATCTATTGAGCGGAGCCAGTAACACCGGGTCTGTATCCATTAAATAAATGCTATACACTTATTCCCGGATATATGATCTGTATATCATAAAAGCACCTGTTGTAAACAGACTATGCTATTTGGAATTTAATGTTTGCTTCGGCATTATCAAGCACTTTGGTGAGGCAATTTATAAAGAAAGAGCAGGGTAATTAGAAGCTGTACCATGATTAGTAATTTATAGAAAATGTCATTGCTACATGCAAAAAAGATATATAAATGCGCATTAGATAGCACATATCACATTAGCAGGGCCGCCATCAGGAATTATAGGGGGGGGGGGGGGTTCTGCCGCCTGAAGTAGAGAAGCGGGGGGGGGCTGCCACGAATTGAGAAGCGGGGTAAAAAAAGGGGGGTGGCCCTGGGGACCTCTGAGCCCTTTAATAAAAATAAAAAAATATATATATATTTTTTTTTAAAAAGGGGGGTTGCCATCTGGGGCCCTGGGGATCTCTGGGCTCTTTAACCACTTAAGCCCCGGACCTTTAGGCAGCTAAATGCCCAGGCCAGGTTTTGCGATTCGGCACTGCGTCGCTTTAACAGACAATTGCGCGGTCGTGCGATGTGGCTCCCAAACAAAATTGGCGTCCTTTTTTCCCCACAAATAGAGCTTTCTTTTGGTGGTATTTGATCACCTCTGCGGTTTTTATTTTTTGCGCTATAAACAAAAATAGAGCGACAATTTTGAAAAAAATGCAATATTTTTTACTTTTTGCTGTAATAAATATCCCCCAAAAACATATATAATTTTTTTTCCTCAGTTTAGGCCGATACGTATTCTTCTACCTATTTTTGGTAAAAAAAAATCGCAATAAGCGTTTATCGATTGGTTTGCGCAAAATTTATAGCGTTTACAAAATAGGGGATATTTTTATTGCATTTTTATAAAAAAAATTTTTTTTACTACTAATGGCGGCGATCAGCGATTTTTTTCGTGACTGCGACATTATGGCGGACACTTCGGACAATTTTGACACATTTTTGGGACCATTGTCATTTTCACAGCAAAAAATGCATTTAAATTGCATTCTTTATTGTGAAAATGACAGTTGCAGTTTGGGAGTTAACCACAGGGGGCGCTAAACGTGTTAGGCTTCACCTAGTGTGTGTTTATAACAGTAGGGGGGTGTGGCTGTAGGTCTGATGTCATCGATTGTGTCTCCCCTATAAAGGGGATGACACGATCGATGCGCCGCCACAGTGAAGCACGGGGAAGCCGTGTTTACATACGGCTCTCCCTGTTCTTCAGCTCCGCGGGGCGATCGCGACTATAAACGAATAGCCGTCGTCGTCCCGGATCGCTCCCCGAGGTAAGCCGCCCGCCGCGGGGGGGGGGCCCCGATCGGACCCCTGACCCGCGGAAAGGCAAGGACGTATATATACGCCCTTCTGCCTGTCCGTGCCATTTTGCGGACGTAAATAGTCATGCGGCGGGCGTTAAGTGGTTAATATGGAAATATTTTTTATGTGAAAATTAAAATCTTTTTTGATACTTTTCTAAAACATACGTGTTTGGTGTGCATACCTTAAATATCAGGAACAGCACCTCACCCAAAAAATCCCTATATTTCGAAGAGAACTCCACTCTTCCTAATATGTGCTTCTGTTTTTATATGTATCTAATCTAATGATGGGATTGTGAGTCACTGCTGTTCGACTTGGGAAACCTTTCACCTACCCTCTTTATTTCTTTAATGGGCTCTTTAATAATTTTTTATATATATGTATAAAAAAAATTATAAAAAGAAATTACAAGAAAAGGGGGGTTGCCATCCAGAACCTCTGGATCCTTTAATAAAAAAAGATATATATATAAAAAAAAAAAAAAACATTTATAAAAAAAATGGGGGTTGCCATCCAGGGGGTCCTGGGGACCTCTGAGCCCTTTGATAATATATATATATATATATATATATATATATATATATATATATATATATATATATATATATATTGCCCAGGGTGCAAATAGGGCCACCCACGGATCCAATTTTGAAATGTATTCCAAATGTAATTCAAAGTGCTCATTCACACTATGTGATTGGTGTTTTTATGCACTGATAACATGTCTGGGCAAGGGCACATAGAAAACAATTGTTTTCTGTATCTTATTGACACCACAATGCTGGTGTGATGTGTTCTGTGGAAAAATGCAGACATACTAACTTTTTCCGCAGTGCACTGGATGGCACCACAATTCGCTACCCTACTACAGGCCCCTTTACACCAGAAGCGTGTTGCAGGAAACCAGCATTCCATGTACATTTCCAGCAGCATGTTCAAAACATACTGGGTGTGGGATCTGCTGTGGGACAATGGTACCAATGGCAAGTTACGTGTGCAGCTACAGTATTTCTTCTGAAATAACAAAGGGTCTAGAAATTGCCTGTTCTTGCTGAGGCTGTAAATTTCAGTCTTGAGTCAATATATTTCCTTTCCAAATACTAATAGACTCTAGATATTTCCCAGCATGTTTGCAACAAATGTTCCGATTTTTCATTACTGAGAAACACTAATTTCTTCATTTGTTACAGAAGGCCATTCCACTAAACATGCTGACAACATGAATCAAGGAAAGGATTTGTATTTACAGCATATATCTTGAAGACTCTAATGAAAAAAAAAAAACTGCTTGAGTTGCTAGATTTACCCACTAATAATAGTAACAATAGTTAAAGAAAGAATATTCAATTTTAGATATGGGATATGTGACTCCCTGTTGTATCAGAGAGTAAGACCCCTGATTAAGAGCACCAACATATATAGTGCCTTTAAAAAGTATTTTCCACATTTTGTCATGTTACAACCAAAAACGTAAAAAAAATGTATTGTGATTTTATGTGATAGGCCAACACAAAGTGGCACATAATTGTAAAGTGGAAGAAGAATGATAAATGTTTTTAATTTTTTTTTTACAAATATGTGAAAAGTGTGGCGTGCTTTTGTATTCAGCCCCCCTGAGTCAATACTTTGTAGAACCACCTTTCTCTGCAATTACAGCTGCAAGTCTTTTTGGATATGTCTCTACCAGCTTTCCACATCTAGAGAGTGACATGTTTGCCCATTCTTCTTTGAAAATTAGTAGCTCAAGCTCTGTCAGATTGGATGGAGAGCATCTGTGAACAGCAATTTTCATGTCTTGCCACAGATTCTCAATTGAATTTAGGTCTAAACTTTGATTGGATCATTCTAACACATGATTATGCTTTGATTTTAAACATTTCATTGTTGCTTTGGCTGTATGTTTAGGGTCGTTATCCTGCTGGAAGGTGAACCTCCACCCCAGTCTCAAGTCTTTTGCAGATTCTAACAGGTTTTCTTCTAAGATTGCCCTGTATTTGGCTCCATCCATCGTCCCATCAACTCTGACCAGCTTCCCTGTGCCTGCTGAAGAAAAGCATCACCAAAACATGATGCTGCCACCACCACCATGTTTCAAGGTGGGGATGGTGTGTTCAGGGTTATCTGAAGTGTTAGTTTTCCGCCACACATAGTGTTTTGCTTTTAGGCCAAAAAGTTGCATTTTGGCCTCATCTGACCAGAGCACCTTCTTCCACATGTTTGCTGTGTCCCCCACATGGCTTCTCGCAAACTGCAAACGGGACTTCTTATGGCTTCTTGCCACTCTTCCATAAAAGGCCAGATTTGTGGAGTGCACGACTAATAGTTGTCCTGTAGACAGATTCTCCCACCTGAGCTGGGGATCTCTGCAGCTCCTCCAGAGTTACCATGGGCCTCTTGGCTGCTTCTCTGATTAATGCTCTACTTGCCTGGCCTGTCAGTTTAGGTGGACGGCCATGTTTTGGAAGATTTGGAGTTGTGCCAAATGCTTTACATTTTTTAACTCAAAACATGCAACCTGTAGAATTTTTTAAACATTGCCTATGGAGATTTTTAAGGGTAAAAGTTTGTCGCCATTCCACAAGCAGGCACAATTTTGAAGCGCGATATGTTGGGTATCAATTTAGTCGGTGCAATATTATCATTCACAATATTAAAAAAAATTGGGCTAACTTTACTGTTGCCTTATTTTTTAATTCCTAAAAGTGTATTTTTTCCAAAAAAAAGTGCGCTTTTAAGACTGCTGCGCAAATACACTGTGACAGAAAGAATTGCAACGACCGCAATTTTTTTCTCTACGGTGTTAGAACCCCCAAACATTAAATTATTTTTTTTCTAAGTAATTTTCTAGCAAAAAAAAAACTGTTTTTAACTTGTAAACACCAAATCTCAGAAAGAGTCTCAGTCCTTAAAGTGGTTAATGATCATGGTATCACTGTGCTTGATTGGCCAGAAAACTCGCCTGACCTAAACCCCATAGAGAATCTGTGGGGTATTGTCAAGAAGATGAAGATAAGAGACACCAGACCCAACAATGCAGATGAGCTGAAGGCTGCTATCAAAGTAACCTGGACTTCCATAACAGCTCAGCAGTGCCACAAGCTTATCGCCTCCATGCCATGCCACATTGATGCATTAAAAGGAGCCCCTACCAAGTATTGCATACTATACTGTATGACATGTTTTTCAGTAAGCCAACATTTCTATATTAAAAATCCTTTTTTTATTGGTCTTTTCGACTATTCAAATTTTCTGAGATACTGAATTTTGGGTTTTCACTAGCTGTAAACCATAATCATCAAAATAAAAGACAGAATAGGTTGAACTATATCACTCTGTATGTAATGAATCTATGTGAGTTTCACTTTTTGAATTGAATTATTGAAATAAATAACATAAGACAATATCAGACAACATAGGGGCTCCTATAGTGCAGTGTAGACTTATTTTTCTCCTTAATAATGATTTAAGGGTTGTTGTAGAAGGCTTCATTCATGTTTTCCCACGGGGGTAGCATAAAAACCCAAGACCATTTCAGAATATAGAAAGTAAGTTGCAATTTGCCTTAGTAGTAGGGACTTTACAGCTCCTTTCAGGCTTCAAACTAAATAAAGCTCTATTTTACTGTATGGATAGTCTGAATTTCTAGTAAATCTACCCCCCTCTGATGACAGAAAGCAAACAAAAGCTAGGAGTGCCCGAAAAAGGGTCTTTTCACAGCATGAAACGGCTACATGCCCCAGCAAGGAAATAGCTGGTTATGCTCTGTACCATCATCACCAACATGTTACACTGATACTGAACCTTGTGGAATGCAATGCCCAAAGGGATTCCACACCTTGCAAGTATCAATAAGAGACACTGAAAGATACAAGAAGTGTTACATCGAAAGTTCAGACTTAGTGTAAATGATTTACAGCACATATTTTCATGACATCAACTGATTTGGTGAGATCAATGCTCCGCAAAAGTGTACAGTATTTAACAATACTTTAACCACTTTAGCCCTGGAAGAATTTACCCCCTTCCTATCCAGAGCACTTTTTGCGATACGGCACTGCATAGCTTTAACTGGACAATTGCGCGGTTGTGCGACGTTGCACAGAAACAAAATTGACGTTCTTTTTTTTCCCATAAATAGAGCTTTCTTTTGGTGGTATTTGATCAGCTCTGTGGTTTTTATTTTTTGAGCTATAAACAAAAATATAGCAACAATTTAGAAAAAATAACAATATTTTTTACTTCTTGCTATAATAAATATCCCCCCAAAATATATAAAAAAATATGTTTTTCCTCAGTTTAGGTCGATATGTATTCTTCTACATATTTTTGGTAAAAAAATAAAATAAATCGCAATAAGCGTATATTGATTGGTTTGCGCAAAAGTTATAGCATCTACAAAATAGGGGATAGATTTATAGCATTTTTTTAAATTTATTTTTTATTAGTAATGGTGGCGATCTGCGATTTTTATTGTGATTGTGACATTATGGCGGAAACATCGGACACTTTTGGACTATTGTCATTTATTCAGCGATCGGTGCTATAAAAATGCACTGATTACTGTGTAAATGACACTGGCAGAGGAGGGGTTAAACACTAGGAGGCGATCAAGGGGTTAAGTGTGTCCTAGTAGATCACTGTCATGTCACTAGGCAGAACACGGAAATGCCTTGTTTACATAGGCATCTCCCTGTTCTGCAGCTTCGTGACATGATCGCGGGACACCGGCAGACATCGAGTCCACATGTACCGTGGGCACGGTCATGGAGCACATGGCGGGCGCACCACATAGGCACTCCACATAGGCAAAGGAAGGAAGGAATATGCAGAGCTGTGCTGTGACAAGACAAGCTCTCTGCTAATCTATATAGCAACCTCCCACGACACAAATATCAGGCTGGTTCTATCTTGGTTGACAGAGAACTTGTCAGAATTGATCATGCTGATAACAGAGCAACGAAACAGCAGAAAGACATGGGACTTAGTGTTTTGGAGAGAGATAACAAAACAAACAAACATGGAGCCTGGCCTCGCCTGGCCCCTTTTTTCTCCTCATTGGCCCACTGACTTTGACAGCAGTGGGAGCCAATGGCGCTGCACTGCTGTCTCTGACAATGAGAAGAGGAGACCCCCGACAGCCGAGTCTCTCTTGCAACACTCCTGGATCTAGATGGACCTCAGGTAAGTATTAGGGTGGATGAGGGGAGCTGCTGCACACAGAAGGTTTTTTTATAAGAACATGATATGACTAGTAGTAGTTAGTCACATTCAGCTAGACCTTTTTGTAATGTTAAAGATGTCTCACCACTTAAACTACAGAGATTAATGCTCATGTCACACAAGAGCAAGTCTGTTTCTGTCACCAGTCTTATCTTGGGCAAACAATAGATATCACCTATCAAAAGAACCCAGCCTGACTTTTCTAATTAGAATGATTGCCTGGAGGTTTGAGAGGCAGTTTGGAGGAGCCTATAGGCAAAACGGTCATTGTCTAGTCCTAACAACACTGGCAGAATAGGGTGATAATTTTTAAGTATCTTAACATCCAAAAATTGACATTGTGTTGAACAATGTGATGAAATATATATCAATGTGAATAGACACGAAGAGGAAGTTTTTGTATGTATGGTGCTCTTCAAGCAGGAAATTTGCCACATACCACTTTTTCTTGTATAAGATTAAATAATAATTTTATATTATATATGTCTTTTGCAAAGGTCTTCTTGTTAAATAAATAGTAAAAGTGTCTGGAAAAACTCTTAAAGCTTATTTGAGCTTTCAGTTATTTGCAGGAAAGCATTATTCAGATGCATCAATATAAAAGGTGATCGAATTCTTATGCTGGCAAAAAAGCTATAAGATTTCTCTCATTCAGCCCTGCAAGCTGAACAGGAGAAATGACTTGATTCCCCCACCCATGCTAAAACAGCACACCAGCACAGATGAAGAAATCTTTTCTGCCAGCATGTACAATGTAAATCCTAGAGATTGGAAAGATAATTCTGGGTCCATAAAGTAATCTTGATAGCGTTGCTATCCAACAGTATTATAATGATGTTGGGATAAGTACCGCATTTTCCGGCTTATAAGACGACTTTTTGGATGCAAAAAAATGCATCCAAAGTTGGGGGGCATCTTATACGACGAGGACAGTCTCCGTGACTCTGTAACAGGCTGCGGGCATCCATAATTTAAAAGCCGCGCCTACTCCTGAGACTGTTCCGTGATAGGCGGAACACAAATTTTCCCAGCGGGGCCTCTGTTTAGTGTTCCGCCTATCACGGATGCCTTCTCATCCTCGGACGAGAGGACATCCGTGATAGGCGGAACACTGAACAGAGGCCCTGCTGGAAAAATTTGTGTTCCGCCCATCACGGAACAGTCTGAGGAGAATGCGCGGCTTTTGAATCATGAATGCCCACAGCCTGGAAGATAGAATCTGGAAAAAAATAAGGTATAAGGTAAGGAGATCGTCTTGGCTGGTACAGTGGGGGGCAAGTGATGGCACAGTAGGGGCAAGTGATGGCACAGTGGGGGGCAAATGATGGCACAGTGGGGGGCAAATGATGGCACAGTGGGGGCAAGTGATGGCACAGTGGAGGCAAGTGATGGCACAGTGGAGGCAAGTGATGGCACAGTGGAGGCATGTAATGTAATGTAATGGCACAGTGAGGCATGTAATGGCACAGTGAGATTTGAAAAAAGCCTGTTTCTGTCAGCGGTTGTTTTTGTCAGTGGTTGTTCCGGCTACCCCTCAGCTTCCAGAAAGACTAGTAGGAAGGGTGTAGTCTTATACGGCGAGTATATCCCAAAACCAACATTTTTCCTGGAAAATTAGGGGGTCGTCTTATACGCCCAGTCGTCTTATACGCCGGCAAATACGGTAATCTTGTTATTGGGGAGGTAGCTTCTACACCTTAGCGGATCTCTGCACTTTCTTTGGTTTGTAGGTAAAAATAAGAATTGAAGCGACACCCACTGCTCAGTAGTCCATGTGCAACTTTACTTCAGTGGTGTTGGGCTTCATTTCTTATTTTTATGGCAATTGTATTCTGATAACTGGCATCCCCAACTTTTAGCTTTGGAATTAGCAGAGCTTGTGCTCCCTACTACATGGACAGCTCTAGCAGTAAATCAGTAGGTGGTGCGTCGTGCCTCTGCAAAGAGAGTATTGTTATGTGGATGCACAAAATATTTGTAAAGTGCTGCGTAAATTGTCAACACTATATAAGTACCTGAAGTAATCAATATTGTTTCCACGCAGAGCATGGGTACGTCTCTTCACCTTATTGCAGGGGATAGGCTTTCTATGAAAACAAACTGTAAGACTTTGAACACCTTTTGTTTTGATGCACCTAAAATGTATTTAGCTGATTTAAATTAAAAGATCAGTTGGGTTTTAAAGGTTGGTAAAGGTTTGTTTTATTATTTTTTTTAAATAACAAACGTGTCATACTTACCTGCTCTGTGCAAGGGTTTTGCACAGAATGCCCCTGATCCTCCTTTTCTAGGGACCCCTGGCGGAGCTCCTCCTCTTTGGGTAGTGCCCCATGGAAAGCCGTTTTCCATGAGGGCACTTGTGCGAGTGCGCTCCAGAGTCCTGCTGCTGTGTCCATTGACACAGAAAGCAGGACTTGGTCCCGCCTCCTGCTCCGATGTCACTGGATTTGATTGACAGCAGAGGGAGTCAATGATGACCCGAGACACTGGAACAATTTGGTTCAGGTAAGAAAAAGGGGGTCTCTGGGGGGCTGCTGCAGCACGGAAGGTTTTTCACCTTAATGCATAGAATGCAATAATCGATTGCCGGCCGGCCGACCGCTTGCTGAATGGCTCCTCTGCGCGAATCGCTGTAGCTGCGCCCGCTGCAGTACTAAGGAGCCGATGTGCATGCCTGGTGGCCACGATGTCCGCCAGGCTCCCGCAGTCGCTCCTGACAGAGCCAGAACGAGGATCTGTGTGTGTGTAAACACAAAAATCCACGTTCTGGCAGGGGAGAGGAGACAGATCGTGTGTTCCTAGTATATAGGAACAACGATCGCTCTCCTCTCTCAGGCAGTCCCATCCCCCTACAGTTAGTATACACTGAGGGAACACATTTAACCCCTTGATCACCCCTTGTGTTAACCCCTTCCCTGCCAGTGACATTTATACAGTAATTAGCAGCTATGTTTAGCTCTGATCACAGTATACAATAGGAGAGGTAACTGTCAGCGCAGATACAAAGTACATATATGGGTAGGAGTATGGTGGTTAGTCCATTGGAAATGGAAGTAACAGGCAGTTCAATGGTTAAAAATGCAGGTGATGTGGCTGTTCAATGGCGGCTGCTGTCCTCAGAGAGCTGACTCTGTGGTAAACAAAAAAGGGGTAGAGAAAGGAAGCGCCACCTAAGTGCAGTATTAAAGAGGTTCTTTTAATGACACATTGTAAAAAACACACTTACAAGAAGGTAAGGAAAGAAGGCTCATCTGTAACATCCTGTAGTCCTCGTCCCGGATCCATGGGCTGCTTTAGAAGTGAAGAAAGCAGATTGTGTGGAGTCTTCAGGCCTGTCCTGTGGCCTTCAGGATGTAGTCTGTTCCAGCCTCACAGGTCACGTGATTACTTCCCAGGAACACTTCCGGGAGGAGGGTCAAACAGGGAGAACAAAGGCTGGTTGGGCTACCTTTGTTCTCCCTGTTTGACCCTCCTCCCGGAAGTGTTCCTGGGAAGTAATCACGTGACCTGTGAGGCTGGAACAGACTACATCCTGAAGGCCACAGGACAGGCCTGAAGACTCCACACAATCTGCTTTCTTCACTTCTAAAGCAGCCCATGGATCCGGGACGAGGACTACAGGATGTTACAGATGAGCCTTCTTTCCTTACCTTCTTGTAAGTGTGTTTTTTACAATGTGTCATTAAAAGAACCTCTTTAATACTGCACTTAGGTGGCGCTTCCTTTCTCTACCCCTTTTCTGATCACAGTATGAATGTCAGTGGTCCCAAAAAGTGTCAAAAGTGTCCGATCTGTCCCCCGCAATGTCGCAGTGCTGATAAAAATCGCCGCCATTACTAGTATGATTTTTATTTTATTTTTATAAAAATGCCATTAATCTATACCCTATTTTGTAGCACTATAACTTTTGTTTTTTTTTACCAAAAATATGTAGAAGAATATATATCGGCCTAAACTGAGGAAGAAATTCGTTTTTTTGTTTTTTTTTAATTAGGATATTTATTCAAAACAAAAAGTAAAAAATATTGTGCATTTTTCATAATTGACGCTTTTTTTTTGTTTATTGCACAAAAAATAAAAACCACAGAGGTGATCAAATAATACCACCAAAATTACCTATTTCACACTGTAATTCAGCATTGCTGCCTGAGATTCATGTCCATTTAGATGTGGGTGTTGAGTGTTAAAGCTGTCTTAGGACAATGAGACTGTAATGCCTCCCTTTGGGAAAACTGCCATGATAGCTTTTGGCCGGGAAAACTGGCCGTGTGTATGCTCCATTGCAGATTTCCAGACAGGAAAACCGCCGGGAGTCCCGGCGGGAAAAATGAGAACATGTTCTTTTTCCTGGCAGTTTTCCTATGGGAAACACTGCGGTGGAGCATACACACAGCCGGGTTTCCCGGTCAAAGCTCTTATGGCAGTTTTCCTGCCATGAAAACCGGCCGTGTGTAGGAGGAAAAAGCTACCAAGCAGGTTCTCAGTTTCCCCCAAGGTTTTCCCAGCAGACTTTTTACCGCTTGGGAAAACTGATCGTGTGTACACAGCATTAGATGTTTGCCTGGGATATGTAGTAAATGGGTTCAATAGGAATGTGATTATCTGCAAAGAAATGTGCTAAATTACAGCAATCTTATGGAAAATGTTAATAAAGAATATTGTTTCAATGGTAATGGTTCAAATAAACTATTTTTTTTACCTCACTATACATGACAATATTAACTTCTGTTACACATGGTACTGATATGAAGTTCTAAACTCTACTTCAAAGTTTGCAAACTGAACAGAATCTTAAAGCCTATTTTACATTTGGACAGAGAACTGCAATTTGCTGCATTGAAATGCATGTCAAGAAATCACGTTCTTTCCTACAGTATTTGGCTGGTTTACATCTATACAATTTATTGTGAAATTGAAAGGGAAACTACATATGTCTATTCATACCTACGTGTGTGCACTACCACAGCAGCCGCAACACACACTGAACAATGTGATCCAGCCTTATAAAATCTTCCAACTAAGAGTAGTGAAGGTTGTAAATACCTAAAGCTGAGTTATTGTGAGTTTGAGAACCGGTTAAGAACCAGATCCCTAACCTTTACTGATGTGCACTACCATTTTAGGTATGTACAATTTATATTCCAGCCACATGACACATACAAAGATGCAAAGTTTGCATAAGCTTAAAAAATGTAGCTGGTACAATAAATATACCACAGAACAAGAAAAATTCCGACATACAAAACATAAAACAGTTCTACAGTAAAACACTGAGTATTTTGTAAATAAAAAGATAACTATAAAACTATAAAAGGTTATGCATATATTTGCAAGTGGCCCAGGACAACGCTATGGATTCAATGTCTGATTTCAGATCTAAAATCCTCATCACATAACAATGCACCACTATGTGTTCTAATATATTATGCTAGAAAACAATGCTGCAATGGCATCAACACAATACACATAAATGGAAGTATATCCAAAGCCATCTGTGTCATATTGGGGAGATTTCTATTCACTTCCTGTCTAGTAGACCCAATTGGAAGTAAAAGGAAATTTCCCCATAGTAAGAAAAATCTCCTCTTAGGCAGGTGTCACCAGTACAGGTGTCCCCATAAGAAGGTTCCCCTCTATTCTTGCTTTGGTGGGAACACAGCATTTAGTATTTTCCCTCACAAATCCAAGAACAAATCTAGAGGGTGCATCACCCTGGGGAAGAAACAGACAGCAGTACAAAGCTGGCAGATGTTCTAAACTTGATCTACTCTATCCAGAACAAATTGAAAAAAAAGTTTTGGCTTTAGACATGCTATAAAGTGGATCTTTATCCTCCTCTCACATCTCACCGCTACACCCCTTTTCTCATAATCTTATTTTTTTTCTACTTTTCTGGAGAAACCCACCCCACACTTTCTGGATTCTCAAGAATGATGTATGGAGTAGTCCACAACCTCCTGGAATGCCCACGTCATGCATCCCAAAAGGCCTCAGGGTGCTCTACTGCACTGTGGTGTATCATCAGGGGCCTGGCTGACTTATCCTGGTACTAACAGCTACCAATGTCAAGGCAAAAAACATATTTAGTACATCTCTGCAATACATACTGTATACATTTTCCCATGTTTTATTCACAATGCAGATTTCATGGTTGGTAACCTTAAATACAAAGAGTGGGTACAGATACAAAATATTTTCTAAGTATCATTTTATATTACAGATATATAGCTGATATACTGATAGTATGGGAAATAGACCCAAATATCATTCCAGATTTTTCCAGTATCGTAATAACAACGGTTCTCTCATCTTTACTAGCTATTTAGATTGGCATAGCATTGTTTACCTCAAACTTCAACTCTACATCACCGAAGACACATTTATCTTATCTAGAACTTTATTCAGGAAAGTAGATGCTAGCTGTTAAAGTTTAAAAACGCGGTCAGCTTCTATGGATTTGGGAAAATTGTAGCATCTTCTAAGATTTCAATAAACAATCTGTAATTCTGACAAAGAAATTCAAACAAAAACATTATGCCCAAATTCCAGAGAGAAAGCAATGAAATTTGAAAGAGCCAAAAATAAAAACATTAAAACGAATATATCACAAATTGCATAACCAAATACAATGCTAAACAAAGAAATTAAAAAGATTTTGAAGACTCCTTGGCATATGCTCTGCAGTGACCCCTATCTCAAACAAATCTTACCAAGGAAACCACTGTTCAATTTCAGAAGAGCAAAAAGGTTCAACAACTACATTGCACCCAGCTGACTAAAGACTTCCTTGAGGCCGGGTTCACACCTATGCGAATTGGTTGCGGCTTAAAGCGCATCCAATTCGCATAACATTATAAAATACATTGTTTTCAATGAGGCTGGTTCACATATGTGCGATGCATTCGCAATGCGCATTGCCGAAAAAACGTGTGCGTTTTCTAGGCATTGCGGTGCGGCTCAGGTGTGAATTCAGGCCCATTATCTTCTATGGGTACGCATCTGATTCGCACATGTGTTAATTTCTCTTCAGGATTTCTTTCATTCAGCTCAATACACTTCCCCCCTCTCCAAATTCGCATCTAAAATGGAGCTGATCTGCTGAACAGTTCTCTTATGTCTCTGCAGAGATAAGAGAGCTGAAATTCGCACCGCACAAGTGTGAATCCGGCCTTAAACTAAGGAACAACTAACACACACCTGGACCTATAACCAAGAACCTATGATCAGGAGTTTCAGGTGGCAAAATTCAAAATGCATGACATTATTTACTCTAATATCAATAGAACCAAAACCATCACATCCTGAGCACTAAAGAAACATTCCCAAATAAAACAATCATAGCATGTACAATTACAATATATTTATTAGTGTGCCCCTGTGGTATCTAATATGTGAATATGTGAGAAGGACAATGCAAAAATTCAGATCAAGAACTGTTCAACATAGAAGGAATATTTCAAAAGGTTTTCTGGAACACAGCATATCAAAACATTACATTCTCCAACATAACACATATAGTCTAGGCTAGGGTCGTACTAATTGCAAAAATACAAATCTCCAGCAAATAATATAAATTCAGAAGACTCAAGTCAGAGGAGTGTTTTTAGATTCTACCCTTTCACTTTCGTGGGGGAAAAAAAATAGCAAATAAAGAAAAAATAATCTAGCACATAGAATGGCGAGACTAATCATATTGTAATGGAATGTTATTAAAAATGACCTTTCCTTTTCAATCGGCAGACACTGTAATTTTCTGAGAATGCATTGCAATATGGCTACCTGGAGTTTTTCTGTACACAGAATGTGTACTAACCACTCCCCAGAAACATTATTTCCTGCTTGTGTGATTGGCTCACAAATTTTCTCAGAAGTCTGCCTAAAATAAAAGTCAGATTTCAGGCATCCCCTGCAACAAAAATGTCATTTTTGGAGAGATACTCAATAGGAACATGTCTAAAGGGATGCAGATTTCCTCATTCGTGCCCTACAGCTGAACACCTGACAGTTAATTATGAAACCACTCCCATTTGACCCACTCAGTACAGAGGCACAGACAAACACACATGAATTTCTTCAGAATAACAAAAGATAGGAATCTGCAACAAAGATTGTTATAATCCTTGCAATGTACATAGATCACCCAGAGGGGAATGTTTTTTTTTTCTCAACAAAAGTGGAGTTACACTTTAAACACTACAGTAACCATCAGTATATTGCATATTCACGTGAAATTGCGACCCCCCAGAGTATGTGTTTCCTGAATATTTCAGTTAAACAATTATAATGCACTTTTCACCTGTTTACTTGCTCCGTAAATTTTTTTTTTTTTTATACACATCTATTATGCTAAGCTTCTATTCTCTTTGCCTAGATTGGTTTATAAATGCTTTACAAAGAAGAAACAATGTGCCTTGTGACATTGTACATAACATTTTATACAAGGTTGCCATCTTCTTGTCAGAAACCATGAATCAGACCGAGACAGAAGTACAGTTAAATCACACTTGTTTAATAATAATAATAATAATAATAATAAAAAGATAAACAGAATAAACGTAGTCAAAACACAGCCAGAGTTCAGGAACTGGATCGGATACTTAGACAAGCCAAGCGTCAGGGAACCAGAGATGAACGTAGTAGAACAGCAAGCAGGATCAGGAGCCAGAAGGGATGTCAGCCAAGCAAAGTCTTCAACAGGAACGCAGGAGAAAGTCTGTGATGTTGACCAAGGTGAAGGCAGAATTCATCTGAACTGGAAGGCTTAAGTAGGCAGGACTGATGAGCAGGATCATCAACAGGTGAGTCACTGTGGAGAGATAGGAGCTGGCAATTAGCTGACAGCTGAGCGGCCAGCTCAGAGAAGGAAGGGCTGAGCCCAGCCCTGACACTTCCCTTGTCATTCCTGCAGTCTCTGGTCCCACTGTATCCATATGAAATCGAGCTGGAATGCACACCACCCAGTAACCAAAGGTATGCCCAGCATTACAGCAGAATCTACAAGACCTGCCTCCCCTCACAGGCATCTTTTGTCTCCTGTTATTACTCTCCTTACAGTTGTGGATCTCCACGTCTTCACACTAACCCCCCTTTATTCTAATAAACTGGGCAAAAGAAAAAAATTCTATAGACAGTACCATTTTCACTCTAGCTCCCCATTGGAACCAATTCCATGCCACTATCATCCATACTGCTCATGTCAACTTTGCCAACGTATTTAGATCATGATCTGGTAAATGAATTATTTTACGAAGATTCTGTTCTATTATAGCAACATGCATAATTTCATGTTACATTCATAATTTTATGTTTTCTTGAAGGGTTGATATTAAATTATCTCAATATGAATAGTAGTTTTTAAGGATTTTTACTAGACTCGGTTTTAAACGAATATATTTTTTTATACATTTTATAACAATAAAAAATCACTGTTTTTTTTTTTTAACCTAATATTTTTTTAACCTGAACATCTTAGGTGAGTATTTTACATTCTTTCTAATGACACAATACTTGTTTTCCTATTACAATAGGGGCTCTCCCACCTTACCTCTTTTTTTTTCTTGTGAGTTCCTGCCTTTTCTTGATTTTTCTAAAAAGCAACAAACAAGACGAATATCACATATTTGCTGTTCCAGAGCATCATGGTGTAAAACTGCTCAGTCGCTGCTTCCGACAAAGACAATTTACATCATAATACTCATGGGGCATCATTCTTTGTGATACCTTTTACATTCTGCTCCTGTGCTGTCAAATTCCTTCAAGCTATTTATAACGACTGGGAAAATGATTTAATCCCACCATACTTTGTCTAATTGTGCAAATTTTGCATCTGGTGGCGGCTGCTGTACACAGAAGGCTTTTTATCTTAAAGCATACAATGCAATAATATAAAAATTCTTCTGACTTTACAACTCCTTTAAACAAGATATTGTTGTCCTATGTTAAACAATTAGTATAATTGTATACAGTATATTAAAAAAAAATGTACATTCTTGATATTCTATGATTTGGTACATCATTTAGTAAATCATATGGATTACAGCCAAGCACATTTGTTATAGCTCTTTCTCAGTGCCCTTAAATATTTCATACAATGCACACTCACAAACCGACTCTCATTCATAATAAATTAGCAAATTTAGGTAAAAAAATAAAATACAATTTTCATAACAATAACTAGCCTGCATTTTGCAGCTTTACGTAACAGAAAGGAGAGGCTATAAGTCATTATTTTTTGGTTTCTTTTTACAGTTTGTATTTGTATCAGTTATTTACTAAGGGAGGGGGATTCCTATTATTATGCTGACACTAATAACCAAAACCCATCCCTTGGCTATTCTCCCCAGGACAGTATTTAACAAAATGCATGACCAGTATGTTAATTGCACAGCTTTAGGCATCAGATTTTTGCATTAATTAGAAGTACAGTTTGCACTTTAATGACCAGAGCACTTAAGATGCAGGCAGTACACAAGTGTGATAAACATGGTTATTAAGAAGCTTTTGTCGTCATTATTTGTCAAATTGTACTACAAACATGCCGCCTAGTGTTAACTAGAAGGAAGTACATATCATTTGTATGATAAAGCTTTGTCAGCAGATTCCACAGTTAATTCCTAATAAGTGTACTGAAAACAGGATGATTTGTAAAAAAAAAAAAAAAATTTGAGGATCTAGAAAAAAACTAAAATATGTTTTATATTATAGAGCCGAGAACAGAAGAAAACTGACTTACAACACCTCCAACTTAGTATGAAACCCAGAGGCTAGAGTTTTTTTTTTTTTAGCAAGCAATAAAGGAAATCTCAGAGGAAATGGGGAAGGGACCTGTGTCCTGTCCCGTACTCCAAGATATGGGATTTAAAATTAATATATTTATTTTGCAGTACAGTATACCAGAATTGATTCATAGACCATGGGGTGTCTCCAAGCAATAATTTGTGGGGTGGGCAACAAAAATAGCTAAGTAACAGCAACAGTCCAAACAAGAAGGTTCAAGAGACCTGAACAGACAGTTAACAGAAGAAGCATCTTGCAGTTGAAACGCACATCAGCAGCCGGCTCAAACAACCACCTGATACAAATTATTTTGAAATTGAGAACAGAGGATCAGGTGGTGGCCCTGTAATTTGTGAGAAAAGCAGATTCCAGATGCTGTAAAAAGCCCAAAATAACTCCACATCTCTGAAAGACTGGGCTCAGCAAGGGAAAGGACACTTTCCCTAACATAAGCCCTAAAAAAGGCAAAATAAAAACCCAGCTGGGTGCAAGAAGGGGGAAACGGATCCCATAGAGGGACCATTCTATGAGGAAACAAAAGAGGAGTCGGTTCCCAAAGAAAGATGTGGCAGGTAGCCATAGATGACAGTTCTGACCCAACCCATAAAGTCAATCATAAATTGTTGGACATTCCTTCAAGGCAGGACATGGGGAGGGAGAATGCCAGTCTCACAGAAGGTGATAAAAAGAGCACTAGGAAAGCAAGAAGCACTGGCCTCCCGGATACTTTGTCCCCATGCAGTATCTGCTCCCAAGAAGCAAATAGGGGAGCCAAGGCAGATCTACAGCTGCCAGGGACAACAGAGAGAAGAAGGCTACATTCTTACAGAGGACCTTTTAAGGTAGTAAACCCCTTGACCACATGAAGAGGGCTCTGCATGGGCAAGAGCACCTGAAGAAGGCCCCAAAAGGACACAGAAGGTTGCAGCAGGAGACAAAAAAGAGCAATTTCTTTTCCCTTCCTGAACCATACCAGGCCCCTTGCCCTCAACTTGGGGAGGGTGCTTTGGGGTCCCCAACGCACCCTGTCTTCATGTTAATGGGCATCTTCCAGACAACCCTGGCCATTGGTTGTCAGGGTCTGCGGGTGGGGGGGCTTATCGGAATCTGGAAGCCCCCTGTAACAAGGGCCCCCAGACCCTGGCCCACTAGTTTCAGTGCGAAACGCGTCAAGTCAGGTTTTATTTTATTTTGCTGTGACTTGTAGTGCTGTCCTTTTAATAAAAGGCTACAATTTGTTCAGAGTGTGGCTGTCCAGAGACAATCTTTGTTCCTGCTTTTCTAAGTGCATTACCTGCACCTGCGTTGTCTGCAATGGAGGATATTCACCTGGGTTCCCACCTGGAGCGGCTATTCCCTTAGCCCAGCTACCCTGTCGTTAAAAGAACCTATGAAGGAGGTAGTGGCCTCTTTTAGAAATCATTAACTCCTGAAAAGAGGTAGTAGACTCTGAACTAGCCTTGGATGGAATACAATCCTCAAAATAGCTTTTTATAACCATGAGAAAGCCGGGCCCTACAGTTCCCACATTTCTTCTCCACAGGTTAGGCCTAGAAGAAAGCAGAAACAAGAACCAGAAACAAAAAGGTTCATACAAAACCCCCTGCTGTAGAAGCACCTATCCAGACAAGGTCTTACCTTGGGGAAAGTATGGGACCTGGATTCCACCACTGGTTCAATCCGAGCAGGTGCTCCATCCTCAGACCTGTCCTCAAGCTCCATTAGGAGAGCGGAGACCGGCTGTAGAGACTGACTGCTGCTCCCCCGCTAAATGCGCCTGTCCGGTGTTTAACAGCCTGTTCCCAAAGCCAGCACGTCCTCATCGTATCTACCCCATGCTTCCTTAAGAAAATGGTGCCCGGTGGTGCGTCATGTGACTTCCGGTTCCGGCGCCATCTTGCCGCGTCACCAAAAGTCCTCCGGCGCCATCTTGGTACACCCCGTGGTGAAGCATGAGGGAAAATAGGATTTTTTGTACTCACCGTAAAATCTTTTTCTCTGTCGTCCATGGACGGACACAGCCTTCTCAAGTCTTGACAAGTGGGTTATGTTCCACAGTCTGGAGCAAAATTTTTGCCCATTTAGTGAGGGTCTGAGACACCAGCGTAGTGGCCACAATAGGCCGCAAGGCAGACCCCAGCATGGTAAACATGGAGCGGGTCAGTGCTTTGAATCTATCAGTCTGATCCTTAAAAGCAGGGGTCCATTCTATAGGGAGAGTGGTCACCTTATTTAACTGGGCAACCGGAGGATCCACTACCGGAGGAGAAGCCCACTTTTTTAAAAGGCTCTCCTCAAAGGGGTACCGAACCGCCAGGCGGTGAGGGACTACAAAGGCCTTCTGTGGCTTTTCCCATTCTGTATCAATAAATTTGGCAAAGAAGGGCACATAAGAAAAAACCTTCACAGATCGGTCTGATTTGTGTGATCCAAAAAAGACCGAGCCCTCAACGGAAGCCTCAGCTGCACTATCCAGGTAAAGGGAGTCCTTTACAGCATTGATAAACACACTGACAAGTGCCATGTCATGCACTAACCCAAGTGAGGAGTCTTCCTCACAAGCAAGGTCCTGGTCCACATCTTCAGATAAAACAGAACCAGGGAACTGAGCCGCACCCAGGTCCTGGTCTGAGCCAGAACATTCCCCAGGGGATAGCGGGGGGAGGGGGCGCTTTTTACCCACCTTACGCCCACACGCCGCTTCCACCTTGGCAACAAATGTTTCCAGGACTGCTGACAAAGTGTCAATGGGAACCGCAGGTGCAGGAGCACCGGCTGCCACCTCTGGCATGTTTGGGGAAGAAGAACCAGATACTGACGCCATTACATACAGCTCACAGGGCCTTATTCAGACTTGAATAAGAAAAACTCACCCTCCTGCTGCTCTGACTGGGGGGTTCCATGGGACTCACCACCACAGGAGGAGACTGCACAGCGCCGATTCCCGCCCTCAGTACACAGCCTGTGTGAGAGGAAGAAAACCGCGAGGTAAAGCTGTGAGGTAATTGTGAGGAGATCTGTGCTGCGCGCCGTAAGAACCAGCACTAGAGGCCAAAATCTCTTCCAAGATGGCCACCAAACGCCTCAGATAGAGCAGGACACGGTCACAGGAAAATGGCTGACCGCAATGATAAGCTGCGCCATAGCGCGGCCACAAAAAAATGTCCACCAATGGGATTTTCAATAGAAACTGAAAACCACCCGAAAAATGGTTGGCGAAACGCCGCAATTAGGCAGAGAAAGCCCATGAGGGCTAAAAAAAAACAGCAGAAGTGCAGGCCAGACGCACCACAGTCCCCTGGTGAGGCGCCCCGACAGCAGCAATAGCAATGCAGCAAAGGGAAGATAGGAGGACCCCTGAACCCCAGGAATGCTCAGCCGTACCAACCCACCTAAGCGGGAGGGACTGTACTTACCCGTCCACGCGAGGACCCACTGACGCATTCCTGACAGGCATACAACCACGTTGGAGGTAGCTGTCGGCCCGGTCCACTGTGAGTGAGAAAACACCACAGCTCAGTCATATGTGGACCTCGGAGCAAAGCTCACCAGCCACCCCAGAAGTCATGAGGTATGTCGTGGCAGACCCAGTCTCTTTGCAAAGGTGTGCTCACGCTTGCTGGCCGGACTGAGGAGACCACAATGATCTATATACCCAGCCTGTCTCTCAGCCGACAGTTGATATTTTATTTTTTTCTTGAAAGAATCTAACATTTTCCTCAGGGCGCTGGGCCTAAAAGGGAGCTATACGTCCTCCTTCTTTGCTAGGCAGAAAGAAACTGAGGCTGCATGCTGCAGGGAGGTGGGTTATGTCCGGAGGGACCGCCCCCTGGGCCGAGCTGCTCAACTCTTATTGCTATATGAATCTTTTTGTTACATTTTTGAGAGACTGTTTTCTTGGATTTGCCCAAAGACTATTCTTAGTTGTTAATTCTGAACAATACATTAACATTGAAAAAGCTGATCACATTGACCTCCGGAGACAGGCTGTCTGGTCACCTGGGCTGTGCTAATTAACATGCCAATTATATTGTTGTCTGCTAAAGGTGTTGGGAGAGGGGAGAGAGTATCCATGAGTCAGCCCTACCTCGTTATCCAACCCATTGTGTTAAAAGTGTATAAAAAGTCTGTATTCTGCCCAAAAAACCTTGCTAGATGCTACAAGCTATTTCCGGTTAGACTTGTATTTAATACAGCTGTAATAATATATCTCTCTGATGGTCAGACTGGAGGTATTATATAAGCAGTATTACTGACGGAAGCACTCAGCAGAGTGTGGGATAGGATCCGTCACAAGGACCATCACCCAGGACTTGGCCACAACTAGTCCTGGATAATACCAAAGAAGGGGGGTCCACCAACCACAGTTACAAGACCTTAGAAAACAACATAAAGGTGCTCCTGGAGGGTCTGGAAACACAAAACAACTAAGAGAGGGTTTGACAAATTTGCTTGGAATCTAGGAGCCAGCTAAGAAAATCATGAGCCAGAAAACACGCCCGCTCACGCGCAGAAGCGAACGCATACATGAGTAGCGCCCGCAAATGTAAACGGTATTCAAACCACACATGTGAGGTATCGCCGTGATTGGTAGAGCGAGAGCAATAATTCTAGCCCTAGACCTCCTCTAACTCAAAACATGCAACCATGCAACGTCGCCTATGGAGATTTTAAGGGGCAAAATGTTGTCGCCATTCCACGAGCGGACACAATTTTGAAGCGTGACATGTTGGGTATCAATTTACTCGGTGTAACATTATCTTTCACACTATAAAACAAATTGGGCTAACTTTACGGTTGTAATTTTTTAATTAAAAAAGTGTATTTTTCCCCCCAAAAAAGTGTGCTTGCAAGACCACTGCACAAATACGGTGTGACAGAAAGTATTGCAACAACGCCATTTTATTCTCTAGGGTGTTAGAATAAAAAATATATATAAGGTTTGGGGGTTCTAATTAGAGGGAAGGAGATCGCAGTGAAAAACACATTAGAACTGCTGTTTTACTTGTAATGCCAACGGCCACCACAAGATGGCGCCAGATCACAGAAGGAAGCTTATGCCTGCAGAAGCCCGCGGCCTCAATTACCGGCGTGCGCGGACCGCAGGATCGTGCCAGTAATTGAGGTCGCGGCTTTGCGGCCTTCTGCAGGCCTAAGCTTCCCTGGGCACCAGGTCACAATTTCTTGTTGCAATTGCGACCGGCACCCGGATTTTGTCGAGCCCTGAACTAAGAGGTTAGAGGGAGGGAAGGGTGGGGCCTTTTAAATGTTCGATTTGTGTTTCGTGTAGAGGGCGGAGCCAAACATCTCTCAAGTAGCGGTCCTGGAAAATGAGGGGGGGAAAGAAACTATACTAACACAATCAAAAAATATTCAATCTCTCCACACATATTCTACCTGAACAAGAGACCTCCCACACCAAAGGCCTACATTTTGCTCCATCTATCAAGCTAAAAATAATTTCACCATTTTTTGGAGGACCTCAATAATTTATTAGAAACTTTACAATCAAATAATTTTTACAATATGAAGCCAACCGTAAATGAAACATTAGAACCTGCTACCATCTACCTTGATGAAGGGGGTCTTGATTCACTACATATTGTAGAAGATCCGCACATCGATAGCTCTTCATTTAACCTTGAAAATACCAGCCACCTTCTGCACCCATTTGCCATATACCTTTCAGATCTGTTAGCCATCTGCAACCCTAAGATCTCCTAAATAATTAACATATCTGCCAACTTTAGATCTGGGTAAACTAGAGCCTTAAGAACACTATCCAGTAACCTGTCAATAAGGGTAGGGGCAAAGTTGTTCAAGACAGGTCCTCCAATTCGAAGGCAGCCTCAGGCTAAACGACAATCATTTTTTCTTCCATTCACATTTACTACCCTTGTTATGTCATACAGTATCATGCTAGCTGTGTCTGGTATTTTCCCCACCTTTTCATACATCGTACTCTGTAGTTCTCTTGTACCCCTTGACAGTATTCACAATTCCCCCCCCCCCCCCCCCAACTATGCATTAGTCCTTTATTATAAAGCAAAAACAGACATACAGTGTACTAATTTGCTGCAAGATAAGGTTTCACTGCACCTTTTTGTCCCACTGCTTTATAGATTGGCTTGAAAGAGCCTGTCACATCCGTTCTGCTATGCTCTCCACAGAGCCCTCCACAAGCTTCCTACTTCCTGGCCGGTCCCTGCATCTACATCTGGACAGCTTAGGCTGCTAGTTTGTGGATGTGACTTCACATCTCCAGTGCACCACCACACAGACCAGCTCTTGACTTAAAGCATACATTTTCCCTGTTTATACAAGTTGCCTAAATAGATTTGGGTCCATGTGTATTTAGACACAATTTTTTGTTATTTTTCAGGTATTTCCCAAAACATTTTCAAGCTATAGTTATATAATGGATATGGTCTGAAAGTGCACACTCTCATGTTTAATTTGAGGGTATGTACTAGGGTTGTCCCAAAACCGATACTGAGCATTTGCGCGAGTACTTGTACTCGCGCAAATGCTCCCGATTCTTCACCCGATACTGTTTTTTCTAGAGAGCAGGTGGAGAGCAGAGCAGTCCTTTAAGAGAAAGCCAAGCCCTCTCCCCCGTCTAGTTGATCAGTGCGGAGAACATTACAGCTTTCATTTGAATAGCTGTGTGTTCCCCGCCGCGCCTCATCATAGCCCCTCCCCCTTGTCCGGGCACTTTGATCAACAGATCACCCATCCCAGGATTGGATGGGTGATCTGTCTATCAAAGTGCCCGGACAAGGGGGAGGGGCTATATATGAAGAGGCGCGGCGGGGAACACAGCTATTCAAATGAAAGCTGTAATGTTCCCCGCGCTGATCAACTAGGCGGCTGCGGAGGGGGGGGGGGGGCTGGAGTCTTGGCTTTCTCTGTGGGGACATGGATGCATTTGTGGGAACACATGGCTGCATTTGGGGACACATTTTAAAACAAGTATCGGTAATCAGTATCGGCGAGTACATGAAAGAAAAAAGTATCGGTACTTGTACTCGGTCCTAAAAAAGTGGTATCGGGACAACCCTAGTATGTACATCCAAATTGGAGCAATGGTTTAGGAATTACACTTCTTATGGACAGCCTTCCCCTTTTTCAAGAGACCAACAGTAATTGGACAATTGAATCAAAAGTTGTTTCATGGCCAGGTGTGGGCTACTCATTCAGTATTTCATCAATTACGCAGGTAAAAGATCTGGAGTTGATTCTAAGTGTGGTATTTGCATTTAAAATCTATTGCTGTGAACCTACATCATGCATTTAAACGAGCTGTCCATGCAAGAAAAACAGGCCATTGTAAGGCTTTAAATCCATCAAAAGAGATGGCAGCAGCATTTGGAGTGGCCAAATCAACAGTTTGGTACATTGTAAGGAAAGTACGCACTGGTGAGCTCAGCAACATAAAAAGGCCTCGATGTCCACAGAAGGCAACGGTGGTGGATGATCACAGGATCCCCTCTATGGTAAAGAAAAAGGACACTCTCCAGGAAGTGGGCGTCTCATTGTCAAAGTCTACAATCAAGAGAAGACTTCACAAGAGCAAATACAGAGGGTTTACCACAAGGTGCAAACCATTGATAAGCCTGAATAGAGAAGCCAGATTCGATTTAATATAAACATCTAAAAAAAAAAAGCTAGACTCGTTCTGGAAAAGCATTCTTTGGATGATGAAACCAAGAATTATCTGTACCAGAATGACAGGAAGACAAAAAGTGGGAAGAATGCTTGGAACAGCTCATGATCCAAAGCACACAATGTCATCTGTAAAACGTGGTGGAGGCAGTGAATGGCATGGGCATGCATGGCTTCCAGTGGCACTGGTGTTTATTGATGATGTGACAGAAGGCAGAAGCAGCCAGGTGAATTCTGCAATGTTTAGAGATATACTGTCAGCTCAGATTCAGCCAAATGCAGCAAAGTTGATTAGATGGATCTTCACAGTACAGATGAACAATGATCCAAAACACACTGCAAAAGCAACCCATGAGCTTTTGAAGGAAAAAAGTGGAATTTTCTGCAATGGCGGAGTCAATCACCTGATATTTTTTTGGGCTTTTTTACCAGGTAAAGCCACCATTGACTCAATTACTGATCTAGAGTGACACGTTTTAACCACTTCTGGACCAAGCTTATTTCTGACATTTGTTGTTTACAAGTTAGAATCAGTATTAACATGAAATATTATGTTACCCTGAGTAAATAAGATACCCAACATGTCATGCTTTAAAATTGTGCGTGGTTGTGGAATGGTGACAAAACCACAATAATTACAAAACATCGATTAGTGTTACAGAGGTGGTCTAGTGCTAGAATTATTGCTCTCGCTCCAACGTTTGTGCCCATACCTTGTGTGTGGTTTAAACACTGTTTACATATGTAAGGTATGCGTTCACTTCTGCACGCAAGCTCGGAGGGACAGGGCGATCAAATTTTCTCATTTCACTTTATTACACTGTCCCATTAAAAAAAAATGTCACCGTTATTCCTATTAAAAGGAATGTAAATAGTAATTTTCCATTAAAACACACACGCACACACAGGGCCATTAAGGTCAGAGGGCGGAAGTGACGATCGACATCGCTCTGGTCCTCCAAGGGCATAGAGTCAAGTGGGGGCCATCTTGCTCTCACGTGACTTCCTGTCCATTCCTCCAGCACATTGGATTTTTTCTTTTTACCGACATCTCCGGTAAGCGGGGAAAGTGACGAGGGAGGGGTTTTAACTCTCCTGCTGCCCATAAAAGTGATCCTATGGGGAATCCGCCGCCGGGACCACTTTTATCTGAAAAAAGATCGCCTGCTGTATAAAAACATACTAAGGTTAGGGCAGCCATAATCACAGTAAATAATGCCAAAGTAATGAAGTTGGAAGTGGAAGTGGTAAGAACCAATATTTTTCTGTAATCGCAAGAAATGTTCTTAGCCTGAAAGAGAATCAAATGCAGCCATCTAACAACTGGCAAGCTGCAATATATTAATTTTTTTTGGGTTTAGAGACTTTTACACAACAGTCTTAATTCTGCTGAGCAATGCCAACACAATACATAAAAAGACCACAAAAAAAACGAATATTGACTCATTAAAGCAATTTATGGAACCACTGTTTTTTTTTCTCTGGCAATAAAATAAGTTCAAGATGCAACTCTTAATATTGACAATGTAGAATACATATTACACTCTACAATCCAAAGGGATCTCATTTACAGGACTGCAAGGCACATACATAATTTTCCCTCATTTATACATGGCAGATGTAATCCCTGAAATTGATTTTTTTTTTATTCTGAGACAACTTAGAAATACTATAAAGTTAGCATTTTTTTTCTGGTTAAAAACTGTAGAATTTCATGCAATCTTTTTAAAAAGTGATGTCACAGATTATATACATACATCCTCTGATGCTTATAATGAAGCTTTAGTGGGGGAAAAAAAAAAATGACCCTGAACTAGAATACAATAGAGACGGTTATTGCTTTCCGCATAGGTTGCACCATAAAGCTTTCAATACGTTTGAAAAATGGAACACAAAACCATATGTTCCATATATAATACAATACTATCTCTGGATAAATTGCTGTATGGGGAACAAAAACCATCTGTGTATGTTACTCCAGTTCTTACATTGAAGCACCACTATATACATTTATCTTTGCTTAACCAGTTCAAGGCATTATGGGAAAAAAAATGTTGGTGTGCATCAAATCACACACATCTCTGCAAATATAAATTATAAGCTGCCTATTAATTATATTGTTGTTTGAAGGAGAATGTGATATGTCAACACTTTGCAGAAGTGAGAAGATTGGCCTACAAAGTCAATGTCCAGTGTGGTTTAGTCATCAGTGCATATTGGACACTACTTAGATTTTTATTTTTATTTTAAAAGACAAGTCTGCTGATGGTGCTGAAACCTCCATCTCCACCACCGCCACTTGGCCCGCAACTTCCAGGAGGGTCATTGTCATCAAATCCATTGGGTCTGAACGAGCAGGAAGCAGATGCTGCTTGTAGAGCCCGCGCACGGGCATTAAGTTCCTGTTCCTGTGCAAACAGACAAATTACTATTAAAAGGGAGCCTTCATTAATGAATATACATCTTTATATATGCAAACCACCTAAATGGCCCTTAGAAAACTCTTTGTAATATTTTCGAATATTGAACTGCACTAACCTAATTCACAGCCATGTTCTGTGCTGGGTAGATTTAAATGGGGTCATATATCAAGACTTGAGTTCCTAAGTGAACAGTCCCATTTAAGCCTATAGGGAAGCAAGCAGAGCCAGTGCAAAGGTGCTAAAGACCCCATCAGCCCACACCATTCACTATTTGGTAAGAGTACCCCATTACCTTCACATTTGATGGTGAATTTGTTTCTCTGCTGAATCTGAGTCTTTGGCTGGAAGTCTTATTATTTACTTATCTTGCACCGTTTGAAAATATTTTTTTTCCACTTTGGACTCATCCAAGTGTCTTTTGATGCAGTATAATGGACATTATAGTTACTAGTTTTTTAGATTTATCCCCACATCATGTCCTGCCGAACTGGAGAGGAGGGCTGGCGGGGGATCAGCACACTGCCACACACAGAGACAAGAGCCCAAACTTGCCCGAGTCCTGTCAAATCCAACAGCAAACCCTAGGTGGCAGAGGCATTGCCTGCCTTGCAGCACGCCTCTTGCACATGAAGCTGTGGGGCGGGGAATGGCTCCACTACCTAGGACTCACTTTGACTGCTTCCCGGCTTGAGAGCTCAGGTAATAAGATGTCTGAGCCTCTGCCACCTGGGGGGATGATGATGAAGAATAGCACTAGAGCATCGGCAGAGCGGGGATTTGAAAACTGCCTGCTGGCGGTCGACAATTGATGGGTTGCCAACCTCTGCTCTAAAGAAAAAAAGGTTTTGGCTAAACATCTACATTAACCATTTCAGCCCAGAGGATTTGGCTGCCCAATGACCGGCCCATTTTTTTGCGATTCGGCACTGTGTCGCTTTGACAATTGCACGGTCGTGCGACGTTGCACCCAAACAAAATTGATGCCCCCCCCACACATAGAGCTTTCTTTTGGTGGTATTTGATCACCTCTGCGATTTTATTTGTTTGCGCTATTAACAAAAGAAGAGCAACAATTTTGAAAAAAAAAAAAAAAAAAAAAAGCAATAATTTTTACCTTTTGGCGTAATAAATAGCCCCCAAAAATATATAAAAAAACTCTCAGTTTAGGCCGATATGTATACTTCTACATATTTTCGGTAAGAAAATAATCGCAATACGCGTAAATTGATTGGTTTGCGCAAAAGTTATAGCGTCTACAAAACAGGTGGTCGTTTTATGGCATTTTTATTATTAATTATTTTTTTACTAGTTATGGTGGCGATCAGCAATTTTTATCGTGACTGAGACATTATGGCAGACACATCGGACACTTTTGGCGCTATTTTGGGACCATTGTCATTTATACCACAATTAGTGCTATAAAAATGCACTGATTACTGTGTAAATGATACTGGCAGAGAAGGGGTTAACCACTAAAGGGCGAGGAAGGGGTTAAGTGTGTCATAGGGAACAATTCTAACTGTGTGGGGGCTGGGCTTACTGTGACACGACACTGATCGCTGCTCCCGCAGACGATCAGTGTCCTGTCACAAGGCAAAAGAGGGAAATGCCTTGTTTACACAGGCATCCCCCTGTTCTGCCTCTCTGTGATCCGATTGCAGGACACATTTTCTTGAAGCGAACGTACAGGTACGCCCATTTGCCTACCGCTGCCATTCTGCCGACATATAGCAGTTGACAAATGGTTAAAGCATACATTTTGCTTTGCCTTAAAGTGGTTGTAAACCCTTAAAACACACTCTTTGCTATAGATAAGCCTATATGAAGGCTTACCTGTAGCTACCCTGGATATCTCCTAAACCTGAACGGTTTAGGAGATATCCCATGTATCTGCATGTGCCAAAGTCATCAGCACATGCGCACTGAAGCAATGGTACATCGTGCCGTTGCTTGTTGGACTGTGCCGTTACCGGCGGCTTCCACACCAATGCGCGGGAGTGACGTCATCGTGGTTCCAGCCAATCACAGTGCCGGACCCCACTATACCCAGAAGTAGCTCCGGGAGTGATGTCGGTGCCCCAGGTGCTGTGTATGGGAACTGCAGCGAGGGCTTCAATCTCAGGTAAGTATTACATAATGTGCTAGTATGCTATGCATACTAGCTCATTATGTCTTTGTCTTGCCTGTGTTTTATTTATTTCTGTCAATATGGGTTTACAACCACTTTAAACTGGCAAAGCACAAACCTGCTGTAAATGTTCTTCCTTCTGTATTTAGTGTAATAACAGATTTCTCAGTGCAATTACGGTGAATAACAACTGCAAAGCAGGAAGCAGAGCTGGAGTATTTAATGGAACAAATATGACTGCCGCCATGTACATGGATTAACCACTTGAGTCCCTAACCATGTAAACTACGGACATAATTAAAGTAGAATTCCAACTAAAGCCTGACTAGTCTTACAGATGCTCCCTGCCATTTCCCAACATCTATACTTAAAAAAAAAAAAGAAAAAAAAAAAAAGAAGTTTATACATACAGATTTTCCGGTCACAGGGAAATGAATAGGGACACCCGACAACGACTGCATCTTTTTTACTCAGATAAGTGCTGGGAGAAGGGAGGGAGCATTTCCAATACTAGCTAGGATTTAGTTAGAATTCTACTTTCCCCCTCAATTACGTTTTAGTAACCACCTTAAATATTAGGCTTTCCCTCACAGTTCTAGCGATAATGGTCCCAGGACAAGAAAGGGCGACTCAAACAAGCGCACAGACAAATATGCCAGATGTTCCAACTCTGCTCCTGTCCATTTAAAACATAAGACAAGTTTTGGCTTAGATACAAGCAACAGGGTTTAGAATAATTTCTTTGAATTGCTGGGCAGGCATGCAAGGTAAAAACAACCAGAAGACTAGATGTAATTGTACCTGTAAGTAGAGCTTATTGTCCTTGGTAATGGCATCCATCAGCTCCTTCTGAAGTGGTGGTTCCCCATTTACCCAAAGTCCGTTTACTGCACTAGGATGCACATTACTGGTATCACTACAACTGTGCTTTTTATATAACAGCACATAAGCTGTGTCTTTTGGAAACCGATTGGTGATATTTAAAACAGACTGAAATGAAGTAAATGTCACTCGACTATCATTAAACAGAAACCATTCTTTAGACATGTCATTACATGCAGTGTCATTTTCAACAACCGAGTTTGAGGTGTCTTTGCTCACTAAAGGACCTTGGTAAGGTTTCTCATGGCAGAGATAGCGTGATGTACTGGTGACATTTCTTGCATATGAATAGTAATGGCCGCTTTCTGATGAGGTACCAGAATGGACCACAATGGAGCTAAGAACATAAGGGACAAGCTTTGTGCAGCATAGATCTTCAATACCAGATGGTTTCAGCTTTTTAGCCAGGTTCTCACTGACATCAGTAACATCTGCATCTTGAGTTCTATCTTCAGAACAAGCCACTGAGGTAGACCTTTCAACTGGCAATTCAAGTGCCAGTGGAATGGACACATTATCCAGGATTTTCCGTCTCACGTGACATTTAGGGTCATATGAAAACCTTAACAGAGTTAAAATGAGGTATTCTGGTTCTTCTATTATATGCATAGTCTTTTCAGCGTTCTGGAGGGAAGCACATTTTTCACAATGATATTGATTTTCTCCATCAAGTATCTCTGGTGCTAGGAAATAGTTCAACAAGTCCGTAACAGAAAGTGTTTCATCCTTATCAGTCTTTCTACACAGGTCACTGTTAGATGACAATGCGTCATCACATGCTGGTGCATCCACAGTGGTGTTATTACTACTGGACTGAAGACCGCTGACAGCAGACTGTAGTTCAGTGGACTTTCCACAATCATCTTGTGCAGAAAGAACAAAAACTCTCTGCTCTTCGCCAGATGGTGCATCATCTATTTCTATGCAATCATCATCATCTTTCTCTTTCGGGGAGCAGATCATACTTTGGACAGGTTTATCAGATGATGGACAAAAGGCCAGAGAAAGGTCAGTGAAGGCTTCCATCTTCTGAGAAGTGCTTCTACAGTTCAGGCAGCAAATGGTAGTTTGTAGCTTCCCTCCAAACATACCCTCTATTAAAGTCTTCTCTTCAAGACCCCACCCAGTGTTCTGCACTCGAGGAAGGGTGTCTGTCCCGCCAGATTGTGATGATTGCAAACCACCATCAGTAACCATTTGATCAGCAGCAGGCATTGAGGACGACAGAGCTCTGAAGGATTTCTCTTCTTCATGTAGTCTATAAATAAAGATATAAATTAATATACCGTTTTACCAATTACAGACATCATTAGTGAACTGTATGACCATTCCAAAATCTTTAAACAACTCTACTATTACCGTTTGATTGACAGATATGAAGTTAAAGCGGATGCAAACTGTGAATACGGCAAAAGAAAAAACACCCAAGAACATGCAAGGCAATGGCATAATGTGCTAGTATGCATTGCATTAAGGGTGCTGAATATAATCGGCGCATCAATGCATTGCAATTCGACCTTGCTTGATTCTGAACCGCGATGTGCACCGACGTCATCGCGGCTCCTCCCCCTTGTCACATTTATCATAATGGCCGTGAGGAGCCACGCTGTGCGCACATGGGAGTCGTGGCCTGTGAGGGCCGACACGCTAGTCCCAGTGATCAGGATTCTGCTAGCTCTGATCCAGGGACAATGGCTGATGAGTGCACACTGCATAGTACACCATCTCCCGGAAGGAGATCTCCACCCTGGGTGGCTAAGGGAGAAGGAGAGGGCCCCTGGGTGGCTAAGGGAAAAGGAGAGGGCCCCTGGGTGGCTAAGGGAAAAGGAAAGGGCCCCTGGGTGGCTAAGGGAAAAGGAAAGGGCCCCTAGGTGTTTGGAGGAGAAAGAGGAGGGCCACAAGGTGGTTGGGGGAGGAGGAGAGGGCCCTGGGTAGTTGGTTGTATAGTCATTGTGTGCTATCTGCCAACTAATCATACAGTTCCCACTTTATTTTGGTTTTAAATGCAGATATGATAGCATGGCTCCCCAACCCCTCCACATGTCTCAAAATGATCCCGGTCACTAACCTCAGATCACCGAAACTCCACATCAGAGGGTCATGGCTCCTGGCCCATTCCTCCTCCACCTCCCTATTCAAACCAATGGCCACCACCCTCACCCGCCCACCTCCATTCAGTCTCCAAACCCCACCCCTTGCAATACCCATCTAAAAGGCCAGAAGAATCCACAGTCCATTTGTAATGTTATTTTGACTTAAAAGAGGCATATAAAAAGTTTCATGCCAAAAAAATAAATAAATTCCAGCATGTGCTAGAAACAACTTTTATTTTTAAACAGTTAGTGAGCGCACTTATGAATTTGAAAACAAAAATGATAGAAGCATAGTGTTTTCTTGCCATAAGCTATATATGAACAGTAAAAAAAACAAAAAACAGGAAGTAAATTAAACTACCTGTCTAATAGAAAGCGGAGGTACTCTGAGCAGTCTTGCTGGGATCGTGGTGTGAACCAAGGTGGCCTAGAAGACTCAAAGAAAATCTGAGGAGCATAAGCTTCCCTCTGCACAAAGAGAAATAGTTAGATTTTTCTTCTTAGTCATGACTGATAAAAGGTAATGGTCAAGGTATAGAATGATAAAAGGTTACCTGAGTGTGTGCCAAAAAAGCAAAGAGATGTTGCAGTTTTTTCATTAGTAAATTGCACCCATTCAAATTCAGTGACAACACATGCCTCCTGAAACTAAATATAAATGTATATTACAAAATCAAGCCATTATCATCATCATCCAATAAAATCAGTTACATTTGATCAAACTTTACTGAGGATTTAGTGTATTACTAGGCATAGCTTTTCTTTGATTGGCATGGGGGGGGGGGGAATTACACCCTGTCATGTTTTTCCTGCCGTCTGCTATTGGGAAGATTCATTACTCTGTTATGAGGAGATCATGTCACTTTGTCCTGCATGGGAAAAGAGCATCTCCCTAAAATACCCCTTTACATAAAGAATAAAACCCCCATGCAATCATCTTTTCTTGCTTTGCACTGAAATTGTTTAATGAGCGAAATTTACCCGTTGAGTCACCCCCCCCCCCCCCCCATGTCCTATGCACAAAAACATAGGAATCGGGGTGCAGACATTTGGTCAGGATCAATAGTGTCCTCCAAGCTGAGAAAAAAAAGGCAGATACTTATACATCATGCCATACCATCAGGGAGGTGTGCAATTGGCCCCAAATTTATTCTACAGCAGGATAACTACCCCAAAACATACAGCAAATGTCATTAAGAACTATCTTTAGTGTAAAGAACAAGGACTCCTGGAAATTATGGTTTGACCCCCACAGGGCCCTGATCTCAACATCACGTCTGTCTGGGATTATATGAAGAGATAGAAGGATTTAGGGCAGCCTACATCCACAGTTATTTCTCCAAAATGTTAGGAACAACCTACCTGCCAAGTTCCTTCAAAAACTGTGCAAGTGTACCAAGAAGAATTGATGCTGTTTTGAAGGCAAAGGGTGGTCACACCAAATATTGATTTGATTTGATTTGGATTTCTCTTCTGTTCATTTACTTTCTATTTTGTTAACTGATAAAAAATAAAACTATTCACACTTCTATTTCTGAAAGCATTCTTAAATTTACAGCATTTTTACACACCTGCCTAAAAATTGTGCACAGTGCTGTATATGTGTACAGCAGGGATTAAAATAAGTATTAAACACGTCACTTTTCCAGGTAAATATATTTCTAAGACCCGGTTCACACTGGGGCGACTCGTCAGGCGACTCAGCCGCCTGACAAGTCGCGTCCCATTGTAGTGAATAGAACCGCTCCGACTTAGAAAAGGGTTCTTGTACGACTTCGGGGCGATTTGCATTGACTTCCATATAGAAGTCATTTTGCAAGCCGCCTTAGAAGTCGTCTTCAGGTCGCCTGGCCGAGTCGCCCCCGAAGTCGCGCCGCCCCAGTGTGAACCGGCTCTAAAAGGTGCTATTGATGAAAAATGTTCACCACGTGCCAGTAACAACCCATGAAATTCATACATACAAAGAAACCAAAACAAATATGTTCAGAAATTAAGCTATGTATAATAAAATGGAATGATACAGGGAAAAAGTATTAAACTGAAACTGAACTGAAATGTATTTAATACTTCGTACAAAATCCTTTGTTGGCAATGACAGCTTCAAGGCCCCCCTGTATGGAGAAAATAATCGCATGCATTACTCAGGTGTGATTTTGGCCCATCGTTCCACAGAGTCTTCAAATCTTGAAGGTTCCATGGGCCTCTTCTATGAACTCTGATCTAAAGTTCTTTTAATAGATTTTATATTGTATTCAAGTCAGGTGATTGGCTGGGCTATTCTAGCAGCTTTATTTTCTCTTTGAAACCAAGTTTCCTTGGCTTTGCGTTTGGGATCATGGTTTTGCTGAAATCTGAAATGTCCACCCTCGTTTCATCTTCATCATCCTGGTAGATGGCAGCAGATTTTTATCAAGAATGTCTTGGAACATTTTTCCATTCATCCTTTAATGATATGACGTTTGCCAGTACCGTATGCTGAAAAACAACGCCCCACCATAGTGTTCCCAGCTCCAAATTTTTCTGTTGGTATGGTGTTTTTGGGGTGATGTGCAGTGCCATTTGACATCCATACATGGTGTGTATTATGGCACCCATACAGTTCAGTTTTTGTTCTCATCTGACCAGACTATTCTCCCAGTATTTCACAGGCTTGCCTTAATGTTGTGCAGCAAGCTTCAACATGCTTTTTCTTTAGCAATGGAGTTTTGCGTTGTGAGCATGCATACAGGCCACGGCAGTTGAGTGCATTACTTATTGTTTTCTTTGAAACAATTGTACCTGCCAATTCCAGGTCTTTCTGAAGCTCTCCACAAGTTGTCCTTGGCTCTTGGACAACTCTTCTGATAATTCTTTTCACTCCTCTTCCAGAAATCTTCAGAGGAGCACCTGGTTGTGGCCAGTTTATGGAGAAATTATGGTCTTTCCACTTCCGGATTATGGCCCCAACAGTGCTCACTGGAACATTCAGAAATCCTTCTGTAACCAATGCCATGAGTATGTTTTGCAACAATAAAAGCTGAGAAAGTCTTGAAACAGCTTTTTGCTTTTACCTATCAAGAGAGGTTTATTGTGTGAAACCTTTTTGAAGGCCATCAGTTGAGATTGAACCAGCTGATCTTTATTTTCACGGACAATGGGCAGGATTGGTTTCCAATTACTGATGAATTTAAGCGGGTGTCTTGGCTTTCTCTGCCCTTTTCCACCTTCCTTTGTGTATTCAATACTTTTTCCCTGTGTCATTCAATTTTATTAAACATAACTTCATTTCTGAACTGATTTGTTTTAGTTTCTTTGTATGTATGGATTGCATGGGTTGTTACTGACATGTGGTAAAAAATGTCATGTCAAAAGCACCTTTAGAAATAATTTACCTAGAAAAATGGTGACACATTCAATACTTATTTTACCCGCTGTATAAGTGTACAATATGTAAAATAAACATGATGGCACTTACTCTGTAGCCATAAAAAGTGCTTGTAGTACACTATTCATATAACAGGTATTCCCTAGATTAATGAGACCAGTTTTTCCAGTTTCGGATTTCCCCGATAGCCTGGGTAGACATGATGCCAAAGCATTGGATTGGGATGTCCAGGCACTTTGGTTTAATATGAGTTTTACTTTCTCTTCAGGGGGCTTTGGCAAGTCCTGAATGTATAAAAAGAACAAAAAAAGACATGCAGTCAACTGATGTGCATTTCACTTTAGAAAATGCTTCAAAAAATCATGGAATTGCCCCATGTTACAGTCACGTGTAGAAATAAAACCCTTTAACTTTTAATAACATGCAAAAAAAAAAATCCTTAAAGTGGTACTAAAGCTTTGTTATTTAAAAAAAATAAATAAAAAAAATAATAACATCATACTTGCCACTGTGCAGTTCGTTTTGCACAGAGTGGCCGCGATCGTCTTCTTCTGGGGTCCCACTGTGGCCCCTCCCGCAAGAGCTAACCCCCTCTGGGAAGCTCTCTCCCGAGGGGGTTAGCTTACGGGTGCGCTCCCGTGCCATAAAAATCGGCATCCATAGCCGCAGATTGTATGACTCTGCCCTGCCCCCCGGCAGCTGCATCATTGGAATTAATTGACAGCAGCGGGAGCAATGGTTGCGCTGCTATCAATCTATCCAATGAAGAGCTGACAAGACCTGGGGAAAGCAACGCGGGATCGCGCCCATGAAAATCCGGGACTCAGGTAAGTAAAAACAGGGGCTCGGGGGGGGGGGGGGGGGGGGGGGGGGGGGGGGCTGGTGACTGCAAGGTGTTTTTTCACCTTAATGCATAGGATGCATTAAGGTGAAAAAAACACGAAGATTTACAAACTGCAGTCTGCTTACATAATCTGTAATAAAAACATATTTGTCATTCTGAAGCTTGCCTCTAACCACTTTGCATATTATTTTATATAAACTGATTCTGTACTTGCTAAATATGCTGCAGAAATCTCCCTCCACCAAGTCTGGCTGCATCCATTTGAACTGTGGGCAACTGAAGCTGCCGTCTGTTCACTTCCTGGATTCTACCCAGCTCTTATTGGCCCTCATCCTCCCTCCGTTCCTGGCAAACTCTCACGTGAGTGAGAGAGAGCTGTGCATGATGTGATAAGCCCAGGCTTTTTTTCCCCAGACAAGAAACAGGAAGTGGGCTGTATAAGGTATTTACTGGCAGAAAAAAAAAAAAAAAGAAGGTTACTATGCAAAGTTAAAACAACAAGGGCAGAAAATTTAATAGATTGAAAGTAAAAAAAAATGACTGAAGTTCTGCTGTACATAGCTTGCAATAAATCCTTCTCCCCTTGTTTACTATATATCCAACTGCCCTGAACTTAAAGACTGTGACTTGCATTCCAAAACTCACGTGTGCACAAACATTTTAATAAAAACATTTTTTTCCATGTATCAGCATTTCCATAATCACAGAGAACAGTGGCCTTGTAAAGCTTATTTTTATTGGATACAAAATAGATCCAAATTACGTGTGTATCAGGATTTAAAAATCATCCATCAGGCAACACGCAAGAAGAGGGTTAACCTTCTGCTGGAAATGGCTGATGCGTTTCTGGGGCCCCAATCCCTTTTCCTCATCCCTAGTGATGCTTACATTAGAAACTATTGCTGGCCAGAACCAACCCATAAACCCTGGTACACATGTAAAAGGTTTTTTTTGTTCAACCCAGTGGACTGAAAAAAAAAAAAAAAAAAAAGAAACCGGCTGAAATTTGGCCTGTGTGCACCCAACGGTAGGACGTGTGCAATTCCATACAAATTCAAGCACCATAAAAGTCCCGGAAAAGGAAGGGGTGTTTAGAAGCTGCAAGTAGCAGCCAATAAAAGCAGCAACCCACCATAGCTTACATCGGGGTTTCATAGTAACTTGTACACAATTGAATGGCGCAAGTTCATCAGTCAGCAACATGGCTAGGCTGATAATGTGGCAGTACCCCTCGCTATACCCACTTCTTGGTTATCCAAGCAACCTATAAACAATCTAGGAAAGGTAGAAGAAAAGCAGCAGATTGTAAAGGGTGCAAAGGGTGTCCGTCATCGGCCTGGCAGATGTAAACTTTTTTTTGGCTGGGAAGCCAAGATTGTTTTTTGTAATGATCTTTCCAGCCTAGAGGCGAGACCTGGGGACCTCTAGACCCCAGATCTCGCTGTAAAGAGGACCTGTCATGCCCTATTCCTATTGAAGGGAATGGTTACATTCCTTGTAAGAGAAAGACAAGTGGTTAAAGAAAAAAAAAAAATGTATGGGGAAAACGTAGAAATATATATGTTTTTGGGGAAGACTTGAGAAAAATTCTTAACGACCTATTCCTCCCCCTCCTCGATAACGGCACGGAGGGCTCCCTCAAAATGGAACGTGTACATCGTGTAGGAAAGATGAGAGAGGGAGAAGGTAGATGGCCTAGGGACATTATTGTGAGGTTCAGACACTTCGAAGACAAAGATGAGATCTGGACAAAACTCAGGAGAAAGGCCCCCCTACGCTATGACGGGACTGAGATTCAGATCTTCGCGGACTTGGCTTGGGAGACTCTGGCCAGGAGAAGATCTCTTAAACCTCTCCTGGAACAGATGCGCCAGCTTAATATCAAGTATCAATGGGGTTTCCCGGCATGTCTGATCGGCCGTAAAGAAGGGATTTCTGCAAAGTTGATATTTCCTGAGGACTTGGTAGGGTTTTGTCGCAAATTGGACATGCCGGTGTTGGAGATCCCAGGATGGGATGAATAGTTCATTTGTTACAGACCGCCTCTACAAGCGGTGTAACGAAGGTTGAGTTAGGATGATTAAGGAGGAAGGGGGGGTAAGGGGGGAAGGAGGGAGGGGGGGGACTGAGATTGAGAAGGGGAGTAAGGAGGCCAGGTCCGTACCCTACCCATGTAAGATCAACCCCCAGAAGAATACCTCGGGGGGGGGAAATGGGAGGGAGGGATGTTTTGGAGGCTCTACCTCATCCATGAGAACCGACGGGTAGGGGAGATCGAGGATCCCTACGGTTCAGAGGCGATGGATAGGCCTAGGTGGGGGGGGGGGGGACATGGGAAGGGGGGGAGGGAGGGAAAGGGGGGCGGGAAGGGGATCATGGCTCCCGGGATCTACCTGTAAAGTCCTTTGTGTCAAAGGAGGTGATCTAGTTATCAGAAATGACAGAGGTAAAATTTCTATCCTATAATGTAAAGGGATTAAACTCAGTAGGAAAAAGATTAAAGGTCTTAGCAGAGATCGAACAACTTAGAGCGGATATAGTCTTTATTCAGGAGTCCCACCTGACTCTGGATACAAACATCAAGCTTTACTCCTCGGCATACCCTACCTGGTTCTACGCCGACTCCGTCTCGAAACGCGCAAGGGGAGTAGCGATCGGGCTCATAAGAGGGTTTGGGTATGCCTTGGAGGCAAGGTTGTCGGATCCAGAAGGGAGATTCCTGTTTCTTAAATTAAGAATCGATAATATTATGTACACATTAGCTAACATTTACTCCCCAAACGTACGTCCAACTCAATATTTAAACAAAACCCTGGGAAAACTGAATAATTTTGCCGAGGGTTTTATAATCCTGATGGGTGATTTAAATTTTGTTTTGAACCCAACCGATGATAGTACGTCCCGTGGGAGGGAGACAGAGAGTGGGCATCTGCAGAGAATTAAACGTAAGCTCCAGGAATGTCAACTAGTGGATGTTTGGCGAATTAACCACCCAAAAGAACATAATTACACGTTTTTCTCCCCCCCCACGGGACGTACTCTAGAATCGACTACATCCTAGCGGACCACAGGCTGATTGACTCCATCATGGAGACGGAAATTGGAATTATGACTGTATCAGACCACGCTCCGGTCTCTATGAAAATTACTTTAGCTAGACAAAGGAGTCAGCGGCCGATGTGGCGCCTGGATGATGGCCTGATCCATGAGGAAGGTGGGGGAAGCAGGGTAGAGGCAGAATTAAAACAATTTTTCCTCAGGAATGATACAGAGGGTATTACTAGCGCAACCCTTTGGGAGACGCACAAAGCGTACATTAGAGGGATTTTAATCGCTGAGGACGCAAAAAAAAAAAACGAGAGAAAAAGAAATACTATTACCCTGAGGAAAGAGATAGAGACCTTAGAACGCGAACATAAAGCGCAGGGATTTAAAGAGACTTACCACAAACTAATTTTAAAAAGAGATTTACTTAAAGAAATCATGGACCAAGAAGCAAGGTTTAAACTAAACTGTATATCCAAAGAGAGATATTTATGGGGAAATAAACCAAGTAAACTTTTAGCTAAAATGGCCCAAAAAAAGAAAGCCAGGAATTATATTGAGAAAGTCAAGGGTAAAAATGGGGAATTAGTTTATGCAACAAGTGAGATTGCGGATACTTTTAAAAAATATTATGAGGACTTATACACCATAAAACACCCAAGACGGCAGGAAGGGGAAAGGGAGACTGAGACACGTGCGTTCCTTGATAATGCAGGACTTCCTAGATTAGAGGAGATGGAAAGCCTTACCATCGATCGCCCCATAACTGAGGAAGAAATAAAAAGGGCCATAAACTCCACTAAGGGTGGAAAGAGTCCGGGGCCAGATGGGTTTTCCACCTTCTATTACAAGAGATTTAGTAACATTCTGATACCGAGGCTGTGTAAATATTTTAACGGACTGGGGACGGAATTCGAAACTAGCAGGGGAGCTACAGCTGCAGTGGTCGCAATAATATTAAAGGAAGGCAAGGATAGCTCTCTCTGTTCGGGATACAGACCTATTTCTCTGTTAAATACAGATATTAAATTCTTTGCAAAAATTCTGGCGGACCGCCTGAAAGGGGTTATGCACTTATTGGTGCACCCCGACCAGGTAGGCTTTGTCCCCAACAGAGAGGGCAAAGATAACAGCCTAAGGGCAATCCTTTTACTCCAGACCATAAGGCAGAATGAGCCCCCAGGTCTACTCCTGTCAGTCGATGCCGAAAAAGCATTTGACAGGGTAGACTGGGGGCTCATGATGGAAACCCTCACCGTGATGGGAATAGGAAGTAGGATGTCCAGCTGGATAAAAACATTATATCACCACCCTACCGCACAAATAAAAATCAATGGCTCTCTATCAGAATCTTTTGTGATGAAAAACGGGACAAGGCAGGGATGTCCACTATCCCCCCTCCTCTTTATTCTATCCTTAGAGCCGTTGCTGGCCACCATTCGCAACGATTCGGATATCAACGGAGTGAGAGTGGAAGGGGAGGAACATAAACTATCGGCCTTTGCCGACGATATATTATTTTACGTAACCAACCCAGTTAAATCTATCCCCAACCTCACCAGAGTATTGCAACAATACGGCGCTATCTCCAACTTTAAAATTAATGTAACCAAATCAGAGATCTTGAATATTAATTTAAATAAAAGAGAGATAAATTCGGTTAAGGAAGTATGCGCGTACCCTTGGACCAAAGAACTCAAGTACCTAGGAATAAAACTTGCTAATACAATACAGAAGATGTACAAAATTAACTATATCCCCTTATTAAACGAGATCAAGAACGAATTAAAAAAAACGATAAATAAACCCATATCTTGGTTTGGACGCATAAATATGTTAAAGATGGTGGTAGTCCCCAAGATCCTCTATAAATTCTTATTACTCCCAATTGCTCTTCCTCAGCAGTTTCTGAGAATCCTCAACTAAATTATGTGTGGAAAAATAAAAAACACAGACTATCCCTCTCCATAATAAAACAGGGTAAGCCACTTGGCGGCCTGGGAGTCCCGGACATTAAAAGTTACTACAAGGCGGCGGTCCTATCGCGGGCGGTAGAGTGGGCGAGGGATAGGACAGACAAAAGGTGGGTACAAATAGAGAAGGCGCTAACAAACAATAATCTGAAAAATCTTATTTGGATCCCTGCACAATACAGAGCACTAGATCACAGAACACACGATATAACACGAGACACTTTAAGAATGTGGGATAGGACGCAGGCACAATTAGAAGGGAAATTTAATTCCCCATTAATGAATTTAAAAGAAAACCCCTACTTCCCACCCGGGGAAAAAAAAATAGGGGGGAATTGGATAAGGAGAAGCACAGTGCACTTGGGTGATATTATAAAAAACGGAGAGATAATGACCTATGGAGATTTGAAAGCCAAAACGGATTGTTGGAATCTGAATAGGTGGCATTATCTCCAGTTGACTCACTTTGTGCGGCACCTCCCCCGTCCATTACGGACGGAGGCGGAGCTGACTTCACTGGAGAAAATTTGTAAATCTACAAATTCAAGGGGCACCATCACTAAATTGTACGGGTTACTGGTTAAATTGGGATCTCAGGGGGAAGCACCTTTTATAGACAAATGGGAAAGAGAGTTGGGGGTTATGAGGGGGGCAAATACTGTTTCAAGGATTACTAAATTAATTCATACTTCCGCGACAGATATACGGACAGCTGAAGTAAATTATAAGTGCCTTTCAGGTTGGTATATTACCCCTGATAAGGTAAATAAATTCAAAGTAGGCTATACCGCAGACTGCTGGAGGGGTTGCCTAGAAAGAGGAACGATGGCCCATATATGGTGGCACTGTCCTAAAATTCAAACGTATTGGGACATAATACTGAGCCAAATAAAGATTATAACGGGAGAGGAGATCAAGAAAGACCCATGGGCCGTCCTCTTCCATTGTAGCCAAGAAGGCGTAAAAAAATACAAGCAGTCCCTACTCCCTCACCTTTTAAACGCTGCCAAGAGACTTATCCCTAAAAAGTGGCAGGAGACAGAAAGCCCACATATTTGGAGTTGGATAGATGCAGTGGAGGAAACATATAGACTAGAGGAGCTAAGGGATGGATATCTGGAGAGGAGTACTGAACATAGGGAGAAATGGGGAAAATGGAAGGAATATAAAAAAACATGGAGCTACGCGGAGAGAGTAAGGGTGTGACTCCGTGGGGATGGCGCCATTCCCTGCTCCCTCTTGCATTTCTGTTTAGTAAGATATAGCACTTCTTCCCCCCCCTGCATCTCCCCCAGCTGTGTTTGACTTACTCCTCTCCATATCTCTACCTTTTCTTTGGCCGAATAAATGAGGTCAACCTCTTTTGTTCAATACTTATTCTATGGTACTGTTTTTTCACAGGACGGGCAGGAGATTCCTGGGAGCCATGAGGGGAGGGAGGGGGGGTGTAATTATCTAAATATATTTATACAAATATATTTAAAAAAAAAAAAAAAAAAAAAAAGACAGTGAATAGAGTATATACCACACATGATGCAAACTGTAAATAGAGACGTAAGAAGCTTCGGAACATGAGTCGGTCTCTAGTATATTGGAATTAAGCTGAGGTGGTTAAAAAAAAAAAAAAAAAAAAAAAAAAAGAAATATATATGTTTTTAAATTAAACAATAAAAAAAAAAAAAAAAAAAAGTATCGCTCACGAACGTTGGAGTGAGAGCAATAACTCTAGCGCAAGACCTTCATGTTTAAGCGTGACATGTACTCGGCGTAACATCATCTTTCACATTATACAAAAAAATTGGGCTAACTTTACATTTTTTGTTTTTAAGAACACGTTTGAAAAATTGCTGCACAAATATTGTGCGAAATAAAAAATAGCAATGACCGCCATTTTATTCCTTAGGATCTCTAACAAAAAATATTATATATATATATATATATATATATATATATATATATATATATATATATATATATATATATATATATATATATATATATATATATATATATATATATATATAAAATAATGTTTGGGGGTACTCAGTAATTTTCTAGGGAAAAAAATGATAATTTTTACATGTAGAAGAGAAATGCCAGAATTGGCCAAGTATGGAAGTAGTTACCATATCATTTTGGAGGCAATATCTTATAGATTACGCCACACTAAGAGCTGGCATAAAATGTTATCCCTCCGATTTGAGCAACGCCTTTGGACCCCATTTGTGATTTGCTACTTTTTTTATACATATATTTTCATATACATATATAAAATATTCATTATTAAACTCAATTTTTTTCGTATTATGCAATTTTTACTAATCGTATTTTTGTATTTAATTACATTAAGTCCTAGTAATTGACTTAGGACTTAATGTTGTAATTTTATCATTCCATTTCATTATTATTGCACAGTAATGTGTGTTAAGCAAGCCATTTATATTAGCAAATTTTTTGTGTGTGGTTTAACTATGTGCTGTATTATGTGCTCCGATATTGATGGGTTGCCATTTTCCTTCACTTGTCATGGATGTCCTACTCGACCTGCTGCTTTTCAGTTAGCCACTACATTTCCTAGACTATTTACAGGTCATCTAAACACCAGGGGCAGTGCCAGGTTAAAAGGCCAGCCCCACTGCTAACTGCCATGCTTGCGTAGTTTGTGATTGTGTACAGGTTGAAATGGAAACTTGGAGGTAAGCTGTTGCAGTCCAGGGCTCTTACTGGCTTATATTGCCCTGCCTTGAGTCACCTGCAACAACTTTTACCTTTTGTCGGACTTACATGGCACTTGAATTTTGTATGAAAATTACAGGCTTCTGATGGTTGGTTCTGCCCAGCAGGTGTTTGTAATATAAACAGCATACGAGAGAACATAAGGTAGACCGTGAGCAATGAGGAGCAGGGCCACAGAAAAACATCAGCCATTTCCAGTACTGCACTTTAATGATTAGTTGTTGTATACTAGTGGTAGCCATATTATTAGATTGCCCTGTCATATAAAGCTGCCTGTCTAATGTATGAATATTAAAGATCTTTGTGTGACACACCAGCTAGTTTTGGTTGCCTATATCTAAAGCACTATGTACTATATCTATGCAAGAGTTGTAGAGGAATATACTTGCATTACTAAACAGAGATGCCCACTTTCGTTTTAACCACCTCCTGCCGGCCAGACAACTATATACGGCCGCAATGTGGATGTCAACTGCCGGGAGGCCGTCTACATAAGGCCTCCGGCCACTGTAGGGCGCGCGGGCACGCTGCGCCACTCAGGTGCCGCGATGTCCGCCAGGCACCCACGATCGTCAGTCACAGAGACAGGGACATGGATCCCTGTGTGAAAATGCAGAGATCCATGTCCTGTCAGGGAGAGGAGACCGATGGTGTGTCCGTTGTATATAGGGACAACCATCGGTCACCTCCCACAGTCACTCGCCTCCCCCCACAGTTAGAAACACTATGCAGGGCACACATTAACCCCTAGTGTTAACCCCTTCCCTGCCAGTCACATTTATACAGTAATCAGTGCATATTTATAGCAAGTGGTTAAAGAGGAAACAATGCAACTCCGTAATTTTAAAAATAAATTATGAATGCTAAATGTAGGTGTACACACTGACCATGGAATCTGACAAAAAAAATCGTTAGTCTCACTTTCTCTGCATTCTATAGGCTGCACTTTCAGCTTGTTCTATGTAGGTTCTTTTCACAAAGTGCCATTGTTCGGTGTTGCATGCATTGTGGGGATTTACCATTGTCCTAGAGTGTACAGCTTACACAATGAAGCATTTTAGGGTACTGTGCGTTTTGTACTAGGGGAGTTCTTTCTTTAAATCAGTCTCATGCTTTGCTTTTTCACATTCGCTTTAATCAAATTACACATTTTGGTGGCCTATAAATGAGGTTAAAAAAAAACTTATAAAAACAAAATAGGAATTTTAAGATTCTGTTCCACTATTACATTAGACCAAGCTTCTCAATTTGCCTAAATTGTCAATCCGCACCCTTTGAGTAAAACTATGCATTAAATGTATACATTTTTAAATACCAACTCCACCCTTTGCGACATTTGTATTTAAGATGTAGAATTAAGTATAGTTCTGAAATGCAAGCCCCTGTATTTCTCTGTATGGGCTTCCTTCATTAACCACTTCCCACCCAAGGACATCATATGACGTCCTGGACTTTCAGTGGGGTAATCTGAAAGATGCCTACAGCTACAGGCATCATTCAGATATCCATCTCTTCAGCCGGTGATCCTGTGCACCATAAGAACGATCATAGCGGCAGTTCCGCCGCTTGATCGTACTTATAGGCGACGGGAGGGGACTTCCCCCCCTTCCGCCGCCATCTGGTGCTTCTCCTGGGTTTTCCCGTGCCATCGGAGACCCGGAGAAACGATCTGCTGGCACCGGATGGGAGGCATAGAGATGACTGGTGACCACATGGTCACAAGTCATCTCTATGATCGTCGGAGGCCCGGGCGCGATGTTATGACGTCACGCCCGGGTACCAGAATGTAAAAGCCGCAATCGCGGCTGAAAACATGAGACCCGTGAATTTTTTTTCACGATCTCATGCTTTCCAGCCTGGAGGAGAGATGTGGGGTCTTATTGACCCCGCATCTCTCCATAAAGAGTACCTGTCACACACATTCCTATTACAAGGGATGTTTACATTCCTAGTAACAGGAATAAAAGTGATTAAAAAAATAAAAAAAAAGTTTTTTTTTAAACGCCCCTATCCCCAGTAGCTCGCGCTCAGAAGCGAACACACACGCAAGTCCCGCCCACAATTCTAGCACTAGACCTCCTCTAACTCTAAACTGGTAACCTGTAAAGAATAATTAAGCGACGCCTATGGAGATTTTTAAATACTGAAGCTTGGCGCCATTCCATGTGTGTGCGCAATTTTAAAGCGTGACATGTTAGGTATCCGTTTACTCGGCGCAACTTCATCTTTCACATTATACAAAAAAAATTGGGCCAACTTTACTGTTTTTTTAATTTTTAATTCATGAAACCGTTTTTCCCCCCAAAAAAGGCATTTGAAAAAATATTGCGCAAATACTGTGCGTGATAAAAAGTTGCAATGACCGCCATTTTATTCCCTAGGGTGTCTGCTAAAAAAACATATAGTGTTTGGGGGTTCTGAGTAATTTTCTAGCAAAAAAACAATTATGATTTTTGCATGCAAGAAAGAAGTGCCAAAATAGGCCCGGTATGGAAGTGGTTAAAGTCCCTTCTGCTGCAGCTGTGGTGAGTGAAACTGCTGGTACTCTTCACACCATTATTTACTGTGCTCTCAGATGGGCAAAAGACTTTTTATCCTGCATTTTCTGCAGTATTTATCTCAAACACCACAAATATAAAACTACTGGTAATATAAAAAAAGAAAGTTAGATGCAAGCACAAAAAAGACAGATACAATGTCTAAGTAAAATTCAAACGCCCCCTGTTAGAAAGGCATTGTAACACCCGTAAACCTAAAACCTGCGTTTAGGGACTGTTTATTTTTTTCCCCAGACTTCAGGGCACTCAAACATTTGTAATATTTAAAGTTAAACACTCTAAGCATTTCCCTCATTCAACTGGGGAGATATAAAAAGACATGGCCTATTACGGGACCATGGGGAAAAGTTTTCAAGAGTGGAGAAAAAAAAAAAAAAAAAAAAAAAAAAAAAAAAGGCTTTTACCTTAAGTGCTTCCAAGATAGGTTCATAAAGGTCTGGGAATCCAGAATAGTGATAGATCATGCAGTGCATCAGTTCGGAAAACTGAACAAGGAATGCTGAACTGGATGGGAGGCCATCACTTTTAAAAGACTGGACCAGATTTACAACATGTGGCACAATCTGAAAGAAAACAATTAAAAAAAAAAAATAGGAAAAAAACATAAAACACACATTGCACCTAAAAAGAAAAAAACAAAAAACAAAACATTATGTTTCAACGACATTAGAGTGTGTTAACCCATGGTACCAATTATATGTGCACATCCCAAACAGTTCCAAGGATCAGCGCTCTCTTCACATACATTTAGCTTGAACAGGCAAACTCATTGCTGTGCATTAAGTTAGCAAGTTTCTGGTGTACTAGAGCAGTGGTCATCAACCCTGTCCTCAGGGCCCACTAACAGGCCAGGTCTTATGTATTACCTTTGGGAGATGCAGACTAGAATACTGCAATCACTGAGCAGCAAATTATATCACCTGTGATGTAATTCAGTTATCTTGGAAACCTGGCCTGTTAGTGAGCCCCGAGGACGGGGTTGATGACCACTGTACTAGAGAACCCACTCCCATGATGTAGAGTAATCTTGGAGAACCATAGCCTTTATAATAAAGCTGGTGGAGATGTCATCCTTGCACCTGCCTTCTTTCTCCTCCCTATATCCCCCCCATAGTAATATCCCACTGATTGTAATCTCTTAAGCCCCGTACACACGTTCCGAAAATCGTACGAAAAATGCGGCTTTCGAAACGATCGTACGATAATCGGATCGTTAGTACAGAGCTTCCGAGAGCCGATCAGGACAGTTCATCAGATTTTATTTTATTGGGACATTCACAGAAATGTTCGTTTAATCAGTACAGCTGTCGTTCGAAAAATGCAATACAAATGCATTACAACACGACATCGATTTTTTTATTCTGCCGTACGAGAATTTTCGTGACTTTAGTAAACTCATCAGATTCGACGTGAGATTAGCATACAAAAAAAACAAAAACGGATGATCATTCGTCCGATTCGTGTGTACCGATAATTACTTGCAACTCGGCACAGGTGAGGATAAAATTAATTGCACATTTAGTTTCACCTGAAATATCATTGCATATCTGTCCACTGTCATTAACCGCTTGCCGACTGCCTCCTGCAGAATGGCAAAGCAACGTACAGGTGAATTTGCTGCCACGAGCTCCGTGACCGTGGGACCCGTGGTCTCGATGTCCACCGGTGTCCTGCGATTGTGTCACGGAGCTGCAGAACAGGGAGATGCCTGTGTAAACAAGGCATTTCCCTGTTCCGCCTTGTGACAGGACACTGATATACTGCCGATCAATGTCGTCTCACTGGTATAACAGCCCCCCAGTTAGGATCACTCCCTAGGACACACTTAACCCCTTCCTCGCCCCATGGTGGTTAACCCCCTTCCATGCCAGTGTCATTTACACAGTAATCAGTGCATTTTTATAGCACTGATCGCTGTTTAAATGACAATGGTCCCAAAATAGCAAAAAAAGTGTCCGCCATAATGTCGCAGTCACGATAAAAATCGCAGATTGCCACCAGTACTAGTAAATATATATATATATATGTATACACACACACACACACACACACACACACACATATATACATATACATACGCACACTACAAATGCCAAAAATTGATTCCCTATTTTGTAGATGCTTAATTTTTGCGCAAACCAATCAATATACGCTTATTGCGATTTCTTTTTACCAAACATATGTAGAAGAATACATATCGGCCTAAACTAAGAAATTTGTTTTTTAGATATTTTTGGGGGATATTTATTATAGTAAAAAATATTGCTTTTTTCAAAATTGTCGCTCTATTTTTGTTTATAGCGCAATCAAAACCTGTGTTCAAATATCACCAAAAGAAAGCCATTTGTTGGAAAAAAAGGACATCGATTTTGTTTGGGAGCCACGTCGCATGACCGTGCAATTGTCAGTTAAAGCGATGCAGTGCCAAAGCGCAAAAAATGGCCCGGTCATTGGGCAGCCAAATCCTCCGGGGCTGAAGTGGTTAAGCCATATGTGTAAACTGGAGCTCCAGCTACAGGGCTTTGTAAATGAGGCTTTACACAATACAGCAGTTAAGTGTAATCTGGAAACAAATAAAGGGGTAATAGGGCGCCACGTTCTGGCCGAAATATAACATTTTATGAAAAACATGCTGTAAGTTTAACTCATGCTAGAGGTAAAAATGTTGTTAACCCTTTCATGACTAAGCCCATTTCTGACATTTGGTGTTTACAAGTTAAAATCCAAATTTTTTGCTAGAAAATTACTTGGAACCCCAAAACATTATATATATATATTTTTTTAGCAGAGAATCTAGAGAATAAAATGGCGATTGTTGCAATATTTATTATTTTATGTCACAAGGTATTTGTACAGCAGTGTTAAAAACGCAACGTTTTTTGGAAAAATTCATTTTTCTGAATTTTAAAAAAATTAAAAAGTAAAGTTAGCCCAATTTTTTTGTATAATGTGAAAGATGATGTTACGCAGAGTAAATAGATACCAATCGGTTGTTACTCCTGGACAGCCAATCGCCAGCTCTAAAAAATTATACCGGGATGCTGCCTGCAGCTGCGGGCAGCATCCCGGTATAATGATACTATATTATGCTTTGTGTAAAACTCACACTAAGTTGAACTAAATTCTGGCACTATAATAAACATAAAACTATACAAATAAAGTATATACGTCTCCAATGCCCGCGATTCTCACTCTGATCCTAAAAAATGCCCAAAGTCCACTGGGAAACCAACACTTCATGGGAGATCATTCTCCTGGGTCTCTCTGCTGCTCTGAACAAGTCCTCCCAGCAGACATTGTTACAGGATACAGTAGTGACATAGAGGTCAGGCTGAAGAACTGCAGACATAAGGAGCGTACACACGATCTGACTTTCCGACGGGAATTGTGTGATGGTAGGATGTTGTTGGATATTTGTATGCTCCAATTGTTGACGGATTTTGCGACAACAAATGTGGGATAGTATGCTTTAAAATTTTCTGACAACAAATGTGTGGTGTCGGATTATCCGATCGCGTGTACACAAGTCCTTCAGAAAAAGATACAAAGTTCAAACACGCATGCTCTGAACCAATGCCAACCATAAAAGACAACATTAGCAGAAGTTGCCCAAAGGTTGGCGCTAAAGAGCTGAAAAACCATGTGGTTTCGTGTTTGTTGGCCAACAATTATTTGCCGTTTGTATGCAATACAAGTTCACGGCCAACGCTCTTCGGACAAAAGTCCTACACTTTGTCCGCGGAAAATTCAATCGTGTGTACGAGGCTTAACACTAGAAGAATCAGTCTGTTTCCTCAGTGGACTTTGCTGGACCAATTATTAGGATCAGGGAGATGCATGATAGGCAAATACAGTGCATCTGGAAAGTATTTGCAGCGCTTCACTTTTTACACGATTAGGTTACAGCCTTATTCCAAAATGGATTAAATTAATTATTTTGCTCAAAATTCTACAAAACACCACCCCATGACGACAACGTAAAAAGAAGTTTGTTTCAAATCTTTGCAAATTTATAAAAAAAAAAAAATCACTACTACACAAAAGTATTCACAGCTCTTTGCTCAATACTTTGTTGAAGCACCTTTGGCACCAATTACAGCCTCAAGTCTTAGACCCCTTTCACACTGAGGAGTTTTTCAGGCGGTACAGTGCTAAAATAGCTATGCTATACTGCCCGAAAAACTCCTGCACTGCAAACTCAATGTGAAAGTCCGAGAGCTTTCACACTGAGGCGAGGCGATGCGCTGGCGGGAGAGAAAAAAAATCTCCTGCCAGCAGCATCTTAGGAGCGGTGAGAGGAGCGGCGTGTATACCTCTCCTTCACATTTAAAACAATGGGAAACCGCGGCAATACCGCCCGCAATGCGCATTGCGGGCGGTATTAACCCTTTATTGGCTGCTAGTGGGGGTCAATACCGCACCGCTAGCGGCCGAATCCTGCGGCAAACCCGACGGTATAGCGCCGATATTTTTAGCGCCGCTATACCGCCACCGCGGCTCCCGCCCCAGTTTGAAAGAGGCCTTAGGGTCTTTGTCCTGTTGGAACCTTCACCCCAGTCTGAGGTCCAGATCAATATGGAGCAGGTTTTCATCAAGGATGTCTCTGTACATTGCTGCATTCATCTTTCCCTTGATCCCGACTAGTCACCCAGTTCCTGCCGCTCAAAAACACCCCCACTGCATGCTGCTACCACCACCATGCTACACTGTAGGGATGGTATTGGCTGGGAAATGAGCGGTGCCTGGCTTCCTCCAGACATGACACTTGCCATTCAGGCCAAAGAGTTCAATCTTTGTTTCATCAGACCAGAGAATTTTGTTTCTCATGGTCTGAGAGTCAAACTGGCAAACTCCAGACCTTTTACTGAGCAGTGGTTTTCGTCTAGCCACTCTACCACACAGGCCCGATTGGTGGAGTGCTGCAGAGATGTTTTTTTGTCTGGAAGGTTCTCCCCTCTCCACAGAGAAACGTGACATTTGGGTTCTTGGTCACCTCTCTGACTAAGGACCCTTTCTCCCCCGATCCGTCAGGCGGCCCACTCTAGGAAGAGACCAGGTGCTTCCAAACTTCAATTTACTGATGACGGTCTGTACCCTTCCCCAGATTTGTGCCTTGATAAAAATCCTGTCTCGGAGGCCTACAGACAATTCCTTGGACTTCATGGCTTGGTTTGTGCTCTGACATACACAGTTAACTGTGGGACCTTATATAGACAGGTGTAAATTCAACTGAATATACTACAGGTGGACTCCACTCAAGTTGGAGCCCTTTCACACTGGTGCGTTTTTGTGGTTAAAATAGCGCTATCAAAACGCTCCCCATGCATCTCAATGGACCCTTTCACACTGAGGCGTTGCGCTGGAGGAGCGTTGAGAAAAGTCCTGCAAGCAGCATCTTTGGAGCAGCTTTTGAGCGCTGAAAAAAACCGCTCCAAAAACGACCCTCTCCATTGAAATGAATTGAAAACGCTGTAAAAACGTGGTAGAATCGCAGTAAAATAGCAGTGTTTTAGCGCTATTTTAACGCTCCGTTATAGGAGTTTCCAGTGTGAAAGGGCTCTTATAGAAACCTCTCAAGGATGATCAGTGCAAACAAGATGCACCTGAGCTCAACTTTGAGTGTCATGGCAAAGGCTGCAAAGACTTATGTATATTTTTTTTGTTTTTTATTTTTTTTTTAAATTGGCAAAGATTTCAAAACAAACTTCTTTCACATTGTCATTATGGGGTATGGTTTGTAGAATGTTAAGCAAAATAATGAATTTAATCCATTTTGGAATAAGGCTGTAACAAAAACAAAAAAAATGTGGAAAAAGGTAAGGAGCCGTGAATACTTTCCAGATGCACTGTATACAGTATATACTCTACATAGGTACAAGTTACTTTATGTTTGAAATAGCAACAGGGTTGCTTTAGAAAAATTATGACTGAGATGACTGATACAGGATTGCAGAAATTGCACCATAAACAAAACATTTCATGTGCACAATATAACACATACCTCGAGGGAAACCATAAAAATGCCGATGAAACAATTCGTGTTAAAGGGTCACTAAAGGAAACATTTTTTTTGCTGAAATGACTGTTTACAGGGTATATAGACATAAAAGTTAACCGATTCCTTTTAAAAATGATTAAAAATAGATTATATTCAATCATATAATGTGCCTGCAGTTTCACTTTCGTTTTTAAACTGGTTTCATGTTTATGTGAAGTAAAGAGACCCACAGAACAAAAACAAACAAATCCAGGGCAGTGTTTTGTTTTTAAAATGAATCTGATTGGTTCTGAGGAGTTTTAGACACACAGCTTGGACCACAGTGAAAAGCTGCCATGAGATTTTTCATAAGGAGCCAGACAAGCAGGAAGTGTGGAGATCACAGCAGAATTACAGCAACTTCAAAGCAAAAACGAACAAAAGGACATGAAACCAGGACTGCAGTAAGGTAAAGGAAGATATTTAGCTAAAAAAAAAAATTTCCTTTAGTGATCCTTTAAGAAAAGGTGAAAAAATGGTTTATGGAACACTTATTGCTGTATTTGAATGGTGAAGTAATAATGCTCATATACATTTTTCTTAAAACATACCATATGGAAAGCCTCTGGAGAATGCTGAAAGCTAAGCAGCATGTGAGAAAGCACAGCCAATGCTCCAGGTCTTACCAGTGGAAACCACAGTCTGTTGAATACCTGGAACAGTATTAGAAAAAACATTTATAATATATATCAATCTTATGTATATCATATACTACTGTATTTGTAAATACTGCTTGTATTGAAAGAACAAATGCATGTTGTGCCATTATTATATGAGAATACTGAAAACCACATTTCAACTGCAGCAGGGATACATACAAGCAACAATCATATTTGAGGTATATGTAAACCCTAAGGGCCCTTTCACACAGGGCTGTCCGTGTGCTCTGCCTGCTCCGTCGATCCCCGCTGAGCAGGCAGGTGACAGGTCTGTCTCTGCACACTGTGCAGGAACCGACCTGTCAGAGCTCCACTCTCTCCTATGGGGGATCTGATGACAACGGACCGTAGAGTCCTTTGTCACCTGATCCAATCGACGGATGGAAAAGTAGGAGTTTCCTCCATCACACTTTGACGGATCGGAGCTGGTCGGATGTCAGAGGGCATGTCACCACTGACATCAGTGGCTCCATAGGGGAGCAGGGTGCGCCCGTTCAGGTCCGCCTAAAAAACTGGCAGGCGGACCTCAACGGTCCGCCCGTGTGCAAGGGCCCTAAAAATCTAAGTTCATATGAACCCTATCTTTGTTAAAAAAGTATTTAAACAACCTATAATACTACCATAAGGCAAAACTTTATATAGAATTAAAAAAACCTTTGTAAATGCCCCTTTCCCCTCTATTGTTTATACGTGGTACATGACCACTATGCAGGAGCCGCTCTGAGCAGTGGAGACTCCTAATGACAATTGGCAGCTTCTGCAGACATTAAAGCGGGGGTTCACCCTTAGAGGGCACTTTTCCCCCTTAGATTCCTGCTCGTTTTTACTAGGGGAATCGGCTATTTATTTTAAAATATGTGCAGTACTTACCCGTTTACGAGATGCATCCTCTCCGTCGCTTCCGGGTATGGGCTTCGGGAATGGGCGTTCCTTCTTGATTGACAGGCTTCCGAGAGGCTTCCGACGGTCGCATCCATCGCGTCACGATTTTCCGAAAGAAGCCGAACGTCGGTGCGCAGGCGCAGTATAGAGCCGCACCGACGTTCGGCTTCTTTCGGCTACGAGTGACGCGATGGATGCGACCGTCGGAAGCCTCTCGGAAGGCTGTCAATCAAGAAGGAACGCCCGCTCCCAAAGCCCATACCCGGAAGCGACGGAAGAAGATGCAGCTCGAAAACGGGTAAGTACTGCTCATATTTTAATACAAATAGCCGATTCCCCTAGACCGAACGAGCAGGAAGCTAAGGGGAGAAATTTTTTTTTTTTACAAATGGGTGAACTCCCGCTTTAAGTATCCCAGGTGCTGTCACTTGAATCCCTTTCACACTGGAGACACTTTACCACCTTTTAAGCGGCGCTAGTGGCTATACCATCTGCTAGCCATAAATTGCATGCAAAATCAGGCAGGCCGGTTGTACAGTACCCAAGTTAATCGATCAACTTGGGTATATTCAGTGTGCCCATACATGGTTTAAATCTATTTTTCAGATTGACCCCAAACACTGAATATGTTTATAGATGAGGGAAGAGCAATAAGACCATCAATTTGTTACTTTAACAATCAGCAGGCTAAGACATCATTTACACTGCCCTACATTTACTGCAGCAAAATTATGCTGCGATTTAGCGTTTTCCTGCAGCCAGTGGTCAAAACGTTTCTATCACAAACAAAATTCTTCCACATCCAGGAGAGGGAGACTGATGCTTACAAACGCGGCAGCTCCGTAACTCTGCTAAAAGCTCATGTGTACATTGGCTTTTATGGAGTCGAGTGTAGGAATTTTGGCAAAAAAAAGAAACACCAAAGCTCCTAAACTTAAAGGGGTTGTAAAGGTATATGTTTTTTCACCGTCACGATTAATGCATTATGGTGAAAAAACATCCGACGATTAGCAGCCCCCCCGTTTACTTACCTAAGCCCTCGAAAGTCCCGTGTCGTGAATGCGCTGGCTTCTCTGCTCATTCATTGGATGATTGATAGCAGCGCAGCCATTGGCCCCCGCTGCTGTCAATCAAATCAATGAAGCGTTGCGCTGGGGCCGAGTGATACAGTCGGCGGCTATGCCGCCACCAGTGAGCTAACCCCTCTGGGAGAGCGCTTCCCAGAAGGGGGTTAGCTCTTGTGGGGAGGAGCCGAGAAAGCCGCCACTCTGTGCAAAACAAGCTGCACAGTGGAGGCAAGTATGATATGTTTATTATTTTTTTTTAAATAGGAACCTTTACAACCCCTTTAAGTTTAGGAACTGCCAGTGTACATGAAGCCTTAAAAGGGGCAACTCAGAACCCGAACGGGTGAGTACCATATGAAGAACAGTAAAATTATAGGATTATATTGACCCATGTCTATATATGCCCATAGGCCCTAGAAGCTGTCTACTGCATCTGGACAAAACTTCAGATAATAATAATAACAATAATAATAATAATAAGAAGAAGAAAAGTAAAAATGTCGGTATATTTACAAAGTGATAGCTTGATGTTCAAAATTGTGAAAACGGTGAAGCTTGGTTTTAGAATTCTCCAAGTAATTAAACTTTCCATCAAAGAGGCAAATACTTAAAGAAACTATCTGACCAGGAAGAAAGATCAGATCTGATTATTTATATATAGTAGCTTGCAAGTATCAGGATTACAGATGTTGTTCGCAAGTACATCATCCCCACTAACTTGAATATTCCAATTTTTATACAGAAGATAAAGATCTTTGCTCTTCAGGAACTGCAATAAAAATACATCTATAGATGAAATCATTTAATAGAAATATTAACTTACATACCAGTTCAATTTTTAGCAAAGTAACGTCAATTAGAATAGTAAATTTCTGGACTGCTGCCAGTCCCTTCAGCAGAGCGATCACCCATGTCTCCACATGCTGTGCTAAAGGCCAGGAAAGCCAGTCAATCATCCTGAAAGAGAAGGGACATCATGTTCTAAGCACTGAGCTTCTCTAGCCACAAGAGTCAATAACTAATGAGACGTTTTTTTTCTAATGATAGAAGTACTAATGAGCCACTCTGGTAAACACATGGTTATGTATCCCTTGAACATTGCCATACAGAGAATAGCCAACATCCTATAAAGCATTCATCATGTAGATAAATCCTCAAGTAATTTGCACCTAAGGCTGCATTCACACCTGAGCGTTTTGTCGGCTGAAGCGCCACGCCCCAAAACGCTAGAGGGGAAAAAAATACATTATTCTCTATGGAGATGGTTCACATCTCCACTACAAAACGCCTGACGCCGAACGCCTGAAGCCCAAACAAGTTCTGGACCCTTTTTTGTCGCTTGAATTTGGGCGTTTTACATTGGTGACCCTAGACCTGTAAAAAAATTGCGGTAAAAAACGCCGCATTTTGTCACGGCAAATCGCGGTAAAAAACGCTGCAAAACGCTACGCTCAGGTGTGAATGCAGCCAGAAACAGCAACGTAATAAGATTGGGAAAAAAAAAACACAGTAGAATATGCAAGAAAGTTTGCAACAACTCCAGCAAGCAAACATCTGCGTACACAAGCATGTTCCTAGATACATTGCCATAAGACCATTGGCTGGGATGTAGGATAGCCAACGTGGGAAAAGTCAAATGTTAGCCTTATTCCTCACATTGTTATTGCAATATGGCGCCCGCGGTTTTATTTGTTTTAAGCAAATTACATTTTTGCAGCTATTGCGCATGTCAACAATTATAAAGCCAGCTGATCATTTGAAATCAATAGATTTCTGTCACAATCTGGTAACGCACAAGTAGGAAGCAATTGAATCTGAGTAATAGGTTAATGTAACTGAAATTTGAAGAATATGACCAACATGAACATCTTCAAGCGAAGGTCTATTGTTTCCACTAATGCAAGTGCAGTGCCAAAATACTTTCTAGTCAAAAGGTCCATACTTTTCTCATGGATCCCCCACAAGTGAAACTTGAGACTAAAACACACCATACCAGTATGGTACTCCATTTACTTTTTGTAAACTTCTGTCAGCTTTAAAGCGGAGGTCCACCCACATTTTTCATATTTTTTTTTTTTAAAGCCAGCAGCTACAATTACTGCAGCTGCTGACTTTCAAAAAAATGAACACTTCCCTGTCCAACGTGCCCGCGATGTCGGCAGCCGAGGCCGTGAAGCGTTGCTGCTTCAATGCCCAGTTCCCTACTGCGCATGCACGATCCGCACGGTGTGCCCTCACTGGTTCCCGATGTCTCCTGGGACCAGTGCGTTTCTCAGAAGACAGCGGGGGGTGACGCAAAGAGCGGCAGTCTTTTCCCGGAAGTGGGTGAAAATACCTGTATTATACAGTTATCTGCACCCCCCTCCCCCCTGAAAGGTGCCAAATGTGACACGGAGAGTTGCGAAAAGCGGAGGTTCACTTTTTGTGAGGACCTCCGCTTTAAATTGGAACTTTAGTCCGAAAATTTTGTCCTGCTAGAGGGCTGGACCCGTTTTGCAGGTATAACTATGCTATGTAAAACATTAAAAATAAGTGCCTATACTGTTTAAAATTAATACACAATCTCATCCTGCTCTACACGTGTTCAGTTGCTATTTTTTATTGGCAATGTGATAAAAATGTAGAGGCCGATCTGCAGACAGCCTAAAGATTCACTGCCGCTGAGGCGCTCTGAGCTTCAGCATAATGGCAGCCTCCAACGAGAAGAAAAAGGAACAATGGTGGAGGCAATTTAGAGCAGACTAATTCTGGTAGCATAACTATCAATGTGGGATGTAGGTTTCTTGCTAAAGAACATTATTCTAATGTTTTTTTTATCAAGTTATGGGTAAAAGTTCTACTCCAACATCCATTCACACTACAGATTTTCTACTACAAAGCATCCATGAACTAGAAAGTACTGACACAACCTTCTGGGATATGCAAACTATGCTTTGGCTCCATCTAATAACCACCAGCATGCTTGCGTCAAATTCTCTGAGAAGCAGTCTCTCTATTTGGACTTTAAGCTGTAATCAGACAGACAGTGCAGTAATACATGGAAAAAGAAAAAGTGGGAGGAGAGACCACCGAGGCCCAACTAAAGTTTGGACAAATACATCTGGTACCACATCCTATTAAAGAAGATGCACAAAAAAAAAACCCACTAAAGACTGGTATTAAGGACATTGACGGTACCACTTAATTAAAAAGTGTAAAAAATGTGTTGTACAAAATTTTAAATCATTGAAACATATATCCAAGACATAACATACAATTCTATCTATAGATAGTTTTATACTGTGTAGCACAAATTTAAAGTCATCGACCCTATTGAAATGATGAATGGCTTGTTGCGACTTCCGAAGCAGTTGTGTTTCAGGGGTTGTTGCCCTCTTCAGGAAAGTAAATTACAGTCAAGCTCTCAGTTTTATATAAACATCAGCATAAACCGCGTCAAACATTTTCTACAACCAGCCGTTGCCAACTCCCTTAATTGATGGGGTGGTCCAGAAAAGACCTCATCCATATGTCAAAGCCACCAACACATGCGAATATCCGAGATATAAATTTAAAGATCAAAAGATAGTTAGTGTGGTCCTGGCGTTATAGGTCAGCTGGCAATATGGGGAGGGAAATATGGGGAGGGAAATATGGGGAGGGATGAGCCACTCAGAATTGCCCTTCCCTGTTAGTGCGATAGTGCCGCTCGAACACCAATATTGTAACTTTGGTGAGTTGCCTAATAAATTGGAATATTCAAGTTAGTGGGGATGATGTATTGGTAATTTATCTGTCTGTATTTTTAGCTAGAAGTCCTGGTGAAGGGACAACTTCTCTAAAACTTTAGTGCAAGTAAGTAAGCCGCAGGGAAATAGAAGGAACCAAATTATGGAGCACTCTGGGGCATCTGATTGGTTTGCACTAGTAATTAACAAGTACTTGTTCTTGTGCAAATGCTTCGATACCTTCAGACTCAATTCACACATGTGCGAGCCGGTTTGCAGTGGGATTCCAAAGTGAAATTAAATTAGAAATCAGACTGAAATTGCACAGGACTTTTTATCAAATCGCACTGCGGCCAACCTGTACACATGTAAACAGGCTGAAAAAACTCATTGAAATGCACATGAAAACTGATGTGAACTGAGGTCTCTGCAAGTTAAATCTGTGCAGTTTTCATGCATGTATGGTGTGAACAAGCCCTAAAAAACGGTCACTAAAAATAGGGTAATTGGTATTGGTGAAGACATGAGAAAAAGTGTTGGTACTCTGTGGTGTGCAAACTAGGGATGCACCCAGACTGAGGTTTGAAGGAAAGGATCAGCAGTAGTGTAACTAGTGTCCAAAAAAAAAAAAATTGCTTCTTTAGTAACCTTTTACAGAAAAAAGCCTATGAAGTGGAGAGGCACCAGTAGATACTGTGCAGCTTTGTAAAATGTTCACACATTTGTATTGACATACTTTTAGGGGAGATTTATCTGTGCATCTGAAAAACCCTTTCCTTTGAAGCATGATCTACGTTTAGATGTTTCAGAGGCTAATGATTGGTGACGAGGCAGTGACGTGATGCCTCAACAGCTGTTTTAACCCCCACTTTTGCTGACTAATGCGCCACAACCGTGGTGAAGCTGCTGGCACACAATTAACAGTGGTTAATACCGGTGCTGGGGATCTGAAGAAGAACCAAACTGGGAGAGGACGGCGCTGGATCCTTGGACAAGCAAGTGTCCGTTTATTAAAAGTCGGCAACTACAATTTTTGTAACTACTAACAGTGTAGCTGCTGACTTTTTTAATAAGGACACTTACCTGTCCTACTCGCCCGCGCTGATGCCCCCCCCCCCCCCCCCCGATTGGTGCAGGTCCCGTGCCGCCATTCACACTAAGGGAAACAGGCAGTGAAGCCTTACGGCTTCACTGCCCGTTTCCTACTGCACATGCTCGAGTCTCGCGCTGACTAGTAAATGGGCGGCTGCTCTCTGGGATTACACAGTTCCCAGAAAGCAGCGCTACCTATTCACTAGAAGAGGATGCAGAAGAAGACAGTCTGCGGTTACGGAAGAGGGAGAATACGGACTTCCGCATAGCAACAGGTATTTCGGGCGAGTATTAAAAAAATTCAATTTTTTTAAAGGAGTTCTCTGAGCTAAAACTTTTAACCCCCGCTGTGCCCGGGCTGTAAAACTATACAAAATAAACCTTCACTTACCTGCCTACGATCCCCCGTTGTTCCGATATCGCCGTCCCGTTCTCCGGTCCCGGTCTCTTCCACTTCCTGGGGGTCGGTGACTCACAGTGCGCTCAGCCTATCAGCGGCCGCAGCAATGTCCCGTCGCGGCCGCTGATAGGCTGAGCGCACTGTGAGTCACCGACCCCCAGGAAGTGGAAGAGACCGGGACCGGAGAACGGGACGGCGATATCGGAACAACGGGGGATCGTAGGCAGGTAAGTGAAAGTTTATTTTGTATAGTTTTACAGCACGGGCACAGCGGGGGTTAAAAGTTTTAGCTCAGAGAACTCCTTTAAGGATTTTTTGTGAACATATTTTTTTCTGGGTGGAACTCCACTTTAAGACTTCTCCACAGTGATTTCCTTTGTCCACAAGTTGTGTGGAAATAGTTCTTTGTAGCCAGTATGGCATAATATACCTGCAGAGAGCCCGAGTCATGCTTGCATCTTTCACATTAGGATCGGTGGTCAAACTTCTGATGAGAACAGTAATCATCTGTAAGGGAATGTGCTGCACAAGACTCGCCAAAGCAACAGATGGTTCAAATGAAACATCTGAAACACAGAATTTAGGTTGTCAGTTTTTAGCCATATAAGGTTAGATTACATAAACATTTGACTATTAGAATATAAAAAAAAAAAAAAAGAGAACACAAATTGTGAATTCTTAAGCATTAAGAACATAACTGGAAGGCCTTCAATACATATTTTTGGCACAAATGTTGTTACTTTCTAAAGTGCTCTTATAATAAAATATGATACATTGTATTTGCCATATAGTCATTTAAATTATGGTCTACATTGGTTTAATAATCATTAAAGCCCAACTCTGAGATTACCGCCTTATCTTATATAATACTTATGCTCATCCATAAATCCAATTTTGTAATAACCAACCACCTTCAAAGAAGAGAAAACAACTATTTTACCAATTGTGATGTCATCATGCTGCAGCCATTTTTTAAGTCATATTCTGGTGCTTGGAGAAGTTTTTTTGCAGCAGTGTACCATCATTTCCTGTTATTGAACTACATGTTCCATGATTCCTGGTCTCTGTTGCCTGTCCTTGTAAGTAACTGCTAGCAAAGTTGCTGATGGATTTATAGACCTCAGATCAGCTACTAGAAAAGAACACCATCCAAGGAAAAATAAACAGTACCCAGAGCAGAACAAACAGTATGAAGCCAGCGTATCAGAATAAAGTGCCCGATATAATGTAAAACTGTTCCACACTTGCTACTTTAACTGTCAGTATAAGAGCTCTTGCTTGCCTGCATTGGGACTCCTCATTCAGCATTAGTCTGGCAAGCCAGGTTACTAATGCTGGCCATACACTCCACGAAAAAACGTCCCAACGATTATCGATTTTGTGCCCATTAACTGTACGAAAAAGGAACGAACTGTCTGAACGACCGATTTTACGTATAGTGTATGGCCAGCATTAGTACCAGACTACTGCTAAAGGAGGACTGCTAATGCTGGCAAGCAAGAGTTCTCATAGTGACAGGTAATATCATCAAGTGTGGAACAGATTGTCCTTACATTATATATGAGGCACATCGCGCTTATTCCTTCCAATACACTTTCTTCATAATGTTTGTTCTGCTCCAGGTACTCTTCGGATTTTTGGGATGGTAGTCTTTTTGCCCTGGTGTTCTTGGGCTTACAAGACAAATGTGTCGGCGTAGATCAATTGTTTTAGATCTGGTATCTTAGTTACACCAATTAATATTGAGTGGAGAAGTTCCTTGAGTGCTATAATTTATTTCCTTTAAGTCAGGGGTCTCCAAACATTCTAAAAAAAGGGCCAATTTATTGTCCTTCAGACTCTAGGAGGGCCAGACTTTGGCCAGCGGGAGTGGACATTTTCCTGGTATCACAGGGAGTAAACATCTGGTATTATGGGGGGGAAGAATAGTGCCCCACCGTTTGTATCATATGGAGGAATAGTGCCCCATTAGTGGTGTCAGTGGGAGAAATGGTGCTCCATTTTCAGTGTCAGATGGCAGAATATGGCTTCGTATCAGTGGGAGGGATAGTGCCCCAAGGGCCGGATAAAGTCAAGCAAAGGCCACAAGGGCATCTGGCCCTTGGGCCGCAGTTTGGAGACCATTGCTTTAAGTGATAAATATAGATGAGCCTGGCATTGACACCAAAAGGGAGGCGAAATGGGAAAGGGGCAGATGGGCTGCACATATCAGTACTGTAATAATCCCACTCTACTGTTTACAGCAACATGTTTTCATTAGCACGACCAAGCACTATATGGGGGACGGTTAGGGGACCAATCACTATGCAGATAGTGAGTGTCCGGTCCTGGGACAAGACTTTGAAAAAAAGATATCACTGTATGGGTCACTATGTTTACAGAAGGCATCAAAGAATTTAAAACCCTACTGTGCAAAACAAAAATGTTTTCCTCTTCAACACTTTGATAAATAAATAAACCAAGAAACAATGTGAAAAGCCCATTGGTCCGTTTGAGCAGATTGTGGTAGTGAGAGAGCTAATAGTTTGTGGGGGAGTAGATATAAGCCACAGTGGTGTGCCATCCTGCCATAGCTTTGAGAAAGTATGATGAAACACGTTGGCTGGTAAATCGGAAGTGACGCCAAACGGGCCCTGGCCTGTGTAGCGAGACCCAATCGGGAGCGTTACTTTCCACATTGCCATATGCCCATATATTTTACCTTGTTTTGAAAGTAGGATTCTTTTAAATAAATCAAATTTTGCCTAAGTGTTCTTCACTATTAAGATATACTTTTGTGAATTCTTCTAATGTGGGTATCGGTGGACTAAGTGCGATTGAGAAAAAGGGAAGTAAATACACTCTGGAGCCAGCAGTACCTTATGATTATAATTTTAAAGTGATATATGTCTGTCTGATAAAAATAATACATATATTTATGGTAAATCGCTTGGGGCACTGGTGGAAGATAGTGTGGCACAGTTAATTTAAAAGCATACACTGGGTGGTATTTAATAAAGGCAAATACACTTTGCACTACAAGTGCACTTGGACGTGCAGTCGCTGTAAATCTGAGGGGAAGATCTGAAATGAGGGGAAGCTCTGCTGATTTTATCATCCAATCATGTGAAAGCTAAAATGCTGTTTTTTTATGTTCCTTGCATGTCCCTCTCAGATCTACAGCAACTGCAATTTCAAGTGCACTTTGCACTTGTAGTGCAAAGTGGATTTGCCTTTCGTAAATAACCCCCAAAGTGTGGCTATTTTGAAAACTTTTCACATCGGTTTATTTATCACATCACAGTGCTGCAGAGGAACACTATTTTGTTTTTCACATTTATATTTTGCACAATGTGGTTCTAAAGTCTAACATCTCTGTAGCAGCAGTGATAATAAAAGAGAATTTTTATTTTTTTTGAGATATATGTAAAAATAATTTATTCAGATATTTTTCCATTTAGAGAATACATCCATATTTTGTTTTTATACACATTCATTCATTTTAGCGCGTAGTAAGGGGAGATTAGGATTTACAAAAGGCGCAAAAAAAAAGAAAGAAAAGGGAGGCACGATATTACCAATACACATGATGATTTTGAATTTCACAAGGAGTTGGGCTCTAGGAACACTTAAACTCAGCTTTCTTTGTGTAATTAGACACATCAGATAAAAGCAGCCTGAGAATTGTGTCGGGGAGGTTGCTATAAATAGATTAGCAGGGAGCTGGCCCTATTACAAAACACCTATGTCTATGTGGAGAGAGGGTGTGTGCCTTTCCTCCAATCAGAAATGTTAGCTATCTTGGCTGTATGCCCACACATCACACTCTGTGCTAAACAGGAAGAGAACATTTCCTTACGTTATCTGAATTTTCTAAACAGTATATAAAATGAGAAGACAGCCGATATACATGTAAAACTTATATAGGGAGATTTGTTTCATCCCTGTGTATATGGAGGTTTAACATCCACTTTAAAAACGAAAACTGTACCTTTAGTATAGTTTCTACAGTACTTTATGTAATCTCCCTCCTCATTTTCAAAGGGCAGTCTGACTTCCTTCCTGCATAATCCAGCAATCCTTACTCTTCAACCCTACTTGATGCTGCACAACCTTTGCAGCAAAAACATTCCTACTGGGCCTCCTTATTTCACATTTATGTGCTGCGGTCCCATCTATTACCAAGGGCGAGGCCTCCTAAGGGTGGTCTCCCGTCCAGCAAAACTATTAAGGGGGGTGCCCTGTGAGAATGTTTTTGTTTCAAAAGCTGTGCAGTGGTGGGTAGGGCTGCATTGTGAAGATCCCTGGAACAAGGAGATGGGTAGGTATGATAGACATGGCGGAATGCACATGCAAAAGCCCCCAGTGAATGCCTTATCTTTGAACAAATGTCAAACTGGAAAAAACGTCCATTGTGCTACTTCTTCCTTATGTCAGCACAGAGCACTGCACAGGGCTGATACCAAATAAAATTCAAGCACCTACACTAATTGCATTGAAAAAAATAAAATAAAATTTAAGGGGGGTGTTAAGTTATAGGTAGCTACATCAATCACTTGCTTACTGGGCACTTCAACCCCCCTTCCTGCCCAGGCCAATTTTAAGCTTTAGGTGCTTGCATAATTTGAATGACAATTGCGTGGTCATGCTACACTGTACCCAAATTACATTTTTACAATTTTTTTTTCCACACAAAAATAGAGCTTTATTTTGGTGGTAATCACTACTGGGGGTTGCACTGGTGGGCACTGATAGGTGGCACCGTCTAGCAGTACTGCTATGCACTGGTAGGTGGCACTGATGAGGCTGCAGTGGCTCTCCGTGTGCAGGACCCATGTCCTGTTTACACAAGCCGGTAAATGGCTTTTTTTTTTACCAGCTTCTGTTTACATCACGTGGTAAGGGCCCCAGATCGGTCCCTTACTCTGATCTGTGATCAGCCGAGTCTCCCAGACTCGCTGATTACAGAGTGCGCTGCATGCTCAGGCGGACATACATGGACGGCCTGCGCTGTAGCCGTCTTTTGGCTATAGTGCGGGCACGAAAAAGTTAATTTGTATCTTTTGTATCTTCCAAGAGAACTTTACCCTAGCCCCCCTATTTTTTTTCCTCACCTATTTACCTGATGCTGGGACGGCTACATTTCAAATATTCACCCACACAGCAGATTCAGTAATGTTCGTGATCCTCTTTTCTTCAGCCACCACTGAGTCCCCTGGCGCCATGTTCACTTGTGACATCATTGGTAGGCTGCACCAGCGCTTCTGGGTTCTAGCGCAGCCTCCCGATGACGCACCGCTAGTACCGCCCCCCCTTCTCTGTTAGTGAATGGGACGATGTGCAGATCTCCCGATGCCTCCTGGGACACTTACATCACAAATCCCAGAAGGGATCACTGGATGGTGAATGACAGAAGATGGGGGGCGAGCAGAAACGACATAAAAAAAATAATATATATATATTATATGTGCAGCCTGGGGGTAGGGGAATGTATTGAAAGGGTGAAGATCCACCTTAAATGTAACAGCCAGGAATCAGTCAGGTGAGACCAGGAGCCCTCAGAACATGTGCTACCACTGACCTTTGCTGAACTGGCTACATGGTTTCTAGGATTAGTCTAGCCTTGTATATAAAATTATTTTATTTTTTTAATAAAATAAAATTTAGCAGACATATTAAACACTTACCTGTGGAAGAAATAATTGCAAACACTTCTTGCAAAGATGGAAGTAATGTGCATGGCTCAGCTTTCCAGATATTTTGCAGCAAACCACCAACTTTGGTAACTTGAGAAACATACTCCCTTAACACCTTTTCTAGCGTAGAGATGCACTGAAAATGTCCAATTGTTCTAACAAGCTGCTGGCAAAATGCAATGGACATTTTACCTTTGGGCACACATTGCACAAAGTCACTTAGTAGTTCACTTAACCTAGCACATAACAAAGGCTCTGGCCTTTCACATACTATTCTTAATACTTCTACTTGCAAAACAGCAAAAATGTCTAAAACAGATGGACAACTCATAATCAACTTCAGCCCACTGTGAATATAGTCAATAATAGCTACATCTTTCCGGTCTAAAGATCCAAAGCCTTCTTGCAAGAGGTTTAGAACGAAGGTTCTGTTGAAAAAAATTTCAAATTCAGCACGGTGATATCTTGCATAGGCTTCCAAAACTTGGTGCCCGACTTGCTTTTGAAAGTAGTCATCTCCTTCTAGTATCAAGCGAGTGGTGAGACTGAACATAGCTTTGCATTGTTCCTCATTGATAGAATTTTCAGCAGACTCAACAACTTTTTTAACAATAACTTTCTTCAAATTCAGAGGATGGTTAGAAGTCACCAAGCCTTCCAAAATCTTGTCCATTCTGACTCCAGATAGCTAGTTCCACATCTAAAATAGAAATAAAATGGCTATTACAGCAAAGTCCAAAAACCTCCATTTAGTGTTGCAATGTGTTCATTAAATATCAGTATGAAAGCAGGGCTTAAAAAAACAACTTACCTTTCCTTCAGTGGTCCCTGTCACTTGGCGGCACCTTCTGCCGGGTACCAGTAGGCCAACATGGGATGACATCGCTCCTGCACAGGCATCAGTCATCCCCACACACAGGGACCCTGCCAGCAATGTAAACTGAGCTGCACGTGTGCAGTTCAGTTTACATGCTCGAGCAGACAGCAAGCAGGTGCACTTTACTGCAAAAGAGCATGTCGCACAGACTTCCAGTTGAAACTACAAGTGGCCATTTCAACACACAGTATGCAGAGAAGTATCATGCATTACATAAAAGGCATGAAGTGGTTGCAGAAGATCAGCAGCATTGAGATACAACAAAGTATGAAAACCAATTAAAAGCTGGTATTCTGTTTTTATTTTATTTTTTAAAGGCAGTTGTTTGAGGTTATTAATATGTGGTTACCCTTACAAACCACCTTTTGCTACAGGTAGGCCTATAATAAGCCTTTCCTGTAGCTTGCCTGGATATTGCCTTGTATCTGCATGTGCTGAAGTCATCAGCGCATGCGTAATGAAGCAATGGCACGTTGTACTATTGCTTCAGTTAGACTGCGCCGTTACCGGCTCCAGCGCACATGCGTGGGAGTGACATCACGCATCTCCGGCCAATCACAGAGCACGGCGCTGGAAGGAAGAGAGGCGAGAAGAGGGACGCAGCCTGCACAGGGGACAGCGCTGGATTAGTTTGCAGGCAAGTGTCACATAATGGACTAAACCCATCAGGGTTTACTTCCTCTTTAAAGCGGAGTTCCAACCACAATCAGCATTTTTTAAATGTATGTCCTTTCATCCTGCGTTTTTATAATAAAATCTGGTCACTTACTATTTTACAATCCGCCGCCGATCCGCATAGATATTCAAAAAAGATAGTTTATAAAACTATGTCCACATCGTTGTCATTTTGCTTGTGGGCATTGTGAAGCCTACAGGCATTTACTTCCTGGAAGTCTTGGATGGGGAGTGATAATTGGACAGCGCACTGCATCCTGGGAAATGATGACACACATTTCCCAGGAGCATTAGAGGGAGATGATGTCAGAATCCTAGGTGGTTTCAAAGGCAGATTTTGTGGGACCGCATAGCAACAGGCATTTCCAGATGAGTAAAAAAAAAACAAAAAAAAACGTTTTTTTTTCTTTTTTAGTCGTAAGCTACAGTTTAAAGCAAAATTGTTTTTTTTATGGAACCTCCACTTTAACATCTACATTTTACAACTATAATGAACTAGTTATGTAACACTTATACAACACTTAGACCCCTCTCACACAGGCATTCCAACAGTCTGTTTGACCTGGGGTTAGTCCGATCAAAACCGGACTACAATTTGCCTGTAGAGCTGGATGTAAGCAGTTGTGTGTGTCTTTATACTGCTTGCATCAGGGTCATTCAGGTTTGTTGGACTAAACTCAAACTCTACTTATGTGAACCTGACCAGACATGGGCTGATGCAAATCGGCTTACATCCGGCCACACACAGGGATTACATGGGTCAGTTTCCTATGAAGGAAAATACAGAATGAACTTATGCGCCATTTGTTTTTGTTCTGATCCAACCAAGTAGGAAATCAGTCTGCTGAGAAAAAAGTGTCCATGTGAAATGAGCCTGCATGTGTGTGTGTGTGTATGTATATATATATATATATATATAAAAAGTTTGAACATTTTGCAAAATCTGCACAAATCTCACACAGTGTCAACACTTATGATGCAACTTGTGTAGCCCAAAACAATGAATCTGTCAAACAACAAAATCCTTTAACATGAAGGGCGGGTAACAGGCAGATAAAATGATGAATTCATACCAAAAACATCCCAATCAGAACCACCCATCAAAGTTATTTTAGGCCTAAATAACACGCAGGAACCCTTGAAATAACTTTTAGGTCTCAGGGAACCCCTGCTAATAATGTAAATTCCCTACACTTCATACATCATTAGTGTGAACAGTAAATTGAGATACAAAAATAAAGGAATAGGGAATGTCGCATACTTGGCATATTTGACATCCGGTCTATGACAAAATTTGAATTTTGTTATTGCCAATGAAATTAAACAAACATAGCAGCCAGAAAACAAACACAGCCAGTTAAATGTTATTGTTCTCTTAGGTCTCTGAAATGACACTTCAGAAAATTATTGTCAATGAAATGCACCCCATGTTAAAATTATTGTAAAGGATAAGGATTTTTAATTAACAGGGGAAAAAAAATTAAAAAAATGGGACATCTTACCTTTTTTACCTCAATGCCCCAGTCAACCGCAAACGATTCTGCCCGCGAACACAAAGCGCTCTGTAAAACTGACAAATTGCACCACGATTGTTCAGGCGACATTCATTTTCAAGGGCACCAAAACTCGTGTGCAATTTTGCCACAATAAAATCATATTGCAAAAGCATCGCAAAGCTTGTCACTCAAAAAAAGGGCAGAAAATTATTTTGGGCAACAAGCTCCACGTGATACGATTTATCTCTGCAGAATCGCACCTACATTTAGGTGCCATTGGAAATGAATGGACCCGGAACAAGTGTGGTGAGAGTTTGTTTTAGCGCAAAAAAAAAGCACCTCTCCTGTCACTCTAGTGTGAAAAATATATAAAATGTAGCGCTAGTGAAAATAAAGGCACTCAGTATCACACTGAGTCGCAGGGGTGAATGTGACAAAGGAGACTTTTTTTTTTTGGATCAAAAGCCCATGGCGTGTGAAACTCAAAACTTCACCCAGTAGAGAGGAGACATTGCTGGAAGAGGCAACAGAGGAGTTTTTGGAGTTCCATCGTGTTTTGTTAATCCCTTTGGGGGTTTACCTCAGGCTCAGATCATTGCGGCACATCTTAACCAGGTACCTGCTCCCCTCTCCAAAAAATATTTAAGAGGGATTAAATAAAACAAAAAAATAGTGTTGTTGAGGGACGTTCTCTTTAGTCCACACTAGTGTGTTGGGAATGTGCACAAAATCCTGCGCTTTCCTGACACGCACAGAAATGTGCTGCCATTATTAAAGACATCCCCATGCATCTGCAAACTACCTGGTTCTGCAGCGCCATGCTGCCGAGAATAGCGCATTTTGGGGAAAATCTTATTTTCCCCACATTTCTGGCATGCAGGGCAGCTCATTAAAATGAATGGGCTGCCCTAGACGTGATGTGCAGAAACACATACACACACACACACATAGTTGCAACCTTAGGTGTGAACCAAGCTTTAAACGGAAGGTTTTACCCCCTTCATGACCAGGACATTATTTTGCAATTCGGCAATGCGAAACTTTAACTGGCAATTATGCGGTCATACTATTCTGAACCCAAACGAAATGCATCTCTTTTTCACACAAACTATGAGATATATACAGCAATTTATTACTACTACTGGCTGCGATCAGCGACTTATAGTGCGGCGATCAGACATTAACGGACACTGGGGGGAAACTAACTGCCACCAACCCAGTGACAATACTATACACTATCACTGTATTAATGACACTGGCTGGGAGGGGGGTAACATCTAGGGCTATCCAGGGGTTCAGGTGTGCCTAACAATGTGTTAGGAGTGCTGCTTTTTACTAAAGATCTTACAGTTTCTCATTCCTGTCCCCTGCTAATATATATCTCCAAGTCATTTTAAAATCAGTATTTTTTGGTAGAACTTTGTAAAAAACAAGTGTCAGAAAAAGGTTTAGTCTTTAAAGCAGAGTTCCTTCCAAAAGTGGAACTTCAGCTCATCCGATTCCTTTCTCCCTCCGGTGCCACAATTGGCACCTTTCGGGGGGACAGGATACCCGTCTTTGACAGGTATCCTTTCCCACTTCCGGGAGTCTCAGGTAATGACATCACCGCGGGGCTCCCTCCTTCTTCCCCTGTCGCCGGGCCAGTAGGAGAGAGGAGCGGGCCTCGCGCATGCGTAGTAAGGTTCCCGAAAGGGTACCCTTACTCGCAATGGCGGCAGTAGCACCCGACAGCTGATAGAAACATCAGCTTCGGTGCCGACATCGCTGGACTCCTGGACAGGCAAGTGTCCGATTATTAAAAGCCAACAGCTGCAGTATGTGTAGCTCCCGATTTAATTTTTTTTTTTTTTTTTTTTGGGAGGACATCCGTTTTTAACATTAACAACTCAGTTTTTAACATTAGATTGAGGCTCGTTTTGTGAAGGGGAATCGGGTGGTTTTTTTTTAAATCGAAGCAGTACTTACCGTTTTAGAGATAGATCTTCTCTGCCGCTTCCGGGTATGGGCTGCGGGACTGGGGGTTCCTATTTGATTCACAGGCTTCCGACGGTCGCATACAGCGTGTCACGATTTTCCGAAAGTAGCCAAACATCGGTGCGCAGGCGCCGTATAGAGCCACACTGACGTTCGGCTTCTTTCGGCTACTCGTAACGCGATGTATGCGACCGTCGGAAGCCAAGACATCATCACATCTCAGCCATTCAACAGGCCAGAGCCCACACACCCAGAAGGAAGACTGGGTGAAGATGGATTCCCTGTAGTGACTGCGTACTGCTGGAGGGATCTGTTGTTTAAAACTCGGCAAGGTCCGGCGGCTGCCGGTCCTTTCGCCGTAGATCCCCCCCTGCGCATGCGCAGCGGTGCATTGCGAGGGGAATATCTCCTAAACCGTGCAGGTTTAGGAGATATTCTCCTTACCTACAGGTAAGCCTTGTTATAGGCTTACCTGTAGGTAAAAGTACAAAAAGTGGGTTTACAACCACTTTAAGGAGATATTTATAGGACCTGGCATAAGCCTTATTATAGACTTACCTGTAGATACAATGCAGAGTTTACTGGCGCAGAGTCCGCCCCTGTCTTCCCTGCAGCCGATTCATCCTCCGAGGACTGTGGGTTCCCGGTGTTGCCATCTTGGATTTGGGACCCGGCGGTCTGTCAAAATAGCCAATTCATCAAGATCTCCAATAACGTCACTTCCATCAGAAATTGGTCGCACACTAGAACTCCAACTTTTCTTGATGTCATCTTTATTGTCAAATGGGTTTTGTGAAAGCGTCTACCATTGCCTGTATTTGTCTGACCCATTTGACAATAAAGATGAGTGGAGTTCCAGTGTGCGACCAATTTCTAATTTTATTTGTCTTCCACGGTGGTGAGCCCAGGTCTGCACCCGATTCTGCCTAAAGCGGTGTGCTACTCCTTGTTCTTTGCCGTGATATCCGGTTACTGTAAACTGTCATCAATTGGAGATTTTGATGACTTGGCAATTTGACACAACTCAAGCAAGCGGGTACACGCCGGTACACAAAGACTTTGTCGTTTTGACACAACAGCGGGTAACGAGGAAAAAGTTGTCGCTGCCGCGGAGGCGGCCATTTTGTTGGTTGGTATCAGAGCAGACTAACAATATCCATTCATAATGCTTACTGGAGTGTATACGGTTGGCGGTATTGTGTCATTGAAATCTCCAATTACTGACGGTTTACAGTAACCAGGAGAGATGTAATTGGAGATCTTGATGAATTGGCTATTTTGACAACTTCTGGATTCCCCCGTCTCACAAAAAGACTGAGCCCCCGGGGGCCTCCTGGGATGTGTCGCTATCCCATAAAGGTGTGAAGTGGAAGAGGGTACCTGCAGGGCAGGCGCAAGATGAGGACAGGAGGGGAAGTTGACCTGGCGCAGTGAAGCAAAAAAAAAAAAAAGAATGCAGGTGGTATACCCATTATATGGCATGTATTAATAGTGAGTAGGGGGGCACAATTTTGAATCTTTGCCCTGAGAGATGGACAACCTTGTCCCTGTGAGAAAAAAAAAAAAAGGTACCAGCTGCTACTGAAACAAAAAGTATTGGAAATAGAGAGTGAGGGAAGGGGGATTGGAATAGGAACTTTCCTTTTCTGCTGAGGCTCCCCTTCCCCCTCCGTGTGTATTGTGTGGCCCTGTACCCCTCACAGACTTGTCACCAGCCTCCTCTCTGGTGACAATGGCACACACCATGACTGGACAGATTTAGGGTTGTTCACCGCACAGCATGCCGGGAAACGTTCGGCCCGGCTCTTAGTACACACAGCTCCCTCAGCCTATCACATACCCGCTTCTCGGCCACACACACTTACCGAGCAGTCACAAGGTACACCGGCCGCTCTCTCTCTTCCTATGTCTATGGAGTCTCTTCCCTTCCTATCTTCTGTAAGCGTCACCTCTCAACGATCCCACACACAGCGCCGCCATATTGCTCCTTCCCAGCCGGGCTCTCCAGGCGGAGCCTCGCCTAGCGCTCAGTGATTGGTGGACGGCTCGGCGGCTGCCCTGCAGTCCTCTCGCTCCCTGCTCCCGTTGCCATAAACATCCCTCTACAGCAGCCGGTTAGACCCTCATCACGTGATTCGCTGAGCGGACATCTTTACTAAGGGCAAAACAAAGTCGTTTTTTGTCACGAACTATACCTTCGGAAGATTAGCCTTCTTAGGCGTTGCCGTAAAAACGTTGAGTATACCCGGCGGTTATGGCTTTACTTGGTGGTTCTTGTTTTACGGCAACCGCAGTAATAGAGCGCACGGAAAAAAGATGGCTGACGCGGCTTCATTACTTTGTCTGTGGCAGCCAATTGGATCGTTGCCAAAGGGTAGAACGAAAAACAAAGGGAACTGGCCCGCCCACATTGCAGTGTAAGCCCACTGACGTCATCGTGAAAGTGGGAAGAAGATCTGGAAGCTGTGATGTCACGGGGCTCCAATTCTTTCCTGGAGCCCCTGATTAGACTGCTGCATCACCTCATTCCATTCCACTCACCCACCCACAACAAGAGAACTACTCACCGTTCTCTGGCTTTAATGGGCTGCATATATAGGGTTGCCACCTTTTCGTCAAGCCAAATCCTAACACTTTAGCGGCACTGGGCAATTTGTTTTTCATAGTAAACATTTTAGAATTATAAAAGACTAGGAACACCTTTGGGTGGCACTCACATCGCGCTGCGGTGAACAGTGGGTGTAGCCAAATTGCTCTTGCTGACAACTAGGGTTGTCTCGATACCACTTTTTTGAGACTGAGTACAAGTACCGATACTTTTTTTAAAGTACTCGCCGATACCAATTACCGATACTTTTTTAAATGTCATGTGACAGTGGCAGTATTTTTTTTTTATTTTTTACATTTTTTTTTTTTTTACAGTGTTTTTTTTTTTTTTTTTTTTAAGGGGGGGGGGGGATTGTCAGTGTGTTTTTTTTTTGTTTTTGTTTACATTTTATATATATATATATATATATATATATATATATATATATATATATATATATATATATATATATATATATATATATATATATTTTAAATATTTATTGCAATTTTTCAATTTTTTTTAATCAGCCCTGTTGGGGGTCTTTGGTGAGATATCAGGGGTCTTAACAGACCTCAGACATCTCCCCTTTAAGACAGAGAAAGGGACTAAGGACACAGATTCCCCAGTCCCTTTCTCAGCAGCCTCAGCTGAAATGAATGGAGAGAAGCTTCTCTGCATTCATAAACTGAAAGCGGAGGTTTACCCTAAAAAACAACTTTCTACCATGCCATCCAGCATACTAGCGTCAGCTACAGTATGCCTTTATTTTTATTTTTTGCGCTGTACTCACAGTTTAATCCATTAGTTTCGTTTCAGACACCCGAGGGGAATGGGCGTTCCTATGAAGAGGGAAACATGATTGACGGCCGGCTATGGCGCGTCACGCTTCCCGAAAATAGCCGGAGTAGGACTCGGCTCTTCACGGCGCTATACGGCGCCTGCGCACAGACTAGGAGCTGACTGCGCAGGCGCCGTGAAGAGCCAAGTCCTATTTTGGCTATTTTCGGGAAGCGTGACGCGCCAAGCCGGCCGTCAATCATGTTCCCCTCTGCCTAGGAACGCCTAGTCTGAAACTTAACTAAGGGATTAAACTGTAAGTACGGCGCAACAAAAAAAAAATAAAGGCATACGGTAGCTCGCGCTAGTATGCTGGATGGCATGGTAGAATTTTTTTTTTTTTTTAGGGTGAACCCCCGCTTGAAGCATCGTAAACACAGGAGGTTACGATGCTCAGTTATATGAATGGACAGAGTCGGTGATCACCGACTCTGTTCATTCGGAAAAGGTAGGAGCCGGGCTTAGCGGCTCCTACCTCCGCTCCCCCCCCTGACAGATTGAGGGGGGAGAGCGGCACGGGCGGGGGGAGAGAGAACTGCACGGACGGGGGGGAGTTGGAGAGAGAACTGCACGGACGGACGGACGGAGAAAGATCTGCACGGATGGATGGGGGGAGGAAAGAGAACCACACGGACGGACGGGGGAAGGGGAGGAGCGAGAACTGCACGAACAGACAGGGGGAGGTGAGAGAGCAGCACGGGGGGAAGACAACAGCACAGGGGGGAAGACAACACTGACCACGGGGGAGAGAAGACTTGCAACTCCCCTGCCTGCCCAGGTATCGGGTGAAGCATCGGGAGCATTTCCCCGAGTACAAGTACTCGGGGAAATGCTCGGTATCGGTCCCGATACCGATACTAGTATCGGTATCGGGACATCCCTACTGACAACATCGCCCTTCAGTGATGTGGAACCTGCCCCCAGACAGCCACCCACAGCTCCCATACAGCAACAAATTTGTGTGTGACTATCTCGGTTACTTGGGAGCCACAGCTTGATCTGAATCATGTGTCCGGGTTTCAGGTGGACTGAAACCCGGACACATGATTCAAAACCCGGACTGTTCGGGTGAATCCTGGACATGTGGAAACCCTATGCATATATGTAAAATAATGCATCTAGGGAAATCTAATCCCCCATATATAAGGTGATCAGCTTTTAAAATGAAATCCAGGGACATATTTTTTCTTTACTAGTAATGGCAACAATTTGCGACTTCCCGTCGCTGCCCTCCTCACAGCCTTTCAAGTTAATGTCGCGTACACACGATCATTTTCCGGCATTAAAAAAACATTGTTTTAAAAAAATGTCATTTAAAATGATCGTGTGTGGGCTTCACATCATTTTTCAGGTTATGTTGCATTTTTTAACGACGTTTTAAACAATGTCGTTTTTCAGGTTGTAAAAAATTATCGTGTGTGGGCTAAAACGACGTTAAAAACCCGCGCATGCTTAGAAGCAAGTTATGAGACGGGAGCGCTCGGTCTGGTAAAACTACCGTTCATAATGGAGTAAACACATTCATCACGCTGTAACAGACAGAAAAGCGCAAATTGTCTTTTACACGGAATCAGCTAAAGCAGCCCCAAGGGTGGCATCATCCGCATGGAACTTCCCCTTTATAGTGCCATTGTACGTGTTGTACGTCACCGCGCTTTGCTAGAGCATTTTTTAAAAACGATGGTGTGTAGGCAATGTCGTTTTAATGGTGAAGTTGGAAAAACTTTGTTTTTTCTACATACCGAAAAACATTGTTTTTTTTTCATGCCGAAAAATGATCGCGTGTACGCGGCATTACTCTTTGGGCCCCGGCTACTACTGGATGGGGAGCGGAGGAAGATCACTCCGCCAGGGAAGGCAAGGAGATAGGCAGGTGGCTGGCCAGGATTTGAGCCAAGGCAGAAGAACATGCGAGCGAAGCTAAATGGGCATGCACCCGAAACTGAAGAAATATTCCCTCCGACCAGCACATGATCATTGATCATCAGAAAGGGGCACAGATAATGGGAAAAATACAACCCCCCTATGCTAGTAGGCACGGCCGAGCGGGGGGGGGGGGGGGGGGAATTAAATTTTTTTTATTTTAATTCTGCACTGACTTTCTTTGAAATTGCCCCTGCCCCCTATTAAATCCAATCTGGGGACAAAACCAGGGACAGACTTGGTCCAGGGACAGTGTCCTCAATCAGGGGATTGTCCCCTGAAACTGGGGATGTCTAGTCACCCTACCCATATAGATCTTTAATTGAACCTTATTTTGAACACTGGGCTTCATTTACTTAGTCTAGGTTCACACTATGTGGTAATAGGGAACCGCATGTGATTTTGAACAGGAATCGCACCGCAGATCTTCAGCTGTGTGATTTGAGTCGTTATTCTGTATGGCTCAACTCACACTGAATTTGCACCAAAAAGTGCAGGACTCTTTGGGCCAGATTCACGTAGAATCGCGGCGGCGTAACTTATCCTAGATAAGTTACACCGCCGCTATTTTTCATCGCAAGTGCCTGATTCACCAAGCACTTGCGATGAAAACTACGCCCGCGGCCTCCGGCGTAAGGCGGGCCAATTTAAATGGGCGTGTGCCATTTAAATTAGGCGCGCTCCCGCGCCGGACCTACCGCGCATGCTCCGTTTCCGAACTCCCGCCATGCTTTGCGTGCCGTGACGTCATTTTTTTGAACGGCGACGCGTGTAGCGTACTTCCATATTCCCGGACGGCTTTACAATACACTTGCTGACTAAAGTTAGGGCACCAAAAAAAACTACTAACTTTGCGACGGACGATGTAGCGAACGCGAAAAACCGTCGTGGATCGGCCGTAACTTCTAATTTGCATACCCGACACTGGTTTACGACGCAAACTCCCCCCAGCGGCGGCCGCGGTACTGCATCCTAAGATCCGACAGTGTAAAACTATTACACCTGTCGGATCTTAGGGATATCTATGCGTAACTGATTCTATGAATCAGCCGCATAGATAGAAACAGGGATACGACGGCGTATCAGGAGAAACGCCGTCGTATCCCTTTTGTGAATCTGGCCCTTTATTTTATTTTTTTCGCACCCACGTAATCCGATTCTGCAAATCACACTGCATTTTGCGAGCCGTTTTCAGGATGTCATTAGTCATTTGCAGACCACCCGCCATTGTTACACATCGGCAGTTTGAAGAGGAATATCGTTGTTATGGCAGCAGCTAGCATGACCCCGGTATCCTCTTCTTTAGCAGGGGGTCCGCTTTCAGACAAAAGTGGTCTCTGCAGCAGATTCACCACAAGATCACTTTTATTGGAGGAGGGAGAGCTCCCGCAGCGATTCAATCGTCACCGCCGCTTACCGGAGCCGTCAGTAGCGGTGGAGACGATTGCGTCCACTCTCCTCTGAGCCTGGATGGCGAGTGAGGGGAAGATGGCCCCCCACTCAGCTCCATAGCATTTGAGGGCGGAAGCAACGTCAAACGTCACTTCCACCCAATGCTCTTCAAGGGGAATTTTTTTTCCCGCAAATTAAATTTTCTGAGGTCTTTTTGACCCCATATCTCATATTTAAAGCGAAGGGCCGCTAATTTTTTTGTCAGTCAAATACTGCAGCTGCTGACTTTTAAAATATGGACACTTACAATATTATAATTGTAAAATAGTGAAGTGCTATGAAATAAACTCTAAAATATACATACAAATATAAAGTGTACAATGCTTATTAATAGTGACTGTCTCACACTCTAGTCCTCCTTGTGTGACCGCTCAAATTTATTAATGAAAAAATAATAAAAATAAATAGTGAAAAAACAACTCCTGTATTTTCTTGAAAAATGTTCTCATAAAATGTGTTGTAAAAAGAAACACCGCTGTGCACATCCTCTCATCGGACAAATTTTCACTGTGAGAACAGACAAACTTTCCGGCAACAAATGTCCTTCGTCGGCTAATCCTATCGTGTGTACACAAGTCCATCGGACTAATGTCCAAAGTACAAACACGCATGCTCAGAACCAATGCTTAAGATCAGATAACAATACCACAAGTTGCCCAAAGGGTGGCGGTAAAGAGCTGAAAAACCACGTGATTTGGTGAAAGTTGGCTGAAAAAGTCCTGCCGTGTGTATGCATACCAAGTTCACGGCCAACGCCCTTTGGACCAAAATCCACGGAAAAGTCCGATGGAAGTCCGATCGTGTGTATGAGGCTTAAGGAGCATAAGATTCTTACCACCAATAAGCCGAGAAAAAGAAAGGAATGAGGAGCATTTGAATGCAAGATCTTTTCTATGAGTTTTTAACTCATCCTTGAGGTGAGCGGGCATTTTGGCTGGTGATGGTGTACACATTATACTCAAGAGACAAAGGATCTGCACAGCGGTGTTTCCGTTTATAACACATTTTATGAGAAAAAAATTTAAGAAAATACAGTTGTTTTTTCATTATTATTATTATTATTTTTTCATTAATATATATATATATATATATATATATATATTTATTTATAACAGGGACAGGGCCCAAAGGGCCAATACAGTACAAAGAATGCATGTAGTAATACAACAATCCATATACAGAACATAATAAGTAAAGGTATGTCAAAGAGGACGACATGTCCAACAACATAGTACATTATGACAGTGGGGTGTCATTCTTGTCACAGACAGTAGTCTAGACATTACGGGGTAGATCCACAAAAGAATTACGTCGGCATTTCTATTGATACGCCGGCGTAATTTTAAATTTCCCGCGTCGTGTCTTTGTTTTGTATCTTCAAAACGATACGACGGCATCTCGGGTCGATCCGACAGGCGTACGTCTTAGTACGCCATCGGATCTAAGATGCAATTTTTCGGTGGCCGCTAGGTGGCGTTTCTGTCGAATTCCGCGTTGGGTATGCAAATTAGCTAGTTACAGCGATCCATGGACGTACGTCCGGCCGGCACATTTTTTTACGTCGTTTGCGTTCGGCTTTTTCCGGCGTATAGTTAAAGCTACTGTTATGAGGCGTACTCAATGTTAAGTATGGCCATCGTTCCCGCGTAGAAATTAGAAATTTCCACGTTGTTTGCGTAAGTCGTTCGCGAATAGGGATTTGCGTAGAATGACGTCACCGTCGGAAGCATTGGCTTGTTCCGGGTTAATTTCGAGCATGCGCACTGGGATACCCCCACGGACGGCGCATGCGCAGTTAAAAAAAACGTCGTTTACGTCGGGTCACGACATATTAACATAAAACACGCCCCCATCACAGAGATTTGAATGCCGCACCATTACGCCGCCAAAGATACACTACGCCGCCATAACTTACGGCGCGGATTCTTTGTGGATTTGAAAAAAAAAAAGTAAGTTACGGCGGCGTAGTGTATCTTAGAAACGCTACGCCCGGCGTAATAATGCGCCGTTGTACGTGGATCTGCCCCTACTTCTGTATGGAGCATAGGATGCCAACAGGAGAAGTGTGTATATGTGATTGTGCCTATTAGGATGCCGGGTCCCTGTGCCCCTTATTTTCTCTTTTCTTAAATTTGTGAGTGGAGTAGAGAAAAGAGAAGGAGAGAGAAGCAACTAAGGGTGTTGGTCAAAATATATGGAGAGGGAGACAGAGAGAGAGAGAAAGGATGTCAGGTGGGGGTGCTTCCATACGGAAACCAAGGTCGTCCATAGTAGCAATGTCAGGATGTGAGAGAGAACCGGGTTGGGGGAGGCATGTTCACACGGTAGCAACTGGTTCTCGCAGCGCCTGGCCCAAAGTTGAATATATGAAGATGTTCCACATGTTCTATTTTGTGCTGTGAGAATAAGATCCTCCATATGTTTTATTTCCTCCACCTTCGTGAGCCACAAGGACACTGTTGGTGGACATGTGGCTTTCCAGAGGAGCGGTATGCCGGCCTTGACCTGCGTCTAGAGGATGTCTTATCACAGACTTTTTGTATACCTTCTCCGGGATGGTAGATGCAAGTAGGAGAAAAAATGCTGGCTCGTCTGGAATGGTGCGTTCTGTTAATTTCTGTACCTTGGCCACAGTGACACGTGACCAAGGTACATCGGCAAGTGGTACACAAGGGACTCCTCCCACCATCCAAGGTGGAGACATGCGTAAGCAGGTGCCCCCATGGAGGTCCCCCTTATTTGTTAATAACTTACCCCCAAAAACTGAAAACAGTTATGAGTGAGGGCAAATTCCAACTGCTCCAAAATGAATTAATTCTGTGATGCCATGGGGGGATATTTTGTTTCCAGGAAATGGGCTACTGCAGCTACCCCACAAGGATGGGAGATGGAGGTGTAGAGAGACACCACATCAACACCGACAAGAATGGCGCCTTCCTACACCTCCACCCCATCTATCCTAGTGAGTCATTGCATGTGTCCTGAACATAGGAAGGCAATTCTAACACCTTTCCCTTAATCGGGGCATCTAAGTAGTTCCCAACTCACTCTACAGGTCTCCCAATAGTCAAGATAATTGGGTGTCCAGGTGGATTTGTGATGCTTTTATGAATTTTGGGGATGATATATACAGGTGGTTCTCAAAAAATTAGCATATTGTGATAAAGTTCATTATTTTCTGTAAGACAAAAGAGAGAAGCGCCTCTGAGTATGCTGCTTTTAATTTAAAACATAAAAATATATCCAGCACTTACATCATAGTAGTATGGTGCAGTCGTGGAAGCTGGCGTGCATCTGTAGCAGACAGTCCGCAAAGCGTGAGAGCTGGGCAGCCGGAGAGAGCCGGGGAGAGAGACGGCTAAGTCCTAGTTGTTGTGCCGCTGCTAGGCAATGGATTCATCAGCTGTTGCGTGACGTCAGGTCGGACGGAGGCTGAGGGGGACCACAACGCGTTTCAGAGCCTGCGCACGGAAAAGACCAGCGCGCTCCTTTTTCAAGTGTAATGAATGGAAGACAGGGCTCATATTTTAAACAGTCATGTGATCAGTGCCGACCAATGGGCGTACAAGGATAACGAGCAAATGGAAATAAATGGAATTGCTTGGTTGAAACTGACAGCGGGACAAAAAATATATATATATATACTTAAAATGGGAAAGTATAATCTAAAGAGGGTGAATATTAAGTGATTATCTATATATGTATAGTCAAAGTAGCTATATATACATATAGTGGGGGAAGCATGATTAAAAAGTGAAGGCAACGTATTACAAGCATTGGACACTAGAGGGCCACCAGAGTAAGAATATATAGACGGTGCCTCAGTTTAAAGTTATATTATAATGGGAATGCTTATAAGGGGCGTTGCTTCGGGTAGTGGCAATAAAACCCGCAAAGCTATGATGAGGCAAATATAAACATAACATGAAATTGAATGTAAATATAAATAAGAATTGATCATATCAAAAAATAAATAATAAAATACAATACAAGGACAAGTAGGAACAATCATTGAGCATATCAGGCCCAAATGTAAATGGAAACTGATACGTAATAGAGTTTAGGGGGATATGGGGGGGGGGGGGGGAAAGAAAAACGCGCGTGTATGTAGGGCTGCATACATAAACACACATATGCATGCATCCACATATACGTGTAGATATGTAATAACACAGTAAAGTTAAAATGTAAAGAATATGTATATTTGGATATTTAAAGAATGGCATTAACATCTAATTCCTCGTTGAGGCCGAGAGGAGAGAGACAATCAAGAGTAAATATCCAGAAAGTCTCGCGTTCTGGAAAAACGCTCAGCCTCAGAGAGGCCCCTAGGTATGGATTCAATGTCCCAAACCCGTAGGCCCTCCGTAGATTGGTCGTGATGCTCCAGGAAATGGCGAGGCACACTGTGTTCGTCACATCCAGCCTCAACGAAGCGTCGGTGTGCACCAAAACGCTGTCTCAAAGGATTGATGGTGCGACCAACATAAAGTAGTTTACAGGGGCATGTAATACAGTACACCACATAGTCGCTGGAACAATTGTGGAAATTGTCCAGCGAGTATGATTTACCTCTATGAAAGAAATCTTTTTGGCCGTGGGTGACGAATGGACAGGTTTTGCACCTGGGTTTGTTGCACCTGTACATCCCTTTAAGTGGGATCAGACAGGTGGAATCTAACGGTTTAAGACTTTTTAACCTACTGGGTGCTATCTTATTTTTAAGGGTATGAGCCCTTCTGTACGTGACTTTAGGTTTATCACACAAGGTAGTAGCTAAATGGGGGTCTTGTTTAAGTATGTTCCAATGTTTTGAAAGAATTTGTTCCATTTTTTTGTATTGTCCATGGAAACCGGTGATAAAACGCACAGCAGGTTTTTCAGGTGATTTAACAGTTTTGGGTTTTTTTCCGGGGAGAAAGATGTTGTAAGCATGATCTATTAATGGTTCGGGGTACCCTTTTTCAAGGAATTTTTGTTTTAAATGAGCACTTTGGAGAATATAGTCGCTATCTTTGGTACAGTTTTGGCGTAATCGGCAGAATTGGCCTTTGGGTATGTTTTTAACCCATAATGGGTGGTGACAACTATCATAATGCAGGTAAGAATTTCCTGCAGTAGGTTTAGTGTAGTTGCGGACGAATATGTTGTTATGTTCGTGACATAGTTCTAGGTCAAGAAAGGCCAGAGATTCCTGATTCCACACGAAAGAGAAAGAGAGTCCTAACTGATTGGCATTACAGTGATCGACAAAACTATTCACCAGACTGGAGGGACCATCCCAGATGATTACAATGTCGTCGATGTATCGGCCGTAAAATATGATGTGTCTTGAAAAAGGGTTGTCTTTCCATATGGCCAGGTTCTCCCAAAGACCCAACTCAGGTTGGCATAGGAAGGGGCAAAATTTGCCCCCATTGCTGTCCCATGGGTCTGTAGGTAGAAGTCGCCTTCAAAATGGAAATAATTATGATTAAGGCAAAAGGAGGTAGCCTCTAAAATGAAGGCCATCTGTTTTGAATTAAGCAAGGGGTCAGAGAATAAGAATTCCTGTATCGCACGAAGGCCAATGTTATGGGGAATGGAAGTGTATAGGGAATTGACATCCAAAGACAACCAGGAGTAGTTCTCCTGCCAAGCATAAGGGGACAAGAGTTCCATGAGATGTATAGAATCACGTATGTACGATGGGAGTTTCTGAGCTAGGGGCTGCAGGAAAGAATCTATGTATAATGAAAAACCACTGGTTACACTGTTCATAGAAGCAACAATAGGCCTACCGGGTGGATGTGATGAATCCTTATGTACCTTTGGTAGATGGTAAAAATATGGGGTATTATTATTATTATTTTTATTAATTTTTAACCCTTTAGTTGATTGTTTTGTGCAAACACCCTGAGCGCTGTACTCCATCCATTTTTTTTTTATTATTTTCTGTAATGTACTGATAAACATTAGACTTTCATATATTTTAGATTCATTACACACAACTGAAGTAGTTCAAGCCTTTTTATTGTTTTAATATTGATGATTTTGGCATACAGCTCATGAAAACCCCAAATTCCTATCTCAAAAAATTAGCATATTTCATCTGACCAATAAAAGAAAAGTGTTTTTAATAAAAAAAAGTCAACCTTCAAATAATTATGTTCAGTTATGCACTCAATACTTGGTCAGGAATCCTTTTGCAGAAATGACTGCTTCAATGCGGCGTGGCATGGAGGCAATCAGCCTGTGGCACTGCTGAGGTGTTATGGAGGCCCAGGATGCTTCGGTAGCGGCCTTAAGCTCATCCAGAGTGTTGGGTCTTGCGTCTCTCAACTTTCTCTTCCCAATATCCCACATATTCTCTATGGGGTTCAGGTCAGGAGAGTTGGCGGGCCAATTGAGCACAGTAATACCATGGTCAGTAAACCATTTAACAGTGGTTTTGGCATTGTGAGCAGGTGCCAGGTCGTGCTGAAAAATGAAATCTTCATCTCCATAAAGCTTTTCAGCAGATGGAAGCATTAAGTGCTCCAAAATCTCCTGATAGCTAGCTGCATTCACCCTGCCCTTGATAAAACACAGTGGACCAACACCAGCAGCTGACATGGCACCCCAGACCATCACTGACTGTGGGTACTTGACACTGGACTTCAGCCATTTTGGCATTTCCCTCTCCCCAGTCTTCCTCCAGACTCTGGCACCTTGATTACCGAATGACATGCAAAATTAGCTTTCATCCGAAAAAAGTACTTTGGACCACTGAGCAACAGTCCAGTGTTGCTTCTCTGTAGCCCAGTTCAGGCGCTTCTGCCGCTGTTTCTGGTTCAAAAGTGGCTTGACCTGGGGAATGCGGCACCTGTAGCCCATTTTCTGCACACGCCTGTACATGGTGGCTCTGGATGTTTCTACTCCAGACTCAGTCCACTGCTTCCGCAGGTCCCCCAAGGTCTGGAATCGGTCCTTCTCCACAATCTTCCTCAGGGTCCGGTCACCTCTTCTCGTTGTGCAGCGTTTTCTGCCACACTTTTTCCTTCCCACAGACTTCCCACTGAGGTGCCTTGATACAGCACTCTGGGAACAGCCTATTCGTTCAAAAATTCCTTTCTGTGTCTTACCCTCTTGCTTGAGGGTGTCAATGATGGCCTTCTGGACAGCAGTCAGGTCGACAGTCTTACCCATGATTGCGGTTTGGAGTAATGAACCAGGCTGGGAGTTTTTAAAAGCCTCAGGAATCTTTTGCAGGTGTTTAGAGTTAATTAGTTGATTCAGATGATTAGGTTAAGAGCTCGTTTAGAGAACCTTTTCATGATAAGCTAATTTTTTGAGATAGGAATTTTGGGTTTTCATGAGCTGTATGCCAAAATCATCAATATTAAAACAATAAAAAGGCTTGAACTACTTCAGTTGTGTGTAATGAATCTAAAATATATGAACGTCTAATGTTTATCAGTACATTACAGAAAATAATGAACTTTATCACAATATGCTAATTTTTTGAGAACCACCTGTATATAATGGGAACATTGAATTCAGCCACACTTGAATAATCAAATTATTTTTGGTAAGGAGCGATGCCTCAAATGCAAGTAACAATTTATCGCTGAGGGAGTCTTTAACCATCGGGAAGGAATTCGTTACAAGTCTAGATAATTGTCTTAGAATCTCGTCTTCATAATTCTGCTTGGATAAGAGGATGATATTCCCTCCCTTATCACTAGGTTTTATGATTAAATTTGGAGCTTCACTGAGTTCCCTCAGGGCAATCCTCTCTTCCAGATCTAGGAATACCCCCAACCAACTGTTTTTTCTAAATGGTGGCATCCAAACAGATTTATTAGTGAGGTTCACCTGTCTCCTCCAGGGATCCCAAGGTGTACTTTCCATTTCATCATCACTGGGGTTCTCCTCCAGCAATGAGGTCAAATTCTCCTCTGCCTGTCTCTCTTTGGCATTATCCAAAGGACCGTTGCCCCCTCCCCCCCAATGGGGCCTGGATCTTGATTAATCAGTCTGAGATAAACCTTCCAAAGGCAGAGGGAAATTTCCTTATAGACCTCAAAATGATTCATCCTACTGGTTGGAGAAAAGGAGAGGCCATGGTGGACGAATCGTACATGTCTATCCTCAAGAATGAATACTGATTTATTATGTCCATACTTTTAACATTTGCAGCCTGGAGTCTGCTAAATGTCAGCAAAAACGCAAAAATATTAGCATTTTGTTATCCAACATTTTTTTTGTAGCAGTTTTTAGCTTCTAGTGTACAGTACATGAATACATAATAATTATACAAATAAAATGAGTGTGTATTGTAAATTGCCTCCAGGATTGTTCCTGTTTCCTCTTGCTGGAAACTGCCATTTTGCTGAAGCTCAGAGCCCCTGAACAGCAGTAAATCATAAAGTGGAACTAAACCCATCGATTTAATGGATCGATGGTTATAAAAAAACTGTTACATTTCTGGAATGCCGGGATTGGCAATTGTCACATTTGCTTGAGTCCTCAACCAAACTGCCAGATAATGGATGCCACATTGGGAACATGTTACGTGTTCCACTCTAAAGATGGGTGTATCATGTAACATGTTCCCAAAGGTGAGGTAGCTGATCTTTGTTTTTACTGCCAAAGGCCCCACCCTACCCGACCGCCCACCTGAAACCTAACATGGCAGCTGGAGTAGTTTGTACACATGCCATGGCAATTTTAACTCTGCAGGAAGAGCTTGGCAGGTGGCAGCACCATGTATAAATGCCACTGAATAAATACCCATTAGGTGGCTGTTTAGCGCAATATATGGAGACATTGGGGTTGATTTAATTAAAGGCAAATAGACTGTGCACTTTGGAACTGCAGTTGCACTCTGCAAGTGCAGTTGCATTAATTTCCTTAGTAAATGTAACGTGGTACAGCTTTACTTTGTAAATAATACGCAATCAGATGCAGGGAAAATTAAAAACAAAATTAAAAATGTTTTACTTGCAAATGATTGGATGATGGAAATCAGCAGAGCTTTACCACATTTACTAAGCCCTGGGGAAATACAGTAAGTACAACTACATTTGTAAAGTGCACAGTGTATTCGTCTTTAGTAAATCCACTCCATTGTACAAAGCTAGTTCCTGTGGGGCTGGGTACCATGTGAGCACTGTGATTAGTCATCATTGTAATCATATTCTATTGTGTACTGTGTTGATCCTAGCCCTTATACTTACAACAGAACAACTGAGAAAGGGAAGCGATCACAGTAATTGTGGAATGGATCAACAGCTGCAGATCCATTCCTATTCTGTTTCACAGACACTTTTTTTTTAAACCCATTCATACCCACTTTTCTACTAAACACATGATCTGTATATTAAAACCTCACCTCCTTTCTCTGAACATCTGTAGCCAAATGCTGGCTATATAGCTTTTCTCATCATGGGACATTCATCAGGGCTTTTTTTCAGGGGGAACTTGGTGGAACTCAGTTCCACCACCTCTGGCTCAGACCCTTGGGGGGGGCCTGCTCACCATAATCACTTGTAAACACAGAAGTCCGGTTTCTGTGTTTATAAGTGACAGCTCTGCACTCTGTATGTAATGCAATCCTGGTATTTAATGCCCCTTTAAGACCCTTCTACTGTTCGTGACATTTGACTGACCACACCCACTATTTGATGGGATTTGGAGGGTGTGTGTGGGGGAGGGGGGAGGGGTTTGTTCCTTATGAAGATTGCATTAAGCTTTGTTCCCTCTAGTGCCCAGCATGGGGATCATGACATAATTTTCTTATTGCAGAGCGACAAATAGAGATCCCTACTGAAAGCAGGGGTTCTTGGGACATGTAGTCCGGAAAGCCAGGATTTCAATGGATCTAAAGCTGCTGCAAACTACAAGTTCCAGCTGGCTGGAGAGAGAAAGAATTCTGGGTGAGCAGATCAATAGAACTGTCCTGGCAGGGGCTTTCTCTCTTTGGACACAGGATCTACAGCTGCAGGAGCAAGAGGCTAGGCTCCCCTGGCCAGTGTAAGTGAGCGCTGTGGCCTGGACGACGCATAGGGCTGTCTGTGAGTGAGCCTTAAGCTCCGTACACATGATCGGACCTTTGTGCGACCAAAATCACATTGAAATTCCGACAAAATTCCATTGGAGTAAAAGAGAACATGTTCTCTATCTAAACTCTGAGGGAATTCATCGGAATTTCCCAGAGGCGATTCAGTTCGCATGTGTTGCGCTATATAAGTTTCTCACTCACTCACTCAGATGGGGCATACACACGGTCGGAATTTCTGATGGAAAAGTCAGTTGGACTTTTGCCATTGGAAATTCAGATCGTGTGTACTGGGCTTTAGATATTGGGCAACCTCATGAGAATTGTACCTGTAACCACAGTACCTTGAGGCTTCTTTAGTGACAAGAACTGTTAACTCCTGTCCAAGCTAATGGTCTGAGAAGTGGAACCCAAACTTGTGTGTGGGACTGGTGTGAGGTTTCAGCCTACAGTCCCTAAGGAGGGCTGGGAGATCTCCTACACGTGTGCAGTGTATGGATTGTAACACACGCGGGCTGGTGTGGACAGACTGTAGAGTGAGTTGAACAACTTGAATTATACAAATTACTTGGAAATTTCATATCCCACATGAAGGAATTTTTAGGACAAGGTTGATGAGTATCACCTTTCTGATGATAACTAGCAAAAGAATATGGGCTTACATGTGCTCTCTTGCTGGTCTTTTCTGTGTTTATTATCAAAGGCTTTACATTTTATTGTTCAGCTACAAAAACGAGATTTGGCACAGTGTAGAACTGTAGCAGGAGCATTGAATAATGGAGGCCATTCAGCCATGCGAAATCCCCAATTCAGATAACATAAAAAAGAACATGAACCAAAATAAGAATGTTATGCTGCACTCTTGAAAAAATAGCTAGGCAACAAAACCTTTGTCCTCATACAAAGAAAACTTCAGATGTTTAGAAACGTTTCCTTTTTTGTTTATTAACACTAAAAGTGTCATGGCATACATGGGATGGGGATCAAAAAGTGGATGTGGTCAATAAAGTGGGTGTGACTTTATGGTGTATGCATATCTAAACCCAAAAAACAAAATTTAACTAATATCGGTTTACCAATCCCTAATGTCGTGGCTGTATTAATTTTCTTTATTTTTTTAGGGTTATTTGCTTTATTTTTACCTCGGCCAATATACACTTAGGGCCAGATTCACGTACCCGCAGCGCAGCGTAACGTAACCCGTTTACGTTACACCGCCGCAAGTTTTCCGATTTAGTGCCTGATCCACAAAGCACTTACCTGGAAATTTGCGGCGGTGTATCGTAAACACGTCCGGCGCAAGGCGGCCCAATTCAAATGGGGCGGGTACCATTTAAATTAGGCGCGCTCCCGCGCCGGACGTACTGCGCATGCTCCAGTCGCAAATTTCCCGACGTGCTTTGCGCGAAATTACGACGCGCCGACGTTTTGTGAATCACGACGTGATCAAATGACTTACGCCGGGAAAAATAAAAAATAAAAAAAAAATTCAAAAGCGACGCGGGAAAGACGGGCATACTTTAACATGGTGGAGTACTTTTCCACCATATTAAAGGTGCCCTATCTTTGCGACGGAAATCTAACACTTGCGACAACGTAACGACGGGAAAAATCTTTGTGGATCGCCGTAACTCCTAATTTGCATACCCGACGCTGGTTTACGACGCAAACTCCCCCCAGCGGCGGCCGCGGTACTGCATCCTAAGATCCGACAGTGTAAAACAATTACACCTGTCGGATCTTCTGGCTATCTATGCGTAACTGATTCTATGAATCAGTCGCATAGATACTCTGAGGGATACGACGGAGAATCTGAGATACTCTGTCGTATCTCCTTTGTGAATCTGGCCCTTACATCTTAGCTTCAGTACAACAGTTTCTGAAAAATGGGAAATTTTAGGCATTTACAACCAACAAATGAAAAATTAAAACATGTTATATACTAGTACATCCATCATTTATAAATAATTTACATAAAAAAATGTGGCAGACATATCGCAACATTTGATCACCAAATCTTTATGACTGGAACCTTTTATGAATTTATATCAATACTATGCAGTGCAACATATTCCTTGGGTCTTGCAGTGTACTCTGCTCTTCCTGCAGCCACCTGAAGCAGCCCCCGGGTTCTATAATCAGAACTGTTGGTACTTTTGGCTGATAAATATTGATTCACCATTTATCCGTAAGTAGGGAATTGTTTCATAGGCTTAGAGAGCAGCATCATCTTGCTTTGTTTGATAAATGCCATTGCATTGCACAGATATTATACAGGCAGGTTTTGACTCTAGCCTTAGATGAAAAATTGTTGAAACGTGTTGGTCTTTCACCACATGGTCCCCTTTCCCCACAAATAGAGCTTTCTTTTGGGGGTATTTGATCACCTCTTTTATTTTTTGCGCTATAAACAAAAAAAGAGCGTCAACTTTGAAAAAAAAAAAAAAAACAGCAATATTTTTTACTTTCTGCTATAAAACATTTCCAATGAAAAAAATGAAAAAAATGTATCTTCTTCATCAACTTAGGCCAAAATGTATGCTGCTACATATTAAAAAAAAAAAAAAAACGATAAGCGTATATTGATTGGTTTACGCAGAAGTTATCGCGTCTACAAACTATGGGATTTTTTTGGGCATTTTTCTTTCTTTCTTTTTTTACTAGTAATGGTGGGGATTAGCGATTTTTAACGGGAATGCGACATTGTGGCGAACAAATCGTACACCTAACTGACAATTTGACAGTTTTTTGGGAACCAGTGACATTATTACAGTGATCAATGCTAAAAATATGCACTGTTACTGTACTAATGGCAGGGAAGGGATTAACATCAGGGGCAATTAAAGGGTTAACTGTGTGCCTAGCTGGTGCTTGCTAACTGTGTGGGGGATGGTCTGACTGGATGAAGACAGAGATGAGTATTCCTGCTTAACAGGAACACAAGATCTCTATCTTCTCCCCAGTCAGAACGCTGATCTGCCTTGTTTACAACGATCGCGGGTGGCTGGCGGACATCGGTCCGCTGGACCCGCTGATTGGCATCTCCTGTGTCCAATTAATGTGCGATCGTGCCGCCGGCGGTACGCACATGCCCCCCGTGTCTATTACAAAGATTTAACATATAGTTACATTGTTACGCACAATAGAGCCGACGTGCCGCAGTAAAAGTGTGGTAGACAGTCGTCAGGTGGTTAATATCTCTTTAAATTCTACCACTCTAAACCCTCTAAGGCCCTCAAACTGTAAAACTTCCAACCCTTATTTCCTCCAAAATAAGGTGACCAGATTTTTAAAATGAAATCTGGGGACATATTTTTTCTTTAATAATAATGGCAACAATCAGCGACTCGCCGCCCCCCTCACAGCCTCTCAAGTCTCACTCTTCATGCTCCGGCTACTACTGGGTGGGGAGCGGAGGAAGATCACTCCGCCAGGGAAGGCAAGGAGATAGGCAGGTGGCTGGCCAGGTTTTGAGCCAAGGCAGAAGAGCATGCGAGCGAAGCTGAAGGTGAACTGAGGACATTGATACTCCCTCATTTCATACCAGAAAACTATATCAGCAGGATGGAGGGCAGAGGTCAGCAGGGCAGTGTAAAGGGGTCAGCAGGGCAGAAGACAATGGTCAGCAGAGAACAGGGCCACTGCTGGCAGAGCACTCAGCAGATCTCTTCCTCCTATCCCCTCACTGCACACAGCCTGGGTACTCAGAGCTCCTCCACCCCACACAGCACATAGCTGAGATTCGGTTTCTTTACAGAAACAGCATCCATCTGCATAGTGTGCAGCGCCAGCTAGATACTGCAGCTGCCATTCCAATTGGAAAATTTCACAGGTTAGAACTGCAACAACACTGCCAGATCAAGGCTGTGTCTGTAAGGAAATCCAATCTCAGCAATGTGCCCTCGTTTTATGTCTCAGCATAAATCCCTCCCCTGCAAAAAAATAACATTTAAAAAAAACAGCACTGATCAGCACGTGCAGCCTCTAAACATAAATTCCCTCTGCAAACCAAAATTCTCCCTAAACAATGCAACAATCCCCCCCCCTTCCCCCTCCTAGTACAAATCCTCCTCAGCCCTCTCCTCTTAACTCAAATTCCCCTACCCCCTCTTCGCCCAAATCCCCCACCCCCTACTAGCAAAAATTCCCAATCCCCCCTCCTAGCACATACCTCCCCCCCAATGCCCCTCCTGGCACATATCCCCCCCACCCCCTCCTAACACCTAAAACCCCCAAATCACCCCTCCCAAAGGTTTTATTGACAGCCTAAATCATGTACAATCAATGTAAACTAGTACAAAGAGAATATAAGTAGGCCCATACAAAGACAAAAATATGGACACGTGAATATGTTGACTGGGTGTTGATCACCACTATTTTTTAATGAAGGTTATAGATTTAAAAGATTTAAAATGCCTACTGAAATGACATTAAAGCCCTGTACACACGCTCGGTTTTCTCGGCGGTAAAAATTAGAGGGGAAAGCAGAGAACCCGGCAGGAAAACTGCCATGGAGCTTTGGCTGGGAAACCCCGGCCATGTGTATGCTCCCTGTGGCCCCTCACCCCAAAGCACCCTGTCCCCACGTTGATGAGGACAGGGCCTCTTCCCGACAACCCTGGCCGTTGGTTGTCGGGGTCTGCGGGCGGGGAGCTTATCGGAATCCGGGAGCACCCTTTAATAAGGGGGCCCCCAGATCCCGGCCCCCCACCCTAGGTGAATGAGTATGGGGTACATCGTACCCTTACCCATTCACCTGGAGGAAAAGAAAATGTAAAAAAAAAACACTACACAGGTTTTTAAAATAATTTATTAGTCAGCTCCGGGGGTTTTCTTCCGACTTCTCCGCTCTTTCGGGGGGCATTCTGCCGGTGACCCCGCCCCCTTATGTCCTCACCACCCGGAGCATGCTGGGACTGTGACGTCATAAGAGGCCTATATAAATTGGTGCGAGCCGCGCACCCGGCATTATGGCGGGAGGAATCGACGTGTCAACATCAAAGAAGAGAAAAGGGAAGAAGGCGACGCAGAAGCCTGGGGCCCCGCTGGTAAAAGAGCTGCAAGAAGACAGCGGAGAAGCCCGGCAGAAGGAAAAAGGAGAAGAGGGGAGAAGACGGCAGAAGACCAGGGCCCCACCCAACAGAAGAGAACAGAGAAGACAGCGAAGAAGTCCGGGTCCCCCGCTTGTAAAAGAGCTTAAAAGAAGAAAGCGGGGGCCGCGGCAGAACACCCCCTCATCAACATGGGAACAGGGTGCTTTGGGGTGGGGGGGCCGCAGGGCGCCCCCCAGCCCCAAAGCACCTACCCCCCCATCTTGAGGGCATGCGGCCTGGTACGGTTAAGGAGGGGGGGTGTTTGTTCGTCCCCACCCCCTTTCCTGACTGGCCGGGCTGCGTGCTCGGATACGGGTCTGGTATGGATTTTGGGGGATCCCCACGCCATTTTTTTTGGCGTACGGGGGTTCCCCTTAAAACCCATAGCAGACACAAGGGCCTGGTATGCTCTTGGAGGGGGGACACATGCCAGTTTTTTATTTGAAATTTGGCGTGGAGTTCCCCCTTAAGATTCATACCATACACAGTGCTTGGTATTGGCAGGGATCCAAGTCGGATCCCCGTTCAATATCGTGCCGTGGCTAAACGCAACCGCAGCTAATCGCACTGTACAAATGCAGCTGATCACTGTACCTGGAGTCTTGAATTACAGCAGAAAATAAACATGCTTTTAACTGCGGCAGAACAGCCGTCCGTGTGAAAGGGGCCTTATGTGCCACTTTGTTGGCCTATCACATAAAATCCCAATAAAATACATTTACGTTTTTGGTTGTAACATGACAACATGTGGAACATTTCAAGGGGTATGAATACTTTTTTAAGGCACTGTACATCGAATGCATTAAGGTGAAAAACATTGAGACTTTACAACTCCTTTAAAGTGGTAGTAAACTCTGTACTACCACTTTTACCTACAGGTAAGCCTATAATAAGGCATACCTGTAGGTATAAAGACTATCTCCTAAACCTGTACGGTTTAGGAGATATTCCCCTTGCAATGCGCTGCTGACTGCAGCGGCGCATACGCAGAGGGGATCCTCGGCTAAAGGCCGGCAGCCACCGGACCTTGCCGGAAGAAGTCTCCCGCACGAATGCTCGGGAGTGACGACATCGCCGCTCCAGCCAATCACATCGCTGAAACGGCGATACCCGGAAGACACGCCGGGGCAAGATGACATCTCCCTCGGCGTGGACCAGGTAAGTTCCCCACACTTTGTTCCAAGGTAAGTATTTCATAATGAGCTAGTATGCGGTGCATACTAGCTCATTATGGCTTTTGCTTTTCAGGTAAAAAAAAAACAGCAACGGGTTTACTATTGCTTTAAGATAAAAACTTTCAGCCTTTACAAACACTTTAGAAATGTATTTATTTGTTTTATTATAGTGCCATCTAGTGGCTATCATATATTACTGAAGTCTAGTGTACGGTATCTACTTATGCATTGATATTGAGTTACTGGTTATTATAAGTAGGGTTGTCCAGATACCGATACCAGTATCGGTATCGGGACCGATACCGAGTATTTGTGCTAGTACTCGTACTCGCGCAAATACTCCCGATACCAAAATAGAATACTTTTTTTTTTTTTTTCGGATGGCACTATTGGATGGCACTGATGGGTGGCACTGGCATTGATTGAATGGCACTCATAAATGGATGGCACTGATAGGTGGCACTGGCATTGATTGGGTGGCACTGATGAGATGGACTAATAAGCTGCCTCCCTGCACTGATGCACTAATGGGCACTGATCTGCACTGATAGGTGGCACTGGCTAGCTGCACTTTTGGGCACTGGCACCGATGAGCTGCACTGACAGTGATCACTCCTTCAATGATATGTAGTTTTCCAGTACCGTATGCTAAAAAACAGCCCCACACCATGATGTACCAGTTCTTCATAATTCTAAAGAAAATATCTTTGGTCTGTATTGTGGTTTGAAAACGGTCACATGACATTAAAAAAAAGTATCGGTATTCGGTATCGGCGACTACTTGAAAAAAAGTATCGGTACTTGTACTCGGTCCTAAAAAAGTGGTATCAGGACAACCCTAATTATAAGGTTCATATAATTTCCCTTTTTATTAAAACAATGGTACATAATTGTTTAACTGTTTAAGAGTGTTATAATTGTTTGTTTTTGTATGTTTCTCAGTGCATTTTAGACAGTTATATTAAGTGATTTGTGAACCTACCTTATAACCATATTGTTGTTCAATATTGGGAGATATATTAGCAGTTGGTTGCCTTCGATGAGTTCAGCAGCTGTGACAGGAGAGAGTACACACTGTGAATGTTTGACCCAAATGAACAGAATGCCACTCCGTCTCCTGGGGTGCCCTGGTTCCAATGGCTGCATATTGTAAAGAATAATTCAGAAAGTATTATATTTTTATTGAGACTTTGGGCAGTGCAATGGCTTGGTAGTGAGCACTTTTGTTTTGCAGTGCTGGGGACCTGGGTTCTAATCTTGGCTAGGGCACTATATGCATGGAATGCATGCATATTATTATTATTATTATTATTATTATTATACAGGATTTATATAGCGCCAACAGTTTGCACAGCGCTTTTCAACATCAGGGAAGACAGTACAGTCACAATACAATTCAATACAGGAGGGATCAGAGGGCATATGTGTGTTGGCACATTCTGTATGCCAGGTGAATGCGCTAATAGATTTCATACAGGTTAAACATTTATTTAAAGATGAATTCCAGGCATGGATATTTTATAGTTACATTGGTCCAGCTTTGTTTATACTATCCACTATGGGCCAGATTCACGTACCGCGGCGTATCTTTGAGCGGGCGTAACTTATCCTATTTACGTTACGCCTCCGCAACTTAGACGGGCAAGTGCTCCGTAAGTTGCGGCAGCGTAGCGTAAATAGGCCGGCGTAAGCCCGCTTAATTCAAATGTGGATAATGTGGGCGTTTTTTATTTAAATTACATGTGACCCGCGTATTTGACGTCTTTCACGAACGGCGCATGCGCCGTTCGTGAAAGAATCCCAGTGCGCATGCTCGAAATTACGCCGCAGATCGTCTATGCTTTCAACGTGAACGTAAATGACGCCCAGCCCTATTCGCAAACGACTTACGCAAACGACGTAAAAATTTCAAAATTCAACGCGGGAACGACGTCCATACTTAACATTGGTATGCCGCATGTACACCTCATATAGCAGGGGTAACTTTACGCCGGAAAAAGCCTAACGTAAACGGCGTATCTGTACTGCGTGGGCCGGGCGTACGTTCGTGAATTCGCGTATCTAGTTGATTTACATGTTTCTAGGCGTAAATCAGCATACACGCCCCTAGCGGCCAGCGTAAATATGCAGATAAGATTCGACGGCGTAAGAGACTTACGCCGGTCGGATCTAATACAAATCTATGCGTAACTGATTCTAAGAATCAGGCGCATTGATACGACGGCTCAGACTCAGAGATACGACGGCGTATCTGGAGATACGCCGTCGTATCTCCTTTGAGAATCTGGGCCTATGTATACAGTATAGAACTAAAAACAGGGAAAGGTTGGGGCAAGTGGGATTTTGCCGGTACAAGACATTACAACACTTTTGCTTAACCACTTCCTTACTGGGCACTTAAACCCCCTTCCTGCCCAGAGGACTTTTTGCAATTCGGCACTGCGTCGCTTTAACTGACAATTGCGCGGTCGTGCGACGTGGCTCCCAAACTAAATTGACGTCCTTTTTTCCCCGCAAATAGAGCTTTCTTTTGGTGGTATTTGATCACCTCTGCGGTTTTTATTTTTTGCGCTATAAACAAAAATAGAGCGACAATTTTGATAAAATTTAAATAAATTTTTACTTGTTGCTGTAATAAATAGCTCAATTTAAAAAAAAAAAAACATTTTTTATCCTCAGTCTAGGCCAGTGAAGGCGAACCTTGGCACCCCAGATGTTTTGGAACTACATTTCCCATGATGCTCCACTACACTGCAGAGTGCATGAGCATCATGGGAAATGTAGTTCCAAAACATCTGGAGTGCCAAGGTTCGCCATCACTGGTCTAGGCCGATACGTATTCTACATATTTTTAGTAAAAAAAAAAAAAAAAATTGCAATAAGCGACTGGTTTGCGCAAAAGTTATAGCGCCTACAAAATAAGGGACAGAATTATTATTTTTTATTATTATTTTTTTTACTAGAAATGGCGGCGATCTGCGATTTTTATTGTGACTGCGACATTATGGCGGACACATCGGACACTTTACACATTTTTGGCACCATTCACATTTATACCATTCACATTTATACTGCAATCAGTGCTATAAATATGCACTAATTACTGTATAAATGTGACTGGCATTGAAGGGGTTAACACTAGGGGGTGAGGAAGGGGTTAAATGTGTACCCTAATTAGTGTTCTAACTGTGGGGGAAGGGGGGGTGACTGGGGGGGGGTGACCGATCTGTGTCTCTATGTACAAGAGACACAGATCCGTCTCCTCTCTCCCCTGACAGCACCGCTGTCTGCGAGAGCTGGGAATGAGAGATGATCTCATATGTAAACATATGAGATCATCTCTCATTGGCCGCACAGATCGCCTATGAAACGGCCACTCCGATTGGCCGTTCACGGCGATCTGTGATTGGCTGTGTCCAAGGGACACGGCCAGCACAGCAGTTCCCCGCTGCGCGCTCGGGAGCGCGCGCGGGGAACGCGGAAAGGGGCGGACGTCAATTGACGGCGCCCCAGAGATGTAGAACCACCCCGCGGCCGTCAATAGTCGTGCGGCCGTCGGGAAGTGGTTAAAATCTGTTTTATTAAACGTCAACAATTAAAATTGTATATACATAAAACATGTACATAGTAAATCCTCTATTAACCCCTGTACAAACGGCTGGGAATCTCGTCAGGAAAAAAATATCGGTTTTCCTGACGAGATTCCTGGCAAGCTTTCTTGCTCGCCGAGTGTACACACACACCATTTAAAAGAACCGCCGTTCTTTTGAATGGCAAGAATGCGGTGACATCATCGACTACGACGAGCATGCGCTCGTCACATTCAATGACGTCGCCGCCATCTTGCTACACCCTACACTATGCCTTGTAAGCTACCTCGCATGCGTCAAAGTCTCATCGAGCATGCGTGGGCTTACCGGGGCCAGGTAAGCATACACACGCTCGGGTTTCTCGGCAGGAAAACACTGCAGAGAATCTCAACGAGAAAAATAGAGAGCAGGTTCTCTATTTTTCTCGTCGATATTCCCGGCAGTTTTCCCGACGAGAAACCTTATACACGCACGGTTTTCTCAGCAAAAGGCTCTCCTAGCAGCTTTCTTGCCGAGAAAACCGAGGCTTAACAGTCAATATGTCTCAATTGGAAGATCACTCGTCTTAGGGAAACCTTCAAGAATCGTATTGGCGAACAGATATCACGCTCAACATGTTTCACGGTTACCCGCTTGGAGGAAACACAAGTAATGTAAGAGGGTTATTAGAATGCCTTTGGCGCGCACACGTGCGCATGCACGCATTCTTGAACAACGGCAGACTTTCCAGAACATTGGCGCACATGCGCGCACACGGGACACAGCAACCGTTCCAGAGCGCTACTGCGCATGCGCGTGCGCAACGGACGATGTTCACGCGCAGGGGGCATCCCTAATCTCTCCTGGTGCCAGTTTGTCTATTTAAAGGGGGCTCTAACTTCCAGATGGTGCCCATTGGTCTTCAGCAGTGCCCTGATTTCCTGACTCCCGTTGGGGGTAGATTCAGGTAGGGGCGCGCAAAACTGCGTCGGCGTAACGAATGACATTTACGTTACGCTTCCGCAAGTTTTACGGGCAAGTGCTTGATTCACAAAGCACTTGCCAGTAAAGTTGCGGCGGCGTATCGTAAAAGGGGGCGCGTAAGCGCGCGTAATTCAAATGATCCCGTAGGGGGCGTGGATCATTTAAATTAGGCGCGTTCCCGCGCTGAATTTACCGCGCATGCGCCGTCCCTAAATTTTCCCGACGTGCATTACGGTAAATGACGTCGCAAGGACGTCATTGGCTTCGACGTGAACGTAAATGGCGTCCAGCGCCATTCACGGACGACTTACGCAAACGACGTAAAATTTGAAAATCGCGACGCGGGAACAACGTCCATACTTACCATTGGCTGCGCCTCCTAATAGCAGGAGCAGCATTACGGCGAAAACGACGTACGCAAACGACGTAAAAAACGAGCGCCGGCCGCACGTACGTTTGTGAATCGGCGTAAGTATGCAATTTGCATACTCTATGCTGACAACTACGGGTGCGCCACCTAGCGGCCAGCGGCAGAATGCACCCTAAGATACGACGGCATAAGAGACTTATGCCAGTCGTATCTTAGGCTACAGTCGGCGTATCTGGCTTTCTGAATACAGAAAGTAGATACGCTGGCGCTACTTAGCAATTACGGTGCGTATCAATGTATACGCAGGCGTAATTGCTCTCTGGATCTACCCCGTTGTGTTCTGCTTGATTCCAGTTGCTGACTTGGCTTTCCCTGACACCGTCTCTGGACTCTGATACCTCTCTGATTACCAGGTTCCTGATCCCGGCTATCCATTGACTCTGCTCCTGCTGATTCCCTTTTACCTTGCTGCCTGCCCGTTATTGAACCCGGCTACCCGTTTGACCCTGCTCCTACTGATGATTTGGTACCCTGCTGCCTGCCTGTTAACCTACCCAGCTATTCCTTTGACCTCTGCAAGCTGTTTACCCAGAACCTGCAAGTGGGTTGGAGTTCCCCTTAACTCCGGCTGGTCCCTCGAACACTACCCGTGCTCTGTACCTGTTGATCTGTCAGTGTCTCCAAGCCCACATATTCATCTGCAAGTTCTGCAAGCAACACTTACAGGCACTCGTGTTCCATCTGTCCCACTCTCAGTGGGGCTTAGACTGGAGATACAAGAGAGGCCGACCTCATCATATTGGACTCCTACCAGGTACGTGACAAGTAAGTAGAGGAAAGGAAAGATTCAACAGTGTTCCATCTATCCCACTGCCTTATAATTATTTGAGGCTTTCTCAATACTTTGTTTGACGGATACGTCATACCGGTATGTATCTATATTGCATACCTTATGCAAATTGATTCGTTTGTTACAGTCTTAATAGTCAATATACCTATGATATATTATAGAGTTTCTGTAGGACCTTATGGATGTGCTCCCATGCTCGTCCAGAAATGTTGACCATGGTGCCTCCCCATGTGCTAGCCATGATTTGATTTTCTGAGGTAAATGCTAATATGTTTCTTTTTTCAATGTCTTCAGTACTCATGCTATTTATGCAATAATTGTGAAAAATACTTTTTATTTTTCTTCTTGTCGGTATTCATGTTTTTTTTATTGATTATCCTCAGTGTATGGTCCTTTTCTCTACTTACCTGTGTTTTGTTTCCTCTCCTGAAGAAGTGGCAACTGCAAAACATGTTGAACGTGATATATCTTCATCCATATGACTCTTGGAGGTTTCCCTAAGATGAGTGATCTTCCGATTGAGATGTATTGACGGCCATAGATGATTTACTATGTCCATGTTTTATGAATATACAATTTTAATTGTTGATGTTTAATAAAACAGATTTTAAGCAAAAGTATGGTAATGTCTTGTGACAGTACCGGAAAAATCCCACTTGCCCCGACCTTTCCCAGTTTTTAGTTTTATTACATTTGAGAATGTAGGTACCTGTAGCCCTTCAATACACATTCTTTGAGCAGCTATATTATATATATATATATATATATATATATATATATATATATATATATATAATATAATATAAACACACTATATCCTATATACTATGTATATACCAAAACTGTCTGATGCCCCTGGAAGGTGGAATTGACTGAAGTAGACACCGCTACTCCAGGAATCTCCAATTGCTCCCGGGTCCCCTACTGCATTATGAACACAGGAGGTTGGCTGCTCAGCACAAGTGCCATTCAGGAAATGCTTTGCATCTTCTGAATGAATGCAAAGCGTTCTCTGATTGGACACGTTGGAGAAAATGTTTACCAGGGAAAAAAATAATTCCACCGTTTTTTTATTGTTTTTTTTTTCCACTGGAGTGCTGACTGTATTTACAGTAATTGCCTTGCAATCCTGTAATGGGCCTTTCTTATATTTGCACCAGGACAAAGATGTCCTATAGGGATTAAGACAGGGGTCTCAAACTCAAATTACCTGAGGGCCACAAGACAAGTTTCCATATCCCATGGGGGGCCACATGCAAACTTTCAAACTTCAAAAACAGTACTGGTGTCAGCGAATGCATTATTAACCCTGACCACTACACTGCACACTGACCACTACACTACACACTGACCACTCACCATCAGGGTACAGCACATCAGGGCACAGAACGCATGAGTGCACAGCGCACATCAGGGTACAAAGCCCAGCACATCAGGGTACAAAGCCGCGCACATCAGGGTACAGGGCACATCAGAGCACAGCACATAGGGGTACAGCACACCAGGCCACATCAGGGTGCACGGCACATCAGGGCAGAGCATATCAGGACAGGGCACATGGCACAGTGCAGGACATAGCACATCAGGGCACAGCACATCAGGACAGGGCACATGGCACATCATGGTACAGGGCACATGAAACAGCACATCAGGGTACAAAGCCCAGCACATCAGGGTACATGGGGCACATCAGGGTACATGGGGCACAATCAGAACACATCAGGGCACATGGGGCATATCAGGGCACATGGGGCACATACGAGCACACCAGGGCACATGGGGCACATGAGAGCATATCAGGGCACAATCAGGGAACATGGGGCACACCAGGGAACATGGGGCACATGAGAGCACATCAGGGCACAGCACATCAAGACAGGGCATATGGCACATCAGGGTACAGGACATGGCACATCAGGGCACAGCACATCAGGACAGGGCACATGGCACATCAGGGTACAGGGCACATGAAACAGCACATCAGGGTACAAAGCCCAGCACATCAGGGTACCCCATGTACCCTGATGTGCTGGGATTTGTACACTGATGTGCTGTTTCATGTGCCCTGTACCCTGATGTGCCATGTGCCCTGATGTGCTGGGCTTTGTACCCTGATGTGCTGTTTCATGTGCCCTGTACCCTGATGTGCCATGTGCCCTGTACTGATGTGCTGTGCCCTGATGTGCCATGTCCTGTACCCTGATGTGCCATGTGCCCTGTCCTGATGTGCTGTGCCCCATGTGCCCTGATGTGCTCTCATGTGCCCCATGTTCCCTGGTGTGCCCCATGTTCCCTGATTGTGCCCTGATGTGCTCTCATGTGCCCCATGGCACATCAGGGCACAATCAGAGCACATGGGGCATATCAGGGCACATGGGGCACATACGAGCACACCAGGGCACATCAGGGCACAATCAGGGAACATGGGGCACATGAGAGCACATCAGGGCACATGGGGCACAGCACATCAGGACAGGGCACATGGCACATCAGGGTACAGGGCACAGGGTACCCTGATGTACAGAGCCCAGCACATCAGGGTACATGAGGCACATGAGGGTACATGGGGCACATGAGGGCACATGGCACATTGGGGCACATGAGGGTACATGGGGCACATCAGGGCACAATCAGGGCACATGAGAGCACATGAGAGCACATCAGGGCACATGGGAGCACATCAGGGCACATGGGAGCACATCAGGGCACATGAGAGCACATGAGGGCACATGAGGGCACGTCAGAGCACATGAGAGCACATCAGGGCACATGAGGGCACATGAGAGCACATCAGGGCACAATCAGGGCACATGAAAGCACATCAGGGCACATGAGAGCACATTAGGGCACAATCAGGGCACATGAGAGCACATCAGGGCACAGGTCAGCATTTACTTGTTGTTTTCTTCAAAGGCAGAGTAGCGCAGGAAGCGTCTGTCATAAGTTCACTTGTCTCTCATGTCACGCTGCTACTCCCCGGCACCCCCCCTCTCTTCTCGTCCATCTCAGATGATGTCACTTGAAAATGGGGATGGACGAGAAGAGAGGAGGGGCCGCCGGGGAGTAGCAGTGTGACATGAGAGACAAGTGAACTTATGACAGACGCTTCCTGCGCTACTCTTCATGCACCTCGATCTACACTTCCGCGGCACCCGCCCTGCCTGCTGGCCATTTAAAACCGGTCTGCGGGCCGCAAATGGCCCGCGGGCCGGTACTTTGAGACCCCTGGGTTAAAACTTTCTTCCTTCTGAAGGTGGTCTCTGCCTTCCACCTTAATCAGGATATTGTCCATCCTTCATGTCCTTTTTTGAAACATCTAAGCTCCTGAAGGTTCCCATAAGGATTTCCCTTTCTCTTGCTTTACTATTGCTAGGTGGTTGTTTTTTGAGCATATAGTCTGAAGGGTCCTTATTTCCCAGTTAAGGCACCAAATCTGTTTGTTCCTAATGGGCTTTTCTGCATTGAGCATCTGTTTCTCAGATTTTCAAGGCTGCCACCTAGTTTTCTAGTCTATCTTGACCTGTTTGTTATGGGGGCCTGTGTTTTTTTTCTTTGCTGTGTTGCTCACTCCTCTGTTGAGCTGCTTTTTACTTTCAATCTTTTTTTTATTATTCTCTGAGAAGCTTAACAATCAGGTCAAGAGAGATTGCATAAAGCAATCAAAACATTGATGGGCACTGGGAAGGCTGCATTGATGGCCACTGGTGAGGCTACATTGATGGGAACTGATGAGACGGCGCTGATGGTCATTGGTGAGGCTGCACTGATGGGCACCGATGAAGCTACATTGATGGGCAATGGTGAGGCTGCACTGATGGGCACAGTGAGGCTGCATTGATGGGCACTGATGAAGCTGCATTGATGGGCACTGGTGAGGCTGCATTGATGGGCACTGATGGGCACTGATATGCTGCACCGATGGGCACTGATATGCTGCACTGATGGACACTGATAGGCTGCACTGATGGGCACTGATAAGCTTTACCGATGGGCACTGATAAAGTTGTTCTTAGTATTTATTTTTGTGATTTAATTCTGCTTAAAACATGTAACATAACTGATGGACACTAATAGGCTGCACTGATGGGCACTGATGAGGCGGTACTGATGGGCACTGATAATCTGCATTAATGGGCACTGATAAAGTTGTTCTTAATATTTATTTTTGTAACTTAAAGAGGTTGTTTTTTTACCTTAATGCATTCTAGGCTCTCCAATGGGGCACTCGAGAAGAGGAGGAGCCAGGAGTGCCGCTGAGGAACCACAAAAGAGGAGGATCGGGGCCACTCTGTGCAAAACCAACTGCACAGAGTCGGTAAGTATGCCATGTTTGTTTTTTTGTTTTTTAAACAAGTCTTTACATATCCTTTGATTCTGCATAAAACATTTAACAGTGTCATTCCATGAGATCATTTAAAAGGGCATGTTTAGGGAAAGAATTAGGGGTGGGGCAGGGTAGGGTGGGGCAACTGGTGGCGAGTAACTCTTAAGGCCTGGCTAGTAGCTCAGGACTTGACATTTTGAGACCTGCTATAGATAAAATAAATGCCTCCCCTTTGCCCTGCCTCCCGTGCACACAATGTCTCGTAGAAAGTAACTTTAGGATCTTGAGTCACTAAGGGGCCTAAGGGGTGCAAAAAAATTGAGATTTAGTGGAAGCGCAAAATTTCAGACGTGGGGATTTTATCGAACTGCTTTTTAACCACTTACGGACCGCCCGTCGCCGTTATACGTCAGCACTTTGAAGAGGGGCATTGTTGTTATGGCAGCAGCTAGCTACCATAACCTTGGTATCTTCTTCTTCAGCGGGCGGCCTGCTTACCTATAGGTAAAATTCAAAGATGGAAGTTTACTTCCTCATTAACAAAGTCAGCATTCAACAGCCATGCGACACTTTTGACAGAGCCAAAGAGCACCTGCTGTGCTGTGATCATCATTATAATGATGATGATCAAAAGCACACAGTAGGGAGTTTGGGGACTGTATCTCTATCTGTGCACGCTGGTGCGCGCGTGCCTGTGTGTGTTGGTGTGTGTGCCAGTGTGTGGCCGTGCGTGCCTGTGCCTGTGCCCCATGGTGCGCGGCGCTTGGCGCCAATCTGCTTATTTAGGCTGCATTCACACCTGAGCGTAGCGATTTGCGGCGTTTTTTTACCACGATTTGCCACGACAAAACGCATCTTTTTTACCGCGATTTGCAGCGACAAAACGCGGCGCTTTTTACTGCGTTTCACCAATGTAAAACGCCCAAACGCCCAAATTCGAGCAACAAAAAAGGGTCCAGAACTTGTTTGGGCTTCAGGCGTTCAGCGTCAGGCGTTTTGTAGTGGAGATGTGAACCATCTCCATAGAGAATAATGTATTTTTTCCCCTCTAGCGTTTTGGGGCGTCGCGCTTCAGGCGACAAAACGCTCAGGTGTGAATGCAGCCTTAAGATATCAGAATGCCTTGGATAAGTGCTGTCTGATCTGCAGCTTCCTGTGACCCTTGCTATTGTTACCTGTCTAAACTCTTGTCTCCTAATTACCCAGGCTGCCTATTGGATTATCCTTGCCTTCCACCTGCACCTGACCTCGGCTTGCCTTGACCTTGAACCTCCCTGCTCCTCTGTACTTCGCTGCCTGCCTGTTGCCAACCCTGCCTGTGACCCGACCATGCCTCTCTGTTCCTGCTCAGCATCATCTGTCTGTGTTCCTGTTTCCTGTTGTCTGTCCACCCGGACACTTCTCCTCTGCACCTGGATCCAGAGCCGCATCTCCTGCAACTACATGTCAGACTCCCGTGCCTCCTGTCCATACTACCAGGGGCCACGAGTCGGACACGTAAGGGAGGCCTTCCTCTGCTCCATTGGGCTCTCCAGTCTGGTACGTACAAGTCTGACAGAGGCACTTACTGAGGGAGCAGTAGACAAGAGAATCACCGGGGAAGGTGTTTTGGTTTGTTGTTGTCTCTGTTCCATTTAAATGTCCGTAAAGAGGCCAAATTTACATGGCCCTATCCCGGGGTTGCTAAATTCCAAAGTTTGGAAGCCATGGCTGGCATATGCCTTCCCTAAACTCCCTCTGGCTAGTATGGATCGGCTCTGCATGGTTTCCTGGGTGATCCCGGGTCCCTTTCTCCTTCTCTTTCTTCCCCCTACCCCACTTTTTCCTATTGTCCCCCTCTCTTTCTTATTTCTCTCTTGGTTTTACTTCTCTTACCAGGGCTCTTAGCCCTTTTTGATTGCTGACAGATGCCCAAAATGATCTTAATGCAGAGTTAATGCATTTTTTGTCCTGGTTATACCTGCACTTATGGGGGTTACCCCAAATTATGTATGTTGCACCTAGGATTTCTGTGACCATTTAAATAGGAGGCTGCTTGCTCTGTTTATGTTGTATTTTTTTATTTTTATTATTTTTTTATTTATACAACAACGGGTCCCCAAGAACCACCACAACAACACAGTCAATTGCAATGATACAGCTACAGGTAAAAACAGTGCACATTACAGATGGGCCTATCTTTCCCGAATCGCTGCAGCCGCGGGAAGCACTCCCCACGGGCCCGAGTAAACACCGGCCCGCGGACCAGGCCCGCCCACGGCAGTGCCAAGCCCCAACAGCTGAAATCATCATCCGGTACAGTCCCAATACAAAGTCCCTTTTCCTGTCGGGTGCCCATATATACATTCAAGTTGTGTCACCGTGGGCCCGCCCCCCTTCTTTTCCAAGTAACATAAGAGAATAAAGGAAAGAAAAGAAAGTACAGAAGTCGTAGGATGAGGGCTAAGCCGGAGAAGTAGAGAGAGATAGCTAGATTCAGGTAGATGGGCGCATATTTGAGTCGGCGTAACGCAACGTATATGCGCTACGCCGGCATTAGTCGGAGAGCAAAATAGATGATTCCCAAAGCACTTGCTCTCCAATTTGCGCCGGCTGAACCTAAATTTGAAGGCGTAAGCCGGTGTAAGTGTAAGTGGGTGTGAACTTATGCAAATGATTGTCTGAGCGTGGTGCAGTGGATTACGCCCGGCTTATCTTCAGCGGAGCATGCGCAGTGATGTCTAAGTCGGATCGCTTCCTTGTGCGCATGCGCGCAACTAGGTCGGCCGAACTTTCCGTTGTATGCCGGCTTATTGGCTTGCGCCGAGCGCATAAATACGCCCAGACATGGGCGTATTTACATCCTGCTTTTTCCCCCCATGAGCAAGGTAATTTTGCTGGTGGCTTGCTTCTTTTTTCTGGACGATGGCTGCTCCCATCAGCAAACGGAAAAAGAACTTTACTGCACAGGAGAGGGCAATAATCATTTCTGGCATGGAGGAGTTTGATCGGTACCTCCATGGTCCGGAGAGTAGGGATACCACCCGTGCCAGGAAACAAGAGATCCTGGACATTATTGCCACTAGTGTCAATGCCCTTGGCAATGTCCCTGTCACGGAAGCATGAATCAGACGTACAACAGCAGATAAATGAAATAGGAAGGCTTTATTAAAAACCAAACAGCAAGGTTAAAGTCCAAACGGATGATCAAACAGTCAGCAGAGTCTTCCACCGGAGCCAGGGTCGATAGCCAGGAATGGGAGTCAGCCAAGCCGGAGTCCGTGGTCAAAGAGAGGTGGTGAAACGAAGCCGGGGATCAGGAGCCAAAAGGATAGTCCGTGGAAGCCGGGTTGGTAACCAAGAGCAAACTGCACAATGACAGGATGGTGTAACGAGAGGCCCAAGCAAAGGAGTGCTGCAACTGCCCTCCTATATATATGCTGAGCATCCAGCTCCTCCCAGTGGGAAGGAGGAGCCGCAGGGTGTGGTAAGTTATAAGAAGCCCAAGAAGCAAGATGGCTGCCAGCACATGTCAGATATAAGAAGCCTGCAAGGAGGTAAGACCATGACAGTCCCCCGCATCGGAAAGGACATTAATAAAAAGATTAATGATCTGCAGCTCCGTGTGCAGGAGAAGCTGGCTAACATTAATAAGCACCAGACTGGCACTGGGGGTGGACCACCCTGCGATATCGAGCTGACCCCGGAGGATGAGAGGGTCGCCCGGTGTCTGCGTAGGGAGCAGGTGGAGGGTGTTGAGGGGTTTGATTCCCGGGAAGAGGTCTTGAGGACAGGTAAGTGTGTTTTATATTCCCTATCTGGTGTGTAGCATGTGTGGGGGTGGAAGGGAACATGTGACAAGTGTGTGGGTCCCCCAACATGTGACTGCTTTATGTCATCCACAGATGTGCAGGAGGGAGCGGGCCCATCTGGTGTCGGTGGCCGTCCCACCACATCTTCCGAGGAGCAGCCTCAGGAAGACCCCCAAGATGCTGCGGTGGTGGGGACTGTCCACACTTCTCCTCTTGAGGAGGTGGTTGAGGAGTCAGTGGACCTTGGCCAGATCAGCATAATTATAGAGGAGGCCATTCTGATGGCTGGGCCCTCTCACACATCCACCCCCATCAGGGAAAGCCCCTCTGCATCCCCCACCAGCAGGGGAACCACCTCAAGGGGCTCACCCTACACCCGCTCAATTGCCTCTTCTGCCCCAGGAAAGGCGACCAGGAAGACGAGGGGTGTAGCGGTTAATGTCCAGGACCAAATTGCCCTGGACCAGAGCCAGCAGACCCAGCATATGGGGGATATCGCCGGGCACCTGCAACAGATGGCTGATAATGCAGGCCAAATAAGGGAGGCAGTGCAGGAGGTGAGCTGCAACAGCTCTACACTGGCCACCTGTGTGGTTGACCTGCAGGCCACCACTGTCACCATGGTTGCCAAGGTGGTTAGCCTTATTGAGGCCGTAAAGGCCAACACGGCTGCCATACAGGAGGATGGGAGACGGAGGCAAAGAAATGAGAGGGCTAACCTCACCCGCCAGCTGAGGATGCAGGCCCAGACCAACCTGGTCCTCGGATTGCGGTGGCCTTGGAGGGCAGGCAGCCGTCACCTGCCAGGAGTGGCCCATCCGGGGATGAGCCCCCTCCAGATGTCCCACCTCCCCACCCCAGGCTCCCCCCAGGCAGCTGAGGAGCCAGAGAGGTGGCAGGCGCAGCCGCCGTAAGGCAAAATAACTGCCTTTTTTTTTGTTACTATGCTCAGGTGATGAGTTTTTTTTTATTTATCTGCTCAGGTGATGAGCTTCTTTTTTATTTATCTGCTCAGGTGATGAGTTTCTTTTTTATTTATCTGCTCAGGTGATGAGCTTCTTTTTTATTTATCTGCTCAGGTGATGAGCTTCTTTTTTATTTATCTGCTCAGGTGATGCATTTTTCTCATTTTGAAAGCACACGGTGAGGAGTGCTGCTACAGTGTGAATGGTGTGTGAATGTGGGGGGGGGGGGTGACACTCCTGTCAGTAAGGTTTGTCACCCTCAGTCATTGGGGAGAAGTGATCCCCACGAACCGTGTGAATGGTGTATGAATGTACAGCGACATAATTGGAGCCTTGGCGTGGCGTTGCTGCTCCCAAGTACCGTGCGGTGTACTTTGGTCTAATCCAATTTGATGTGGATGTGGGGTGTGTGCTAGGGACCACAGTGGTGTGCATGCGTGCATTCTCCTTGTGACATGATGAATGTGTGTGTTTAACATGCAAACATGTCTTCTGTGAGGCATCTTCTGACTTCTGCTCCCACAGCAGACGGGTCAGGGGGGGATTGCGTGGTTCGGAGGTCAGGTCATCACGTAGCTCAATCTCCAGGCCCTTTCTCACGGCGCAGTTGTGTAGAATGCAACATGCCCCGATGATCTGGCACACAAAGTTTGGGGAATACATCAGGGTCCCCCCAGACTTATCCAGGCATCGGAAACTGGACTTCAGGAGGCCAAATGTGCGTTCCACCACTCCACGGGTACGTATGTGTGCAGCATTGTATCTTTCCTCTCCTGGGGTTTGGGGAGTCCGGTATGGAGTCATGAGATGGGGTCCAAGTGCATATGCAGAGTCACCTGGAAGGAAAAAGACAGGAGGATGTTAGTCGTGCATGTGCCCCTCGTGATGTCTGCATCATGGGGTTGGACAGTCATGCCTGACTCCCATGTTACTCACCAACCAGCCAGCTGTCCCCATACATGTTCTGTTCAAAATCTGTTGGGATGGTGCTTTGACGGTATATGAAGCTGTCGTGGCTGGACCCTGGGTGTTTGGCACGGACGTGCCATATGAGGCATTGGGCATCGGCTATCACCTATATGTTGATGGAATGCCAGTGCTTCCGATTGCAGTATATGTGCTCTGTGTCACAGGGAGGCCGTAGTGCCACATGTGTGCAATCAATGGCCCCCACAGTGCGTGGGAATCCTGCAATTCTGTAGACATCCTCCATTGCCTTCTGCTGCAGATGCTGCTGGGTGGGTCTGATGATGTGGTGGGACATCTGAGGATTGCGGGGACAACCTGGTGCACACATCTGCTCATGCTGGTTTGTGACATCCCAGACACGACTCCACTTGTACGCTGAAAAGAGACACTGGCAAGAAAATGCAGTGTTGCCAGGACCTTGACCAGTGGCTCCACTGCTTGTGAGCGATGTGTCTTGCTGGTGATGTCATCATGCAGGGTTCTGGCTATTTCTTGGATGGCATCAGTGTTGAATCTGAAGATGCGATACACCTCCGAATCACCCATGCCAAAGCCGTTCATGCGCGTTCGGTATATCCTCTCCCGTGCCCTCCTACGAGTCGGTGGACCCATTAGTAGTGCTAGGAGCACGCCTGCCCCTGGCATGTTGGCACACAGATGTGTTGTCCTGCAAGTGTGGGTGCTCTGCTTGCTCAGCTCGTCCGTTACACTGCTGTAGCTGCTCTCCAGCTGACCTGTGTCCGTCTGGTGCAAAGTTATACCACCTTTTTGATGGAATAACTTTAGGCCTGACGTACGACTTGCGCACACCGGGCTTAGCCTGCGTTGGGCGCACTTACATGCGAGAATCGGCGTATCTCCTTCATTTGCATATTTTAATAGGAAATCAATGCGAGCCAAAGATGCATCGCGCCTAAATATACGCCCAAGTTAGGCCGGCGTAGAAAAGTTGCGTTGGTCGGAGGAAGCCTATTTTCAGGCGTCTCTTGTTCTGTGGGTACAGAACAAAAATGCGCCGGCGCATATTTACACTTACGCCGCGTATCTGTAGATAAGCCGGCCTAACTCTTTCTGAATCTAGCTAAGAGAGTATGGTCCAGAAGGACAGGAGGGAAGGGGGGGGGGGGGGGTTGCTGAGAGGGATTGGAGGGGGGGGGGGGGAGTCAGAGGGGGGGATTCACGAACAGGGATCACTACAGTCAGATTTTTATTACATTTTTAAAAGTTTGTCTTTCTTTCTGAAGGTTCAGTTCGAGGTGTTTCCACCCCAAAGGGCTTGGCCTTCTTCTGAGTATATAAATACATTCCAGAGTCGCCACATTGTAGTAAACAACTATTGTCTATTTTGGCTCGTAAGGATGAGGTCTTCCATTTTTTAAATTTCGTCTACTTTTCGTAACCACATGGCTATGGACGGTGGGTCAGATGATTTCCAGCGAAGGGGGATACGCGCTTTTGCCGCGTCTAGCAGGTGGCGGGCTACCGACTTCTTATATATGCGTGCAGGGGTATCATGCGCATGTAGAAGAAAGTATGCTGGCTCGTCTGGTACAACGCGGTCCGTACATTTCTGTGTATGAAAAGGATTTCTGTATTTTCAATATTGCCCTTTAAGCCTAATATAAACACCGGGCCAGATTCAGATAGATTAGCGGATCTTTAGATCCACGTAATCTATCTGATTTACGATCCGCCGGTCCAATTTAGCGAGGCTAGTGCATGATTCACCAAGCACTTACCTCGAAAATTGCACCGTCGGATCGTAACTCCCCCGGCGGAATTCAAATTCCGCGGCTAGGGGGAATGTACAATTTAAATCAGGCGCGTTCCCGCGCCGATTTAACTGCGAATGCGTCGCCGGCGAAATTTGCCAGTGCGCATGCTCCAAATGACGTCGCTAGGACGTCAATGTTTTCGGCGGCTACGTAAATTCCGGCCATCCGTATTCCTGATCGACTTACGCAAACGACGTAAAAATTTTAATCTCGGCGCGGGAATGACGGCCATACTTAACATTAGCTACCCCTCATATAGCAGGGGTAACTATCCGCCGGAAAAAGCCGAATGCAAACGACGTAAAAAAAAAAGCGACGGGCGGGCGTTCGGTCTTGAATCGGCGGTTCTCCTCATTTGCATATCCGACGCATAGAAAACTGCGACGACACCTAGCGGCCGGCGGTAGATTGCAGCCTAAGATCCGACTGGTGTAAGTCACTTACACCAGTCGGATCTAAGGGAGATCTATGCGGAACTGATTCTTATGAATCAGTCGCATAGATCCGACCGGCTGGACTCGCCGCCGATCCGCCGTCGTATCCCCTTGATGAATCTGCCCACCCTCTCCTCTCCCCACTAAACAGTATTTATATTTTTTATTTTTTTTTATCATTGGTACATGTTCCACATGGCAGTGGTCTGCTCCCAAAGGCATTTTTAAAAACAGATAGCCTATTAGCCTTGTAGACTTTAGTGGGGTTTGGCACTAAACTCAGGGTTCACAAACTTCCTGCTTAGTTCTGAACCCATCCGGCTTCTCTCATTCTTGCTGCTGACCATCCATTTTGTAAATGCATCAGTGCATAACCATACCCAGTTAGGCCCCATGCACACGAGACGCAGATGCAAACTCATCTAAACACACGTTTTCAAACGCAAAAAACTGCGTTTAAAATGCCCGTTTTTGCTGCAAATTTTGCAGCGTTTTACCGCGTTTATAAGCGTTTGGTTTAAGAAACATCATAAGACCCTCCCTAAGCTCAAAAAACAGTATTTAACCATTTCAGACATTTTGTGAGACCAGAGTGAGTAGCAGCTGAGAGAGCAGCAGTGTACGTGTATCTAGCGTGTCACTTGCCACGTCACCTGCCTCAAGTTGTGAATTGTCCCCTACCACATCATCAAAACGTGACTGTGTGCATGGACACATAGGATAACATTAAATGTGTTCAGGGGCAGTTGAAAAAGCTGTCCAAATGCCTCTGAACACGTGTTTACCAGTGTCTCGTGTGCATGGGGCCTTAGACAGAAAAAGGACAAATCAATGTGAGGCACAGCCAGCTCTGCGTAACCGGTTGATTTTTCCTTTTTCCTGGTATTTGATAGATGTAATTACAAAATTTCTTGCCAATGGTGAAAAATGTCAGCGTTCCAGTCTTGCCAGCAAAATTTGATTCCCCACTGTGATAAACAACAAAGTTTACCTTTTAAAATCTTTGAAAGTAAGTGTTAGGATTGTCCACTGGCCACGTCACCTGCCACGTCAACTGGCCACGTCACCTGCCACAAGTTGTGGATTGTCCACTTGCCACGTCAACTGGCCACGTCACCTGCCACAAGTTGTGAATTGTCCACTTGCCACGTCATCTGCCACGTCACCTGGCCACGCCACCTGCCACAAGTTGTGGATTGTCCACTGGCCACATCACCTGTTATGTCACCTGGCCACGTCACCTGCCACAAGTTGTGGATTATCCACTTGCCATGTCACCTGGCCACGTCACCTGCCACCTCACCTGGCTACATCACCTGCCACGTCACCTGGCCACGTCACCTGCAACAAGTTGTGGATTGTCCACTGGCCACGTCACCTGCCACATCAACTGGCCACTTCACCTGCCACAAGTTGTGGATTGTCCACTTGCCATGTCACCTGACCACGACACCTGCCACAAGTTGTGGATTGTCCACTTGCCACATCACCTGCCACAAGTGGATTATCCACTTGCCAAATCACCTGGCCACGTCACCTGCCACAAGTTGTGAATTGTCCACTTGCCACGTCACCTGACCACGACACCTGCCACAAGTTGTGGATTGTCCACTTGCCACGTTACCTGGCCATGTCACCTGGCCACGTCACCTGCCACAAGTTGTGGATTATCCACTTGCAAAATCAGCTGGCCACATCACCTGCCACAAGTTGTGGATTGTCCACTTGCCATGTCACCTGGCCACATCACCTGCCACATCACCTGTTCACATCACCTGGCACGTCACCTGCCACAAGTTGTGGATTGTTCACTTGCCACATCACTTGCCACGTCACCTGCCACAAGTTGTGGATTGTCCACTTGCCACATCACCAGGCCATGTCACCTGGCCACATCACCTGCCACGTCACCTGGCCATGTCACCTGCCACAAGTTGTGGATTGTCCACTTGCCACAAGTTGTGGATTGTCCACTGGCCACATGACCTGGCCACGTGACCTGCCACATCACCTGGCCACGTCACCTACCACAAGTTGTGGATTGTTCACTTGCCACGTCACCTGGCCATGTCACCTGCCACAAGTTGTGGATTGTCCACTGGCCATGTCACCTGGCCACGTCACCTGCCACAAGTTGTGGATTGTCCACAATGCAATGCAAGCAATTACATTTTTTTAATGTTTTTTTTTATGGTTTTTCATCATTTACCATCATTTTTGAGATTTCTAATGTAAAAAAATAGGTCACCTTTAAAAACGCCTATAAACGAAATCGCGGCAAAATGCGTTTTGCCGCGATTTGCATCTGAAACGCGAAAACTTTTGCTTCTGAACCCATTTTTTTGCTTCTGAAAAAACGAGCATAAACGCAACTGCCGAAAAACACAGAAAAACGTGACTGTGTGCATGGACACATAGGATAACATTAAATGTGTTCAGGGGCAGTTGAAAAAGCTGTCCAAATGCCTCTGAACACGTGTTTACCAGTGTCTCGTGTGCATGGGGCCTTAGACAGAAAAAGGACAAATCAATGTGAGGCACAGCCAGCTCTGCGTAACCGGTTGATTTTTCCTTTTTCCTGGTATTTGATAGATGTAATTACAAAATTTCTTGCCAATGGTGAAAAATGTCAGCGTTCCAGTCTTGCCAGCAAAATTTGATTCCCCACTGTGATAAACAACAAAGTTTACCTTTTAAAATCTTTGAAAGTAAGTGTTAGGATTGTCCACTGGCCACGTCACCTGCCACGTCAACTGGCCACGTCACCTGCCACAAGTTGTGGATTGTCCACTTGCCACGTCAACTGGCCACGTCACCTGCCACAAGTTGTGAATTGTCCACTTGCCACGTCATCTGCTACGTCACCTGGCCACGCCACCTGCCACAAGTTGTGGATTGTCCACTGGCCACATCACCTGTTATGTCACCTGGCCACGTCACCTGCCACAAGTTGTGGATTATCCACTTGCCATGTCACCTGGCCACGTCACCTGCCACCTCACCTGGCTACATCACCTGCCACGTCACCTGGCCACGTCACCTGCAACAAGTTGTGGATTGTCCACTGGCCACGTCACCTGCCACATCAACTGGCCACTTCACCTGCCACAAGTTGTGGATTGTCCACTTGCCATGTCACCTGACCACGACACCTGCCACAAGTTGTGGATTGTCCACTTGCCACATCACCTGCCACAAGTGGATTATCCACTTGCCAAATCACCTGGCCACGTCACCTGCCACAAGTTGTGAATTGTCCACTTGCCACGTCACCTGACCACGACACCTGCCACAAGTTGTGGATTGTCCACTTGCCACGTTACCTGGCCATGTCACCTGGCCACGTCACCTGCCACAAGTTGTGGATTATCCACTTGCAAAATCAGCTGGCCACATCACCTGCCACAAGTTGTGGATTGTCCACTTGCCATGTCACCTGGCCACATCACCTGCCACATCACCTGTTCACATCACCTGGCACGTCACCTGCCACAAGTTGTGGATTGTTCACTTGCCACATCACTTGCCACATCACCTGCCACAAGTTGTGGATTGTCCACTTGCCACATCACCAGGCCATGTCACCTGGCCACATCCCCTGCCACGTCACCTGGCCATGTCACCTGCCACAAGTTGTGGATTGTCCACTTGCCACAAGTTGTGGATTGTCCACTGGCCACATGACCTGGCCACGTGACCTGCCACATCACCTGGCCACGTCACCTACCACAAGTTGTGGATTGTTCACTTGCCACGTCACCTGGCCATGTCACCTGCCACAAGTTGTGGATTGTCCACTGGCCATGTCACCTGGCCACGTCACCTGCCACAAGTTGTGGATTGTCCACAATGCAATGCAAGCAATTACATTTTTTTAATGTTTTTTTTTATGGTTTTTCATCATTTACCATCATTTTTGAGATTTCTAATGTAAAAAAATAGGTCACCTTTAAAAACGCCTATAAACGAAATCGCGGCAAAATGCGTTTTGCCGCGATTTGCATCTGAAACGCGAAAACTTTTGCTTCTGAACCCATTTTTTTGCTTCTGAAAAAACGAGCATAAACGCAACTGCCGAAAAACACAGAAAAACGTGACTGTGTGCATGGACACATAGGATAACATTAAATGTGTTATGGGGCAGTTGAAAAAGCTGTCCAAATGCCTCTGAACACGTGTTTACCAGTGTCTCGTGTGCATGGGGCCTTAGACAGAAAAAGGACAAATCAATGTGAGGCACAGCCAGCTCTGCGTAACCGGTTGATTTTTCCTTTTTCCTGGTATTTGATAGATGTAATTACAAAATTTCTTGCCAATGGTGAAAAATGTCAGCGTTCCAGTCTTGCCAGCAAAATTTGATTCCCCACTGTGATAAACAACAAAGTTTACCTTTTAAAATCTTTGAAAGTAAGTGTTAGTATGTTTACAGCAGTCAGGCTATCTTTCTTAGCAATTTCGTATTTAAAAAGATTTTTCATATCTTTTTATTTTCTAAGAAAGATCATTTTCTACAGTTTCTCAGATTTATATCTTCTACATATATATTCTCTAATATATATTCTGGGGTCTTTATAATCTTTTTCCTAAGGAGAAAAACACAGTGTAAATATCCTTGCCAGATTAAACTTTTTTCACCAATGATATACAGGTAAATCGGCATCATTATTTTGAAAAGCGGCAAGTTAAAAGACATTTACTCAAGGTGGCAGCATTTTCCAGTTATATCAGGTTCGGTGATCTGCCACTTTTTATTCTTAATTTTTCTCACTCCAACTTGCTCTGTTTAAAATGTTATAAACTGAAGAAAATAGGTGATAAGCAGCTAAAATATATATAGCAGTAGTGGAGTCTTTCACCATGTCAGCCATAAATCAATGGAGAAAATTTAGTGAAAAAAAACAGCACAAAAGACATTACATACTATCAATGTGATGAGCCCCTTGTGCTGCTGGCTCCTGCTTTAATTGAAATTTTACTTCTCCAATCCCCCCACTGCCGCTATAATCTTCCAATGAATGAAGAATGATCTATGAATGAAGGACATGCTCCCCATTTTTAGTCATTTTTAGGCACTGCCGAGATTGTAAAGGCTGATCTGCAAACAGACTTACAGCCAAGAAAGCTGCTTCTCTTTGATCTGCAAATGCCATGGTGCTGCACATGTGATAAGTTAAGGCACCAGCCATTTGATGGTTTGACAGTTGAGGACACAAGCAAATGTTACAGTTAACAATCTCGATGGGTCGATGGGTTTAGTTACACTTTATGATTAATGCTGGGTTCACACCTATGCGAATTGTATGCAGGTTTCCCCACATTCAATTTGCATAGCAGGAGAATGTGACCGGCTTTCTATGGAGCCGGGTCACATATCTCCGGGGCGGCTGCGGAGCGCACTTTACATGCTGTGCATCTTTGGCTAAGTTTCAGGGCTGAATTCAGGCAAAGATTTGGCCCTGATTCGTCCCTGAGCTGGAGAATGGGGACGCACAGCTTTCCTGTGTGATCCGCAGCCGGTGTGAACCGAGCCTTACTGCTGTTCAGGGGCTCTAGGCTTTAGAAAAATGGCAGCCTTTAACAAGAAGAAACAGAAGCAACGCTGGACTTAAAGCTGATGATTATACTCCCACCTGTCAGTGGTAAATTGTTTGTCTCAGCCCTATAACTGTCACATTTGCAGGACTGCTTGTTCTGTTGAAGGAGATTGAAACTGGATCAACAGGAGAAAATAAATGAATAAAAGCTCAATAAAAGAAAACTATTGCTGCCACCTCATTTAAGGATTAGTAAGCTGCAGTATATTAAAATTGTTGCTTTTAGGTTTAAATATGTTTAACCGCTTGCCAACCGGCTCACGCCAATATACGTTGGCAGGATGGCACTCCTGCGCAAGCTGACCTGTAGCAGGATAGCGGCTCCGGACTCGATGTCTATCGGCGGTCCACAATCTTAGCGAGGAGAGGCAGAACGAGGAAATGTAAACAAGGCACTTCCCTGTTCTGCCTAGCGACATGACAGGGATCTTCTGTTCCCTGCCATCAGTGATACTTGTAAAATGATTATTTTACAAAGTTCTTCCTAAAAAGTGGCATTTGGGACCCTCTGAGGTACCGCACATTCCACAAATTCACGAAAGGGGGCAGAGTCTACCAGCTGAAAAGGCAGCAGTTGGAGTGCTAGCAATTTAGCCAAGCTAGCTTTCAACCGCTGGGCATGTGGATGGCTGGGAGCGAATTTCTTTTGCCGGTTTAGCAACTGGAGTAGGGAAATTTGCCTGCTACAATCGGACGTTGGTGTATCGATAGCAGATTGCCCGCAAGTACTTGGCAGTGGCACACCTAATTCTACACCTTAATTCCTCTCAGTGCAGGTTTCTGAGAGATCTGAAGGTATAGTGGAGATGGAGATCCCAGCTGATGAGGAGCAAGGAGAGGTCCGCTTTGTTTTTTGGTGTGGGTCTTTTAAGTACGCTTGCCAACGGACTGCATTGGAGTTCGACATATGTCTGGTCAAGCATGTGGTGCCCAAGCGGCTGCTGTTTTGGCCACGCTTGATGCGCTTCAGACATACTGTATGTTGCAAATAGCAACGGTGCGATCCTCTGCACACCTGTCAAAAAAGGCCCACACCAAAGAAATTTTGGAAAAATGTGCAGTCAGCAGTGCCCTGGACGATACCAGGGCAAGGTATGTTTACACTTGTCGGGTATTTATAGGAATACCTGTAATTGGCCTCAAGTCACACCTGAGCGCAAAAGGTGCTGTCTGCTCCACACTGCCAACATCCATCCGCTGGTGGACGCCAGTGCTGCCCTTAAGCTGGCCCCTGGAGGGCATCCTGCCTCATTGGAGTTGTGCCTCCTCCTTCTTCTCTCTCCTATCAGGCACCCACCTAGAGTCAGTGACCTCATCATCCCCTCCCTCCTCATCACTGGAGCAAGCCTGGCAGTATGCTGCAGCTGGGGGAACATGACTGCCAGTTTGTTGTCCTTCTTGGGCACCCCCTCTCTCTGGGCTCACGTTACTGCCTTCCTCAAGCTGGGTACCATTATCGGAGCCTTCAAAATGCTGCGCATCCTCCTGCAGCATGTACCCGACACTGTGGTCGAACAGTTCAGAGGACTCCTCCGTGCATGATGGTGGGGCTAGGGAAGGAGTAACTGATGACCTTGAGCCAATGGAATAGGCCGCTTTGGCACCTGCATTGGCAGCCAAGGTACTCTGAGCCTGGGTGACAGAGAATGAGGAGGATGAGGACAGCTTGGTCATCCACTCTACCAACTCTTCTGCATGTTGTGGCTCAACATGGCCAGCTTCCGGAAAAAAAGGACAAGCTTGACCCAAGGCCACGTGCTGAGGATGCACCATGTCCATGACCAGCACTGTTGGCTCTAGACACAGAGCCTGCTTGCCCTCTTTTAGTGGCCTGTGAGCGTCTGCCTGTGCTTGTTGGCATTCCAGACATACTGTATTTGATGTATTTGTAATGTACTTGAATAGGTACTCCAGGAATAGCCAGCAGTGAGATGTAGCTGCACAAAGCTGGGATATATATATATATATATATATATATATATATATATATATATATATATATATATTGAATATACGGCAGCTAACTAAATCAACTGCCTGCCTGTAGTATATTAGGAAGAGAACAATAGGAACGGTCTGCAGTGAGATCTAGCTGCACACTGTGCACAGTATACAGTACAAAATATACTGCAGCTAACTGAATCAATTGCCTGCCTGTAGTATATTAGGAAGAGAACAACAGGAACGGTCTGCAGTAAGATCTAGCTAAACTGTATACAGTATTTATATATACAGTATTATGTATACACACAGTATACACAAAGCCTGCAATGTGTATATATTAGGGCTGGGGAAATTAAAGATTAATTGCTCGATTAATCTTTAATTTTTTTGATCAATCAAAATTCTTTTGATCGATCAAAATTCTTGACGTCACCGGACAGCCTGGACAGTGAGACTTATTCTGCTGGATGCGAGCAAACTGCACCCATTGGATTGAGGTACCTCTGCATCTGTGGAGTAGGAGGATGCATCAGGCTCCATCAGGGGAAGGGGGCAAAAATAACCATTGTTTTCCTGTCCTAAGCAGTTTTGTGCAGACAATTCTTTATGTATCGGCAACATCTGTTCCATGCGAAAGACTGTTCAGTTCTTCAGGGTATATTGTCAATAAAATGCGATCATGTCTGCTTCCAGAAAATGTAAACACTCTGGTATGTCTGTGTGACTGGCTAAAGTGATGCCTACTTGCCTACTATAAAGGGACTGACAGTCAATATACTAGATACGTTTTATAATTAAAGTTAAACTAACTTTCTATGTTTTTCTTAAAGTTTAATAAGAAAAAATTACTTATGTCAGTGCTACAGTTTGAATTTAAAACGTATTTGTGTGAACTGTGAAGTTAAGTCATGGATTGTGGAAACTAACTAGTGTCGGGTGATTGTATATAGTGTATACCATATTTACCACTCACTAATGCAGAGTTGCAAGGAGATCAGCTAAAAGTAGTTGGATCTGTATGTGCATTATAATTAATCGAAATTAGTCGATTAATCGATTAAAAAAAAAATTGATTAATCGAACACGAAAATTTTAATCAGTAACAGCCCTAGTATATATATATATATATATATATATATATATATATATATATATATATATGTGTACGTATATATATTATATATATGTGTGTATATATATATATATATATATATATATATATATATATATATATACTAAATATACTGGAGCTAACTGAATCACCTGCCTGCTAAATCTGTCTAAATGAAATGAAATGACACTCTCTTTGTGACACTCTCTCTCTCTCTCCGCCGAAACACACTACAGAAGGCCGACGTACAGGCGTCATTATATAGTGTGGGGTGGGTACTTAATCCCCTGAGTCATGATTGGCCAAAGGCGCTGTGATTGGCCAAATGATGCGGGTCATAGTGCATGCTTGGCCAATCATCAGCCAGCAATGCACTGCGATGACGCAGTGCATTATGGGCCGTGACGCGCCGCTTGAATTCGGCGAATGGCCCATAATGTTCGAAATTCGGCGAACGAGCGAACAGCCAATTTGTGTACACTACTCCCTCATCTTATATTCTCCATAGTAGAATGCTGGACTCCAACATTTCTGCGTTTTCATGTTCTGCAAAATACTTCAATCACCAATAAAGCAACCTAGGCAGTAGCCCAATGTGTCCTAATTGCCAAAGAACAAATTTGATTATCAGTCTACATTAAATTTACTCAACATTGATGCTAAAACCTATGCTTAGAGACAGTTGCTACCAACAATATTACCTTGAACATGTATTCTAGTGCAGAAAATAACACTAAAGAGTTTGTGTGATTACAATGTCTACAATGGGACAATGTATATTTCAACCACTTCAGCTCCCATTCCGTATACCCCTTATGCACCAGAGTAATTTACATTTATACATTTCCACTATGGGCCTAGTTATTCACTAATACATTTCTCATTACTTAGGATGCCAAAGTAACACATATATTAATGTATTTTTTTGTGAACAAACAAGGAATTTTTGGAAATGTTCTTGTTTTTTTGTCAAAATTTGACAAAAAAACATGTAACAAAACAAAAGTGGTTTTATTCTAAAATAAGTCCAGTTTATAGGAACACAATAATGTGTTCTGCTGCAAAGCATTAAAAGGGGTTTTGCAAATAAATAAAAAGCTTTTTTAATTATGTGTGTGTTTTTTATGCTTCAAAACTAAAACAATTGAAAATGAAAACAAGCTTACACAAAAATGGGCAAAAAAATTATAGTGAGACTAAGCGCGGATGAGGAGGAAGACATTGATTAGGGCTGTTTCACATACAAATGGATGTGTACATATAGGAGACAAAGTTGCCTGACAAATGTAATCATAAGCAAAATAACTTTTTTAAACACTTATAACCTACAGTAGAACATACAAAAACCCATAAAATTAAATCATAATTGACCAAATATTAAAAACCCAACCATGGCAGCTGCAGAAAAAAATGTGTAAACTTCCCCACTCCCCCAAAAATAGAGGCGGGGGAATAATTATGCAATTACAAGTGTTTATAGGTATGTGTACCCCAGTAGGGGGCACAATCTACATAAACTAGATCACAAAACAAAACTTCCCTTCCATATTGCAAGTAACTGGGTGTTCTTCAAAATTCCTGAAAGTATCCTTTGTTAGGATATATTCTGTGTAGGGATGAGCTTTGGTTTAAAGACCATAATGTGTCTTTACATTTCAAACGGAAACAAAATCAGGATGCATCCAGTCTAGAATTTTGGGGCGTTGATCACTTCGAGCCACATCCGTGAGTTGTCAAAACGTGAGACTCAGTGGATTTTTTTAACCAATGTTTTATCACCCAAAGGACTGAATATAGAAGTCAGGAAGTGACGAAACGTGTCAGTGTCATGATCTCGTTGGTTAACCAGAAGTGACGCTTGCGCTCCAAGGGCCACTGAGGTATCAGGAAGTAGATCGAGAAGAGCTGCTGTACACAGACAACTCTGTCTACTATCTCTGGTGACCTGGTGAATAACTCTTGCACTTGCACTTTTTTTAAGGCTTCAAATTAACTGCATTTTAGTACGTATATATATTGTAAGGGGGGGTTTTTGGGTGCTATTAAAACTTTTTGAAACAGTTTCATACTATGTGGACAATTCATTTTTTTCACATGAGATTACTGGACCTTTAACAAATGTGACTAAAGTTTGGTGGAAGGCCAGCTGGAGCGTTGGAGGATCAGGCTTGGATGTGAGGTGTATTATACTCATAATTGTGGTGAGTGCATCCCCAAAGGGGAGTCTTTTTTCCATGTGGTGAAGCGATTGGTGAACGGTGGTCTACTTAAAATCAATCACTACACAAAGCTACAATTTTTTCCTTTATGAACTATATGAACTACATAAGGAAGCTTGTCAATTTGGTTCTTTTGACAAGAGCGCTGCTACAATATTTATGAGGACATTTTATTAAGGTGTGTTTTTTTAATATTATTTTACCAATATATGATTTTCTTTACAGCGGCTGCTATTTTAGGTGATTTTATGATTAGTATTATATTTTCATGTTTATTTATGGCACATCATATTGCATAGAGATTCTGATTGCTTATTCCTGAGCGCTGAGCGGTGTTTATATAGGAGGGTTGTTTCAGCATTTTTTAACATATATAAATATATATATTATTTTATTAAAACTATACATGTATGTCGTTTCACAACAGATCTGCAGTAGATGCATTATTGCTATCTAGTCCATTCCTAGACAAATTAAACATTTTAATTCTTGTTTTGACCTTTTCCACTAGTCCCTCTAGGTATGAATCGATAAGCAGCAGAATAGCCCAGGTTTAACATATAAATGAAGAAAGAACATTTCACTAGATGGCACTATTGCTTTGTAAATGGTGTCTATCGTCTCAGAATATTTTATTAAGATGCAAAAATGGACTGGCTAACAAAATATTTTATTAGATATAAAAATATACTAAATAAAACCTTTTTCATTTTACTGTTAATATTCAATATGCAGTATTTTTTTGTAAAGTCCAAATACAAAAGTCATTTTTTCACAGTAGCATTTAAAATCGCATACAGAGCAGGAAAATAACCAATGCATTCCTAATAAAAAAATAAATAAATTGTTAGTGCTAATTAGGGCTCCCAAAGCACCCATTGAGTTCGCCAGTATAAATCATTTTGAACACCCCAAAGGACCATAATTCTTTTCATCTTAAATATGATGATGTTAAGAAATGTATTTGTATATTAGATAGTAATTTCTATAGGGAGTTTTTCAGTTTTAGAGGGGCACATTGCCCAGGAAAATGAATAATAGCTATCAATCAATTGCATGCCTTTTTATTAGGCTTTCTTGTACACATCCAAGCTATTTGTTTAAAGCGCCACTGTCATTTGCCTCAGATTATCTTAATGTCAATCCCTGCAATAGAGAAGGTATTATGCTCAACTCTTATGTAGTCCTTGTGTCCTATTTTCACTCCATTCAAACGCTCTCAGACTCTTTTGCATTCAACACCTCAGTGAGTGTCATATAAACTATGGGCCGGATTCAGAGAGACTTACAGTAGATACGCTGTCGTAAGTCCGAATGCGTGCCGTCATATCTTTAGGCGTATTCTGGAAACCAGATACGCCTGAATTTGGCCAAGATACGAACGACGTGAGTCTCCTACGCCGTCGTATCTTGGCTGCCTATTTACGCTGGCCGATAGGGGCGTGTACGTTGATTTACGCATCAAATATGTAAATAAGCAAGATACGCCGATTCACGAGCGTACGTACGCCTGTCGCAGTAAGCTACGCCGTTTACGTAAGACATACGCCGGCGTAAAGATAAAACACCTCTCTAGGTGGCGCAGCCCATGCAAGGTACGGACGACGGAACAGCCGTTGTATTTTACGTTGTTTGCGTAAGCGTACGTGAATGGGGCTGGGCGTAGGTTACGTTACGTTCTAAAGCATTGAGTATTTGCGACGTGATTCGGAGCATGCGCGCGCATGCGCCGTACCAACGGCCCTCATTTACATGGGGTCACGGTTACTTTACATGTAGCACGCCCACTACCTGCCTAATTTGAATTAGGCGGGCTTAGGGCCCTTTCACACGGGCGGATCAGTAATGATCCGCTCCGCGTGTCCTCAAAAGCTCAGCGGGGATCCTCCGTAAAATCCCCGCTGAGCTGGCAGCTGACAGGGCGGTCCCCGCCGGACGGATGAAATTGCGTACGTACGGTCCGTACGTGTGAAAGGGCCCTTACACCGGGCCATTTTCGCTACGCCGATGTAACTTAGGGAGCAAATGCTTTGTGAATACTGTACTTGCCTCTCTATGTTAGGTCGGCGTAGTGCAAATGGGATGCGCTATGCCGGCCAAAAGATACGCCATTGTATCTGAATCTGGCCCTAAATTGTTAAAAGTATTGGGGCACCTGCCTTTACACGCACATGAACTTTAATGGCATCCCAATCTTAGTCCGTAGGGTTCAAAATTGAGCTGGCCCACCCTTTGCAGCTATAACAGCTTCAACTCTCTGGGAAGGCTGTCCACAAGGTTTAGGAGTGTGTTTTTTGGGAACGTTTGACCATTCCTTCAGAAGCGCATTTGTGAGGTCAGGCACTGATATGAATGAGAAGGCCCGGCTCACAGTCTCCGCTCTAATTCATCCCAAAGGTGTTCTATTCGATTGAGGTCAGGATTCTGTGCAGGCCAGTCAATTTCCTCCACCCCAAACTCACTCATCCATGTTTTTTTAGACCTTTCTTTGTGCATACAAAATCCAACTTCAGCTTTGCATAGTTCATATTGCCAATAAATATAGTAAATTCATATGAATTTATTAAAACATAACTTTAATTCAATCTTATGCTATTCATTAGAGAGGCAAAGAAAGACAGATATTGCCTCAATCAGTACAAACAGTGATAAAATACACCAACAATAGGCATCGTGTGTGTCAGAACAAAAACATGTCTTTGTTACATATAAAAGGATTGAAAGCATGTGTATGAGGACCACCATGAGGCCTTTCGTGATAGCAATCCCTGTAAAAAAACGAGTTAATGTAACCTTCAACCTCATTTCAGTTAGGGGGATCGTAGGTGCCCCGTACGTATTGCATCAAAAGAGATTATATAAAAATCTGTATGAAAAATATGACAGAGCGTGCGCAAGTCAGGGAACAGACCTGCACGCTCTTTTTCAAGGTCTGTTCCCTGACTTGCGCACGCTCTGAAACGCATCGTGGTCCTCCTCGGCCCCCGTTCAGCTGACGTCATCCGCCAGCACTCAAGATTCCAGCCCTGCAGTATTCCATCACCTGTAAAGGGAAGGAGATCGCGCTAAAATTATACAGTGACAATAAATGGTGAAAAAGTTCAAATCAATATGGATAGTCCCGCCACACAGGCAAATTCATAAAACAATCTCCCAAGTGCACCAACGAATCCACAAGAAGAGTGCTTGAAAGGAAAGATCCTCCACCAAGGTTACAAAGGGCCTCTTACCGGATGGAATTGATCTCCATATTATAAGAGATCTCACACAGCATGATAAGAGGTACTGGGATGATATCACATAGGCAGCCACAACAATGGAATCCTTATCAGAATATGTCCTCATTTAGCCAGGAACTCCCATTAGAACATCCACAGGTATGCAAAAAACAGAAAGGCTCACATAGTGTAAAATCCTTTTTTAATTGTTGGAAGTAAATGAAATCGCACTTACATGAATTGTGTTAAAAATGAGCACATAAAAGCCGGCCAGCTTAGGAAAAACAGCCCGTATCCGGGTAGAAGGTACGCGGTGACGTCAGCACGCCGCCTCCCAACGTTTCGTCGCGATAGGACTTGATCACGGGATCAAGTCCTATCGCGACGAAACGTTGGTATAACGTTATAATATGGAGATCACTTCCATCCGGTAAGAGGCCCTTTGTAACCTTGGTGGAGGATCTTTCCTTTCAAGCACTCTTCTTGTGGATTCGTTGGTGCACTTGGGAGATTGTTTTATGAATTTGCCTGTGTGGCGGGACTATCCATATTGATTTGAACGTTTTCACCATTTATTGTCACTGTATAATTTTAGCGCAATCTCCTTCCCTTTACATTTGTCTTTGTGTAGTATAACACTTTTTGATCGCAGCTTCACACATTTTTGTAAAATAAGCGCAATATTTCCTTTGTAGTATTCCATCACCGCTGATACAGTCGGCTCCATCCGGCACCGAGCGGATGCTGACATCTGGCTAAACGATACCACCCTCGATCCTGGCTTCACTGACCTGCTCTAAAGTTCTACACCAGCTTCCCGGACTTCACCATTGCCTGATATGATGTAAGTGCTGGATACTTTTGTTTGGACATATTAAAAACAGATTACTCAGAGGCGCTTCCCCTCTTGTTTTTTTCTTAGCATTAATTTCAGTCAACTGTATTAGTGTGTCAGCTAATACTAATCATCAACGGTATTAGTATGTTCACAAACAGAGATTTCAATTGCACACTCTATTGGCAAAAGCTTGCACTTTCAAAATTGCATATATCTTGTAAAGGCAACACAAAGTGATGTAGATTTATGTATCTGCTGTACAGTTCTCATGCAAATGACCCAGTAAACAATAGGAACAGCCTCTCTAGTTAGTATTGCAGCCACAAGCAACTATTGTTTCCAATAAGAGCAATCTCATCAGTTATATTCCAGTGACAAACATCCATTATTTGTAATCAACTGTGATGTTGTATCTGGCTTAATGATCGCTCGCACTACTGCCAAGAGCTTGCCTATTGCCAAAGTTGCATAATGGCAATCTTCCTCCTATCCATAAGCAACAACATTACAAAGCAAAATGGATGGATGCACTTGATAGCCAGTATTGTATGCACTATGCAGATTTTTTTTCAGGGGGGAACTTGGGGGAACTCAGTTCCACCACCTCTGGCTCAGACCCTTTGGTGCCTGCTCACCACAATCACTTGTAAACACAGAAGTCTGCGTGTAACCCCCCTGAACTCTGCACCCTGTATGTAATGCAATCCTGGTATTTAATGCCTCTTTAATACCCTTCTACTGTTTGTGAAATATGAACGGGGTCGTGGTTGAGTTCCTGCACCTATTTTCTGAGAAAAAAAGCTCTGATTGTATGTATGCAGTCCAAACATATTCACTGATATTAAGGTCTGTTGACAGTGTGATCACAGTGATAGAAATACAGAAATGCAATTATTACAATGTAAAAAAAGTATGTATATGTAAAGTTTTGTGTTAAAAATTCTGTATATAGCCCTACAGAGCAGGCAATGCACAGTCCACATGGGCTTTGCTGCTTAACTGCAAACAGGAAACAGGAACTTTATTATCAGACAAAAGGCAATAGAGTATACAGTACTATAGATGCAGCCACAACCTAATAAACACTGCCATCTACTGGCCCATTGTGTACAAAATACTTGAACAATGTATTCCAACACCCCCACTCAGCAACTAATCCTTATTTTAGTTCCATTTCAGATCTCTGTTCTATAAACCTGTTTCTTGTAAGTAATTTTGTTAATTACTGTGATCCACTTTGTTTCTCATGAGTTGGAAGTCTTTGCACCTCATCCTATGAATCTGGCTATGGTTTTAATGCTACGCAAGCAACATAGGACAGAAGTTTGGCTGGGATGCCTATGTTGCTTATGGAGGATTTCCTGATTGAAGCCTCTTGTGGCCTGGTTTCTTTTTCTACAGTATTTGGATTGCCTGTGTTAATTTCTATTTCTTTGTCACTTTGTTGCTTGTTTTTACGTGACACTGGTGTGGAATTTCCCTCATTTTTAAGTGTCTGTGTTAGTGAAATTTTGAACACACTGAAGTTTCATCAATAATTACACTTCTACTAATGGTTACTTTGTTTGTGTCTTGTGCAGAATTCTGTATCCCTATTGAGATTCACTGTACCCCATAAGTACACCTTCCTTTGCACAAACATCCCATGTTGTACGTTTTTTTTAGATGTGCACAAAAATGTTTAGATGGTTTGAATTTGGGGCCCTTGCATTCCACAGTTCATATGGAGTTTTCTCTGTTAATTTTCCTGTTAGCTGATTTTGGAGATAGCATAATAGCCTCTTCCCAGTATGTGGTTGGCATATTGGCATCAAACAGCATGGTTCTTCAACTATCACATAAAGGGTGGTTCATTCTTGCTGCAACCCTGTTTTGTTCTGGGTTGTATGGTACAGTAGTTTGAAATACATGCTTTCTGAGAATCACCTGTGTGTTATCACCGTATATTAATTTCCATCGTCTGTGCGCAATATACTCAGCATTTTGGCATATTTCCTGCTTATTTGAGCCAAATACTGTTCAAGTTTTTCTGCTACTTCACTTTTATTGTGTAACAGATCTAGTGTAGTATACCTAGAGTTATCATCTTCATAAAATACTTCTTCTTTCCTGGAGTAAATTCCATTGGACTGCAAAGATCTGAATGAACCCATAGTCAAGAGGTATCTTAGCTCGGCTATTGCTCTGCTTTGGAAAAGCTTTTCTTGTCAATTTTCCTTTTATGCACTGGTGCATTTCATTGTTTGATCACATGGACTCATTTCTATCCCATTTGCATAGTCATTCCCAGGTAATTTCTTCATTATGTCAGGACGTCTGTGCCCAAGTCCTATGTGCCATGTGTAAATGCAGTTTGAATGTTTTTCCTTCTTGGCTGTATTAACCCTCTCACTGTAGTTCCGTTTAGAGTACATGAATGAATGAATCCCTAGGGCTCTTTCACACATGAGTTTGGGGGTGGTTAAAAAAACATAGTTGAGCTGTGCTTTTAGCGCCAACTGCTACCCCTTTAGCAATAGTGGCAGTGGCTAGGGCTGTACACATGCCGCGACTGCAATGCTGTGCTTTGCAGCCATGGCAGAAATGATACCCCCATTGAACACCCATTTAAGTGAATAGCGCTGCTCTGCAAGTGCCCTGCAACTGCATTCAAAGCACACGATTGCGGCATGCTAGTGCGGAGTTAAAGCAGGTTGCTGAGGAGGTGTCAGGGCTGGACTCAGCCCTTTCTTCTCTGAGCTGACCGCTTAGCTGTTGGCTAATTGCCAGCTCTTATCTCTCCAAAGTGAATCACCTGCTTGTCAGTCCTGCCTACTTAAGCCATCGAGCCCAGATGATCTTTGCCTTGGTCAACATCACAGAGACTATCTCTTGCATTCCTGTTAAGAGGAAGTAAACCATCATTCAGTTTTTTTTTAAAAACCCTGCAAGAGAAAGTCATAATGAGCTAGTATGCATAGCATACTAGCTCATTATGATTGACTTACCTGAGATCGAAGCCCCCGAAGTTCTCCTCCGTGCCCTCCGCCGCCGCCGCCATGTCTCCTCCGATCTTCTTCCTGTTATCGCTGCTCCGGCACTGTGATTGGCAGGAGCGGCGATGACATCACTCCTGCGCATGCGCACGGGACAGGCAGATCCCCTCGCATGAGCGGAAATACGGCATTAACCCCCGAATGTACCATTCACAAAAATGGCATGCGCCGTAGACATTGGTGCCCGTTTTTGTGAAAATATCTCCTTAACCGTGTAGGTTAAGAAGTTAGGGCCAGATCCACAAAAAGGCGGCGTAACGTAAAATTTGAAATTTAAGTTACACTGCCTTAAAATTTCTACCTAAGTGCCCGATCCACAAAGCACTTACCTAGAAATTTTCGGCTGTGTAACTTAAATTCCGCCGGCGCAAGGCGTTCCTCTTCAACTGGGGGCGATTCCCATTTAAATTAGGCGCACTCCCACGCCGGCCGTACTGCGCATGCTCGTGACGTCATTTTCCCGACGTGCATAGCGCGAAATTACGTTACGCCGAGCTTTGTGGATCGAGACGGGTCAGTAAAGTTGCGTCGGGAAAAAAAAAAGATACGGCGAAAAAAAAAAAATTAAAAAAAAAAAAAAAATTACGTCGCTGGACAGAAGGGTCTGCTTTTACATGGTGTAAACAGTTTACACTTTGTAAAAGCAGCCCTAATTTTGCATTTTTAAACTCAAACTTACGGAGAAAAAACGAAGCGTAAAAGCTTCGTGGATCTCCGTAAGTGCTAATTTGCATACCCGAGGCGGCATTTGGACACAAAATGCCCCCAGCGGCGGATGCGGTACTGCATCCTAAGATCCGGCAGTGTAAGTCCCTTACACATGTCGGATCTTCTGCCTAACTATGGGAAACTGATTCTGTGGATCAGTTCCATAGTTAGAAACAGGGATACGACGTCGTAACAGCAGTTACGCCGGCGTATCCCTTTTGAGGATCTGGCCCATATTTCTTGCACCTACAGGTAAGCCTTAATCTAGGCTTACCTGTAGGTGCAAGTTGTGTGGTTGGGTTTACAACCACTTTAAAGACTTGCTTGGCTAACATTCCTTATGGCTACAGTTTCTGCTTGCTGTTTCACTACATAATATGCCTCCACACCGGTCGTATGATTGGGCAATTGACCTTCAACCTGGTGTCATACCCCCTCGTGGCTGGGTTTATCCTTTGACGGTCTTGGAGGATAAGGCCATGGAGGAGTATGTTGCAGATGCACTTTCTCAAAGTTTCATCCGCAAATCCTCGTCTCCTGCTGGTGCTGGTTTCTTCTTTGTGAAGAAGAAGAGTGGTGAACTGAGACCTTGTATTAATTATAGGGGGTCTCAATCATTTCACGATTAAGAATGCCTATCTGATCCATTGATTACGGAGTTATTGGACCACCTCAAGGGAGCAACGGTTTTCACGAACCTTGATCTGAGAGAGGCATACAATCTTGTGAGGATTAAGGAGGGCGACGAGTGAAAAACTGCATTTAATACCAGAACAGGCCATTATGAGTACCTTGTGAAAGGCTTTTGGCCTTTGTAACGCTCCGGCAGTTTTTCAGGAATTTATTAACAATGTTCTCCGAGATTTGTTGCAGTTATGTGTGGTGGTTTATCTTGACAATATCCTCATATTTTCCAAGTCCCTGGAGAGCCACCACACAGATGTCAGTCTTGTGCTTCAGAAACGAAGAGAGAACAATCTCTATTGTAAATTGGAGAAGTGCGAATTCTATTGTGAACAGGTTAAAATCCTGGGTTATGTAATTTCCACTGCTGGTTTTTCGATGGACCCAGAGAAATTTTTAGCAGTTCTCCAGTGGCCCCGACCTGTGGGTTTACATCCTCTGCAGCGTTTTCTTGGCTTTGCCAACTATTATTGTCTCTGGTCAAGCCTCTGACTGATATGACCAGAAAGGACTTTAACCCACAGAGTTGGTCTCCGGAGTCCATTAAGGTCTTTGAGAGTCTCAAGGCTGCCTTTGTTTCTGCTTCTGTGTTGGCACATCCTGATCCTACATTACCTTTTATATTGGAGGTTGATGTTTTTGAGACTGCAGTTGGCGCCCTTCTATCTCAACATCCTATCTCTGAGAGCGCTATGCATCCTTGTGGCTACTTTTCCAAGAAATTGTCACCTGCAGAGTGCAATTATGAGATTGGGGACAGCGAGCTGTTAGCGATCATTTTAGCCCTGAAAGAATGGAGACATCTCCTCGAAGGTACCACTGTGCCTGTTCTCATTCTTACTGACCATATGAATCTCACATTCTTGTCTGAGGCTAAAAGCCTCTCTCCCAGAAGGGTGCAATGGGCTCTTTTCTTGTCAAGATTCAATTTCATTGTCTCATTGTTACCCGGCACTAAGAATGCAAGGGCTGACGCTCACAACAATTTTCCTCCACTTCCAAGATGGAGTCGGTTCATGTTCCTGTGATTTCTCCTGATCGTATTCTGGCTACGGTTTGCACCAGTCTCACTTCTCCTTTGGGTGGCAAAATTCTTGCTGCTCATCTCTATGCTCCTCCTGACAAACCTTGTGACCGCTGCTTTGTTCCAGAGAGTCTCTGTACTGCCGTACTCCAGACTTACCATTCTCCCAAGGCTGCTGGCCACCCTCGGAAGAATCAACTCTTTTGGGCCATTTTCCAACAATTCTGGTGGCCTAGTCAATGTGCTGATGTGACCGCCTTCTTAGCTGCATATTCCCTGTGTGCTCAGAGTAAGAATCCACGACACCTTCCAGTGGTCCTCCTACAACCCATACCCAATGGAGGGAGGCCCTGGACCCACCTGTCTATGGATTTCATTGTGGAGTTACCCAACTCCCAGGGCAACAGTTATCCTTATGGTGGTTGGTCGGTTCTCGAAAATGTCTTCCTGTACCCCTAAGCAAACTGTCTTGTTTCATCCTACTCCCTACCACATCTATTCCAGTTCGCTGAGTAACTTTATTATTTTACTAACAAGATCCAGTGTCATAGTCTCACTAGTGACTCTGAAGTTTGGGTGGAAAAGCTGAATGAGATGGTGTGCCTATTACACTGTATAGTGATATCTGTATCAGTACTGCTAGGACCGATGACTAGAAGACTAGGACTCATGCCGCGTACACACAATCATTTTTCAGCATGACAAAAAAACAACGTTTTTCGGCATGTAGAAAAAACAATGTTTTTCCAACTTCATCATTAAAACGACGTTGCCCACACACCATCGTTTTTTAAAAATGCTCTAGCAAAGCGCGGTGACGTACAACATGTACGACGGCACTATAAAGGGAAAGTTCCATGCGGATGACGCCACCCTTTGGGCTGCTTTAGCTCATTCCGTGTTAGTAAAAGACGATTCGCGCTTTTCTGTCTGTTACAGCGTGATGAATGTGCTTACTCCATTATGAACGGTAGTTTTACCAGAACGAGCGCTCCCGTCTTATAACTTGCTTCTGAGCATGCGCGGGTTTTTAACGTTGTTTTAGCCCACACACGATCGATTTTTACAACCCGAAAAACGACATAGTTTAAAACGTCGTTACAAAATGCAGCATGCTCTAAATGCCGAAAAATTATTGTGTGTACGCGGCATAATTGTATCCCTCCAACCAGCAAACAATTACCCGTAGGAACCTTCACCACTTTAATCCTTCTCTTATCTATTCTTTCACGAACTGTCTTTATCATAAAATCTCCCCCCTGCCTTGCCCAGACTTGGCTACTTTTGTCTACAACAGTTTACTCCCCTCTCTATGTATATAACTAGGCCATGACCCCCACAACCCAGGCAAACAAGATAACACCAGAAGTATTAAAAGACATAGGGGTTGATTTACCAAAATGGCATTGTGCAAAATCTGGTGCAGTTATGCATTGTAGCCAATCAGCTTCTAATTTCAGCTTGTTTAATTAAGCTTTGACAAAAAGCCTGGTAGCTGATTGGTTTCTGTGCAGATCTGCAGCAGATTTGCACTCCAGTTTAGTAAATCAACCCCACGCCTTGCTCTTGAGCAACTATAGTTAAAAATGAAATCTCTGCAAGACTTCCCCCTATACAAATCCACCCTCCTAAAATACAATTCCTGCCTATATGCTGCTAAACAAGCCTACTTTATCACTCTCATTGACATCCTCTCATTTTTTTTTACTCATCACGTTCTACTGTGTGCCCAAATGCCTCCATCTAATAACTCACTCACTTCTCAGAAGATTGCCAATAATTTCAAAAACAAGATTGTATTCAACTTGTGATGAATTCCCATCTGCCAAGCTATCTCCTCGCCCAACATACCATGTCTATCACTACAGTCAAGCCAATACTTTTCTCTTTTGACCACTACCACTGAAGATGTTGCTAAACTTCTTTCTGAGGGTCACCTAACAACCTGCCCCCCTGGACCCCATTCCTTCTGTAGCGGGGTCATCCTGTCAGAGTCTAATGACAGGCCATCCCCGCCGGGACTTTATTCAAGCTTGTAAATATGTAAGATACCTTTAAGAAAGTTATGCATTGTGGGACTTCAAGTAGCAGGAGATATGGAGATATGGACTCCATTGACTCTTAGGAGAAATAAACTACGCTTCCCACAAAGCCTTTCATCATTTGAACATGTGACACCTCCGCACAGACTTATGGGGGAGGTTACTTAAGGAAAGGGAGTGGCTGCTCTCTCTCTCTTGGGACCAGCATCTTCACCTCTGCGGAGCCTGGGCCTAAATCCACCGAGAGACCAGCCATCCAGAAGGAAGCAAGACTCCAGTATCCAGCCCGTGTTCCCGGAGATCGGAGAGACGACCCAGCTGACAACTGAAACAGTGGAGAATCCTCGTCCGGGATCCTTGTGCTGTGGAGCAGTGATTTATCAGTGCGCCTTCTGAGAGGAACTCATGCTGATCGGCCTTTCGGGTGAGAGAGCACATGCTCAGCTTGAAACTCTCCCTTTAGACAGTTAACGTAGTGCCACCCCACAGGCCGGAGACACGTGTTGGGCCTCCAGCTGAAGTTTAGAGGCCCCTTTTACTGTTCATAGTTATTATACTGAAGTGACTGACGCTGGCTAGCGATCAGCTTACCAACGTTGCTGTTCAGGATACTTTGTTTAATCGACTTTCCCTTATCATTTACCACTTGTGGATTATAAATCTAATGTGCACCAACTGGCCGCAACGTGAACATTAACTGTTTGCTAGACAGCCCGCTAGCGGGCGCTCGCGAGCACAGACTGTTCACTTTAGTTTAGCTGAATGGTACCATTCTTTAGTCTAGTTTTTTCTTTCATTAATGTCATTTGCTGACTCCCGCAAGGGCACTTGAGAAATCATATTATGCTAATGTGTGACAGTTGCTAATTTATGATTTAAACTTATGCTTGTCTTCTTTGAGTTCATATAAAGTAAACTCATTCTTTTGGTGTAAATATACTACTGTGTGAAGTGTATTTTCTCGTCTGGAGGGACCATCCATAAAGCAGGTAATATTACTGTTACATTGTCATTGAATATTACATTATTGTGACCCCAGCCCAGCAGAGGTCACAATATTAAAAACTCAGTAGCAGTTTACTAAATGCTAAAACCAATGACCAATACTCCACACTCATACGACCCTTCTGCTGCCTTTGTTACAGTTGACCACCTGCTCCTCCTCACAAAACTCTACTTCCTTGACCTCAAAGACTCATGCCCTTTTCTGATTCTCCTTCACCCTATCTCAGTGCACATAAATAGGCAATACCCATTCACATGGGGGGGGGGGAGGATCTGGGGGCACCCTTGTTAAATGGGCCATCCAGATTCTAATAAGTCAACCCCGCACTGCTGCAACCACTGGCCAGGGTTGTGGGGAAGAGGCTCTTGTCTCCATCAGCATGGTAACAGGGTGTTTTGGGTAGGCAGAGCCCCCTTGCCCCAGAGCACCCCCCAGCTCACTTATCCCACCTCTCTTCTGGCCTGGCAGGCTGCATGCTTGCATAAGGGTCTAGTATGATTTGGGGGGAGCCTATGCCATTGTCGTTTTAAATTTTGGCATAAGTTCCTCTTAAAATCCATACCAGACCTGAAGGGCCTGGTATGAATTGGGGGGGGGGGGGACCCCATGCAGTTTTTTTCTGCATTTTTCATTGCCTGCATTCTTTTGTTTACATGTGAAAGCCTGCTGACAGCTGATGAGTCATTGGTTGTTAAGGACGCGGCGGCCAGTTTCCTGGCCCGCTCCTTAACAACCAGCTATCCTTTATACAGAATTCGATAATTCAATTATTTTTCGAGCAATCAAAATTTAAATCGTTCCGAAAATTTGGAATTCATTAGAAAATTATTAAACTAAATGAAATTAAATGAAACAAAACTAAATGAATTCCGCAAGGAATCGTTGAAACAAAATTAGTAACATAACGAATCTATCCAAAGCAAATTTTTCAGTTCTGAACCTGTCTACTGCTTACAGAGTGCAGTTTTTAGGGGTGCACTATGTACAAAGTGCAGGTTTCAAGGGTGCACTATATACAGAGTGCAGGTTTCAGAGGTGTGCTACATACAGAGTTCAGGAATACAGCTAAGCACAGAGTGCAGATTTCAGGGGTGCACTACCTACAGAATGCAGGTTTCAGGGGTGCGTTACTTACAGAGTGCAGAGTTCAGGGTGTATTATGTACAGAGTGAAAGATTAAGGGCTGTGTTACTTACAGAGTGCAGAGTTCAGGGGTGCGCTATGCACAGAGTGCAGGTTTCAGAGATGCGTGACTTACAGAGTGTAGGCTTCAGGAATGCGCTACATATAGAGTGCTGAGTTCAGGGGAGCACTATGTACAGAGTATAGGCTTCAGGAGTTTTCCATGTACAAAGCACAGGGTTTAGGAGTGTGCTACATACAGATTTTAGGAATGCACTGTGACGGTATTAGAATGATATCCCCGTCAAGCATTCCCTTCTTCCATAAAAGAAAATCACAGAATCATCCACACATGAGCCAAGGCTTAATGCTGGAACAAGACAGACTTTAATGGTACAACACAGCTTATATGTAATTTACAAAGCTGTTACAATGACAATCTCCGCCCCCTCTCACTGGGGCTTCCATACAGATTATTAGGCAGACACTTCGGAGCCGACCCTGAAAACACATTTTTTTAGATAATGACATCAGTGGAGTTAATTACTAGTTGTAACAGAATACATTATCTAGACAGCTTGGCCCCGCATATAGAAGAGATAATTACCACAATGAAGCAATCAGAATAATTAACATGAGCCCCTTCTAATCACAGTAAACAGTAAACACAGGGCTTCTTCACACACACAATAGTTTAATTAACATTTCAACAGCCTGTTAGCAGAGGAGTGAGTCACACCTGAAATCACCTTCCCTCTAACACAGCATTAACCAAGCAGGGAGAATTAAATTGAAGCATATAGGCAAAAAGTCCTTCACAATGGCCCCCCTTTTTCTCCCTGCTCCGGCAACCCAGTTGGACCTTTCCTGGTACAGTAGGGTTGACGGGTTCAGAGCTTTTAGTCCGAGGTCAACTCCGTTTGGCGTGACAATCCATCGGCATTCCCGTTTTGCTTGCCTGGGCGATAATGAATCGTAAAGTCATAGGGCTGTAAGGTCAAGCTCCAGCGTAGCAAACGGGCGTTGTCCCCTGAAACCCGGTTAAGCCACACCAAGTGGTTGTGATCGTTGATGAGAGTGAAAGCCTGGCCATAAAGGTAAGGTGTGAGTTTTTTGAGTGCCCATACTAAGGCCAAACACTCTTTTTCAATGGTGGCGTAACTGACCTCTCTTGGCAACAGTTTCCGACTCAGGTATGCCACCGGGTGCTCTCCTCCATCCTCCCTGATCTGGCTTAGTACTGCCCCCAGTCCAAACATTGAAGCATCTGTGTGGACAATAAATCTTTTGTTAGGATCTGGGGTAACCAACACCGGAGCATTAACCAGAGCAGTCTTTAGGGTTTGGAAAGCCACCTCGCATTCCGGGGACCACAGGACTTGTCGGAGTAGCTTCTTTTTAGTCAAGTCGGTCAGGGGTTTGGCCAGGGCGCTATAGTCGGGTACAAAGCGTCTGTAATAGCCGGCTGTGCCCAAGAAAGCCATGACTTGTGTCTTGGTGTGGGGAGTGGGCCAATTGGCAACGGCCTCGATCTTAGCCGGCTCCGGCCGTTGCTTACCACATCCTACTCGGTGGCCCAAATATTGTACCTCCGCCATACCCAAATGACATTTGTCGGGTTTCAGGGTCAGCCCGGCCCCCTTGATCCTATCCAATACTACCCCTACGTGCTCTAGGTGCGCTTCCCATGTATCGCTGTAGATGGCGATGTCATACATGTAAGAGCAGGCGAAGGTCTGGAGGCCCCCAAGTAACTCATCCACCATCCGTTGGAAGGTGGCCGGGGCGTTCTTCATCCCGAACGGCTTAACCCGGAATTGGTATAGGAAGAACGGGGTGATGAAGGCCTACTTGAGTCTGGCATCTTCTGCTAGGGGAATCTGCCAATATCCCTTGCATAGGTCTATTGTGGTCAGATACTTCCCTGCCGAGATACGGTCAAGCAGCTCGTCCATCCGTGGCATCGGATAGGCGTCCGTAACTGTCTTGTCGTTGAGGCGCCGGTAATCTACACAGAAGCGGGTTGTCCCATCCTTCTTTGGCACTAAGACTACCGGCGAGGCCCAAGGACTTTCTGAGGGTTGGATTACGCCTAGCCGAAGCATCTCATCTATTTCCTTCCGCATCCCTTCCCGGACTGCTTCGGGGATACGGTAAGGAGGCTGTCTCAGGGGTGTCTGTCTTGGAGTCTCCACCTTGTGTACGGCTAGGCGTGTGTATCCAGGCTCCTGAGAGAATGTGGCCTGTTTTATTTCTAGTAAGCGGCCAGCTTGAGCCCGCTCTTGCGGCTCCAGCTGTTCACCTAGCTGGACTTTCTCTATCTGGGTCATCCCTTCGTTACTGCCCAATAGGTCTGGAAGGGGTAGGGTCTCTGTGTCTTCTCCTGCTGGTGCACAGATAGCGGCTACCTCCTCTGCCCGTTCCTGATAGGCCTTGAGCATGTTGATGTGAAAGGTTCGTTTCACATCTTCATCCTCGCAGCTGGCTATCGTGTAGGTAGTGTCGCATATCTGTCCTATAACTTTATAGGGGCCCTGCCAGGTGGCCTGGAGCTTGTCTGTTCGGACCGGCCTTAATACCATGACCTTTTGGCCTATCTGAAAGCTCCGGTGCCTAGCCCGTCAGTCATACCATACCTTCTGGCGCTGTTGGGCCGCCTGGAGGTTCTCTCGCACTGTCTGGGCTAATTCCTCCATGCGGTCCCTCAGCTCCAGGACATAAGGTACAACTGGGGTCCCTTCAATTTCTGTTTGCCCCTCCCAGTGATCCTTGATGAGATCTAAGGGCCCCCTCACCCGCCTCCCATAGAGAAGTTCGAAGGGTGAGAATCCGGTCGATTCCTGTGGCACCTCTCGGTAGGCAAAGAGAAGGTGCGGCAGGAATCGCTCCCAATCCTTGTACGCCCCCGTGAACGATTTCAACATTTGCTTTAGCGTTCCGTTGAAGCACTCGCACAGGCCGTTAGTCTGGGGGTGGTATGGGGAGCTAGTCAGGTATTTAACTCCACAGGTTTTCCATATCTGCTGGGTTACCTCGGCCGTGAATTGGGTACCTTGGTCGGACAGAACCTCCTTGGGAAAGCCTACTCGGGAAAATACTTTAACTAGGGCCTCTGCTACGGTCTCAGCCTGTATGTTAGAGAGAGCTACCGCTTCGGGGTAACGGGTGGCGTAGTCTACTACGGTGAGTATATAACGCTTGCCGGAACGGCTAGCTTCGGCCAGGGGCCCTATAATGTCCACGACTACCCTTGCGAATGGTTCTTCAATAATGGGCATGGAAACTAGTTTAGCCTTTGGGTGGTCTCCCTTTTTACCTATACGTTGGCATACCTTGCACGTTTGACAATATGCCCTGACGTCGTCGGATACCCCAGGCCAGAAAAAGTTCTGGGTTATCCGATACCCTGTCTTGCGTATTCCCAAATGGCCTGCCAAGGGTACGTCGTGACCAATCCTCAATAACTCCTGCCGGTACTTCCGGGGAACTACCAGCTGGCGTTTTTGCTTAGGCCCTGGGGCATTACCCCGGGTCTCGGTGAGCCTGTACAAGCGGCCTTCCTCCCAGATAAATTGCTCCTTCTCTAACCCCCCTTGGCCCCTCCTGGCTTTCTCTCGATACTTTCTGAGGGAAGGGTCTCCGGTCACCTCCCGCCCAAAGTCCTCTGGGGTGTCCCAGGGTAGGGGTTCCACAGTCAAAGGTAGGTTGGGTTGGCTTACCTGGGTCTCAGTAGGAAGCGGATGGCTCTCGGCAGCACGACTTTGTGCTCTGGTGGTTACTGCGTGGGCCTCCTGAGCGGTGGTAGAGGCAAACGCCGAAGTCAGGGGGCCAATGTCGTTGCCCAAGATGACTTCAGAAGGTAAGTCTTTCATGACGCCCACATGAACATCGCCAGCTCCCGCACCCCAGTCCAGGTGTACCTGTGCAGTAGGAATACGGTATACTGCCCCCCTGCCACTCTCACAGCAATTGATTTCCCCGGTTTCTCTGATGCATTAATAAGGTGTCTTTGTGCCAACGTGATGGTCGCCCCACTGTCTCTTAATCCCCGGGCGGTTTTTCCGTTAACCATGACCAGCTGACAATGGTGTTTCCTGTTGTCCGTAATAACAGATTGTACCATGAGGGCTTCGTAAAGGGTGCCCGATGGTTCTTCCTGACCCAGCTCCTGGGAATCCCAAGCCGAGTCTACACAATGGGCTGCTGCTGGTGGGCGGTACCCAGGTTGAGACCAATTTTACCTGGTGTTGTCGTTCATGGGGCAATTCTGCTTGAAGTGACCCAGCTGTTTGCACCGGAAGCAGCATTGTTCGTTGTCCTCCTGGCGTGGATAGCGAGGGCTAGATGTCACCGGTCTGTTAGGAGGTTGGTATCTAGCGGCTGGTGGGTGTGAGGGCGCCGTTGGTCGTGGAGGTTGTACCCGCGGTGTGACCTTGTTTTTTCTTGCGAGTATCAGCATATTCATCCTCCAATTTCGCGGCCTCTGGTAGAGTCATGGGCCTGCGATCTCTCACCCAGTCTGTTTGACATCCGTCTGGATATGATTGTAAAATTGCTCCAGGAGCATTAGTTGCAAAATGTCCTCTGCGGTGGTGGCCTGGCTGCTGTTAACCCAGTTAGAGGCCGACAGGGACAACTGGCATGCCCATTCCGCGTAAGAGTCTTTCGTGGTTTTGCGTGAGTCCCTGAACTTCTGTCGGTGGGACTCTGGGGTTACTGCATAACGAGCCAGGAGCACTTCTTTAACCCGGGCGTAGCTATGGATATCCTGATATGGCACGGTCCGGAAAGCATCAGAAGCTTTGCCTGACAGTTTGCCTGACAATATTGAAACCCACTCTCCTCTAGCTATTCGGTGCAGGTTACATTGTCGCTCAAAATCTGCCAGGTAGTTATCAATTTCACAGTCTTTTTCATAAAAAGCTTTAAAAGCGCTAAACGGAATCTTCCTTGTGTCTGCTGTGCTGTACTCACTGTTCGGAGAATGTGCGGCTGCTTGTTGGACTGCTGCCAGTTTTAACTGTAGTTCTGCGTCTCTTATTTGTTTATCCTTCTGTAGTTCTGCGTCTCTTATTTGTTTATCCTTCTGTAGTTCTGCGTCTCTTATTTGTTTAGCCTCCTTCGCTAACAGGTCCATCACTTTCAGCACCACATCCGCCGTTGGGTTCGGACCGAACCATGCTAGCTTCTCTCTCATTAGCTTGTTGGCTGGTGATTCCTCTTCCTGAATCACTGGTGTCTCCATCTCTTGTACTGCTGGCGTTGCTGCAACCAAGTTCTCTTGGTCTATCTCCATTAATTCTGCTATGATGACCCGCTTGGTTTTGTTGCTAGTAGGGCTGTTACTGATCAAAAATGTTCTGTTCGATTAATCGTTTTTTTTTAATCGATTAATCGACTAATTTCGATTAATTATAACGCACATACAGATCCAACTACTTTTAGCTGATCTTTTTGCAGGCTGATTCCCAGTGCAGCTACCAACCACACAAAGGCAGAGCTCGATGGGAATAGCATTAAAACTTTTATAGTCTTCAAGTAAGTAACCAAATAAATATTGCACTGGAGATAAAATCGATGTAGCTACATAAACTGTAAAAATGGAGTAATACCAAACAGTACCAAAAGCAGTCATAAAAACATGTAGCTAAGTATGATACTGGTATAAAAATGTGTACAACGATACCACTGCTGAATCCAGATGAGGAGAGGTTAACATCAGTCCGTCGGCATGTAGATGTCCCATGAAGGGAACTATCACAACTCCCAGTGGATGGTTGTAGAATCCCAGGTTGATGAAGGGAAGTGATAGAGGGAACTGTAACAGCCCTTGCGTGGGGCAGATAGTAAGGTCCAGCCGGCATGCAGATATGAAGGCACAGCAAAGGAGCCCTTCAGATAGACACGGCAAGCCCCGCCGGTGTCCGTGATGTTATTGGATCTCAGACGGAACTCCCTGAAGGCCCAGAAGCTGGCAGAGAGGTGAATACCAATCAAAAGAATTTCAATCGATCAAAAAGATTTTGATCGATCAAAAAAATTAAAGATTAATCGATTAATTAAAAGTTAATTTGCACAGCCCTAGTTGCTAGCAATCCTTCCACGAACTTCCAGTAGTTCTTTCAGTGTATTTCTTTTAAGCAGGGTGTACCAGCCTTCCATTCACTGTTCCCAGTGTCTGCTTGGAATCCTGGTGTAAAGGAGAGTAGAAGGGAAAATCCCGCTGCTGCCAACCAGTTTGTGACGGTATTAGAATGATATCCCCGTCAAGCATTCCCTTCTTCCATAAAAGAAAATCACAGAATCATCCACACATGAGCCAAGGCTTAATGCTGGAACAAGACAGACTTTAATGGTACAACACACAGCTTATATGTAATTTACAAAGCTGTTACAATGACAATCTCTGCCCCCTCACAATGGGGCTTCCATACAGATTATTAGGCAGACACTTCGGAGCCGACCCTGAAAACACATTTTCTTTAGATAATGACATCAGTGGAGTTAATTACTAGTTGTAACAGAATACATTATCTAGACAGCTTGGCCCCGCATATAGAAGAGATAATTACCACAATGAAGCAATCAGAATAATTAACATTAGCCCCTTCTAATCACAGTAAACAGTAAACACAGGGCTTCTTCACACACACAATAGATCAATTAACATTTCAACAGCCTGTTAGCAGAGGAGTGAGTCACACCTGAAATCACCTTCCCTCTAACACAGCACTAACCAAGCAGGGAGAATTAAATTGAAGCATATAGACAAAAAGTCCTTCACATGCACTATGTACAGAGTGCAGGGTTCAGGAGTGTGCTATGTGCAAAGTACCTTCCCATATTGTAGGCGGCTCCGCCTCTCTCTCGCAGCAAGATCATCTTTCGGAATCTGTGCAACTGGGCACAGATGGAGATCACACTGTGCTCTACCACACAATGCCTCCTCTCACCCATGACCTCCACCCATTGCACCTGCATGTCTCCTGTCCCCGTCATGAGTGCAAGTAAGGAGGGATCTGTGGGAGCCACCAGGATGCAAACTGTCATTGTGAACACAGAAGCTGGGCAAGTGAAAGTGGTGAGCAGGGAGTGGAGGGTGAGAGCCAGAAGTGTGGGAACAGAGTTCTGCCACGTTCTGGCTACAAAAAAGCTCTGGTAATATAAGAGTCAGTTGTACCCTTACCATTCTTCATCTATCTTCTAAAAATGACTTTTTAAAGCAGATATCTACTGATGAACCTTTATCTCAAGAATACTGATCTCACATAGTCTCGGTTACAGTCATAATCTACAGTATCTCACAAAAGTGAGTACACCCCTTACATTTGTGTAAATATTTTATTATATCTTTTCATGTGACAACACTGAAGAAATTACACTTTGCTACAATTTAATAGTGAGTGTACAGCTTGTATAACAGTGTAAATTTGCTGTCCCCTCAAAATAACCTAATACACATCCATTGATGTCTAAACTGCTGGAAACAAAAGTGAGTACACCCCTAAGTGAAAATGTCCAAATTGGGCCCAACCTGTCAATATTTTGCATGGCCACCATTATTTTCCAGTACTGCCTTAACCCTCTTGGGCATGGAGTTCACCAGATCTTCACAGGTTGCCACTGGAGTCCCTTTCCACTCCTCCATGACGACATCACAGAGCTGGTGGATATCAGAGACCTTGCGCTCCTCCATCTTCAAATTGAGGAAGCCAGACAGATGTTCAATAGGGTTTAGGTCTGGAAACAAGCTTGGCCAGTCCATCATCTTTACCCTCAGCTTCTTTAGCAAGGCAGTGGTTGTCTTGGAGGTGTGTTTGGGGTCTTGGAATACTGCCCTATGGCCCAGTCTCCCAAGGGAGGGGATCATGCTCTGCTTCAGTATGTCACAGTACATGTTGGCATTCATGGTTCCCTCAATGAACTGTAGCTCCCCAGTGCCGGCAGCATTACACTCCCACCACCATGCTTGACTGTAGGCAAGACACACTTGTCTTTGTACTCCTCACCTGGTTGCTGCGACACACGCTTGACACCATCTGAACTAAATACATTTATTTTGGTCTCATCAGACAACAGGACATGGTTCCAGTAATCCACGTCCTTAGTCTGCTTGTCTGTTTGCAAACTGTTTGCAGACTTTCTTGTGCATCATTTTTAGAAGACGCTTCCTTCTGGGATGACAGCCATGCAGACCAATTTGATGCTGTGTGCAGTGTATGGTCTGAGCACTGACAGGCTGAACCCCCCACTCGTTTAGCCTCTGCAGCAATACTGGCAGCAGTCATACGTCTATTTCCCAAAGACAACCTCTGGATATAACATTGAGCACATGCACTAAACTTTGTTGGTCGACCATGGCGAGGCCTGTTATGAGTAGACCCTGTCCTGTTAAACCCGCTGTATGGTCTTGGCCACCGTGCTGCTGCTCAGTTTCAGGGTCTTGGCAATCTTCTTATAGCCTAGGCCACCTTTATGTACAGAAGAGCAACAATAATTTTTTTCAGATCCTCAGAGATTTCTTTGCCATGAGGTACCATGTCTAACTTCCAGTGACCAGTATGAGATAGTGAGAGCAATAACACCAAATTTAACACACCTGCTCCCCATTCACACCCGAGACCTTGTAACACTAACGAGTCACATGACACCGAGGAGGGAAATGGTTAATTGGACCCAATTTGGACATTTTCATTTAGAGGTGTACTCACTTTTGTTGCCAGTGGTTTAGATATTAATGGCTGTGTTGAGTTTTTTGAAAGGACAGACTACTTTACATTGTAGCAAAGTGTAATTTCTTCAGTGTTGTCACATGAAAAGATATAATAAAATATTTACAAAAATGTGAGGTGTGTACTCACTTTTGTGAGATACTGTATCTATCCCCAGTTGAATCCCCTCATGTAGGAAACCCACTGTGCACATAAATCCATGATAACATCTGTCCCATAAGCACTCAGATTTACCTTCTGCTATGTAAAACCCAAACAGACTGTGCACACTATTACTACACGACACACATAAAACATTCAAGGTCAGTGGATAAATTGCGATAGCAAGATCATTTTAGAGAATTTTTAATTAAATAAGCAGATGCAATTATCATTAACATAAAACAAATATAATTGTATACATCCAGTTAATTCATATTATGTCTAACATACTAACCCCATTAGAAGGTTAGGCATCATCACATGAAAAATGATTTGCATGTTAAATACGTAATAAATTATCTATGTTTAAATGCATTATGCCTACAATGAAAACACAGGGGTAAATTTATCAAAACTGGAGCAGACAGAATTTGGAGCAATTTTGCATGGCAAACAATCAGCTTCTTTCTTTCATTTCCAAAGCTTACCTAAGCAAGCTGAAGTTAGATGCTGATTGGATATCATGCACAGCTGTTCCAGATTCTGTCTGCTCCTCCAGTGTTGTTTGTCACTGGGGCTGTTTTTTCCATTACTACGTTGTGCCAATACTAAAGCAACAGGATTTAGTGTTGTACATCACCAGAACCAATCAGAACCAGCACAGACTTCTATTTCCAATGTTTTTTTAATTCTAGCCACCAATGAACACTTGCTGTATGTCCAGCTGCAGACCTTTGGGGATTAGGGGGCAGAAAAATAAGTGCCCTTTCACACGGGGCGGATCAGTAATGATCCGCCTCCGTGTGTCCGTAAAGCTCAGCGGGGATCCTCCGTAAAATCCCTGCTGAGCCGTCGGCTGACAGGGCGGTCCCCGCACACTGTGCAGGGACCGCCCTGTCTTTCCTCCGCTCTCCCCTATGGGGGGATCGGATAAACACGGACCGTATGTCCGTGTTCACCCGATCCGATCCGCCAGACGGAAGAAAAATAGGATGGCGGGTGATTACGGGTGTCAGCGGATGGTCATCCGCTGACACCCGCAATCACATAGGGACCAATGTATGTCCCGTTTTCATCCGCAACGGATGGATGAAAATGCTGACATACAGTCCGCACATGTGAAAGGGGCCTAAGAGTACATAAATCATCTTAGGTGAGATAATGCACATACTTTTTTTTATATATTTTTTGTCTCTTGCTAGCTCTTATGGAAAGCATTGATGACCTCACTTCTGATGACGTCTTGATGATGAAACACGTAAGCCGGAGCTAAGAGCATCATTAGGTCACATCTGGTTTGGGTCCCTGGAGCGCCATGAACTCCAGAATTCCTGGCTTTCAAATGCTTGATGTCTTTTACCTGCTGTAAGTGCAATATTACTAATATTTACTACTAAACAAATACGGTTTATGAAATTACGCTACGGAGGCCTTCTTATTATCCCTACATGGTACCACTATGATCGAGGCAGTTGTTGGGAGATTTGCATATCATTGTAAATGTGTTCTACCCCTTGAGTGGGGAGATTCAGCTGGAAAGGGGGGGGGGGGGGGGGCACGAATTATACACAAACACTGCTCGCCTGCGTGGAGATTGTAGCACTTTTTTCTATTTATCACATTTAATCACTTTAGCCCTGGAAGATTTGGCCCCTTAACCGCTTCATCAAGATTTTACCCCCTTCCTGACCAGAGCACTTTTTGCAATTCAGCACTGCGTGGTTTTAACTGACAATTGCGCGGTCGTGTGACGCTGTACCCAAACAAAATTTGCGTCTTTTTCCCCCCACAAATAGAGCTTTCTTTTGGTGGTATTTGATCACCTCTGCGGTTTTTATTTTTAGACAGTTTGGTACAAGTCCTTAATTAAAAAAAAAGGGTCCCACGATGTAACTTCATCTTCGATGACAGTGCCGACAACTCGAGAATTTTTTTTTCAAATTTCCCATGAATGCCCCATAATGTTCGGTATTCGGGGAATGGGCTAACACCGGACTCATCCCTAATTGTGATGCCTTTCCTTCTACAGTACTTTAAAGTAGTTGTAAACCTCATACATGAAAAATTTGCAAAACATATCCTTCTATAGTGTGTATTTGTCTCAATTAGGAGCCCTAAGTGTCATTTATTTATTTCGTTTTGTTCCTCTGCTAACAGCATGAATCACTTCTGACAAGTTTTCCTGACACCAGGAGAAACATGGTGACGGGGGTGGGGGTGGATCTCCAGCAGATTGACAGCTTCAGCTCTGTTCCTGTGTGCCTTGTAAAGGGGGTTTGTCCCTTCTCTCCAATCAGCTGTCAGAGCTCTCCTCACTGAGCTCTGACTGAGACCAGTCACTTCACTGGGTATATGGTTTACAACTACTTTAAATTTGAATTACCTGGAAAGAGGTACAGTTCAAAGACTAGGCTGAAGGTTAAGAGATGACATTCACCAGTCTCCCTCCCTTTTATTTCAGGGTGGGAAATGACCCCCCCCCCCCCACAGCTCATTGGAATAGAAAGTGACGGAAGGTCCAGGTTACATAGCTATCTCTAGTTGAGATCTCTGTCAGTTTGGGAGGAGGAAATGGTGTAGCATTTTTAGTTTAGACTGATACACATGGGCTGAAAATCCAGGGTGTCCAGATTTCTATTTTAAAGAAGCTGGTCTTGCAACCGGCTTCTGTCAAATGGGCATGCTGATAAACCAGCATCAAACCTGAATTTGATTAGTGCTGGCAGCCAACGGCTTTGAGTGCTGATCAGTGTGTTCTTTCCCCCTGTCAGAATAAAAACGCACAGGGGAGATTGGCGCATTAATATCAACTACTGGGTTGAATGATTTTTTTTTTTTATTGTATACCAGGACTAATGCCTCGTACACACGACCGGGTTTTCTGACAGGAAAACTGCGATGAGAACTTTTGGACAGGAATCCCTGCCGCGTGTATGCTCCCTCGCAGTTTTTCCGATGGGAAAACTGCCAAACCTGCCAGCAAAAAAAAGAGAACCAGCTATTTTTTTTCCCGCCGGGATTCCCGACTGACTTTTTCCTGTTGGAAATCCTGAACGTGTGTACGGGCATACGGCTATCATTTAATAAAGTGATGATAAAGAGAGGCTTGTGCAGGCACCTTGGGGTATGCACTTTTAAAGCATGTCTAAAACCAAAGCCAACTTAATAACTTTCCAGATGTGGGGAATGCAATAACTATCCTTTTTAGACTTTTATTCTTTATTTTTATCTGGTGATCTTGTCAGCTATACACTTTGGGGCAGATCCACATACATCTGCCGGGCGCAGCGTATCTAAGATACTCTACGCCGCTGAAACTTTCTTTGCTTTGGTTTGAATCCGCCATAAGTTACGGCGGCGTAAGGGCGCGGAATTCAAATGGCTGTGATGGGGGCGTGTTTTATGTTATGTTATGTTATGTAATCGATGTTTTTTTTAACTGCGCATGCGCCGTCCCTGGGGGTATCCCAGTGCGCATGCTCGAAATTAAACCGGAACCAGCCAATGCTTACGACGGTGACGTCATTCTACGCAAATTCCTTTTCGTGAACGACTTATGCAAACGACGCAAAAAAATCAAAATTGTATGCGGGAAGGACGGCCATACTTAACATTGAATACACCACTATATAGCAGCTTCTAACTATACGCCGGAAAAAGCAGAACGCAAATGACGGAAAAAAATGTGCCGGGCCGGCGTACGTTCGTGGATCGCCGTAAATAGCTAATTTGCATACTCGACGCAGATAACGACGGAAACGCCACCTAGCGGCCGCCGAAAAATTGCATCTAAGATCCGAAGGTGTACGAAGACGTACGCCTATCGGATCTAGCGGAGATGCCGTCGTATCTTGTTTTTAGGGTTCAATACAAAGATACGACGCAGGAATTTTGAAATTACGCCGGCGTATCAATAGATACGCCGGCGTAATTTCTCTGTGGATCTACCTCTTTCTCTTTTGGGACAGCACTTTTCACTCACTTCACTGTATATTTGTAGGAGAACTAATGTGACACTAGGCTGCTTTCCTGATTTGGTCTAAAACACCCTTATTTTTCCTAATTTCTATATCATAGAGGGACATTGTTTTGTAGTTCACAGAATATAGCTGGGAAAGCAGATAACATTATTTGAGATTTCAGTTCAGTGCACAGAAAGTTACAAGGACACAAGGTTTCTGGTAGGATCAAGGGGTATTTTCATTCAAATAAGAGGTTTGCATCAAAGGAGACAATATAAATATAAAATAGGAAAATACCATGCTAACCTAATAAAGTGACAACCAAATTAAGAAAAGAAAAAAACATAGCAGCAGCAAGAACGTGAGATAACACATCAAGGAATGCAAATATTGTAAATGAGCTGCGCTCAAAATACAAAATAAAAAACAGTGACAGTGATAAATTATTACATACACCACTCAAAAAAATGTGAATGATTAGAGGATCTCTAGGAAATTATCCAAAAAGTCCTTATTAAGTCTAATAAGTCTTTATTGATTAGTGGTGGCTTGCACCGAGGCTTCATAGTCACTCATATGGACTTTTTGGATTATTTCCTAGAGATCCTCTGATCATTCACATTTTTTGAGTGGTGTATGTAATAATATATCACTGTCACTGTTTTTTATTTTTTATTTTGAGCACAGCTCATTTACAATATTTGCATTAAAGGAGGAGTGTGGGATTACACAAAAACAATCCTACGTACTCACCTACAGTAGGTGAGTACCTAGGTTTGTTTTTTAGTAATCCCACACTCCTCCTTTAATGCAAATATTGTAAATGAGCAGTGACTGTCAGTCATCGGATCTCTGTTCTGCCCCTCCAGTTCACTGGAGCGCTGGGCTGTGGGGGGGGGGGGCAGGAATGGCTGGCACAGACTCTCAGTGGAGCGCTGAGAGGATGAGCCAGCTGCCGGTCAGTCATCTGGGTAGATCTCATTATTACCCACTTTCCAACAAGGCCAATTCTGACACTTCTCTCATATATGTAAAAATCAGTGTTTTGTTTTTTTTACAGAAAATTACGTAGAACCCCCAAATATTATATACACTGTATTTATTGGTGTATAACACGCACTTTTTGCCCTTGAAAATAGGGGGCAAATTAATGGGGCATGTTATACACCGATATAGGGCTGCCTCGGAGGGGAGGGGGTGAGCCCGACTAGATTAGACAGAGCCGGATCTTCTGTGTACTCGGCTCAGCTCGGCTCGCAGTCGTGTCCAGTCCTGCCTCCTGGACGGCTCCTAGCATTGACGTCACATGTCCCAGCATTAGACTGGTGTTATGTCCATCATGGGAGCTGGGCCAGTAGGTGGGACTTAGGCCAGTTGTGTAACGTCAGCTGAATTTGGGTCACAGGTGTGCAGCATGGCTTTGCCCATATGTCTCTTTTAATATGTGCACATTCAGTATGTGGTAACATTAAGTGATACTAAACCCAACTTTTTTTGAATAAAAACAATAAACATGCCTATACTTACCTGCTCTTTGTAGTGGTTTTGCACAGAGCAGCCCTAAACCTCTTCTTCTGGGGTCCCCTGTCGGCACTCCAAGCCTCTCCTCTTCATCGGGTGACCCCACAGAAAGCTGCTTTCCATCGGGGCACCCGTGTTAGCTTGCTCCTGAGTCCCGCTGCTGCATCCATTGACACAGACAGACTATACCCTCCACCCCTGTGTCACTGCTTTTGATTGACAGCAGCGGTTGCCATTTTTAATTAGGAGAGTGACAGCAGCTAGAGCTGCTGCGCTTGTGCACATCTCTGGATCGGATTGGGCTCAGATAATAAAAAGGTGGTGGGGGGTCTGGGGGGAGCTGCAGCACAGAAAGTTTTTCACCTTAAAGCATGGAATGCATTAAGGTGAAAAACCTAAAAGTGTTACTAAACCCAAAATCAGTATATGCACTTAAACACGCTTGTTATACTAACCGTGAAACCTAAGGGGGTTAATCCTCTGCATTATGTAAAAAGGTTGTTTGATCCTGTGTCCTCTGATCCTCCACTTCTTCCAGAACCCTCAAACCATCTCTGGATAGTACAGAGCCTTGGGGGCAATCTGCACATCCTCAGTTTGGTGTGTATTGCTAGAAAGTTGTTTTTTTTGTTTTTGTTTTTGGAGAGTGCATGTTATCAGTACAGGGCCAATCAGCACTGTCCAGACAGAGGGTCAGGGGTCATTCAGCCACAAAAGACAGTCAGAGGAGAATGAAAACTCCTCCCGCAAGCTTTAACCTTTTGCCGACCGCGCCATAGCAGAAATACTGCTACAGCGCGGTCGAGTTATTGTGACAGGACGTCCCTGGGACGTCCTCGTGCACTTCCGCGTTTGCGCGTCCCCTGGGGCGCGCTCGCGGAAGTGTCCGTGCTCGCCGGGTCTAGAAGACCCGGCGCATCACGGATCCCAGCAAATTGCCGCGAATCGCGGCTGTTTACCACGTGATCGCTCCGTCAAATGACGGAGCGATCACTTGTAAACAAACCGGCGTCATTTGATGACGCCGGTTCCTCCCTCTCCTCTCTGTACCGTTCGGTACAGTGCGAGAGGAGGGGGGGGAGCGCGGGGTGTCAGCAGTGCTGTGGCTGGATCTGTGACAACTGCAGTCACAGATCCAGCCATCCCTCCCAGCTCAGCTATCCCTGCCATACCCCATACTCTGCAATACCCCATACTCTGCATACTCTGCCATACTCTGCAATACCCCATACTCTGCAATACCCCATACTCTGCATACTCTGCCATACCCCATACTCTGCAATACCCCATACTCTGCAATACCCCATACTCTGCATACTCTGCCATACCCCATACTCTGCCATACCCCATACTCTGCCATACCCCATACTCTGCCATACCCCATACTCTGCAATACCCCATACTCTGCAATACCCCATACTCTGCATACTCTGCCATACCCCATACTCTGCATACTCTGCAATACCCCATACTCTGCCATACCCCATACTCTGCCATACCCCATACTCTGCCATACCCCGATACTCTGCCATACCCCGATACTCTGCCATACCCCGATACTCTGCCATACCCCGATACTCTGCCATACCCCGATACTCTGCCATACCCCGATACTCTGCAATTCCTCGATACTCTGCCATACCCCGATACTCTGCCATACCCCGATACTCTGCCATACCCCGATACTCTGCCATACCCCATACTCTGCAATACCCCATACTCTGCAATACCCCATACTCTGCAAAACCCCATACTCTGCAATACCTCGATACTCTGCAATACCCTGCGCAATACTCTGCAATACCCTGCGCGATACTCTGCAATACCCCAATACTCTGCAATACCCCCAATACCCCAATACTCTGCAATACCCAAATACTCCGCAATACCCCAATACTCCGCATATATAATGTTTTGGGGTTCTATGTAGTTTTCTAGCAAATAAATTGTGATTTTTCCATGTAGGAGAGAAATGTCAGAATTGGCCTGGGTGCTCCAGAACGCCTGATGGCGCTCCCTGCATGTTGGGCCTCTGTATGTGGCCACGCCGTGTAAAAGTTGCACACATGGGGTATCGCCATACTCGGGAGGAATAGCAGAATGTGTTTTGGGGTGTCATTCGTGGTATGCATATGCTGTGTGTGAGAAATAACCTGCGAATATGACAGAAACAAGTTTGTTTGTTTTTTTTTTACAGAATTTTCGGTCGTTTTTCTTTTATAGCGCAAAAAATAAAAAACCCAGAGGTGATCTAATACCACCAAAAGAAAGCTCTATTTGTGTGAAAAAAAGGACAAAAATTTCAAATGGGTACAATGTTGTATGACGGAGTAATTGTCATTCAAATTGTGAGAGCACCGAAAGCTGAAAATTGGTCTGGTCAGGAAGGGGGTTTAAGTGCCCAGTGGTCAAGAGGTTAACCAGAGACTGATAGAAGTCACAAGACTGCTCTAACTACTGATAAGAAAAGGTATTTAGCAGTTTATATTTACTAAAATAATAACATTTCCATGTTCTGTGTACTGTGGGAGACCAGATATAGTGAATGTAGGGTCCTGGGTTTAGTAACACTTTAAGGCTTTACAACCACTTTAAAGCTCCATAATTTACACTACTTTAGTGAGTTAAAACAGCACCGAACAAAATACAATAGTAAATCCACCTTTTCTACTCTATTGATATTACCCAACATAATATAATAAATCAAAAGATGGAAATATTCACAAGATCTAGAACCTGATAACTTCAGGTCTACATATGTAATCAGAGGTTGAGATTTTGGAACAAACATTCCTAATTAAATAGATCTATTTCCAACTGTTTTATGTATACTTCCCTAACAGTGCAATCTGCTCAGTAATTGTGTGTCCTTCACATATAATTTAATAGTTGCATGTGCCAATGGCAGATTCAATATGATTTTGGCATATTGCAGTCTTTCACTACCTCAGTAATTGCATTGCCATGCTCAGTGAAACTGATGAGGACATCATGTCAGGATATAACAACGCAAGTGTCAGTTAAGTGAAGGGATGGGGCCCTGCATGTGTCACGCTCAGTCCTCATCAGTATGAACCCTTGTCCTGGCAAACGCCACATGTGTGAATAAAAATAAGGTCATTAATGTCAGGAATATAAACACACAATTATACCGCGGCATTTGAAAGGTACCGTCTCACAAATTAAATTCTATAATCCTCTTATCCTTTGATTCTTGCTTAATTTATGCTTCGTTCTACATGCGCTGCGTCTCTGGTATAGTCAGCCACTATTTTGCTTACATAATCAGATCTAGAATTCGTCTTTGTGAGCCACAAACCTTTGTATTACAATGAACTCTTCTAGTATTACATTTATTTAATAAAGCAAAACATAATGCGTAAAGTGCTGTAACTCATAGCCAACCAATTAAAATGTGCCTTTCACTGATCTATTGTCATTAAAAATTATATTTGGTTTCTATGGACTGCTGCGTTTTTCACATCAACACACGCTTAATAAAAAAAAGCCAGATAACACTTTTGTTTGGAATGGCTTTTTCCTAAGACTAATAACGCTTGATCTACTTCAGAAACGGCAGTGCTATTTTCCACTGGTCTGAGCAATGTATTTTGCAGTATCAGTCAACAATACACTTCATAATACTATTTGAATATTAGACTGAGCTGCCTGAGAGCTAAACAGTGAAAGAATACAGGCTGGGAATGAAGCCAGGCGACTAGAGAGAATTAACAATGAGGAAAAACATTCAGCAGAAATGATGAGTCGGAGACAGCATAGGAGGTGCTGTGCAGTCTCAGTGGTTCAGAAAGGAAAATATATGGTAAATAACATTACAGGAAAACATACATAATCCTTCTGATACACTATACAACAATGGCATGTCATTTATTAGCAAGTTATCACCTAAATGAGACAGACAGGCAGCTCTTCTTGTGGCCAAGGAACTATTTATTTTACTTATAGTTTTCATTTCTGATCAATGACATAAAGGCTTGTTAGCTACTGGGTAAAGGAAAATTCCTCCAGCCACGAAAGTGATGAAGGTAAGATAGGGTAAGTGTCACCAGCCAGAAAACGCAACCACGCTTACCGGAGGACGGGTGACCCCCTAATAAGAGTGGTCTATTGCACTTTGTTTGCAATAACCATGAAAAGGACCTGAACCTCCTAGTTATCCTCGCCTGTCACTAGATATGCGCCATAGCGATGAATGGATAAAAGCTAGGTAGTAAAGCCCTCTGAACATAACTCCCCCACCGGGATGGTCATGAGTCACCAGACATGAAACATAAGGGTAATCCACATGGCATGATATCGTAAAGAGAGTTTATTGATAAAATAAGGAGTAACGTGTAGCTTAAAATTAAGCATGTTAGTATGAGTAATTGTTCTTACGGGGAGCAAGATGACCGAACATCAATCGCGCATGCGTGGTAGTGGCGTATGTGTGTGACTTCGTCTGACATGTTTCGTCATACGTGACGTCATCAGGGGCACAGGTGTGTCTAGACATTGTGCACAGCTACTGTATTTTAGTTCATTTATACATTATTTTTTTTTACTATTTACGCAGATAAACATTTTGGTTTATATACAGGGAAATTACTGGTAGATGCAAAAATCTTCTAGTCTGCATATATGTTTAAGGAATTATTTCTATTTGATCCTATAATTTAATGCATGTAAAATCTAAGTTTAGTTATATGTTGTTTTTTTTTTAAATCAGCACAAGGGACAGTACTTACTGTATGTTGAATGAGAATTGTCCCTTGTGCTGGTGGTTGTTTCCTCAGTTGAAATCTTTAGTTCTATGTTGAATGACAATTGTTCCTTGTGCTGGTGGTTGTTTCCTCAGTTGAAATCTTTAGTTCTCTGCCTTCTCCCATACTCCCGCAGCGGTAATCTTCTGGTGCTTAACCTCCCTGGCGGTATGATTCTTTCAGTAAAAAGATGCTGAAAGCGGTACCATTATTTACAAGGAAATTTGGCGTTTTATATTGTAGGTCTGTAATTTTTAGGAATAACTCACTTAAATCTGACCAAACAAGAGTCTAGTAGGCATCCCGGGTATTATATTTTTTTAAAAACAAAATTATAAATTATAACATAATAAATAATTATAAATAATTATAACAAATAATAATATAATTCTAATAAAAATTATTCAATAATGTAATCAACTCAAAATCACTGAAATTTGCTCAGTTGCAGAATTGTCGCTGTCATTATTTTTTTTTTTATGACGAATTTCCCCACAAATCGCTATCGCACAATTCTGCAAGTGATTATAATTTATTATCGCTTTTTTCTAGCTGATCTAAAACCATTTTTGACATAAAGGGACACTTTTGGTTGCTATGGACAATCTACAGTTTGCAGGGAGAAAGAACAGTTTTTATTATATAAAAGAACATGTAGGGCACTGGGCAGACCACTAGGGACAAGGGGGGTGTGTATTTTTTACATACAGTATTGTAATCTATAAGATTACAGTATACTGTATGTATAGTGTTTGTTTACTTTTTTGAATTTGGCGCCGATCTCCGCTCCCGTGCGTCGTAACGTCGCAGGGAACGGAGATCGACGGCACAGGAGGACACTGTGTGAATCGAGCGAGGTCCCGCTCGCTTACACAGCGCGGTGGCATCGCTGGATCCAGGGACAAGGTAAGTAACTTTGTCTGCTGCTGCAGCGAGGCAAGCCCGAGTCTGACTCGGGGTTACCGCTTTTGGTATGAAAATCTCACCCCGAGTCAGACTCGAGAATACCGCCAGGGGGGTTAATACAGCCGCTGAGCCTGTCATAGAAGTGAGGACAGGTGGATGAATCTATGGAGGGTCCATGTCCTGCAGTCATAGAGCACTTTTCATTGATAGAAGCTATAGTACAGCTTCTGTGAATGTTGGTGGGGGTCAGAAAGGGCAGGCATAGTTGGTACTTTTGACCAATGACAGGTTCAGTGGCTGTATTAACCAATGCAGCATTGGAAGATTACCGCTGCAGGGGTATGGGGGGAGGCAGAGACCTATGTGACCTGCAAGCAGGACAGGGGACCCTTCTCATTAAGATTAAGTGCTATTGCTTTGTGTTGATTTTCTAATTAAACTTAAGGCTTTAGTTACCTGGAGTCTTTATTTAAATTTTTTACTTAACATAATTATTATTATTATTATTATACAGGATTTATATAGCGCCAACAGTTTGCGCAGCGCTTTACAACATCAGGGAAGACAGTACAGTTACAATACAATTCAATACAGGAGGGATCAAAGGGCCCTGCTCGTTAGAGCTTACAGTCTAGAGGGAGGGTCAAGTGGAACAAAGGGTAGTAGATGTGGGGGGTGATCAGATGGACAAAATTAAAGTACAGTTGTTAAGTGTGGGTAGTATAGGCTTCTCTGAAGAGGAGGGTTTTCAGGGATCTTCTAAAAGCTAATAGAGAAGGAGATAATGTTGGTTTGTTGAAAAAAATAACAAACATGGTATACTTACCTGCTCTGTGTAATGGTTTTGCACAGAGCATCCCTGACCCTTTTCTTCTTGGGTCCCCTGCTGGCGCTCCTGGCTCTCCCCCTTGACCAGTGCCCCCAATAGCAAGCCGCTTGATATGGGGGTACTGGTGTCTGCTCGCTCCTGAGTTATAACACACATAGAGCCATGGCATAGCCCCACCCCCACTCTCTCCTAATTGGCTCACTGGCTGTGATTGACAGCAGTGGGACCCAATGTCTCAGCCAGTGAGGAGAGAGAGACCCTGAACGATCGAGGATCCCGGGCACATCGCTGGATCAAGAGGGGGCTCAGGTGAGTATTAGGGGGCTGTGAAGGCAAAAAACATTCAGCCTTTGCAAACACTTTAAGGGCCTGTCAGCTGGATTCTTACTAAAATGTCAGATCAAATAACAGATATTTCCTGAAAAAGAGGCCAGAGTGCCTGGAAAGCTTGCCAAACTTTTTAGACACACCTCATATACTAAAAGAACCATGATGCATACAACTTTCATTATTCATTTGTTTCTTAGAATGACTCTGTCAAAGAAAAAGTATGGGAGCTGCCATTGCTAGCTGTTTTTTTTTTTTAAATAGTAAAAAAAATAGGGGACGGGGCTACGAGCTGACGTCATGCTGCCATTTCCAATCACAAAGTTGACGGTCATTGGAGTAAGTACACTACTGTTTTTGACACATACTGGGCCAGATCCTCAGCCAGCGGTGCAAATTTAGTTTGTCCTAACTTATGTCATTTAAGTTACGTTGCCCTAAGTTGGTGGCGTAAGTGCCGTATCCATAGCGCATTTGCGTCTAAATTTGTGCCAGCGTAACTTAAATTCAGAGGCGTAAGGCGGGGTTTTTGCAAGTGGGAAGGAAGTGGGCGTGCTTCATTGTAATGAGCCGTGACCCCATGCAAATGAGGCGCCGGCCGTACTGCGCATGCGCGCACAATTCGGGACCTCACTGGGCATGTGCAGAACTGGTCTCGGCGCAATCAGTGAGATAGGTAAAAGGCCAAGTGTACTTAGTTTGAGGATCGCCCTGTGTGTAAAAAGCACCACACACACACACTTCCCTTGCAAAAGTATATCCCATTGTTCCCCTTCCATGAGCAATTTGCTTCTGCTCTGTTTGTTTGTGTGTTGGTAAGTTGTGTTTGTGAGAAAAGTGTTTGAGGAGTTGGAGAGTCTAGTTGTTGTTTGTTTTTGCGAAGTGTCTTTATTTAATTTGTTTGTTAGTGTTTTTGCTGATTGTTTTTTGGTGTTTGTTTTTTGTTTGTTTGTTGGTGCGTGTTTGTTTTTGCGAAGTGTCTTTATTTAATTTGTTTGTTAGTGTTTTTGCTGATTGTTTTTTGGTGTTTGTTTTTTGTTTGTTTGTTGGTGCGTGTTTGTTTTTGAATTACTATTAGCTGTGTCCTTGTGTGTTTAGATTTTGGTTAGTTTTTTGTGGTATATATTTTTGTCAGGTTTTTGGGTGTGTACTGTAGATTGTTTGTCGGGTGTGTTTGTTGTTGCTGGGTGGTGTATGTGATGCCCCCCAAACGCAGGAAGCTTAATTTCACCCTGGGAGAGAAGCAAATTCTTGCTCGGGGCATTGTGAAATATGGGCGATTTCTGCATGGCCCTGAGAGCCAGAACACCACCCCGGCCAGGAGGAGGCAGCTTATAAAAAAAATCACCGACCAGATCAATGCGGCGGGGGGGGGGGGGGGAGGGCCAGGACCCCCGCTGGCATACAGAAAAAAATAAATGATCTGAGGAGCGTCGTCCGGAATAAGATGGCAAGGATCGACGCCCATACCAGGGGCACTGGAGGAGGGGGACCCTGCCCAGTCAGACTGACGGAGGAGGAATGGACAGTGGCCCAGTGTTTCCACCCACAGCAGGTGGTGGGCCTGCCTGGCTATACGTCAGATGTTCCTAGGAGGACAGGTAGGTTTTTTTGTTTATTCTCTGTTGATTAGCATGTGTGGGTGGGGGAAGGGAAGATGTGCCAAGTGTGTGGTTCCTCAAACATGTGATTGTTTTGTGTCCTCCACAGATGGCCAGGAGGTTGCAGGCCAGGAGGTTGCACGCCAGGAGGTTGCACGCCAGGAGGTTGCAGGCCAGGAGGTTGCAGGCCCATCGGGCCAGGCTGCAGCACCACCCCCAAGACAGGCTGATGATGAGTCCCAAGAAGGGCAGGATTCCCCAGGGGAGGGGATTGGCCAAACCTCCACTCATGAGGAGGTTGAGGGGGAGGAGGTTGAGGGGGAGGAGGATGAGTGGGAGGAGGATGATGAGGGGGAGGAGGACGAAAATATGCAGATTGGCCGGGAAGTCCTCCTGGCCACTGATATGATGACCTTTGAGTCTTCCCCTGAGGCTACCCCTGAGGCTGGCACCAGTCAGGCCACCATCAGGGGTAGCCCCTCCCACTTCTCCCCCAACAGGCCTCCAGTCACCAGGGTCACTCTCTCCCCTCCTCCAGGCCCGCAAGACTCAGCGGCAGCCAGGGGGCCAACCCAGGAGACCGTGGCTGTGGGCGAGCGTCTGTCGGCCAGTGTGGTGAAGGACAATGCCCGGCAGACCCGCACTCTTGGGAAAATACTTGAAAAAATTACGCAGATGGAGCACAGCCAGGGTGAAATGATGGAGGCACTCGGTGATGTGGCCACCAACTCAACGGCGGTCATTACATGTTTGAACGACATACAGACCGCCACAACACGCGTGGCCCATGAGCTGAGTGCCCTGACCCAGGCTGTGCAGGACAATACAAGGTCTGGCCAGGCCAATGCGGCTGCTCTCACTGCCTGTCTCACTCGCATTGCAGGGGCCATGGAGGGCAGGCCAGCAGGGGCGGCTCCTCCTTCCCCAGCTCACCCCCCCCAGGAGGCTCCTCCTTCCCCAGCTCACCCCCCCCCAGGAGGCTCCTCCTTCCCCAGCTCACCCCCCCCAGGAGGCTCCTCCTTCCCCAGCTCACCCCCCCAGGAGGCTCCTCCTTCCCCAGCTCACCCCCCCCAATGGACATCCTCCGCGACGGCGTGCCCGTGGCCGTGGCCGTGCCCCTGCCCGTGCCCCTGCCCGTGCCCCTGCCCCTGCCCGTGCCCCTGCCCAGCCAAGGCATAGCAATCGCCGCCGCTAATTAATTTGCTGGGATACTTTTGTTTTTTTGTTTATGCTTTTTTTTTTTTTATTATTTAATTTGGTCTTCTGTACTTATGATTTGATTTATGTGTGTGAATGATGTGTGAATGTGGGGGGGTGGCATTCCTGAGAAATTAAGGGTGTCACCCTCAGTTTTGGTGGAGTAGGGATCCCCAGGACCAGGGAGAAGTGCAATCCCAGGTTCCTGAATGGTGTATGAATGCACAGTGACATAATTGGAGCCGTGGCGTTACTGCTCCCAAGTCCCAAAGGGGGGGGGACTTGGATCTAATCCAATTCGATGTGCATGTGATGTGTCTGTGCTAGGAACCACAGTGGTGTGCATTCATGCATTATCATTGTGACTTTATTGATGTGCATTTACAGGGAAAAGATACATTCTTATTGTGACATTAATCATGTACGTTTACTGGGAAAAAATGCCTTCTGCAAGGCGTCTCCTGGCTGCTGTGCCCTCAGCAGACCGGGTAGAGTTGGTTGGGGGGGTATTGCCTGGGTCAGGGGTCAGGTCATCACATAAGTCAATATGCAGTCCCCTTCTGAGGGCAAAGTTGTGGAGTATACAACATGCCCCAATTATTTGGCACACAAAGTCAGGGGAATACAGCAGTGTACCCCCAGACTTATCCAGGCATCTGAAGCGGGACTTCATAAGCCCAAATGTACGTTCAACCACTCCCCGGGTACGTATGTGCGCCTGGTTGTAGCGTTGCTCTCCTGGGGTTTGGGGGTTCCTGAATGGGGTCATCATGTGAGGTCCCAAGGCATATCCTGAGTCACCTGTAAGGGAAAAGACAGGAGGATATTAGTCATGCATGTGCCCCTTGTGATGTCAGCATCATGGGGGGGACATACCTGACACACATGTCACTCACCAATCAGCCAGCTGTCTCCATACATGTTCTGGTCCAAATCTCTGGAGATCTGGGTCTGCCGGTAAATATAACTATCATGGCAGGATCCCGGAAATTTAGCACAGACGTGCCAGATGAGGCCATGGGCATCTACGATCACTTGCACATTTATGGAATGCCAGCCTTTACGATTCCGGAACATGTGCTCAGTATCATGGGGTGGTTGTAGTGCCACATGGGTACAATCAATGGCCCCGATGGTGCGTGGAAATCTGGTAATGTGATAGAAGTCTGTCATGGTCTTTAAACGCTGATCCTCCTGGGTGGGTTTTTGAAACTGATTTCCCATGCGCAGCAGGATTGCAGGGACCACTTGGTGCACACACCTGCTGATGGAGGATTGTGCCATCCCAGCCACGCCTCCACTTGTGCGTTGGAATGAGCCAGTGGCAAGAAAATGCAAAGTTGCCAGTACTTTGGTGAGTGGCTGCAGTGCATGGGAGTGTTGTGTTGGGCTGGTAAGATCATCCTGAAGTATTGTTGTTAATTCCAGGATGGCCTCACGGGTAAATCTGTAGTTGCGGAATACTTCAGAAGCAGGCATGCCAAACAAATCTTGGCGTGGGCGGTATACCCTCTCCTGTGCCCTCCTCCTCCTCCTCTGTGCCCTCCTCCTTCTTTGTGCCTCTATAGACACTAATGCAGCTAGGATCATTGATGGTCCTGGCATTTTGGCAGAGAGATTTTAGTCCTGAAAGTGTGTGTGTGCTGAGCTCTTCAGCAATGGTGTTGCTTCAGCAGACATTCAGACGGCATGTGTAAAATTAGGGCTGCTTTTATAAAGTGTAAATTCCCACCGGGAAACTAACAGGTGCGCACAGGGCGTAATCTACGGCGCACACACTTAATTCTGTGGATCGCCCTATCTCCCTCATTTGCATCTTTGTCTATCAAATAAAGCGGCGTGCCTAGCGTAATTTGCGCCCGAGAATGCGCCGGTGTAATTATTTTAGGTAGGACGGAAAAGCCGGAATTTCAGGCGCTTCTCGTTTTGAGGATCGGGCGCCAAAATACACGCTGTGTAAAATTAGAAAAATCGAGTTAAGTCGGCGTATCTCTTTTGTGGATCTGGCCCACTGAGCACCTGGGTGCATTTTTTATGAATTTTATCTGCTTGTGATGTTAATTTAATAAAACACTACACTATATCCAACCCCTCTTGGTGTTTCTGGCTCCATGCGGTGAGCAATCTTCCTCCTACACAGTGTTGCTCTGATTCGGACTCCCCCTAGTGGTACAGAGTGGAAAATGTGAGGAGAAGGCCATGGATGGATGGATGCATGGACCTGAGATATCCATAGAGGGATGCTGTGTTGTTTAACATGTGCTGTTAGCTTCTCTGTCAGCTTTGGGAGCTGCAAAGTGCAGTTATTGGGCCTAATCCTCAAAAAAATGGTGCAACGTAACTTTTTCCATTTAAGTTACACCGCCGCAAAATCTCTAACTAAGTGCCCGATCCACAAAGCACTTACCTAGAAATTTTGAGCGGTGTAACTTAAATCGGGCCGGCGCAAGGCGTTCCTCTTCTCCAGGGGGCGATTACCATTTAAATGAGGCGCGCTCCCGCGCCGGCCGTACTGCGCATGCTCGTGACGTAATTTTCCCGACGTGCATAGCGCGAAATTATGTTACATTGGGCTTTGTGGATTGGGACGGGACAATAAAGTTGCGTCGGGTAAAAAAAAGATACGGCGCCAAAAAAAAAAATTCAAATTTAAAAAAAATCGCGTCGCGAGCAAGAAAGGTCTGTTTTTACAAGGTGTAAACAGTTTACACCTTGTAAAAGCAGCCCTAATTTTGCGTTTGCAAAATTAAACTTACGGAGAAAAAACGAAGCTGAAAAGCTTCGTGGATCTCCGTAAGTCCTAATTTGCATACCTGAGGCGGCATTTCGACGCGAAATGCCCCCAGCGGCGGATGCGGTACTGCATCCTAAGATCCGGCAGTGTAATTCAATTACACATGCCGGATCTTCGTCCTAACTATGGGAAACTGATTCTGTGGATCAGTTCCATAGTTAGGACCAGGGATACGACGGAGTAACAGCAGTTACTCCGTCGTATCTCTTTTGAGGATTTGGCCCATTGTCTTTAATCACAAGTGGTGGTGATTTCTTCTCTCTGGATGGTAGAAGGACATTTGGATGGTGGAAACATCTAAATGACCATGATTACTTACCTTTTTTTGCTGCAATCACTTTATTTGGTCTCCCACAGTACACAGAACATAGAAATGCAATGATTTTAGAAAATATAAACTGTTAAATACCTTTTCTCATCAGCAGTATATAGCAGTCTTGTGACTTCTATCAGTGTCTGGTTAAAGCTTGTAGGAGGTGTTTTCATTCTCCTCTGAGTGTCCTATGAGGCTGCAGGACCCTTGACCTTCTGTTGGGACAGTACTGATTGGCCCTGTGCTGATCACGTGCACCCCCCCCAAAAAAAAAAAAACTATAGCAATACACACCAAACTGAGCACGTGCAGAGTGCTTCCAAGACTCTGTTTTATCAGGAGATGGGTTGGGGAAGGGGAGGATCAGAGGAGACAGGCTCAAACAGTCTTTTTACACAATGTTGGGATTAATCCCTTAGGTTCCACATTGAGTATAATAAGCATACTTTACTGCATATACACACTGGGCCAAATCTTCAAAGGAGATACGCAGGCGGAACTGCTGTTCCGCCTGCGTATCCCTGTGGCTATCTTTGGAAACGATCCTCAGAAGGATTTTTCCAAAGAAGATCCGACATCTGTAAGACACTTACACTGTCGGATCTTAGGATGCAGTACCGCATCCGCCGCTGGGGGCATTTCGAGTCGAAATGCCGCTTTGCGTATGCAAATGAGGACTTAGGCAGATCCACAAAGCTTTTTAGCTTTGTGTTTTCTGCGTAAGTTACGTTTTGCATGCGTTAAATTAGGGATGCTTTTACAAGGCCTAAACTGTTTAGACCTTGTAAAAACAAACCTTTTTTTTGATCGACGCGTTTTTTTTAAAATTTCGATTTTTTTTTCCCGGCGCGTATTTTTTTTTTTTACCCGACGCAACTTTATTGTCCCGTCGCGATCCACAAAGCCCGGCATAAAGTACGTTCGCGCGATGCACGTCGGGAAAAATGATGTCACACGCATGCGCCGAACGTCCGGCGCGGGAGCGCTCCTCATTTGAATAGGAATCGCCCCCTCGAGCAGACGACCGCCTTGCGACGGAGGCACTTAGGTTACGCGGCGTGTAATTTCTAGGTAAGTGCTTTGTGGATTGGGCACTTAGGTAGAAATTTAACGCCTGTGTAACTTAACTGCTGAAAGTTAAGTTAGGCAGGTTTTTTGAGAATTTGGCCCACTGATTTTACTGTTGTGGGGTTAGTAACACTTAATATAATCTTTTTAATAACTTTGATAACTTCTTAGTAATTATTTATGATGCAATTTTGACTTTTACTGTGTTTATTGGGTTTGTATACTTACCTATTGCCAGCTGCCTTATATTATTATTCATAGCGCTGACCATTTCACATACAGATTGAAAAAATAGTTGCCTGGCAACGCAGCGCACATTTGTGGACGCAGTTGTGTGTATGGCCCTTTTGGTTCCTATGGTGCCGCATTTATATACATAGAAAACCATCTGCTTTATGTATTTCAATGCTGTGTTTTAGAAGCTTGTGTGAATGAGCCCCAATGAAGTGCATTCTGCATTCATTACTAAGGACAATACATTGAATAAATCCAGTGTCACCTGCTGCAATTTATTGGCCAGATATGCTTGTGGAGCATTCATAACACAAAAAAATGCTGCATTTATATTGGTTGGAACGTAAAAAGTTTAAAATGCTGCTTCAGTGCAGATCTGGCACAGTCTACCAAGTACCAAGCAGCAATTTTATTGTTTATTGTTTACTAACATTCAATTTATTATAATAGAGAGTTAGAGGGAATAAGGTCAGTGAAATGTGAAGAAAAAATATTACTGCTAGTTACCATTTTTATAGTTACAGTAAGAATTTAAACTGCCGCTGCTATGGTCCGTGCCTTCAGTTGAGTGGGACCGGAGCTGTCACTGGTTCTTTAAATTTAGAGATTGCTTACTGAAATATAGCCCTAGAGGGAAGCACTCACACAAATGAGTTTTATTGTTTTTGCTGTAATATATGTGTTAGTTTTATGGCCATTTTACTTCAGTGCCTTTCACAAGAATTCCTGTAATGCATTTTAGTATAATTTTAACAAGAACAAAAGGTGATAAAGATGTATATATAAATCTGTAGAATTATAATAAAGAACAGTTTTCGTTTTAACCCTTTTTTTACTCTATCTTCTTGACATGAACACTCAATTGTTCTAGATCTACTACTATTATGACTACTTCTACTACCAAGTAATAAAGGACACATTTTAAAAAGCAACACTAGGCAACAAATACAAGCAATCAGTGAGTTGCTATTGCAATCTAGCATACACTGCAACCATGCTTAATCAGAAATCCACTCAGTCTGCCTTAAAGTGCATTTATACCACAAAACCAAATTTTAAAGTTGTTCTTTTTTTTTTTTTTTACTGTAATGCATTCGCTGCAAAAAGGAAAAACAATGTCCAGGATTCCCCCCTTCCCCCATTATACTTGTATACAATTTCGATCCAGCACTGTGCACGAGAGCAGTGGCTCACTCGGCCCTTTCCCTCACCGCATGGCAGATTCATAGCAGCAGGAGCCATTGGCTCCTGTTCAGTGGCGGGCCATCCATGAGGGGCGTGCACCCCTAATCCATGCACCGAGCCCCTGATCTACATGTAGGGCCTGATGCATGGATTCCAACAGTTTTTTTAAGCACACGATTTGAGCCTGAGGCTCTAATTGGCTTAAAAAAGGATGGACTCAGGGTGCAGAGCTCTTTGACCTGAGACACCCCAGTTTTGTGACAATAGCGAATGAATATTCACTTTTTTACATGGCTTGGACATGCAAGCGTGAGGTTGCATCTCCGGTGAGCTCCTGTTTCTACCCGGACTTTTGGTGCTTTAACAAAGGGACTTCACCACCACACACCCGCTACAGCATGCCTAGCCGTTGGAGAACCTCCTTACAGCCAGCTTGAGTGTTCAGATCCCGCTCGAGAGCCCTGGACTCTTTGTCAGCAGTCCGGGGCTACACGGGGAAGGTGCCAAGATGGCGCCCGATCGCCGCCCAGTGTTCACAACCTCTTCTGCCTGCTTGGACCCACAGCCCTCCCCACTGCATTGATGGGATCAGGTACAGTGCCACAGCCCAGCTCCCTCTCATGCCTCAGCCGTATTGTCACATGCAGACTCCCTGCTGGGAGCCCATCTCCCACAGGTTGGGGTGGAGGTGTGTGCTTGCAGTGATCGCTGCCTTCCTGTCCGCCCCCCACCACCCCCGAAATATTTAGCATCAGCCACCACTGCTCCTGCTGCTGTCAATCAAATCCTATTACAAGGAATCAGGGGGAGGGGCAAAGCTCCTTTGTCTATGTCTATGGACGCAACCAATGGGGCTGGGAGCGTGTCCACCAGTTTTGCCAACCCCCCCCCCCCCCTCAAGTGAAATTTACTGTCAGGATGCCAAAAATTAGCAAACAGTAGAATTTTTTTACTGGCGAAAATCATGAAATTTACTAACAAAGCCACATTTTTTACTGACACTGAAAAAAAGTACCTAAAATGGCAATTTTCAGTGCTAAAAAAACTATAAACATGAAGTTAGTGCTATTAGCAAAAACAAAAGTCAAAAAACACATTTCTCTATTTACATGAAGGTCAGGTTAATATATCAGAGTGTGCAGGGTTCCTCCTTACAGTGTAAGGGAACTCTGACATAAAGAGGAATGCTGCAGATCATGATCTAAGGGGAAACTCTGATGTAAGGGGGGGAGGCTGGTGACCAGAGGCCACCTTATATCAGTGTCCACTGTGTTACCCTTTACAGCAGAGTTCCCCTTTACATCAGGGACTGCAGAGTCCCCCCTTGCACTTTAAGGGGGAATCCTGCAGACTCGGATGTAAAGGGGAATGCTGGAAACTATGATGGGGGGGGGGACTCTGGTGACCAGAGACCACCTTCCACAGAGGGAATACACTAAGGTAAGGGGGAACCTTTATATCAGTACTCCTCTCCACAGTCCACACATGTCTGACTCCTCCCGTGACCCCCATCCCAGCAGTGCTCCCACTCTTGACTCCTCTCCAGACTCCCCTCAGAGACTGCAGACATAATAAAAGACAAGAGATGGTCAGAGATGGCAGACATTATTATTATACAGGATTTATATAGCGCCGACATTTAGCGCAACACTTTACAACATTAGGGCAGACAGTACAAATACAATACAATTCAGAACAATTCGTTAGAGCTTACAATCTAGGAGGGAGGGTCAAGTGATACAAAAGGGTAATAGCTGTGGGGGATGAGCTGATGAACAAAATTGAAGTGCAGTTGTTAGGTGGAGGGAGAATAGACTTCTCTGAATAGAAATGTTTTCAGGGATTGCCTAAAAGTGGACAGATTTGGAGACAGTCTGACAGATTGGGGTAGGGAATTCCAGAGGATGGGAAAGGCTTGGGAGAAGTCCTGGATGCGAATATGGGAGGAGGTGATGAGGGAGCTAAAGAGCAGGAGGTCATGGGAGGAACAAAGAGGACAATTAGGTTGGTATCTTGAGACTAGGCTAGTGATGTAGCTGGGGGCAGAGTTGTGGTTGGCTTTGTAACTTATTGTTAGTATTTTTAATTTAATTTATTCGGGGAGTGGCAGCCAATGGAGGGATTGTCAGAGAGGGGTAGCAGACACTGAAAGGTTTGTAAGGTGGATGAGTCTGGCAGCAGCATTCATAATGAACTGAAGGGGAGATAGTCTATTTAAAGGTAAGCCAATGAGGAGGGATTTGCATTAGTCGAGAGATAACCAGGGAGTGAATCAGGAGCTTTTTGGTTTCATTGGTTAGAAAGAGACATATAGCTGGATTCAAGTATCCCGCCGCATCTTTGCGGCAGCATAGCGCATCGTATTTACACTACGCCGCCGTAAGTTAGCTAAGCAAGTACTGTATTCACAAAGTACTTGCCTGCTAAGTTACGGCGGCGTAGCGTGAATAGGCCGGCGTAAGCGCGCCAAATTCAAATGAGGATGTGGGGGGCGTGTTTTATGTAGATTAACTGTGACCCGACGTGATTGACGTTTTTTACAAACGGCGCATGCACCGTCCGTGTACATATCCCAGTGTGCATTGTGGCAAAGTACGCCGCAAGGACGTATTGGTTTCGATGTGGACGTAAATTACGTCCAGCCCTATTCACGGACGACTTACGCAAACGATGTAAAATTTTCAAATTTCGACGCGGGAACGATGGCCATACTTAACATTACTAGTCCAGCTATTTGATGGAATAACTTTACGCCTGAAAATGCCTTACGTAAACGGCGTATCTTTACTGCGACTGGCGCACGTACGTTCGTGAATAGGCGTATCTAGTGATTTACATATTCTACGCCGAACGCAATGGAAGCGCCACCTAGCGGCCAGCCTAAATATTGCACCCTAAGATACGACGGCGCAAGATAGGTTTAAGTGTATCTCTGTTGAAGAATTCACTTAAACTTAGGACGGCGCAGATTCCGAGTTAGGTCGGCGTATCTACTGATACGCCGGCCTAGCTCTTTGTGAATCTAGCTAATAGTTTAGAGATGTTGGAATAAGAAAGTATATTTCTGGACAGCCACACTCTGAACAAACGTTGCCTTTATTAAAATAGGACAGCACTACAAGCCACAGTGCTATCCTATTTTAATAAAAGCAACGTTTGTTCAGAGTGCGGCTGTCCAGAAATATACTTTCTTATTCCTGCCTTGCTGAATGCATTGCCAGCACCTGTGGTTTCCGTGAGGTGGATTATCATCAAGGCTTCTTACTTGGAGCGGCTACCCCTCCTTCAGTTTAGAGATGTTGCGGAGGTTGAGGCGGCAAGCTTTGGAGAGTGATTTGATGTGGGGCCAAAAGGAGAGTTCAGAGTCCAGGATAACAACTAGCACCCTGACATGTGAGGATGAGTGGATGATTGTGTCATTGCTTTCGACAGAGGTCAAGGGGACATCCAGACAGATATGCCTGTTAGTAAGTTAGTGATGCGTGATGAGACTGATAGATTGAGTTGAGGGGGGAGAGATAGATTTGGGTGTCATCAGCATAGAAATGATATTGAAAGCTGTGGAAGGCAATCAACTGACCCAGGGAAGAGGTGTAGATTGAAAATAGGAGAGGTCCAAGAACAGAACTTTGGGGGACCCCAACAGAGAATGGAAGAGGAGAGGAGGAAGTAGAATTGTAAGTGACAATGAAGGTGCATTGGGATAGGTAGAATGAGTGTCACTGAAGAGCAAAGTCACGGAGAAGGAGATGGTCTACTGTATCAAAGGCAGCTGAAAGGTCCAGGGCCTCGAAAGAGTCCTGTTACAAGACATGATACAAGAGATGGTTAGAGGTTGCGAACATGATACAGGAGGTGGTCAGAGGCTGCGGGCATGATACAGGAGGTGGTCAGAGGCTGTGGACATGGTACAGGAGATGGTTAAAGGATGCGGACATGGTACAAGAGATGGTTAGAGGCTGTTAACGGACATATTTTTTACGGGCAGCTGAAAATGGGCTGAAATTTACAGGCTGTCCGTAAATTAATGGGCGGTTGGCAACACTCAGACACACAGTAGTGTCCTCCTCTGCCTCCCACCCCACAGAAGTCTCCTCCTCTGCCACCCTTGTCCCCCCTCAAGTAGTTTCTTTCTCCTTCAATTCATTATGATCCCCCAATTCAGTGTCCTGCTGTGCCCCTACACATCGCCCCCCTACTGTAGTGCCCTAATCTGCCCCCTTTAACCCTTCATATCAGTGTCCTCCTCTGCCACTCTTCACATCACTCTCCCACAGCAGAGTCCTTCTCTACCCACCACCTACATTCATATACCCCTCACAGCACTGTCCTTCTCTGCCCCCTTTAATACCACGCCCCCACATCAATGTCCTCCTCTGCCCCTCCTTCCTATCACTTCCCTGCATCATTTTCCTCTACTGTCTCCCATCACCCTCCACAGCAGTGTCTTTCTTTGACTCCCTTCATTTCCCCCCCACATCAGTGTCCACGTCTGCCTCCCTTCTCCCCCCTCACAATAGTGTCCTCCTCTTCCTCCTTCATCCCCCTACATAAGTTTCCTCTTCTGCTCCTTCACCCTCCCCTACAGTAGTGTCCTCCTCTACCCCATATTACAATATATTATGTTTCTTTTTTTCCACGTTCTAGCTGCCTTGAGTTTTTTCTCACAAGCTATATACATTCTGTACATCTGCGATCCCAAATGGTCCTCGATGCACGTGGATGGCTAGCAGTCATACTGGTATTGTTTGAAACTCTTTCTTGCATGTCAGCTCTCAGTGTTTTAACTTATTTTGTTAATTTTTCTTATGTTTTTTGTACATTACAAGTTTTTCATATCTCATTCCAGACTTATGAGCAATACTCTATTGTCAAAAACTCTCTCTCAAACTCGTCCTGAAGAAGCCGCTAGGCGAAACGCGTAGGCGAGACGAAAGATAATATTGCTTGTGGATGTATATCCTGTACTTTTTCACTGTATTTTATTGAAGTTATTGTATGTAATTTTTTGTAATTAAATTTATATTTTTCTAAATCCCTATGTCCCTGTGATTGCCTGAAAAAGTCTGCCCTGTCACTACCTTGTGTAGTACGTTTTTTCTTGATACCCCATATTACCCCCTCACAGTAGTGTCCTCTTCTGTCTCCCTTTATATTACCTCTCCACATCAGTGTCCTCCTCTGCTGTGGCAAAGTGCTGCTGTCGCCCAACTCGAAAATGGTCTGAAATTTACAGGCTGCTTGTAAATTTTAGGGGGGCGGTTGACAACACTAGAGTCTGTTTGCTGCTTGCTGGGAACAAAAAAAGGATGGTATAGATTGCCATTTGGGTTACACCTCTAATTCTTTTGAGGCTGCATACTTCACATTTAAGTGCCCAGAAGCAGTCTCAGATTGTAGTGTGACTGGAGCACAGTTAGCGGAGCAAGAATGGAAAATAAACTTTTAAAAATAATAGTAAGAGCAGGTAAGTCCTACTATAGGCACCTCATTTAAAAAGTGTAATGCTTTTTAAGAAATTGTAAATGCTTGACTGCCTATAGCCAGACCACTGTTCTGCTTTAAGCTCTGTGCTGACAAAAGGCAAAATTTACTCCATGCTACTTGGATGCCGCATCTGATCCACATTGCTTTTCTAATCCAAGTGCAGTTCATATAAATTATTATGCCACCGGGCTTTGCAAAGTGTGGTGTCAAGTATAAGTGTTGCCTGTCTTCTTTATGTACCATGGCTGTTTTTTATTCCCAGCATGAAACTGGAGCAGGAGGTCAGCAGATTAAAGATTTTCACCTGATTTGCAGACATTTTGCTGCAGTCATTGCTGCTGAAATTTGTTCTTGATTTCAGCTTTGTTGCTTGTAAAGCCAAGAACCAGTATTCCCCTGACAGATGTCATGATGCAGTTGTCTGAATTCCTGTACCTTTTACTGCTTTTGTGATTATCTGTGAAACACAGTGCCACATTTTCCATAGAACAAAACATGGGTGATAGTGAGAAGCAAATAATTAAAAAACATTTCATTTGCCATCTTTATGATCAGCTGATGTGCATTTTGTTCATTATGTTCTTTAACCCCTTGATTTTTTTCGATCCCTTCCTTTAAAACGCCATTCTTCAAAACAACAAACCCTTTCTCACATTCCCCCAAAAAAGTGATTTTAGCTATGTGGGTGGAGGGATATACACAATGTTTCTGAATTGCTGCCCCTACCATAGTGACCTGGAAAGGGAATCTTTATTCATTAACCCATTAAAAATAATTTAAAGTAATTGTAGCACTAACCCCGAAGGAGCTGCTGGTATTTGATTGGGCATGTACTCTGCTCTAACACCCCTAATAATTATGTCTCACTCCCCTTGACACAGCTGTGGTGTAGTGCTGGTGTGAAGCTCAATAATAAAAGACAGGTGAATAGACACAGATTATATTCACTTTACCTGTGTTGTCACTCAGGCATACACTGCTACACCTGCTTGGAGTATTAACAAGCCTCACAACAGATTGTTTTAAAGCAAAAGGTAAATTTACTAGAACAGGTTTTATCATTAACACGGAACCACAATTGGTATACAATAATGAGACAAGAGGTTGTAAGTGGCATTCGCCTGCTCCAGCTGGGGTGTCTACAAGTGGGACAAATGCTCAGGCAACAACCTCAGCACTGAGCACCTTCTCACTTCCAGCACACCGTGTAGACACTATTAGGTAGATTCAGGTACAATGGCTTAAAGTTACGGCGGCGTAGCGTAGCCTGTTTAGGCTACGCCACCGTAAATTAGCTAGGCTAGTAATGATTCTCTATATACTTGCCTGCTAATATACGGCGGCGTAGCCTAAAACGAGCGGGCGTAAGGGCGCCTAATTCAAATGGGTTGGGGGGGGCGTGTTTAATGGTAATGAGGCTTGACCTCACGTTTTTGCCGTTTTTTTTTTAACTGCGCATGCGCCGGGCACCTACATTTCCCAGTGCGCATTGCGGCTAAGTACGCCGTACGGGCCTATTGATTTAGACGTGGACGTAAACGACGTAACTCCCGATTCGCGGACGACTTACGCAAATTGACGTAAAAAATCGAACCTCGCGGCGGGAACGGCAGCCATACTTTAACATTGTTATTCCACCTAATAGGTGGAATAACTTTAGGCCTGTAAAGGCCTTACAGAAATGGCGTAAATCGACTGCGGCGGCCGGGCGTACGTTCGTGAATCGGCGTACAAACTCATTTACATAATCTACGCCGGCTGCAATGGAAGCGCCACCTAGCGGCCATCCGAAAAATTGCAATCTAAGATAGGACGGCGCAAGCCGTCATATCTTAGATATGTTTAAGCGTATCTCTGTTTGAGCATACGCTTAAACATACGTCGGCGTAGATTCTGAGTTAGGCCGGCTTATCTACTGATAAGCCGGCCTAACTCTTACTGAATCTACCTTTATGAAACCCACTATGCGGCACACAGTATTTGGCAAGAATGATATATCACAGTATAATTAACTTAATATTCCCCCGGTCTCTAGTAGGTAGTAACAACACTGCAAGGCCTTACAGTAAGAAATCCAGGGCCAGATCCTCAAAAGAGATACGGCGGAGTAACTGCTGTTACTCCATCGTATCCCTTGTCCTAACTTTGGAACTGATCCACAGAAGCAGTTTTCCAAAGTTAGGCAGAAGATCCGGCATGTGTAATTGATTTACACTGCCGAATCTTAGGATGCAGTACCGCATCCGCCGCTGGGGGCATTTCGAGTCGAAATGCCGTTTCTAGTATGCAAATTAGCACTTAAGGCGATCCACAAAGCTTTCCAGCTTCGTTTTTTCGCCGTAAGTTTTAGTTTGCAAGTGTAAAACTAGGGCTGGTGTTACAAAGTGTAAACTAGTCACACCATGTAAAAGCCCATTCCAGCGACGGCATTTGGTATGCATTCCCGAGGGAGAACTCCACGGCAATTTGTAAAAACAAAACCGGCATGGGTTCCCCCCCAGGAGCATACCAGGCCCTTAGGTCTGGTATGGGTTGTAAGGAGACCCCCCTATGCCGAAAAATCGACGTAGGGGGTCCCCCTACAATCCATACCAGACCTGTATCCAAAGCACGCTACCCGGCCGGTCAGGAAAGGAGTGGGGACGAGCGAGCGTCCCCCCCCTCCTGAGCCGTGCCAGGCCGCATGCCCTCAACATGGGGGGGTTGGGTGCTCTGGGGCAGGGGGGCGCACTGCGGGCCCCCCCACCTCAGAGCACCCTGTCCCCATGTTGATGAGGACAGGACCTCTTCCCGACAACCCTTGCCGTTGGTTGTCGGGGTCTGCGGGCGGGGGCTTATAGGAATCTGGGAGTCCCCTCAAATAAGGGGGCCCCCAGATACCGGCCCCTCACCCTAAGTGAATGGATATGGAGTACATCGTACCCCTATCCATTCACCTGTAGGCAAAAAGTTAAAGTTAGTAAACACACAACACAAGGGTTTTTAAAATAATTTATTATTCTGCTCCGGATGCCCCCCCTGTCTTCTTTATTAGCTCTATTAGCAGGGGGGGCTTCTTCTTCCACTCTCCGGGGGGGGTTTCTTCTTCCGCTCTCCGGGGGGGGGGGCTTCTCCGCTCTCCGGGGGTCTTCTTCTATCTTCTCCCCTCTTCCGCTGTTGACTCGGCGAACCCCGGTTCTTCTCCAGCTGTCCGGTGCCTTCTTCTTCAGCGCTGGCTGCCTGCTATCTTTGTGTGTTAGCTCAATTTCTAACAGGCAGCCGGCGCGGTCTTCTGTGACGTCAGGGTCTTCTCTTCTGTTCTTCTCCCCTCTTCCGATGTTGCCTCGTCGCCTCTTGTCGCTGTAATGATGGAAGCGCGCCTTGCATCCCATTTATATAGGCATCACCGTCCCATCATGCTCCGGCAGGTACCCACGTGGTGGGTGCCTACCCACGTGCACCCACCACGTGGGTACCTACCGGAGCATGATGGGACGGCCTATGCACAGGTAACTCTATCGAACTGAACTGTTCCGTGAAACTACCAGTCCCAACAACACTATGCAATCAGTCTAGGTGTGTGAAATGCAGTACAAAGTTCTGGACATCAGCCCTCTCACCACACGAGGTCCAGACAGATGGATGCCTCCGCTCCACAGGATCTCAGTCTGTTTGCTGCGACCACACTGTCACGCTGTTCCGTTTCACAGACGACCAGGAGTCCTCAGTTATCTCCTTCAAGGGTCTCTGGTTCGACCACACTGCTGCTCCAGCATGCTGTGGTGTAAAGCAGAATCTGCTGTTGTTCTGCTCCGCACGATGTAGGCCGGAGCTCTATGGGACACACCCACCCACAGAGCTCTGCTGGCAGGCCATGAATCCCAGGAACAAGAGACAGAAAATGGCTGCACTCCTCCTTTTATTACCTCCCCCACAAGGCTGTGCGGGGAGCAAAGCACTCTGGGATTGCACAATTGCTCTCTGGGAAACGTAGTCTGTTTTTCCCTGTACTAAATTAAAGTAAATAACAGATTCCCATAGCACAACTTGACCACCGGAGGGAGCCGAAATCCTTCTTGATCAGCAGATGACAATCTTCCATTCATATCAAAGTGGCACCCCGCTACACACTCCCCCCACTTGAAGTCTTTGGTCCCCCAAAGATAGTTGCAATTCACAACCTGGTACATGCTTTTCAAATACACGCGGAAAGAAACTAAGTTAGTATACACAGACATTGAACATATCACCGTTACAAAAGAAACAGGCAGGGGAACCTCCCACCAATCGTTGGAAAGGAGGCTGCCCTGTCCACAGGCCACCTGAGCGGTTACAACCTGACCAGATGTGCCAGGGGAGTGAGCTAGGGTTGTCCTCCACTAAATGCGAAGTGGAAGGGCGAGGCTCTCTTGGCAACCCTTGAGGGGTGAGGATAACTTCTTCGGTGCCATCTTTTCCATTGGGCACGCTGGGAAGTTGCCCGGGGGCCCCGCTTGCCTGGGGGGCCCCACCGGCTGCCCAGTAAAAAATTGTGTAGAGTGACGGGTTAGAACTGCCCATGCCCAGTTTGCGGAAATCACAGAGAAGATCCGGTCCTCCATGAGTGCGGGGGGTTGCTGATGTAAGGGGGGAGTGAATGCAAAAATGTAAGGGGGCACTGATATAAAGGTTCCCCCTCCTATATTAGTGACCCCCCTTACCTTAGTGTATTTACTCTACGGAAGGTGGTCTCTGGTCACCAGAGTGCCCCCCACATCAGAGTTCCTCTTTACATGAGAGTCTGCAGGATTCCCCCTTACAATGCAAGGGGGAACTCAGTATGCGGACCCTGATGTAAGTGGGAAAGAGAAAGCAGTGGACTCTTATATAAGGTGGTCTCTGGTCACCAGAGCCCCCCTCCACATCAGAGTTCCCCCCTTAGATCATGATCTGCAGCGTTCCCCTTTACATAAGAGTTCCCTTTCACTGTAAGGGGGAATCCTGCAGACTCTGATGTAAGAGGAAACTCTGTGCTGCCTGGGCTATAGTAACCTGACCTTCATGTCAATGAAGACATATTATTAATATTTTTTTTTACTTTTGTTTAACTTAAACACATTGCTAATAGCACTAGCTATATGTGTATCGTTTAAATACAGACATTTGCATTGTTCGGCACTGAAACCTGTAATTTTAGGTACTTTTTTTGCAGTGGCAGTAAAACATGTGGTTCTGCCAGTAAATTTTATGATTTTAGTCAGTAAATTCTCGTGCGTGATTGTGTAGACAGGGCCCCAGTGCACTGTATTGCCCGGGGGCCTATAATGCTCTTAAGATGACACTGACTACTGCTTTGGATCCTTCTTCTGGCAGAGAGGGTAGGGGTTCATATCTGGGGACAGCAGGGGCTAACAGCCGCTTCACCAGATCTGTGTTTGTCCCTACGATTAGCGGACTGCTTGGGGACCATGGCAACCGAGGACACACAATAGCTAGCGCGTCAAAGTCCTGAGGCTTCCCAGTCCTCCACAAAGTTGACATCAGGAAATACATGCTGTCTGCCATCTGCCCTGTACAGTGAACCAGGATTCATCCGTGAAGAGAACACCTCTCCAATAGAGATGGAGTGCCAGACGCCATTGAATGTGAGCATTTCCCCATCTCAAGCCAGTTACAACGACAAACTGCAGTCAGGTCGAGACCCAGATGAGGACGACAAGCATGCAGATGAGCTTCCCTGAGACGGTTTCTGACAGGAGAAGTGCTCACTAACACAGATTAAGACAGATTTGTGAACAATATTTGAGAGAGATAGGCCTTTTGTGTACATAGAAAAAGTTGTAGATCTTTAAGTTCACCTCATGATAAATAGGGGCAAACTACTACAAACTACTAATTAGGGTGCCAAGTGGTTCCATCACACAAAATAAAGCACTGGAACCAGTGCTAGCATGGAGCACATGAGATACAGAGCCTGCGTCCTGCCAAAATCCAAGATGGCCACCCACAGGCTGTGAAATCACACGCCTCGTACACACGACCGTTTTCCTCAACAGAATCCATCAAGAAACTTGGTGGCAGAGCTTTTTTGCAGTGGAAAACGGTCGTGTGTATGTTTTTCATCGAGAAAACTGTAGTGGAACTCGATGAGAAAAAAAGAGAACAAGTTCTCTTTTTCCTCGTCGGGAGTCTCAATTTCCTCGTCGTGTTCCTCGTTGGGCTGGTTTTCCACAAAAAACACATTCGTGTGTATGCTTATAAACCCGCACATGCTCAGAAGGGTGGCGTCAGTGGAATCAAACTTCCCCTTTATAGTGCCGTCGTACGTGTTTTACGTCACCGCGTTTGAGAACGACGAGATTTTGTCTTGACAGTGTGTATGCCTAACAAGCCTAACAAGGAACTCGTTGAGGAAAACGATTTTTAATTTACGACGAGTTCCTCGGTCGTGTGTACGAGGCCTGAGTGTTAGCTCAATTAGTGTTAATTTTTTGGGGTTCTCATTTATGGTTGCGCTGATTGATTTTGGTTATAAGCCTTATTAAAGGCTTACCTGTAGGTACAAGATAAAAAGCAGAGTTTACTACCACTTTTAAAAGATGGTCTTTACTTTTTTTTTTAAATACTTTTTTGAATCTCAGGACTTACAGTATGAACTCCTCCAGCCTTTTTGCCGTCACTTCCTGTCTATATGTATGTACTCTGGTAGTGGCTGCATACCATAGCTCAAGGTGTATTTCCTGATTGTTGAACATGCAGGTACAATGAGCATCAGAACAGTTGTTTTTAACCACTTCCTTTCTGCCCATTGTTATATGACCTCCGCAGGAGGGATCTCCCATTCTGGGCGGGCGTCATATGACGTCCTTGGCTTCCCGCGTCACTCAGGAGCTGATGTGCGTGCCAGGCGGCCACGATGTCCGCCGGGCACCCACAATTGCCGGTAACAGAGCAGGGACATAGATCTGTGTGAGTAAACACACAGATCCACATCCTGTCAGGGGAGAGGAGACTGATCGTGTGTTCCCAGTACAGAGGAACACTGATTGGTCCCCTCCTGTTGTGAGTCCCCTCCCCCTACAGTTAGAATCACTCCCTAGGTAACACATTTAACCCCTTGATCACCCCTTAGTGTGAACTCCTTCCCTGCCAGGGACATTTATATAGTAATCAGTGCATTTTTATAGCACAGATCGCTGTATAAATGTGAATGGTCCCAAAATATTGTCAAAAGTGTCCAATATGTCACAGCCATGCTAAAAATCGCAGATCGCCTAGTAAAAAAAAATGCCATAAATCTATCCCCTATTTTGTAGATGCTATAACTTTTGCGCAAACCAATAAATATACGCTTATTGCTATATATTTTTTAAAAAAATTAGGATATTTATTATAGCAAAAAGTAAAAAATATTGTGTTTTTTTTTCAAACTAATCACTCTTCTTTTGTTTACAGCGCAAAAAATAAAAACCGCAGAGGTGATCAAATACCACCATTTGGTTACAGTGTTGCATGACCGCGCAATTGTCATTCGAAGTGCGACAGCACTAAAAACTGAAAATTGGCCTGGGCAGAAAGGGGGTGAAAATTCCCTGTTTTGAAGTGGTTAATATTCAAAGGAAGCACATTTGACAGAGTGACAATGCAGGAGAAGCATTGTTACCCTTTAACAGGAAGTGTCTGAATAAGAACCTTTGTGGCTGTGGCAGGATCATCAGGTATTTTTTTACTGTAAGCTGCAGATTTAAAAATTGCTTTTGAAACCATATTGACAAGTTAAAGATTATGTGAAATGTTAGTGATTGGGTTTGCATCTACTCTTGTACCTTAGTCTGCAAATTTTTAAAATTGTGGGCAATATTTTAGATTGAAATATTTTAAAATAGTGGGCAATATATGGAAAATGGAACTACTGTACCGGTATATTCTTTTTATGAATTTTGAACAAGAATTTAAATTATTTCCCATGTTCTAGCTGTCAGAAATGAGCGCAGTGTAGCTTATTTTAACACTTCATTAAATGGGTGGAATCATCTGTCATATATATCTTGGTTGATAAAAAAAAATTAAAAAAACAGAATTAGTCCTAGCTGACAGCTATGCCTGCTGCATTCCTTGCATAAAAGAAAATATCTTTAAAATACATAAATAATTATTTCTCTATTGTTTTACGGCTGCTTTGTAATACAATATATGCTACATTAATGCATCCTTGACATTGTGCACCTGTCATTATCAAACGGTGTTTAATGTCACAGCTTTCACGTGTCTAGAAGGTGAATTTAGGTGAATCCAGGTCATGCTCCAGGCTGCCATGACTGTTCCTTTACAGATTCGTTTGCAATGTGTCTCTTGCACAGGAGGATTTCTCTTGATTAAACCTAAAACCTTTATATGGATACATTTTTAATGGAGCTTTTTTATTTTTTCGTTCGCACCATTTCAACAGACAGTTGCCATGCAGAATCTAATTACGTCTAGACGATTTAAAATATGGCAGCATCCTCTAGAATAATGATTTTCTTTGCTGGTGAAACTTGTGTATGTTAATATTATGAGTTTCTGCACTGTGTATTGGTTTTTGATTATTTACATCAGTAACGCTCAGTGTTACATATGATGTATCCATGTCCTTGTTTCCTTTTACTACACCTGAATGAAAAAGCTGGATTTATCTAGGGGGTAGATGAAAACATTTTTAATGCTGTCACGCTGTGCATGATTAGGAAGTCTCCCATTGAATCATTTCTGCTGTTCTTGTCTTCCAAACATCATTTATTCAATAAACTCATAATATGATGTATTAACACATCATTGCTCTCTCTGCTGTAGACACAGGGGGCAGAACTCAGATTTCAGATTAGCCTCCGCTGCGATAAGTCCTGAAGTCTCGAAGGATAGAATATTTGCCAAAATGAAAGAAGTAGAATGAAAATTATATTGAGCTGATTTAATAACTAATCTAAACCAGAAGCGTTCTTAGTTTCTGAAGTAATGTGGGCATTACACAGCAAATCACATTTCCCAATAATGGCCTATGTACCTCTTCTCCATGTACATGAAATAATATGTGTGATGTAATGCATGGTTTTGCAGGCAACATTTTATCTCTGTCCCTTTTACCACCATTAAATAAGAAACTCATTAAAGACAACATCATCAATTAACTTAGATAATGTAAGGTTATATGCCAATGGCATTTCTTTGTATTAAATACTAGCTTCATAAGGATCTGTTAAAGTGTGAGTGTAGGAGAAACCCTTTTTTTTTGATTCAGTGGGAAAGAATTAGAACCTCTATCATGTCTTTTTAAAGGAGTTGTAAAGGTACATTTTTTTTTCCTAAATAACTTCCTTTACCTTAGTGCAGTCCTCCTTCACTTACCTCATCCTTCCATTTTGCTTTTAAATGTCCTTATTTCTTCTGAGAAATCCTCACTTCCTGTTCTTCTGTCTGTAACTCCACACAGTAATGAAAGGCTTTCTCCCTGGTGTAGAGTGTCGTGCTCGCCCCCTCTCTTGGAATACAGGAGAGTCAGGACGACCACTAACACACAGCTCCTTGCTCTATCTGCAACGTAGAGAGCGTCCTGACTCTCCTGTAGTCCAAGGAAGGGGCGAGATCTGATGAAAATGCGGAATCATTGAAACGCGCCATCACTACGAGCCCCCGCCTGATGTCACTTCCTTTCGCCGAGAGCCGCGTGCGCTCCAGGCTGGAACGCACACCATCGAACAGTCACTTTCGGTTCTGCTGTGCCTGCAGTGTTCCATCTCGGACAGCAACCAACTATATCCCTACCAGAGAAGCTACCATCTTATCGGCTGACGATCCACAGTGACTACACTCCCCTTCTTTATGAGTGCATTTGCACTACATTTTTTATTAAATAAATTAATCATTACCAGACATACTGCACTTAGTAGGCACATTTTTTTTTCTTCTAGTGAGATCTCATCCATGGCTTATCAAACTCCTCCACCAAGAGTTAAATCCTTCTTATTGCATTGTTTTTAATATAAAATAAATGGAATTTTCAACATGAGAGAAAGAACCCCTTCTAAAGTGCACGCACTTTGACCACGCGGTCTCTAAAAAAGAGAGGCGAAGGACTAACGGGGCTGGTTGAGCGGGTAAATCCTCTCACTCCCTTATAGGGAGTCCCTCTGCCCCGTTGGGCTTCAAAGCGGAGCAGGTAGGGCGGGCTGTGTGGGAGGAGCCCCTCACACACCCACCATTGCCACCCGGGGCATGGAGAAAGGTGGCAGATTGCCTCTGGGGGAGGCCTGTCTACTCCCAACTCCTGCAGTCCGGCTCCTCTCTCGAGTACACGCACAAAATACACTTTAAAAAAAAATGCCAGCCCAGGTAAGGGGACCTAATATTTAGGGACACAGGTCTTGTCACCAGAGCTTAGAAGATGGTGCGGGATTAAAGTTGCAGGCAACAAGACAGAAATAAAATAATAGTTCTGCATGGGCTAACTACAGTTACCTGTGATAATGTATCATATGAGAACTATTAACATCAAATTGCTTTGCTTAGTGAAAAGTGAAATGTCTACCACTTATTGTTGCCAGAGTAGAATGTCAATGTATCACAAAAAATGATCAGGATTCTGATTTATGATGTTTGAAGAGCTACAAGTCAAAATAGTGGCTTTTAGTGCAGTTAAGAAAATGTGAATTTCTGGCTCATTCAGTTTTGTCATTTTTCTGTATATGACAGAAACATTATATATGCCCTTTGTTTAAATGTAGCAGCAAATTAAATATACAATACCCTTGTGTCATTATTTAGAATGTTATTTTTATTCACAAATCCAATATGTTTTACAAAGCTCTGTAACCTCTTATGGCTCATTAAGCGTTCAACTGGTACTGAGATTTCAGATATCCAATTATACTTGTCTTCTTTCATGTTATAAAATCATTCCGAAAGTAGCTGACACACACAAAGCAAATGGAACTGCTGAACGCAAAGGGAGATGAGAGGCTGGCATGGTGAAATTTCATCTCATTTAGGATTTCACAATATACTTTACAGTGGATCTTATTAACCGAGGTCTATAAATGAGATAACAATTTTATCTTAAGAGCTGCTTTCAAAAATAATTGCAACTAAATGGAATGGTATTAGAGTGCAAGGGTGGCAAAGTAAATTAAAACAAGAAACTATTTCATGGCTGAACTTTTTTTTTTTTTGATTTTTAAGATATATTGTCGAGTTTGGCTTTGATAGATTTGCTGTTATTTGTCATGGTTCTTTCTGTGCCACTGATAGAACATATATCAAAGCTTTAAAAAGAGAGCTTTCTACAACTTTGTAGTAGTTGAGAGCTTAGGACTGGAACTTAACTTGGTGATTTTTTTTTCTTTAATAGTAAAGTCAATAGTGAATAATTAGGTAGTTGGGTAAGGCCTCGTACACACGACCGAGGAACTCGACAGAATCCATCAAGAAACTTGACGGGAGAGCTTTTTTGCCGAGGAAAACGGTCGTGTGTACGTTTTTCATCGAGGAAACTGTCGAGGAACTCGATGAGGAAAAAAGAGGACAAGTTCTCTTTTTCCTCGACTGGAGTCTCAATTTCCTCGTCGTGTTCCTCGTTGGGCTGGTTTTCGACGAGAAACTTGAGCGTGTGTATGCTAAGAAACCCTCGCATGCTCAGAATATAGTATGAGACGGGAGTAAAAGTAGCATTTGTAATGGAGATAACACATTTTTCACGCTGTAACAGACTGAAAAGTGCAAATCGTCTCCGACCAAACTTTTACTTAACACGCAGTAACATGAGATTAGCAAAAGCAGCCCCAAGGGTTGTGCCAGTGGAATCGAACTTCCCCTGACATTGTATGTGTTGTACGTCACCGCGTTTGAGAACGAGGAGATTTTGTCTTGACAGTGTGTACGCAAAGCAAGCTTGTCGAGTTCCTCGACAAGCCTAACAAGGAACTCGTCGAGGAAAACGATGTGTCTTTTCCGACGAGTTCCTCGGTCGTGTGTACGAGGCCTAAGATGATGGACAAACCAAATGCAGTTGTAAAAAAAAGGGATGCAAACCCTAGGCATTTTTCTTAATTTCTGCATGAATGGCTTTTAACCACTTCAGCCTCAAAAGGTTTACCCCCCTTCATAACCAGGCCATTTTTTGCAATACGGCACTGCGTTACTTTAACTGACAATTGTGCAGTCATGCAACACTCTACAAAAATAAAATGCATGTCCTTTTTTTCTCACACAAATAGAGCTTTCTTTTGGTGGTATTTTATCACCTCTGCGGTTTTTATTTTTTGCACTATAAATAAAAAAATCCTGACAATTTTGAAAAAAAAAAGAAAACAATGGCCCGGATTCACGTAGATGTGCGTATCTTTGTGCGGGCATAACGTATCCTATTTACGTTACGCCTCTGCAACTTTTACAGGCAAGTGCCGTATTCTCAAAAGCGTAAATAGGCCGGCGTAAGCCCGCCTAATTCAAATGTGGTAGATATGGGCGTGTGTTATTTACATTTTATGTGACCCCACGTAAATGACGCTTTTTACGAACGGCGCATGCGCCGCCCGTAAAAGTATCCCAGTGCGCATGCTCCAAATTAACCTGCAAGAAGCCAATGCTTTCGACATGAACGTAAATGACGCCCAGCCCTATTCGCGAACGACTTATGCAAACAACGTAACATTTTCAAAATTTGACGCGGGAACGATGTCCATACTTAACATTGGTACGCCGCATGTACGCCTCATATAGCAGGGGTAACTTTAAGCCGGAAGAAGCCTAACGTAAACCGCGTATCTGTACTGCGTCGGCCAGGCGTACGTTCGTGAATTTGCGTATCTAGCTGATTTACATATTTCCACTCATAAATCAGCGTACACGCCCCTAGTGGCCAGCGTAAATATGCAGTTAAGATCCGACGGCGTAAGAGACTTACGCCGGTCGGATCTAATAGAAATCTATGCGTAACTGATTCTAAGAATCAGGCGCATAGATACGACGGCTCAGACTCAGAGATACGACGGCGTATCTGGAGATATGCCGTCGTATCTCCTTTGAGAATCTGGGCCAATATGTTTTACTTTCTGCTATAAAACACACCCATTTTTTAAAAAAAAAAATCCAATTGTTTGTTCACTTTAGGCTAATATGTATTCTGCTACATATTTATGACAAAAAAATCCCAAATATATTGTATGGTTTGCGCAAAAGTTATAGCGTCCACAAACTATGGGATATTTTTATGGAATTTTTATTTACTTTTTTTTTTTTAATAGTAATGGCGGCGATCAGCAACTTATAGCAGGACTGTGACATTGCAGCAGACAGATTGGACACTTTTTTGGGGACCAGTGACACCAATACAGTGATCAGTGTTAAATAATATGCACTGTAACTGTACTAATGACACTGGAAGGGAAGGGGTTAACATCATGGGCAATCAAAGGGTTAAATGTGTCCATTGGGAGTGCTTTCTAACTGTGTGTGTTTTGGGGGGGGGGGTGTGCTAAAAGCCACTCTGCCTTGTGGCACAAAGTCCAGGTGTACATTGTTGCCTTCCCAACATCCTATTTAGTAAATGATAAAGGCTAGGAAAATGGACAGCCACACTCCAATAGACCTTTCGGTTGTCTTTTATTGTAAAAACAGAACAGAAAATGCACTACAAAAATATAGCAACAATGGGGATAGCAGCCAACGTTTCACACTCTGGATCAGTGCTAAGCCATGACTAAGCACTGATCCAGAGTGTGAAATGCATTGGCTGCTATCTCCATTTTTTGCTGTATTTTTGTAGTGCATTTTCTGTTCTGTTTTTACAATAAAAGACAACCGAAAGGTCTATTGGAGTGCGGCTGTCCATTTTCCTAGCCTTTATCATTTGCCTTGTGCATTGCCGGAACCCTTGATTTCCTGGGAAGCCACTGATTGCTTAGCATACCCACCTGGAGCGGTGATTCCCTCTTTCTCATTCTATTTAGTAAAGCAATGCTTTGGTACAGCCATTCCATTTCTTTTCAAACAAAGAAACAGACTGAATTTTACATAATGTAAAGATCTAAGGTTTCTTTTTAATACTTTTTTGTCTGATGTTGAAAAGCTTATATCTATGTGCCACATAAAGTCTTCCTTTTCAAAGCTGAGAAAACAATGCATTAGGTGAACTATCAATGTTCCTTTTTATATTGCTATAAATAGGTTAGTTTACTAGGTTAATATATAGTTAAATAATACATAAACGTGAATATAGTGTTAGATTAGAAGTCGTTGTTTTGAATTTGCAGTAGACCTAATACCAAAAAAACAAACAAAAAAACTGGTGTGTGTTCAAATGAAAGGAGGCACTGGAGATGTGTCCATGGGAGCAGGAGGTCCCCTGGTCAGTAATGGAAAATATTTGACAACCACTAGGATAATAAAATATGGAAAAGAGAATAATTGAAGTCTGGTATTCCAACCAATAGGACAGATATCCCCACCAATTTAGGATAGTGTTTGACTTGTCTTTAACATATACACCTTTCTGTATAAATCACTCATCACAAAAGAGCTCTGAACTACCTCTTATGCCTCGTACACACGGCCGGACTTTCCGAGAAAAAAAGTTAGATGTCCGGCCGTTTGTAGCCTCCATCTGACTTTTTTTGTCGGAAGTCCAACGGACCTTAGATAGAGAACCTGTTTCCTTTTTGTCTGTCGGACTTCCGACGGGATCACGATGAACTTTTGCACGGTTAAAAGTCCGACCGTGTGTACGAGGCATTAGGGTATATTATGGCCCATCAAAAAAGATATCAGCAAATCATGGAAGAAGAACTGATGTCTGTGAATGTTCTCTTTTATCTAGATCATAGTATAGCTAGTAGTACTTAGCCACATACTGCTGGATTTGTTCTGTAATGTTGAAGATAGTTTATACAGTAGCTTACCAAGTCTGTTCTTCAGTTCAATGCATGTCAGGAAGATACCCCAGTATTATATTCAAGAACTGATGGTCTTCATAAAAATAGAAAAAGTTACAAAATAGTTTCTAAAGATCCCAACCTTCAGCAGAAAAAAAACCCTCAGAGAGCTCCTGCTATTTCAAATGGCTGCATAATAATACTCAATTAAAGAGTAAGGTAAAAAAAAAAATATTTTTATATTTTTTTGTAGCGTGGGTTTTGAGCATATATACCAGTTGGTATATATACCATAGCAAACAGCAGAAGAGCATTCCACCTTTACATTTAGGACAGGAAACCGACTTTAAAACAACATTTTTATTTAATTAATGTTACATTGATTGTGCACTACTTCCTGCAATAACATTATTTTTCATTTTCCCCAGGTTTCCATAGCCTGTTACAGTGAATATGGACATCATGCCTTCAACATGGCTGTTTTTTTTCTCTCACCTACGCAGAGCAGAACTTGCTTCCTTTGCTTAGTATCTGAAGTGGTTAAATATCTTTGCTCATTAAAATAATTTTAATGTTTTATAGTTTTCCAGCTGATATCCTTGTTGTCTTGATTCTAGCAAGTTTGATTTTCTATTGTTTGGAAGTGATGCCTATTTATGATATTCAATACTGAGCAAATTGCCAGTACTTTAAACTGCTGTGCAATCATCCTCTTCAGACCATGCTTCCCACTGTGTCCTGAGAAAGTAATGCTGCCAAACAAGCTACCGTATATATGAAATACCCACATCTTCATATTGAAATGCTAGAAAAACAAGTAGTGTATGTAAATAAAAAAAATCTATGGAATTTTTGCACTTATGTTGCAAGATGTTAGTTTTAGAACAGAACGAAAGAGGTCTTTATACACTCTTTGAGAAACCGGGTCTTGCCCCAGGGAACATGTATCAATGGAAAAAAAGTTTTAAAAACTGTAGTTTTTTTCAGGACTCCTGAAAAAACAACCTTTTTTTAAAAAAAATTTCCATTACATGTTATTTCCATTTCATGTCAGATACATGTTCCCTCGGGCAAGACCCGGGTTCTCAAAGACGTTTTCACAGGCATACTATAGACACCCAGCAGGTACAATATTTAAAGGAATTTTTCATTTTTTTATTTTTTTATTTAAGCATCATTAAAATCACTGCTCCTGGTGCAGGAGCAGTGATTCTAATGATGCTTAAATTAAAAAAAATATAGCTGGGTGTCTATAGTATGCCTGTGATAACGTCTTTAAATAGCACAATCACTTGCCTTCCAGTAAATTAGGAAGAACTGATCTAGCTAAACTATACAGTGTATAAATGTATGTACAACACCTGGGATGTATATATATATCCTCTACACACTGTAACATTAACTGACTAGCCTGCCTGCCTGCTCTATCTACCTGCAAAAAATGACACTCTCTCTGTTCTCTGTTAACTGCTGCAACACACTACACAAGGCCGCCCTGCAGGCGGCCTTTTATAGCGTGGCGCGTGTACTAAACCCCCTGAGCCATAATTGGCCAAAGCCACCCTGGCTTTGGCCAATTATGGCTCTTCGTTTTTTACGCGCTGTGATTGGCCAAGCATGCGGGTCATAGTGCATGCTTGGCCAATCATCAGCCAGCGATGCCGCAGTGAATTATGGTCTGTGAAACGTAACTCGAATTTGGTTGCGAACGACCAGTTTTGTTTCTATTTCGACGAACGATCGAACATACGAGTTCGACTCGAATACGAAGCTCATCCCTACTGGAGAGGTGAGTAAAGGGCCTTATCCCCCTTATCCCCTCCCTCCCTTCCCTCCTCTTTAGATTCTCTGAGCTAACTGCTCAGCAGGGGTTCCTCTGGGGAGCTTCACTTGGGGAACCATAGGTCACTAAATCAGTGTATAAAGCTGCATGCGAGATTCTGCTTACCTGTGTGTCCTGCTCCATGCTGACACCCTGTGTCAGGTGTGTGGACAGCAGGACCCAGGTCAGCACGCGATAGGGCTCTAGTAAGTGACCTTATCACCGCAGTGCGACATACTCAAAAGATAGAGGGGTCTGCAGAAGCAGCAGACACGCCGGTCCCCTTTGGGTTCCGTAAAGCAACCCGCACTGCTAAAGTGTTTCCTTGTGTGTCTTATTTAGACAAACTTTTATACAAGGAGTGGGATAAACCACAGAAGGTTTTTTCAGTCCCTAAAAATCTGGCGGTGCGCAACCCTCTTGAAGAGAGTTTCTTGAAAAAATGGACCTCACCCCCGATAGTGGACCCTCCTGTGTCCAGTTTAAACAAGCTAACCACCATACCGGTAGAGGGGGCTCCCGCCTTCAAAGACCCTGTGGATAAAAAGGCTGAGGCGATCACCTGCAACCTGTACACTGTAGTGGGTTTGGCGGTACGCCCAACCATAGTTGGGGCCCTGGTGTCTCAGACACTCACGGAATGGGCAAAGATGCTGCTCAATGGGTTACAAGCATGTCAGGCTTCCTCGAACGAGGTAGCCCTTCGCGACCCGGTGGACATCTCAGGTCCCCGACCGGTGGGTTTGCAAAAGTAGTGTCTTCAGGGTACAAGATAGAATTTCTATCTTGCCCACCAAACTCCAACCTCCAGCTACAACCGACTCATCGGGAAGCCCTATTTGGGGCAGTTCAAGACCTGCTGAAATGCGGGGTGGTTATTTCTGTCCCAGTACAGGAACGGTTTCAGGGCTTTTAATCCAATCTGTTCATAGTACCAAAGAAGGAGGGCGTTCGCCCAATTCTGGACCTCAGGGCCCTCAATTGCTTTGTGAAGGTACAAAGATTCCGGATGGAATCGGTTCGCTCTGTCGCCACTGCCCTCCAGCCGGGGGACTTTCTGGCATCCTTGGACATCAGGGATGCCTATTTACATGTCCCCTTATGCACAAAGCATCAGAGACTTCTGCACTTTGTGGTCGGGGAAGATCACTATCAATTTGTGGCTCTCCCCTTTGGCCTGGCATCGGCACCAAGGGTGTTCACCAAGGTTCTTGCCCCAATTCTCGCCTACAAAGACAACGTGGCATCGCTATCGTGGGCTACTTGGATGACCAAATTGGATGTGGGGAACCCAGCCTAAGGGAGATTCACTCTCTCTAATTGTCTTGATCACTAGTGCCAACAAGCATGAAAGTGAAGGTAAAAAGAAAAATGCACCGCAAAAAGAACAGCAGAAACGAATCAAAAGCAAACTGCATAGGTGTGAACTGAGCGTAAGAGGGTATTTCACTTACATTTGAAAGATATCTTACTGTTGAGTCTACAGAACCAAGAGAAAAGGTAAAAGGCAAAAAATGTACTACAATTTTAAACCACTTGCTGACCGAATACGAATATATATGTTGCAGTTTGCAACTGGTTTACCAGGACTATGGCTGAAGATATCAACCATACCTCCAGTACCGTTTTTTAAATGGCAGCTGCCTTTTTAATGAAAGCATTCTGAGTGGCTCATGTGCCGATGGAATGTTTTCTGAAGCGGCGGGAAGGGAAGGGAAGGGAAGCGCCTCTTGTCTGTGTTTCTCCAGAATACCATTTCGACAGTTCACCCGAGAATCAATCTGGCGGTGTGGATGGCTGCTCCCATAGGTAATTAAGAGTACATACTCTTGGATTGGCTCTGAAGCAACGTCATGATGTTACATCCGGTCCAGGCTGAAAGTAATTATTTTTTTAAAGCAAAAAAATCAAAAAACATTTTTTTTTTATCTTTTATTTTTATTACAAGGAATGTAAACATAATTTTGACCCCATATCTCTCCATATAGAGGGCCTGTCATCCTTTTTTCTATTAACAGGGATGTTTACATTCCTTGTAATAAAAATAAAAGTGATAAAAAAAAGGGACAGTTTAAAACTAAAAACTAAAAGTAAGATAATAGTAGAAAAATTTAATAAAATAAAAATAAATGTGTTTTTTTTTTAAATGCGCGACCCATCCTACCACATTCGCACTCGGAAGCGAATGCATACGTAAGTCGCGCGCGCATATGTAAACGGTGTTTGCACTACACATGTGAGCTATTGCCGCGAGTTTTACAGTAAGAGCAATAATTCTAGTCCTAGACCCCTTGTGACTCAAAACAAGTACTGTATTTTTTGGCGTATAACACTCACTTTTTTAACCTGAAAATAGAGGGTAAAGTGTGCCTACATGTTATACGCAGGGGGCGGTGGAAGTTTTTTTTTCCTGAAACTTCCCTCTTAAAGTTAGGGTGTGTGTTATACGCCTGTACGTGTTATACGCCGATAAATACGGTAACCTGTAAAGGTATTTAAAATGTCGCCTTTTGATATTTATAAGTATCGCAGTTTGTCACTATTGTCACTATTCCAAGAATGTGCGCAATTGTAAAGCATGACAGGTTAGGTATCTATTAAATTGGATAAATGTCTATAGACGTCCTCGGCTCCTCCGGCCACTGCGGTGCCGATGCGCGTGCCTGGCGGCCGCGATGTCCGCCGGGTACCCGCGATCGGCGGATACACAGACAAGGACGTGGATCTGTGTGTGTAAACACACAGATCCACGTCCTGTCAGGGAGAGGAGACCGATGCTGTGTCCCTTGTACATAGGGACACAGATCGGTCACCTCCCCCAGTCAGTCACCTTCCCCCACAGTTAGAAACACTACGCAGGGCACACATTTAACCCCTTCCTCGCCCCCTAGTGTTAACCCCTTCCCTGCCAGTCACATTTATACAGTAATCAGTGCATATTTATAGCACTGATTGCTGTATAAATGTGAATGGTCCCAAAAATGTGTCAAAAGTGTCCGATGTGTCCGCCATAATGTCGCAGTCCCAATAAAAATCGCAGATCGCCACCATTACTAGTAAAAAATAATAATCATAATTATTATAATTATCATCATAGAAAAAAAACATAATTCTGTCCCCTATTTTGTAGGCGCTATAACTTTTGCTCAAACCAGTCGATTATTGCGATTTTTTTTTTTTTTACCAAAAATATGTAGAAGAATACTTATCGGCCTAAACTGAGAATTTTTTTTTTTTTTTAAAGTGGGATATTTATTATAGCAAAAAGTAAAAAATATTGGCCCGGATTCACAAAGTACTTGCGCCGACGTAAGTGCAAATATGCGCCGTCGTATCTGTGCACCGGACCCACAAACTAAGATACGCCTAAAAATAGGCTTCATCCCGTTGAAGTAACTTGCCTACGCCGGCATAGCGTGGGCGCATATTTAGGCTGGATGCATGGTGGCGCTCCCATTGATCAGCCATTCAAATATGCAAATGAGGAAAATACGGCGATTCAAGAACGTACGTGTGCCTGACGCAGGCTACGAGGGGTGTGCGTAAGTTTTACGTCCGGCGTAAAGTTAAGCCCAATAAAGGAGGTGTAACTCGGCAGCAGACATGCAAAGGTCTGCACCAAGAAATACAAGCCGGCGTATTTTACGTAGTTTACGTTGTACGTGAGTCTGGCTGGGCGTACGATAGGTTCATGGCGTAAGCAGTGATCTGGCATATCTTAGGCAGTTGTTCCGACGTGGTTGTAAGCATGTGCAGGGGGATGCGTCCACGGCACGACGCATGCTCAGTTCGTTAAACTTACTTGTCTGGCGCTCGGACCATCATTTGCATGGGGTAACGCCTCATTTGCATGGCTCACGCCCACTTCCACCTACGCCGACTTACGCCTTCGAAACCCAGCACAGTTTTGGCAGCATTGGCTTTGTGAATTCCATGCTTGCCTTTCTGCGCTGCATCGGCGTAGCGTATATTATTTGCACTACAGCGCCGTAATGTGCGCCCGCTCTCTGTGAATTCGGGCCATTGTGTTTTTTTCAAAAATTGGCGCTCTTTTTTTGTTTATAGTGCAAAAAATAAAAACCGCAGAGGTGATCAAATACCACCAAAAGAAAGCTCTATTTGTGGGGAAAAAGGGACATCAATTTTGTTTGGGAGCCACGTCGCACAACTGCACAATTGTCAGTTAAAGCGACGCAGTGCCAGAAGCTGAAATTTCACCTGGGCCGGAAGGGGGGATATGTGCCCAGTAAGCAAGTGGTTAAAGTGTAAATTTTCCCCCCAAAAGATGCATCTAAAAAACCCCTACGCATATAATGTATGACATAAAAAATTGCAATAATTGCCATTTCATTCCCTAGGGTCTCTGTTTAAAAAAAAAGTATAATGTTGGGAGGTTCTAAGGTTCTAAGGTGAGGTTGAAGGGCGCAGCTGTGCAGACCTAAAACAACACTACAGAAGCTAAATACCTGGCTCCCATTAGGACTGCCCAGCGGTGCTTGTTATTAATCCCGCTACTAGCCCATGTGGCGCATGCGGAATCCTAAAAGCTGAAGCTTGAAAAATGCTTCTAGCATAAAATAGGGTGAAAAGATGACACTTTTAGCTTTTAGGAGCAGAAAAAATGCTTATAAAATCTTCTAGGAGCTTAAAAAAATGCTAGTGTGCATGGTACCTATATAACTCAATCATGAGAAGAATAATGTTACCAAGTATATGTATTATTGTAACACTTAAAAAATGGGAACAGTTATGGCAAACACTTATGGCACAGTATGTCAAACAAATGGCCTATACCTTATACCTTAGAGCATTATTCAACTTTGTTTTCATTCTCTCTTTTATTCATTTTTAAACAGTTTAAACAATTACATACATATATATATATATATATATATATATATATATATATATATATATATATATATATATATATATATATATATATATATATATATATATATATATATTAATCGCATAATAAAATGTGATATTATAAGGAACAGCAGTATCCTACAATTATTTCTACTTTTCAATCCTATTCCTATACATACATGTACATGCACACACACACGAACATACATACATAAACATGCACATATACACATACATGCACATACATACATACACATGCACACATACATGCACACACATACATGCACATACACCCACACATATAAACACACATACATAAATACAGATAGCCTTTTAAAAATCAGCAGTGCTTTACCCTATCTCTTCCTGCCAGGTACTGCACTGTTGGGGGAGACAAAGAGCACAGCACACACTGTGCTTTTACTTTAGATGTAATCAGTATGACAAGCTCCCTGCACAGCGCAGATTACCGTTAGGCTGAGAATCAGGGAGCTCGGTCTCAGCCGCCCTTGCCGCTCCTCCTATCGAGGTATACAGGGGGCCCCTGCAGCATGGGGCCTGGTCGCCATGGTGACCTCAGCCACCCCGATACTTCCGCCACTGACAGACATGATGGGATGGCGTACTTCTGGGAATATTCCATTAATGTGTATGTTTTTATTGTATTGTTCCTCCTTTTTCCAATCTACTAGAGTTGGACAGACGGTCTGTTTCCAAAATCTGGGGATTAATAATTTCGCTGCATTCAATAAGTGTGGTATAATACTTCTTCTGTAGGCTTTAATGGGGCCAGGCGTTCCATGGAATAGGAAGCATAGGGGCGTAAACTCCATTGGTATAGGGGTCAACCTCTCAATCCACGGTTCAATTGCTTCCCAGAATATTTTAATCCTGGGGCATTCCCACCATAAGTGGAGATATGTACCCCTTTGCTCACACCCTCTCCAACACCGGGCATCTGCCGCTGGGTACATCTGATTTAACCTTACTGGTGTCCTATACCACCTTGTCATAAATTTATAGGCCATTTCCTGGACATACAAACTTATAAATGTAGAATATGTTGATTTAATCATTTTTTTTATTTGTTCATCTGACAGAACCTTATTTAATTCTCTTTCCCATTTCCTGATGAAATATGGTACTTATGCATATGCCCCTGTTGATGGCTCTCTAAGCCGAAACGCGTCAGGTTTTGCTATTCCAGCACCCTATACTGCTTTTATTGTATACTCACGTGATTTTATGTATTTTTTCAAATGAAACCTGTCATGGTTTAATTTAATGTTCACGTATGTTCTGCCTGCCTATTGAGGCCCCCCACATGACCTGCATTGGAAGTCGCATTCGCTTGGTTCCTGGTACTGGAGGTATTCGTCTGATCGGATTGATACAGCCATCGCCGCCCGGAGTGACCATCTATGCAAAGATCCAGGTCTGCTGAGACCATCACGCCTTTCAGACTTGCTGTTAGTAATAACATGTGAGTCCACACCTGTCGGTAAGGCCCTGTACACACGACCAAACATGTCTGCTGAAACTGGTCCGTGGGCCAGTTTCAGCAGACATGTTCGGTCGTGTGTAGGACCGAGCGGACAGAATTCCAGCAAACATTTGCCCGCCGGGCCTTTTCCCAGCGGACAAATATTCCTGGACTTGTTTTAAAACAGTCCGCTGGAATCCTGCCCGCTCGGACATGTTCGGTCGTCTGTACAGACCTACCGTACATGTCCGAGCGCCCGCCATCCCTCGCATGCGTCGAATGACTTCGATGCATGCGTGGAAGCATTTAACTGGCAGGCCCGCCCACGTTGCCGCGTCATCGTCGCGGCGACGCCGCGGACACACCCCGCGTATTGTTTACGCGCGGATTTCTGTACGATGGTTAGTACAGCCATCGTACAGAGTTCCCCGGGCAGACATGTACGGTGAAAACGGTCCGGCGGACCGGTTTCATTGTACATGTTTGCCCGTGTGTACGCGGCCTAAGAGTACCCATTTCGTTTACTTTTCCAGTTGATGCTTTGGGTGATTACTTCAGACAGCTATACACCTTATGTGATTACACTCACTTATCACCCACTTATTGAACTGTGAATGTATCTAATTGTCGGAGTGATTCATTTACCTTCATCACTTTGGAGATTTTATTTGGGCTTCATTCACCCATTTTTTCATACATTGATTGTTGTGCTCAATTTACATTGACCATCATTTATTAGCGCTGCACTTTTTGTTTCACTATTGCTTGGTACTTTGTTCGTGTGTTAGCTGCTTTCTTACTTAATTGTGTTTGGTTTAGCGCAGTTTTTTTCCTTCCTTTCAAATTATTTTATCGCTTGATGAATTTTCATTTTGCATATTTTATCCTTAAAGCGGGAGTTCACCCATTTGTAAAATTTTTTTTTTTCTCCCCTTAGCTTCCTGCTCGTTCGGTCTAGGGGAATCGGCTATTTGTATTAAAATATGAGCAGTACTTACCCGTTTTCGAGCTGCATCTTCTTCCGTCGCTTCCGGGTATGGGTCTTCGGGAGCGGGCGTTCCTTCTTGATTGACAGCCTTCCGAGAGGCTTCCGACGGTCGCATCCATCGCGTCACTCGTAGCCGAAAGAAGCCGAACGTCGGTGCGGCTCTATACTGCGCCTGCGCACCGACGTTCGGCTTCTTTCGGAAAATCGTGACGCGATGGATGCGACCGTCGGAAGCCTCTCGGAAGCCTGTCAATCAAGAAGGAACGCCCATTCCCGAAGCCCATACCCGGAAGCGACGGAGAGGATGCATCTCGTAAACGGGTAAGTACTGCACATATTTTAAAATAAATAGCCGATTCCCCTAGTAAAAACGAGCAGGAATCTAAGGGGGAAAAGTGCCCTCTAAGGGTGAACCCCCGCTTTAAGTAGATTATCATTTAACCTCCAAGACCATTGCAGTTTTCTATAATCAGCCAAGGCCAGCTCCGGGAATGCCGAGGCATGGTCGGACCAAATAAAACGACCCATTTTCATCATTCAGGTTTGACTGATAAAGAGATAATCTATTCTATGATATGTATTATGTATGGACAAATAATATGAATAATCTTTATCTGTCGGGTGCTGAGCCCTACATTCGTCCACCATTTGATATTTTTCAATGTTCAATTAAAATTCATTTAAATGACTGCTAGCTTTATATGAGTGAGTTGCAGTTGTATCCATTTTTGGACCCCTTACAAAAAAAGTCTGCTCCAATAAGGACCGTTCCTTCTACTCTTTCTATTAACTCCATAAGAACCTGTATTCCTATCTTAATCTGATCAATATTCAGTAAATATAGGTTAATAATTGTAAAAATGTTCCCATATATAGGTAAAGACCTACCATATCTTTAATTTTGTAAAATTTGATGAGGCAAAGTTTTGTGAAGTGCAATAGAAACTCCTCAAAATTTAGAATATGAAAATTAATCATGGGACCATGTTGGATAATGTAGTTAAGTATATCAGGGATGTGGTCTGAGCAAAAATGTGTTTCCTGGAAAAGAATATCAACCTTCTGTTTGTCAAAATAATTCAATAATAGGGAGAATTAAGACCTCTAGCATTAAAAGAACAAATTTTTACCGTACCCATAAAATAAAAAAATAAATAAAAACACAACGTACACTACATGTTACACTTAAAAATAAAAAAACAAGTATCCAACTTAATGACTTTATCTATGTCAAACTTACACTAATAAGGTCCCTATGGGGGACAGTTAGGGGCTACCATTACCAGATCTGCAACACATCATTGTTTAGTATGTTATGCTATCTGTATATGTGTTAAGGCAGCCAAGCAGATATTGTTCTATCTTCTATCCATGCTATCTAACTTTTTTTCTTCTTTCCCTTTCCTCTTCCCTCTCTTTTAAGTATAAAGCTTCCCAGTTTATTCTCTCACTGGGAAAGGAGAGAAGTCAGGGGAGAGTGAAATTTCCAATATTATATATGTGTGTTTCCTTTCGTTTTCTTCTCCTTCCTTCTACGCAATGAAATGTAAATCCTCTGGTACAATTATTTTAAATATATGGCTACTCCTATAGTTTGATCTAAGGTACATTAACCACGTCAGCCCTGGACCATTTTGCTGGTCAAGGACCAGGCCACTTTTTGCGATTCGGCACTGCGTCGCTTTAACTGACAATTGCGCAATCGTGCAAAGTGGCTCCAAAACAAAATTGACGTCGTTTTTTTCTCACAAATAGAGCTTTCATTTGGTGGTATTTGATCGCCTCTGTGGTTTTTATTTTTTGCGCTATAAACACAAATAGAGCGACAATTTAAAAAAAAATTCTATATTTTAAAATGCTATAATAAATACCCCCCAAAAATATATAAAAAAATGTTTTTTCCTCAGTTTAGGCCGATACATATTCTTCTACATATTTTTGTTAAAAAAAATCGCAATAAGCGTTTATTGATTGGTTTGCGCAAAAGTTATAGTGTCTACAAAATAGGGGGTAGTTTTATAGTATTTTTCCTAACATTTTTTTTGTGATCAGCGATTTTAATCATGACTGCGACATTATGGCGGACACATCGGACACTTTTGACACATTTTTGGGACCATTTTTATTTTTACAGCGATCAGTGCTATAAACATGCACTGATTACTGTGAAAATGACACTGGCAGTGAAGGGGTTAACCAGTAGGTGGCGCTGTAGGGGTTAAGTGTTTTCATAGGGAGTGCTTCTTACTGTAGGGGGGATGGACTGTGTGTGACACATCACTGATCGCCGCTCCGATTACACAAAGTGGAGATCAGTGTCATTGTCACTAGGCAGAGCGGGGAGATGCTTGTTTACATTAGAATTTCCCCGCTCTATCTCTCTGTGAGACAATCACGGGTATCCCCGCGGCAATCGAGTCCACGGGACCCACGGTCGGGCTCATGGAGATTGCGGCAGGGATGTGAGCATGCCGCCGGCGGCGCACGCGCGACCACATGGCGGCATCCTAAAGGGGACGTACCTGTACGCCATTATGTCTGTCCCTGCCATTCTGTTGACGTAAATAGGTGTGCGCTGGTCCTTAAGCGGTTATTGTATCAAACCATTCCTTTTAAAGACTAGACCATAATCAGATTGAGTATACATGGAAGTCAAATATCTGTGCCACAGACATTCATGTCTCTGGGTTGAGAGGAGAAAGGGAGAGGAGGAGGGAGAGAGAAAGAGAGAGAGAGAGAGAGAGAGAGAGAGAGATAGAGAAAAAAACCTCTCCCACCCGTATTTCCCAACCCGTGTTTATCCACCTATTTTATTATTACCTATTATACTTGAAACAATTATTTCCATTACCCCAACATTATGAATCTCTCTTCTAGTGGAAACAACTCTATTTTATGTGTATTTCTATACCATTTCACCTCTAGTAAAAAAATAAATAAAAAATATATTCCTATTTGCCCAATTTTGTGAATCTCTCTTCCAGTGAAGATATTATATACCCAATTTGGTGAATCTCTCTTCTGGTGAAGATATTATATACCCAATTTTGTGAATCTCTCTTCTAGAGGGATATTATATAAACAATTATATTTACTGTGTATTCTACTTTTACTTCTACTTTTTTTCTACTTCTACTTTTACCCTCTAGTGAGAAACAAGCAAAAAAAAGAAAAAAATTGCAAAGAGGCATATATATCTCTCTGTATTGTGAATTACCATCCCTATTCCATTATTTGAGAAAGTGAAAATTACTATACTACCATATAAAACATACAGTATTACTCCATGTATATTAAGGCAACACCTACAGTAAAAACACCTACAGTATTTGTTATCCCCCCCCCCCATTTCCCCCTCCCATCCTCTTATATTTTGTATGGGCCAAAATCCCCAAACTTATCACTTATTCTTCTTGAATGAATGAATGAAAACTTATATAGCGCAACACATGCAAACTTAATCACCTCTGGGCGCTTGTTGTTCCTGTCTCCTTTGGTATCAAAAGAGATGAGTCTTGATCTTTCTCCTGAACGCCAAGTGGTTCTCCTCCAACCGAATGCTGGTTGGTAAAGCGTTCCATAGTCTAGGCCCTTGGACCGCGAATAGCCTTTCTCCCTTGGACTTGTAGTTGGCTTTCGGTATCTGGAGGAGATTTTGATTGGTGGATCGCAGAACGCGATTGGGATTATGAGCTTTTATTTCTTCGCATAGATAATGGGGAGCATTCCCATAGATACATCTATGCGTTAGACAGAGTGCTTTAAAAGTGATTCTGTCTTTTACTGGTAACCAGTGAAGGGTTCTCAGTGAAGGTGAGATTGATTCCCAAGGTTTTTTCCCAGTCACAAGTCTAGCGGCTGTATTTTGAACGACTTGTAGACGAGCGATTTGGTACTTGGGGAGTCCGAGGTAAAGGGCATTTGCATAGTCCAATCTTGAGTTTACAATAGCTCCCACCACGACCGCTATGTCTTCCTTGGGAATAAAAGGAGTAAGTCTGCGTAGTAGGCGCAGCAGATGGTGAGATCTGCTGACTACTGACCCTATTTGTGCATCCATTGTCATGTAGGAGTCAAAGATGACCCCAAGACTTTTGACTTTGGCGCTAGGGGTGATGATTTTGCCCAGAATGGGCGGGGGGGTCCAAGTTGTTGCAGGTTGATTCATACGTTTGGCGTGAAACAGGAGAAGTTCTGTTTTCGCTCCGTTCTCTCTCCACCCCATCCCACTCCCTGGAGTCAGTCCCCATCTTGATCTCTATTATCTCCAAGTCTTCACAAAATGGTTCCTTCATATATAAATATTGACGCCCCCCAGGCTGGATTGATATATGTTATAGGCCATTGTGGTAATTCTACTTCAGGTAGTTGGAGAGTCATCAGAAAGCCATGCAGATCCTCTATGACCCTAAATATAGCTATTGAGCCTTTATAATGTACCTGGAAATGAAATTGAAATCTCCATCTATATTGAATATTTCTTTTGAAGGAGCTCTAAGAGAGGTTTCAGTGCTTTCCTTAGGACCAGCATGTATCTGGAAAGATCCTGGAACAGTATTAGTTGTGCGCCATCAAACTCGACTGTCTTACATTGTGGAGAAAAATGAAAATAATGTATCCTACAGATTGGTCTTGCGGGATCTATATTTTTAGGCCCTAGTATACAATGAGCACGATCAAGTATAAGTTCAGCTGTAGGCGGCATTGTAATAAGGTATTAAAGATACCTTGTATAGTGGGTATTAATTCCTCCGTGACAGTTGCTTCAGGTAGACCTCTAACTCTTATATTGTTCTGTCTATTCCTATTCTCCAGGTCATCTATGGTGTTTATAGCATATTTCAAGTACCGATCTTGTTCCTGTATTTTAACTTCAGCTTGAGAAATTTCGTATTTATTGTATCCACTTTATCCTGAGAATTTTGCACAGACATTTTAAGCTACTGTAGTTTTGTTTTGTAGGAAGTTTCTAATCTGAACACATACCTTTCCATATCTTCCCTTGTAGTAGGGAGCGAATATATACGAATATATACTTTCATGTCCCAATTCCCTTTTTCCATTTCGTTTATTTCTGACGTTGTTCGAATTATATTAATTGGTGATTGGCTATTACTAAATTGTACCATCTCCTCCTCTGTTGTTACTGAAGCCTTGGATGATTCTATCAGATTAGATAATCCTTGAGATGGTTGCAATTGCTGAAACAACTCTTTAATATCTGTTGTTTAGGTTGCTTAAGCCCCTGTGTTGGTTTTTGCTGTGCACCCTGCTGTTCCATTTTTATTCTTTTGGACTTGGGGAGTCTTAGGTTTTTCAGGTGCCATATTTTTCAAAAGGGGGTCACAGTCATAAAATTTGCAACAGTATTTAAAGGGGTTGTAAAGGTTCATGTTTTTCACCTTAATTTATTCTATGCATTAAGGTGCTAAAACATCTGATGTTTGCTGGCCCCCCTGCCCCCTGATTACTTACCTGATGTGGCGCGCCGGGGAGGTGGGGCCGAGTGATACAGTCAGCGGCTATAGCCCCCTTGGGAGAGAACTTCCCATGAAGGGGGTTAGCTCTTGCCGGGAGGAGCCAAAACAGCCACCGAGGGACCCCAGAAGACCAGGATCGGGGCCACTTTGTACAAAACGAGCTGCACAGTGAAGGTAAGTATGACATGTTTGTTATTTTTTTTATATTTGAACCTTTACAACCCCTTTAATGCTGGTAAGCCTTGATATTAACACTCTTCTCTCACCCAGTCTCCAAGGAGATAACTGTCGACTCTAACGGGTCTGTTTGCCTCGTTTGGATACAAAGGCTTCACTCCTCTCCAAGCCTAATACTACTGATCTAAGTCTCCTGCCATGAGACGGCTCATCATCTCCACGAGGCTGTCTGGAGCCTTCTGAAGACAACTGGTAACAGCCGATGATCTCGGTGAGACTCTCCTGCTTAGTCACTGCCACTCTCCGTCTCTTGTCACGAGGCGGCCTGACGTCTGCACAATGTTTTCCGGAGTTTTCTAACAGCGGCAAATGATTTAGCTCAGCGTCATCATGAGTCCCTCTGAATCCCTCCGAGGACTCCCGACACTAGCCATCGCTCGCTCGAGCTCAGATCGGAATTTCTCGGGTGCACCCCCTCCAACCGCCCACACCCGAACTGGGAAAAGGGCAACCCCAGTCCATCTGCTCTGCTCCTCAAATCAGCCGAATAGACACCACCACGGCTCTAGGCATCCTCATTTGGAACATAGGTATCTATTTCACAAAGTTTGCTGGTATACCAAATATTCAGGGTAAATACTGCTTAGCTAACCATCCATCTGACTACATACTTCAATGTGCAGCCATCTTGGTCGGCAGCTCCACCCCCCAAACTTTTTGGTCAAAGCTGCACAGATTGTTTTTATCTAATTGACTCTGCAGGAGAATGGCTAATTTATTATTATCAGGCTCCATCTAAGCCACTGGCCAGTGGAGGATTAGCTACAATTCTGCCAGCATTAGAGTCCTTTAATTCTCAGCTCCAGTGAGAGCATTTATAATCCACAAAGTAAAGTTAACATACAGTCCTCTTCAGTGGAACTCCTTAAAGTACCATATAGGGGCAAACAGTAGACATCTAAACATTGTTGGCCAATAGGCATCTCTCCACCCTGACTCCTTACAGATGTCTTTGTACAGCCAGTCTGCTGCTTATATGGACAGATGCAGGCAAAATATAGGCTGAAGTACCTCTGCATACCTCCCAATGTCCTGGATCCTGTGGGACCGTCTCGAGATTTCAAACAAGTCTTTGTGTGCCGCGGATCCAAGCTGGGTCCCGGATCCCAATGCTGGAACAAGTTCCGGAACTTTGCTCCTCTAATTCAGTTTGCAGCGATAGTCACAAATGCCTACTACTATAGCATCTCACCCAGCCAGCTGCCTTTACATTTCCCTAGCGCTTCAGGGCCCATGACACCATCCCCTCCTCGACTCTGATGTGATCTCTAACATACCAGGAGGAGGAGCCTAGGAGGAAGCACATGTAACAGTAGGAACCCACAATGTCGGTATCTCTAGCTCTCCAGATGAAACTTCCTGCCAGTGACCAGGGGGGGGGGGGGGCATTAATCCGCTCACTAGCCCCAGAGCAACTAAGCACCAGCTCACCCTATCCATTCATCTGTACTCTTGACTCTCCCTCCACTCAGCTACTATACAGAGATGAAGGTAAATAAGGGTCATGTGACAGCCGTCCTGAAGAGCAGGGATGCTTATGAAATGTCTGTGAAACATGGAAAACTTCCAGTCATGTGGGAGACAGCTATCTTTGTCAATGTTGCCTTTTTGAAGTAAGGAGAAGATGCAACTGCTAATAATTTTGTGACTGCTCTATTTAGTGTAGCACTAACCCCGAATGAGCTGCTGGTTTGTTTTGGGTGGCATGTTACCTCATGGCCCCTCCGCCGTCTAGGGGTGTATGGTGCAGTAATGGAATGTCCACAAAAGGTGTCTTTTTCTGTGCTCTTTAATTGGGATAAGGATTGCTGACCCCCACTGTGTGCATTGCACACCCCTGACGTCTTCATTCTTTTTGTTTTGTAATCCTAACTCCTGCTATGCATTATACCCTTGTTTCCTCTGTATTATGTGCGATACATACTCCTGAACCCTGCTCAGTGTGTCATATACTCCTAAACCCGGCATTGACTACAGCATTCTGTGCATTACATACTTCTGATCCTTGAACACATTGCAATACACACTCTGGGCCCCTGCACTCTGCGTTATGTGTCTTAAACCCAACACTGACTGCAGAACTCCATCCCCACCCCCTGTACTCTGCCTTACAGACTCCTGCACTATATACACAATAATGTACATTATACAGTATATTTCTCACCAAACCGTTCATTGTCTCAACAGTTACTGGTGGTTAAGGCATGTTTTATAGGTACAAGGAAGCATGGGTTTTGTTTAACCATGCCTCTTAAGCCCCTCACACAGTTTAACTACCTCTCTGCAGTGTCTCTTCTTCACAAGTTGTAAAATTGGGAGGTAAGCCTCTGACTGGATGAAGACCTCTGTGAAGCCAGAAACTGGATGAGGTCATGTGAAAGGCAGCCCTGCAGGCTCTGGGCCTTACTCTCAAGCATCACCTGCTCACCTGTTCATGGAACTCTCTTTTTTGGCATCACCTGCTCACCTGTTCATGGAACTCTCTTTTTTGGCTTTAGTAGCTATGTCTACTGCACACCATCAGCCTTGTCACAGTCCTGCAGCTTCCCTGACCTCCTCCACGGCTCTCTCCAGGTTGTGTGTCCTGCAAAACCAGTCCTACAAAGATGTATTTCCTTGTAGCCTCCAACCCTACCCCTGGACTTTCTGTTTTCACAGCAGGTTGAGTGAGTGGGCCAAGATCCAACTGCCACCATGGCCAATCAGAATTTTCTTATTCAATTGCTTAAGGATGGCATGGCCAATTAGTGTCTCCCTTCTGCTCTTTTCTCCCCATACTGTCAATCTCTACTAGGGCCAAAGTGCGACATCCTGCCGGGTGGCTTAAAGGGGGTCACTGCCTGTTACTACACAGAGACAATAATTTGCATGCCAACATAATGAAATCATGGCATGTCTCTATAAATTTAAAGGAAGATGCTAGTTTAAGCTCAGCATCCTTAATGCTGTGCTTCACATGCAGTAAATAATGAAATGATTGAATGTATGTGTGGTAATAAAATCCAATAAATAGGATCTAGCACACAGAGCTAAAAAGAAATGAGCAATATATTGATCCCTACACAATTGAAAATGTGAAATTAAAATAAATGAGTTGTTTTGTTTCCTATAGCCCAGACAGCAGAGGGTGAGGTTAAGAAAGTAATTTGTCAAAATGCTTTTACTCCTTATTACACAAAAAACACTTGAGAAAGGAATAGCTGACAGCCAAAACATATTTCACTGTCTTTGTTGTTCTATGAAATATTTACAACATTCAGTCAATAGTTATTTCATTTGTTGTTAGTTGTTGTGCCAGCAGAATTTCCTTTTAGTAAGTAAAAATGTCAAAAAGTCTTAGGCAGATGATGAAGTCACAGCAGCAAGATTTAACACAGATCAATCCTAGTTAGGCACAGCAAGGCTTACAATCATTTCAGTAGGGATAATCATATGTACAAAAACCCACTGTTACAAGATATCACCTGCAAAAAATGGATTGGAAGAATAAATATAAGTGCTGTATCTGTTTGGGGTTGGTTTGCACTTGGGTTTTACTAAGATGCAGATCTGTGAATACCGAGAGCCTACAGGGCCACCAATTTGTGAAATGTGAAAGGTATATTAGGTCAATAGCTCAGAAAGTACTGAGACCATTAGATCAAGAAAAGGTGAGGTCAGCAATAGCAGCCTACCAAATTCCCCACTCTGTCCAAAACAGAGATACACTTTAAGCCAGCCTTTCTCAACTAGGGTCCTCCAGAGGTTGCTAGGAGTTCCTTGAGCAATGAGCAATTTCTACATATTGGATAAGTAACCACTGACAATGATGATATTATTACCTGTCTCTAATAGGAGCATTCTTCCCACTAATTATTTTTTATCCAGGGTACCCTGAAAACAGAACATTATCCCAAGGTTTCCTCAATGTTAAAATCTTTGTAAACGGCTGCTTTAAGCTATAAACATTTAAAACACAAAACCTAAATTAATTTGTATATATTGTTATAATTTGTATTAACAGTAGCTGTGGTTGAGTATTTTCCTGTTTATAGATATACCTTTGAAATAGTGGCTATACTGTTCATATACGTGGCTTGCAACACTGTGGACTTGAGAATCACGTCCCACCAGAGAAATTGGGGTTGATTTACTAAAACTGGAGTGCAAAATATGGTGCATAGAAACCAATCAGCTTCCATTTTTTTTGGCAAAGCTTAATTGAACAAGATGAAGTTAGAATTGGATACCATGCACAGCTGCACCCGATTTTTCACTGTCCAATTTTAGCAAATCAACCACATTATTTCTTCCATTCCATTCACCTATAAAGTATTATAGGTAAATCATCTAAAATTGCACCTGATTTATCTGTCTGTACGTCTTTGGTGACATAAGATCATATTCTTCTTCAAGGGCAGAGGCTGAAATGCATGGTTTAATGTAAAAAAGAAAACGCTGCAGAAATGTTTGGAACCATATAAATACATGTAAAGGAAGGTATCAATGTTAGGACATACCAAAATGTATAGTAGAATTTCACCATAACTAGTCTTAAAAATGCTCCCTCCCCCCTCCCAACACCTATACTGACTAACGTACCTAAGAAAAATGTATATACTTACTTATTTTCAGGCCACTTCGGTCTGGTCACATGATCTGGCTCTCCTGCATCAGTCATCAGCGGCTTCAGGGGAGAAGGAGTGTTCACAATGGATTGGCCATTGGAGCTTATGCGTGATGCCAACACTCCCTTATTCCCAGGCTTTGTTAAGACTTTCCTCCTCTACCCTGCAGCCGCCACTGACTGACACAGGAGATCACATGACCATACCAGAGTGGGCTGAAAATAGGCTGAAATAACCTGTGTAGGAAAGATGTATATACTTACCTTCAATAAAAATCTATTGAAGGTAAGTATATACATCTTTCCTACACAGGTTATTGAGCATAGGTGTTAGGATAAGGGAGGGAACTTTTTAGGAATAGGTTTAGGCCGAAATACAACTTTAATACATTTTAATTAGTATATTGACAGTCTGCATTTGTCACAAAGAAAGTTTGAGTTTAAATTGTTTCTAAAATCAATTTTTCTTACCTTAATGCATTCCCTACTTGTTTTTTTTTTTTGAGAATTATACGCTGATGCCCTGTTATGTGATCCTGACTTTACTACCTAGATATCTCTGGCTTAGAGAAGGCATGTAGCCCGAAAAGACTGAAAAGTCTTAAAGTAACTATTAGCCGGATTCAGGTATAGCGGCGCATCTTTGTGCGCTACGCCGACGTAACTTTGAGAGGCAAAAGCAGTATTCACAAAGCACTCGCCCCCTACGTTGCGCCAGCGTAACGTAAATTGGCCGGCATAAGCCCTACTAATTCAAAGTAGGGAGGTAGTGGGCGTGATCTATTAAAATGAAGCGTGACCCCATGTAAATGAATGGGCGAACGAACGGCGCACGCATGCTCAGAATCACATCGAATTTACTCCCTAAGATACGCCGGGTCAATGCCTATGACGTGAACGTAACCTTTGCCCAGCCCCATTCACGTACGACTTACGTAAACAACGTAAAATACGACGGGTGTTCCGTCGTCCATACCCTAACATGACTTACACCTGCTTTAGGTAGAATAACTTTACGTAAACGGCGTAGATTACAGCGACAGGCGCAAGTACGTTCGTGAATCGGCGTATCTCGGTCATTTGCATATTTGACGCGTAAATCAATGGAAGCGCCCCTTGCGGCCAGCGTAAATATGCGCCCAAGATACAATGGCGTAGGAGACTTACGTTGGTCGGATCAAGCCAAAATTCAGGCGTATCTTGTTTGCTGAATAAGGCGCATAGATAGGACGGCGCATCCGTGGACTTACGCGGCGTATCAGAAGATACGTCGGCGTAAGTCCTTTCTGAATCCGGCTATATGTCACTAAAATCAAAGAAAGTCTTACCTATGGACTCTTCAGAATTAAAACTTTTTGGAGTATTGGATTCCTTGTGCCCTAATGCGATCAGTGGTTCCTCCTGCTGACCCTCCACATCAGTACAGGACAAAGTAGTGAAGTAGGAATTAGCAGGATTAGTCTTTAGGTGGCAATTTATCTGCCTTACAGAGTTGTGGGCAGTGGAAGAGGTACATGGGAGAGATAAGTCTTTATTTTAATCTTTACAGAGAACAAAACTCCCTTATCCCTCCAGTTTTACTCTTGTTTACATTTTTTGCTAGATTCGCTTTAACTTTCATTGTGTATGCCTTTTCTTGGTCAGAGACTCACTAAGTAATACAGCCAGGAACAGGATGAGATCACTGAAGGCAGCAGTTATAAAAACCAACTTAGCAATTAGAACACCCATAATTGTATCCTTACAGCTAGAAGTCCTGTTTTTATTGAACGTTTCTTAAATTCATACGTATTGGATTAAAGTATTATAGGTGGATGAATGGTGTGATGAATAACTCAATATATGCTTCTCAAATATTCCATATACTTGTGTGTGTAATATATATCTATATACCCATGTTACCATCAAAGCCTGTGTAATGCTTACTCCCTGAGGGGTCTCCCAGATTAGCACAGGTGCTGCCAGTCAAACAAGCACAGTCCCATACACACAAAAAATTCAGGATCAGTCTATGATAGTGGTTTTCAACCTTTTAGTGCCGTGGCCCCTTGATAAAATTTCTCAAGTTGTGGAGACCCCTAACAGTAAAATTATTTTCGTAGCGTGGGTTGTCAGCACCCAAGGCAAGACAAGTAATTTGCACCCCTAACCCACAGATATTTAGCGCTCCCTGAGTCCCTTCCACTCGTACAGTATTAAAACCCCTTATGGTACATTTTAGGATATACCACTTTCTTTTTGTTCTCCTTTCTTTCCCTTTTATCTCTCTCTATCCTAATTTCTTGTCCCCCATCCCTCTCTCTAGCCACCTTTCTTGTTCTTTCTCTTATTCTTCCTCTCCCTTTTTCTTTGTTCCTCTCCCTTTTCTACTCTTCCTTACATGTATTCTCTATTTTTATTCCTTCTCTTACTCCTTGGTGGGGGGAATGGAATATCCCAGGATTCAGTGACCCCAGGCAAATCATCATTTGACCCCCGAGGGGGTCCCGACCCCCAGGTTGAGAACCACTGGTCTAGGGGAATGTCTTTTTAGTATTTGTTGCTGAATAAATTTAACAGGAGAGGAGTTTATGGTCACAGGATACTCCAAAATGATCAGTAGCATCAATCGAAAGACAAACCTCTCATTAATCTTCTCTATGACCACCTTTCCTGGAGGTGATAGGGAATGGCCAGCACTTCTAGGACCCTATAATTGCAGTCCCAGTGCATATAGCTTCTTCTTGCCCTTAGTTCCCTTCTGACCCTTGCACAAAGGTTTGTCCCCAGCAAGGCCTTTACTCGGGGTGTCCTATGAGCTGCCTGCCACCAGTTTCCACAGACGGATCCTCAATAAGTAGCAAATGTATTCTTCTAGCAATATTTTCCCGGCCCTCAGCCCAGCAACTGCTGGTGCCCAGACTGCAATTGTTTGTCTCAGTTAAGCTGCCTCCAGGGCAGTAGCCCCAAGTGATCTGGAAGCCTTCCTGGAGAGAAAAAAAACACTCTGGCAAGGCTTCCCAAACTTTTGATGCCTCCCCAGCCACCTTTTGGATGGCCCCCTTTAGAGATTGGCTGTGGCAATTTTAATCTCACTGCCCTGTACTCTGGAACCTACTTTCAGAGGCAGGTGGGAGGAATCAAACCCTCAGCTCAGGAAACCCTGAACAGACCAAACAATCAACCTCTACTCCAATCACTGCAGTGAAGCCAAAAACGAAGTTTAACCTAGCAGCCTAACTAGAGGATGGCGCCACACCTGCATGAACTGGTGGATGGTCCATAAAATGTAGGGTGCCTTGCAAACTACATGCCCTATAACTCTATTCAGCCTTTGTTAAAGATACATAGCTACAGAATTAGCCAGGTTGAAAAAAGACCAGTGCATTACTGGAGGTGGAGTTTTGGGATCCTGAGCACAGCGCGAAGGTGGTGGACATTATTATGCTTAAGTGTATGGGACAGGTTTACAAAGGGGACAGTGCTGCACGGTATATTGTACATACTATACATTTATGGCACAATGGATAAGTATTTGCTGGTATTTCTCAGTACTGAGGACACTAATGATCCTGACCAAACCTCCAACTCTATTTGCAGAAATGCAGCCCCTTTAGTGTACACACTGCATCCTGCTACAGCCAAAAATTTCAAAGTTTGACTCATCAGTCCAGAGCACCTGTTGCCATTTTTCTGCACCCCAGTTCCTATGTTTTTGTGCATAGTTGAGTCAGTTAGCCTTGTTTCATAATTGGAGGTATGGCTTTTTGGCTGCAATTCTTCCAAAAAGACCAGGCCAGACTTCTATGGACAGTAGATGTGTGTACCTAGGTCCCACTGGGTTCTGCCAGTTCTGTACTTATGGAACTGCTGGACATCTGTGAATGTCAAATTGAAGTAAGCATGATGTGTCTTTTATCTGTTGCATTAAGTTTCCTTGACTGATCACTCCATCTACAGCCCTCAATGTTACCTGATCAATGGTGCCCTCAGTGCTGAGAAATACAGGCAGATACTTATGCATCATGTCATACCATCAGGGAGGTGTGTGTAATTGGCCCCAGATTTATTCTGCAGCAGAACAGAATCATAGCAACGCAAAGGGTATGGATACATTTTACCTCCCGGTGTATAACCCCAGTGGTTGATTGAAATATCAAACATATGGAGGTGGTCAATTGAAACGGCTGACCAGTGATTCTAGAGGCAATCTCATTAACCTTATGCCACACTGGCTACAATATCTCTCAGGACCAGAATGTATGATACAAAGTACTCTGGGAAGAAACAGCCCCGAAAACAGAGAGCTGAAGAATTTGTAAACATAGTATTAAGTCTGACAGGAGTGTAATACCATCTAGTTAAAAGTTTGAGGGCTGTCTCTCTAATTTTGAGGGATCTTGTGCATGCACGAAGATTGGCAATCATCTCGTTCCAGTCTTTTTGGGTGCATTGTAGGTTATAGTCCTCTTCCCACTTACATTTATATGGGAGAGATATAAGGACCCATTGAGTTTTTTTTTAAACTGGAACAGACAGTATTTACAGCAGCTGTGCCCAGAAACCAATCAGCTTCTTTTTTCATTTCCCTATATACTGAGTGATTGTCTCAATCCAAAGCATGCAGTGTAATTCCTGCCTGCTGCCTTATTTCTCTGCTATCTGCATGAATCACTTGTGACAGATTTTCCTAAAACCAAGAGGTAAAAAGGTGACAGGGGATGAAGCTACAGCACACAACCTGTTATTGGCAGCCTCTGCCCTGTTCCTGGTTGCTGTGTAAAGGGAGGGGGTGTCTCTTCCCTTTAATCAGCTCTCAGCTCTCCTCACTGAGTGTAACTTCAGATCCCTGCTCCCTGCCCCCTGCTTTCTGAATGCTCATACATGTGGTAGAAATTATGCACTTTGAATGTAGAGGAGAAAGGGCTGCAGATAAATAAGCACAACTTACTGTGTGTAGGAGGATTTGTTTAATCTCTGTGTATCACCTGAGGCCAGTCACTTCACTAAGGTTTACAACGAACTTTAACTGAACACGCTGTAGATAAAAGCTGATTGGTTGCCATACACAGCTGCTTCAGAGTCTATTATCTCCAGTTTTGTTAAATTCCACCAACTGCGTTGTCAGCTTAACAGGAAGTTAAAAATCACGCAGGATTAACAAGTTTTTTCTCTACTTTTTTTTTATAAAACAATTATGGAAATGATTATCTATTGCAGAGATGTACATAATTTTTTATTTTTTTTATTTTGCTCAGCTATACACTTTAAGGATTATTAGAAAGTTTTCACAATTAATTGAAATCATTTTTAATAGTAAAGCTCCCAAAGGAACACACTCTGCAAATGACAGAAACAAGGTATAGGTAAAAGATAATCCTTTACTAATCCCTTTCTAACAACATTCAATGTTGTACTGTGCCATGGGACCCTTTTAAAGAAAAGCTGTAGGCAGCATTCTATCTCTCTAATAACTCAGTAAAATGTTTAACTGATTATTGTCAGTGACATTATTGTTGGCATAGCAATTTCACACCTGGTAAATTACAGAATTTAAACTGCTAAAAGAATATAAACTGCACTCATAGGTTTCTGCACTACCATACCAAAATAAAATATAATTTAATACAATATACAGGTATTTAATTTTTCAAACACAATTGATAAATCTAGTATATTTAATTATATTAAACAATAAAAGCAACAATCAGAGCACAAATAATACAGTTAAACAAAAAATATTGCAAGCTGAACACAAAAAAAGGTAATCATGACCTCAAATGTTGCAAATGAAAAAAATATGTAAGTGCAGCGCAATAAAAGTCCATATAAAAATAACTGAAGATGACACCCAGTGATATAGCGAAAACTCTTCAAACGAAAGTGATATAACCTCCAACAAGAGAAATGCTTCCTTACCAGATGGGATGGACCATTTGCGTTAACAACTGGTCAAAACAGCTTGGTCTCACCATGAGAGAGAAAACGCGGATGGATCCAGCAGAGTGGTATGTAATCCGATCAGATGGGATGGGCCATTAGCATTATCAACTGGTCAAAACAGCTTGGTCTCAGCATAGGAGAGAAGATGCGGATGGATCCAGCAGAGTGGTAAGTAATCCGATCAGATATGAAAAAACAACAGAAAACACGATCTCAGTGTAGACTGTTTGTATTTTATTCCAAGGGTAAAAAAGTTTACTATACAGCAAAAATCCTGGACTGGACAATAGGCACAGGGAAATCCACTGGAGGACTACCGTCTTCGAAAAATATTAAAACGATGAAAAAGCATGGCATGTAGCCGTGGTGTACAGCCGCAAATGGCAATGGAAAGGACGCGGGTGACGTCACAAAGCTCCTTCCCCGTACGCACGTTACGTCCGATTGGACTTCGTCAGCGGTGGGTGGAGCCAAGGCGTCACCCAACTTCTAGATATACAGACGCGGTAACCATGGTGAGAGTCCCAAAGTCTTTCTCACTCATTGTGACCACACAGTTTGGCATGTCTTCATCTGTAACAAGACCCTGGATGGGCAACCAAGGACATTCCATAGAAACCTGGGACATAGGACATTTTGCAGCCATATGTCTCCACTTTCCACACCACTAGCACTCTATAGAGCAACTGGCTTGGTAGGGAATTCTGGGTTAGGCCTCTCTGTATGCTTAGACCACTCTATGTTTTTTTAAGTCCTATTAACTAATTTTTGGGTCCTCCCTATCACTGGAAACCTGTTTAAGTGTTCCTAGAGTAGAAGGTAACTTCTAATGCACTAATGCAGAGCTGACATGGAGGTACTCAGGCACTAGGTACCAATGCACCAATCCAGCATTTGGTCTGCCAACTTTTAGGTCTACCTGGCTCAACCACTGCTTAGGTTTCATGACAGGGCCCATCGAAAATGACCCACAAATGACTCCACAATTTAAGCAGTAATGAGGTTATCTGGTTCAAACCACTTTTTTTAGGAGGTGAATACGTTCCTGCATCTGAGAGTGGGGTGGCACGCTTACCTGATAGATCCAACGGTGTACACATTTAGCACATACACAAGTCATTATCCCCAGGCATTGGAGGAATTACGTTTTCAAGTCTTTTGCCTCTCCTGGGATCAGACCTAAGTAGGCTTTCTAGGGTTCCTCAGAAAAGAAAAGGGGTTTCCCAGGTCAGTGTGTACAGTAAAGACAATACAAGCCAAGATTTCAGCAAAGAAAACTGGACTAAAAATATTGCATGTAGTTTAAAACATTCTAGTTCAATAGTTGGTGGTATCAAATAATTATTAGATAACATTAATTAGAGAACATTAAACATGGAAATACCTGGGCTATATTCATATATTTCTTTGCATAAATTATGTTTTTGTTTTTGCTAGTTTTAAACATTCACTTGAATTCTTTAAAAAAAAAAAAAAAGAACAGAAAAGGCCTGAGGTTTGTAACTTGGTCACTAATTTATTGAACGTCCATCACAAGATTAGGCAGCATGTCCTTGGGGCTGCAGCCGTGGAAACAACAGAAGGTGTTGCATATAAATTGGGAAATGTCCTATTTGAAACCTCTCCTGGAAATAAGAATTCTCTACTTGCACATTAACATTCTCAGACAAGATCTAGTTTGCATCATTGCTTTGTGCACTGTTATTAACCCCTCAGTAAGAGAAATGAAAAACTGCTAAGAAATAAATATACTGTATATGTGTTACACCGGGCTGGCAATAAGAGAGGAAGAATTGTAGTATGGAGCAAAAAACTGGATGAGAATGACTGGTAATATATGTATCTGACATGTTTCAACCCCCACTGTTTTAATATGTAACCAAAATACTTCCCATGAGATTTTATGGAGTTCAAAAAGTTTGACCTGGTGAATTCATTCTAGCGAGGTCCTGAAAATATTAAAGTTGAAATCTATCTCTAGAAAGACAAACCAAGTAGTTCACCTCACAGCAGAGCCATTGTCATGATGTAATGTACTGGTCTCAGTTACAATATAATGACCACTCTAATTGCAATCTTCACCTATAACAACATTCTCTTATCAATATTTTGTACAAAATATATAAATTAATCCATATTAATTTAAAAAAATCTGCATTTGCTATTTTTTATGCATCGAAGCATGGACAGCATCACAACCACAGTGGATTATGGCTGCAATGCTTTAGCTCCTGCAGACTATTTCTGAAGCCAGTGGTTCATAGTAAAGTATGGAACATCAGTTACAGAGTTGGAGGATGTGTAAATTAGGGCCAAAACAACTAATCGATTATGAAATTAATCGATTACAATTTTCATAATCGATTAATCGGCCAGTAACATAATGGGGTTAAAAAAACTAAAATTAGCCCTTTATAGTACAAAAAAGCAAATCGCTACTGTAAATATTACTTTCACTTTCCCACAGTAAAAAAATGAACCCCTTACAGTAGCGATTATTTGCTCTTTTTGTACTTATTTTTTTTTTTTTTTTCCACTTCAGACTCAACCTCTTAAGCCCCATACACACTATCAGTTTTCCTGATGGTTTTCTCTTCAGGTTTACCAAAACCATCTAATATGAGGTCAAACCTTAAGCATTTCAATTTGAATGCAATCAGGCAGGTCCCTGTACTACATGGTTTTGGTAAACCTGAAGAGAAAACCAGCAGGAAAACTGATAGTGTGTATGGGGCTATAGAGTGTGCATTATATGCTCATGTTCTGCGTACCAGCCCATTGCATCTCTATATTGGTTTTGCATCATAAGTGTCGCTTCTTTTTGTGTGGAAATTTGCTTTTTCTTCCCTTTTTTTTTTTTTTTTTTTTTTTTTAAATATGAATATATATTATAATTATTTATTAAATATCACTCCTCATGTTTATGAGGCACAAAATAATTATGATTTCCATTATCCCCCCCTAGTCCTTCCCCCCCCCCATCCCCCCTATCTCACCATAAACAATCTCTTATATCTCTAGTTCTCTCTAATTTTCTTCTAATGTATCTTTTAAGTATCTACCCTTAATTTTTCTGCGTGACTCCACGATTTCTTGAAAGTCCTCCATTTATCCCATTTCGTGATTTGTAAGATGTTGTTACCCTCTATAGCCTCTTTTAGTTCTTCCATTTTGTAAGTTTCTTCAACCGCATCTATCCACTCCCAAATTAAGGGGCACTCCACCTCTTGCCACTTCCTTGGGATAAGTCTCTTTGTGGTGTTGAGTAGATGCGGCACGAGCGTTTTCCTGTAGCTTTTTATACCTTCCTCCCCCCCATGGAATAGGATGACCCATGGGTCCATCTTGATCTTTTTCCCCGTGATCTCTTCCACACAGGCCAACATTTTTTCCCAATACCTCTTAACCTTGGGGCATCCCCACCAGAGGTGTGCCATATTTCCTGGTGATCTACATCCCCTCCAGCACTCTCCTGTCTGTTCTTCTTTAAATTTTTTTTAGCTTATCCGGAGTCATGTACCATCCGGATATGCATTTAAAACACATCTCCGCAGTACGGCTATCTACCGCAGAAGAGTGTGTCAGAGCCAACATTTTATCTATTGTGACCCTATCCCGCTGTGTTCCGAGTTCCCTTTCCCATTTTTTAATGAATGGAGGTATGTTCTGCTCATCCATCTTCAATAGAATCCTGTATAACTTTGAGGTAGTTCCTTTAGATCTTTCCGTGGAACATATTTTTTCTAATTCTGTTAGCTGGTCTCCCGCTCTCAGCGGACAAGGGAGATCCTGGATAAAATGTTTAAGCTGCTGGTACCTCCATTCATTAATTTCCATTAAATTATTTTTAAATTTTAACTCCTGTAGTGTTATTATGTGGCCATCCTTCATTATATCCCTTAATTGTGCCGTGTCCTGTTTGATCCAATTACCCCCAACTTGTGTTTTACCTGGTGCAAAATAATCGTTATCTTTTAGTGCTATAAAAGGTGAATTATATTCCTTCTGAGTTTTTTTATAAACATTGTCCCATATTTTAAGTGCATTTTTTGTTATTTCATGTGCGTTTTTATCTAGTGTCCTAAATTGGGGAGGGTTCCAAATTATCTTGTCCAACCTCGCCTGTGCTAACTCATTTTCTAGACTTACCCACCTTTTTTCTTTGTTGGCTCTGGCCCACTCCACCACCCTTGTTATTACCACTGCATCATAGTATCCTTTAACATCCGGAACCGCTAAACCCCCCTTTTTTTTGGTTGTTTTAGGGTCTGGAGTGATATCCTATGTTTCTTATTTCTCCATATATAATTCATAATTATTTTTTTTAGTGCAGAGAATAGTGTTCTCGGGAGGGCTATGGGAATCATCTGAAATTTATATAAGATTTTAGGTAAAATAACCATTTTGCAATAATTGATTCGTCCTATCCATGATATTGCTCTATTTTCCACTCTTTTTGTTTCTATCTTAATTTCATTTAATAGGGGGATAAAGTTTATCTTATACATTTTTTTAGAAGAATTTGCTAACAATATCCCTAGGTATTTAAGTTCTTTGACCCAGGCGAAATGGTACTTCCCTTTCAAGAATTCCTCTTCCAATTTACTTATGTTTATACTCATAATCTCCGTTTTGGTGAGGTTTATTTTGAAATTCGAAATTTCCTCCAAGAGGACCTTGAAAAACAGGTAACGGCCCTGGAGGAGGCCTTCGTGCAAACCCCTACGGAGGCGGCTAGAGAGGTATGGCAGTCAGCTCAATCAGCTTATGAGCGGCTGCTAGCCTCAAAGGCTGAAAAGAAACTATTCTTCTCCAGATTGGCGTTCTTTGAGGAGGGTGAAAGTAAAGGCCGTATGCTAGCAAGAATAGCTAACTCTCAGCGGAGGTCCCCCAGCATAGGAGCTATTAAAAACAAAGAGGGCAAAATAGTGAACTCCCCGGATCTTGTATTGGCGGAACTGGCCGGGTTCTACGAGAACCTGTACCTCCCGACGGCACTATCTACCAGAGCAGAACTTTTGACTTACTTAGAGGGCATTGACTTCCCCGGGTTGGGTAGGGAACAGAGAAGGACCTTAGACGCCCCCTTTACTTTGGAGGAGCTGCAGACAGCCCTGGCTGAGTTCCCTAACTGTAAGGCACCGGGGGCAGACGGATTACCCATTGAAATATATGAGCGATACGCGGGTATTCTCTTACCGAAACTTTTAGCGGTGTTTAATGCAGCCAGGGAAAGACAGACCCTACCTGATTCTATGAGTACAGCTAACATTGTCTTGTTACTAAAGCCTGGGAAGGACCCGTTGGATCCGGGCTCCTACAGGCCGATATCGCTACTCCAGAGCGATATTAAGTTACTGGCTAAAATGTTAGCGATCCGGCTGAATGGGGTCATTACTAGTCTGGTGCATTCGGAACCAGGCTGGCTTCATGCCTAACAAGTCGACGGCCGTCAACCTGCGTAGGCTATACTTAAACATGCAATCCCCAGCTGATAATGTGGGAGGGAGGGCCCTTCTCTCACTGGACGCTATGAAGGCCTTCGATAGCGTTGAGTGGGAGTATCTGTGGGAGGTGCTTGGGAGGTTTGGGTTTGGGGAAACCTTCATTTCCTGGGTCCGCTTATTGTACTTCAACCCGAGGGCGACTATTCGGTCATCGGGGGCGGTATCTCACACTTTCTCTTTGGGGAGAGGCACACGGCAGGGGTGCCCATTGTCGCCCCTGCTGTTTGCCTTGGCGATAGAACCACTCGCTATTAAAATTAGAGCCAATCAGGAGGTAGTGGGGTTCAGATACGGAAACAGGCAGGAAAAAATAATGCTATACGCGGACGACACCATGATTTTGCTGGGGGACGTAGAGGGCTCACTGACGGAGGCTATGACGGTGATAAAGGAATTTGGTAAATTCTCAGGGCTGCAGATCAATTGGACCAAGTCCTCGCTGATGCTCATTGACGAGGGGGGGCCCCCCCGTCCTCATCCACAGTGCCCATGACTGCCTCATTCAGATATCTGGGTATCCAGGTGACGCCCAAGATATGTGAGTATGGACGACTGAACGTCTCCCCGCTGCTACAAAAATTTTGTGACCGCATTAAAACGTGGAATTCTTTAGGCCTGTCGGTAGCCGGCAGGGTAAATTTGATCAAAATGATCCTTATGCCCCAACTGCTCTATGTTCTTCATAATGCCCCCACAGTAGTGACTTTGAAGGTATTCCGAATTGTTAATACACTGTTTCGCTCACTTATATGGAAAAACCGTACCCCCAGAATTAAATTGGAACATCTCCAATGCCCGAAGGATGAGGGAGGGCTTGCCCTTCCTAATCCCTGGCTATACTATATAGCCGCTCAGCTGCAGCAGCTGGTGGGTGAGGTTCGCACTGGGGAGAGGAGGGAGGGAGAGGGAGGAAGCTCCTCTGAGATGGTGATGCTCCATACAGTTGGGAGGGAGTCGGTGGCGCCTGCCCTGGAAGCATTAGCCTTTGGGAAGCCAAACAAACAATACCCTACCTACAACCTTATGCAGAAGGTGTGGAACAAAGCTAGGTACTTACAGGGAGTAACAGGGTTCACGGAATACAGCCCCATCTGGTCGAATGACTCATACCCCGAGCTGGCAAAGTTACAGCATGGGGCACTATGGAAAAGATATGGGATAACCCGCCTGGGGCAGATATTTCGGAACGGGAACCTACTCTCATTTGAAACTCTAAAGGGGCTCTTTCAACTACCAATATCGATGCAGTTCTATTACATGCAACTTAGACATGCAGTACGGGCTCAGGGCGAAGCTACGGAGTGGCTTCCTTCCCCTACCCCACTGTTCAATCTGATTGCAGGGGCGACCTCTACCAAGGGGTTTATATCGCAGTGCTATAATATGCTTTTACACAGTTTCATGACCAAACACCCGCTGAGAGTGAGGGCCAAGTGGGAGGGGGATCTGGGCCCGATGGATGGTGAACAGTGGGATGAGGCGCTACAGGCGGTACCAATCTGCTCCCTGAATGTATCCCATAAGGTATCACAACTATACCTACTACTAAGAGTGTACTACACCCCCCACAGACTGTTTGCTATGGGGTTGCGACCCACCCCGCTGTGCACCAGGTGTAAGAGAGACCATGGTGACTTGATTCATCTACTGTGGAGATGCCCAAAGCTTCACCCGTATTGGGTGGGCGTAGTGGACACCATTAACAGGGTGTTCATGATAACGTTGCCAGTTGACCCAAAACACTGCCTGTTACTTGTACTGGAGGAACTGGAATGGGATGAGAGTAGCAGAGTAGCGGTCATTAGGTCCCTGTTTCTGGCCCGCAAACTTATAATGACTCATTGGATAGCGGAGGAGCCCCCCAGCATGAGGGAATGGATCAACTTGATGGGGGAAATGCTGCGCAAAGAGAAAGTGATATACCAACATAGAGGTTGCTCCCAGAAGTTCGAGAAGCTATGGGGCAGGTGGCTAGATGTACCGGGCTTGGCACCGGTGGACCTGGTCACAGGCAGGATACTCGGTTTGAGCACTCCAACTTGATTCCTATACTGTCAATGTGTTTGAGACTAGGGAAGGGAGAAGCATGTATGTGGAAGGGGGGAGGCAGGGACGGGATGGGAGTGGATTGTCTCATGCTGGTGGTTGATATATTGCCAATGTTTACCAACACTGAACTGTGTAATGGATTGCTGTCTAATGATTTGAGATGGGAAGTATTCTCGATGTATGTAAATTTCTTTTGGTGCTTCAATAAAACTTTGTTTTGGATCAAAAAAAAGAAATTCGAAATTTCCCCGTACTCTCTGCATAGGTTTAATAGGTTTGGGATTGATGTTTTGGGTTTATCTAAATAGAAGAGGACGTCGTCTGCAAAGGCAGAAAGTTTGTATTCCTCCTCTCCTATTTTAGCCCCTTTTATTTCTTGGCAGTTACGGATCCTGGCCAGAAGAGGCTCCAATGAAAGCACAAACAGGAGTGGCGACAAAGGGCACCCCTGCCTTGTACCGTTTTTCATTGAGAAAGTTTGAGATAAACTGCCATTTATCTTTATTTTGGCCGTGGGAGACAAATAAAGGGCTGCAATCCAATCTATCATTCTCTGTCCAAACCCCATGTCCTTCAGGGTAAGCAACATAAATCCCCAGTCTACTCTGTCGAATGCTTTTTCTGCGTCGATCGACAGAAGTAGACCTGGGGACCCTACTGCCTTCATTCTCTGGAGTATCAAGAGTGTTTTTACTCCATTGTCTCTACCCTCTCTACCTTGAACAAAACCCGTTTGGTCCGGATGTACCAATTTTGTAATTTCCTGTCTAACTCTTCCGGCCAGTACCTTTGCGTACAATTTTATATCTGTGTTCAGAAGAGATATCGGCCGGTACCCTGAACAGCTTCCCGTGTCTTTACCTTCCTTTGGAATAACCGTGATGGTTGCCTCTGATGCTTCTTTACTTAATTTATACTCTCTTCCAAGGCCATTAAAATACTGGCATAGTTTTGGGAGGAGGATCTCCTTGTATTTTTTGTAATACATCACAGTGAAGCCGTCTGGGCCCGGGCTTTTACCGGCCTCTGAACTTATTAATGCTAGTTTAATTTCATTTTCTGTGATAGGCCTGTCCATCACTTCTGCCTCCATTTGACCAATTTTCGATATTCCTGCTTCTTTTAAAAATGTTATGATCTTATTTTCTTTTTCCCCTTTTTGACAGTTCTTTTGTTCTACCAAGTATAATTTTTCATAGTATAATCTGAATGTTTCTGCAATAGCTTTTGTTGTATGTGAGACCTCGCCTTTTTCGTTTTTAATTTTGTCTATATAATTCCTTGATTTCTTTTTTTGTACCATCCGAGCTAGATGTTTGCTTGTTTTATTCCCCCACCTGTATCTTTCCCTTGCTATTAAGTTAAATTCCCTTTTTGTATCCTGATCTAAGAGTTCTTTAAGTTCATTTCGCTTGTTTACTAGGTTTAGATATAGGTCTTGTTGCTTTCCCATTTTCTTGTGTTTTTGTTCAAGATTAAAAATCTCCCCTATGAGTTTTTCCTTTTTACTACTCTCTTCTTTCTTCCTCCTTGCTCCTTCAGAGATCAAGATCCCTCTTATCACCGCCTTATGGGCGTCCCATAGTGTTGCTTTAGAAATTCCATCTATCTCATTTGTTTTAAAATACTCTTCTAATTCTTTTTTAACCCTCAGAAAACTTTTCTCTTTGATTATTAGCTCCTCATTAAGTCTCCAGTTTTGATAGGGCTTTTGATTCCCTGAGATATTTATGGATATGCTAATGGGGGCGTGATCCGAGATCGTCATGGTTTATATTCTTGTCTCGACCACCGTTTCCAGCATTCTATGATCTACCAGTATGTGGTCGATCCGAGAGTAGCTCCCGTGGACCGGGGAATAAAACGTGTAATCTCGTTGGCTTGGGTTAAAAATCCTCCATGTATCCACTAATTGATTTCTATATAAACTTTCTTTAACCTTTCTTAGTTGTATGTCTTGGGTTTCTGTTGTCTGGTGAGTCTTATCTACTTTCGGGTCCATGCAAAAGTTTAGGTCACCTCCCAATATTAACTTTCCCCTCCTAAAATCTTTTAATTTCCCTAGTATTTCCAGCAGGTATTTCATCGGGGAGGTATTTGGGGCATATATATTTACAAGGGTGTATTCCTCCTCCTCCAGTTTTCCCCTTAAAAAGAGGAATCTCCCTTCCGGGTCTGTCATTCTATCTGTTGGAACAAACCTAGTCCCCTTCGCTATTCCGATTGTTATCCCTCTAGCTCTTTTGGAAATGGTATCTCCATAGTACCATCTGGGAAAGTCGGGGGAGTATATCCTTGTGTTTGACCCCAGTGTAAGATGGGTTTCTTGTAAAAAGGCAATGTCTGTCCTATACCTTTTCAGCTCCTTTAATATCTTATGTCTCTTAGTTGGGCTGTTGAGGCCTTTTACATTATAGGACAGACATTTAATCACTGGCATCCTTGTTTACCTTTCTTCGGGCTACGATCTCTTTTGATTGTTTTGGTGAGATAGGGTTTCTTCCCTCCCTCCTTCCCATCCCTCCCCCCCTTCCTTCCCGTCCCTCCCCCCTCCCTCCGACCAACCCATCCCTCCCCCTTCCCTCCCTCCTCCCTCCTACCCCCCCTATCTGGCCTATTAAAGACCTCTGAACCATCTTCCATGTCATGGTTCAGGTCACTCCGGGTGGGGTCTGAGACCACCTCCCCCCTCCCGGTTCTCCACCCAGGAGGGGGGGGAGGGGACAAGACCCCAAGCCAGAGGTCTGAGGAGAGACCAAACCAGAGGCAAAAGAAGGAGAAACAAAACAAAAGAAGAAAAAAAAAAAAAAGGGATAACCGGGGACATCAAACGTAGTCCAGAAAGGAAAAAAAATGCAACTGGAGAGAGCTAAGGAAAAGAGGGATGGGGGGAAGTTTCCATTCTCCTCCCCTCTCCCTCCCACCTCCGCCTCCCCTCCTACCCCCAGCCTGGTAGGTCAGGGACCTGAATATCCAATTTCCTACAAAATTCATTTAAGTCCTCGGGGAATCTTAGTGTCGCAGATCTCCCCTCTTTTGTTCCAATTAGGCAAGCAGGGAAACCCCAATTATACTTAATATTCAGGTCTATCATCTGTTTTAAGAGCGGTTTTAACAACCATCTCCTTGTCAGGGTTTCTGGGGCCACATCGGTGAATATCTGCAGTTCCGTCCCTTCAAACACTATCGGGGGTTGTCCCCTCAGCTTTTTCCAAATTGCTTCTTTATCTTCATAAAATCGGAACCTTATTATGACATCTCTTGTTCGCTCGGGGGTCAATCTTTTCGGATTTCCTACTCGATGGACCCTTTCGATCCTAATTGGATTGTCTATTGTTCTTTCCAATAGTGGATTAAATATCGTCTGTGTTATTATCCTGAGGTCCTCGCCCCTTTTCTCTGGTATAGACCTTATCCTTAAGTTTTGTCTCCGGCTTCTGTTTTCCTGATCCTCCAATTTGTAGAGAATATGCCTCTGTTGAAGTTGAATCTGATCCATCTGGGCTTTTAGTGTATTTGATTCCTGTTCTTGTTTCTCTATTTGTTCCTCTGCTGTTTCTATTCTGGAGAGCATGTGGCCAAAATCGGTCCGTAAGTTCTGTATTTCACTTTTTATCACGTTTTCCAATCTTAACAGCATCTCTGCCATTTCTCCTTTAGAGGGGGACTGAGTGTCTGTGCTTCGTTCATCCATCCTGCTGCTTTCCAGTACACTACCTGTGGGCCCCTCCTCTCTTAGTTCTATAGATGTTTCTCTGGAGATATCACTCTGGGGTTTCTTGTTTTCGGCCTTTTTAACTTTATTCACTTGTTGTTGCTTTATTGCACCCTGGACTCCAGGAACACGCGGGCTTTCCCCTCTGGTTACGAAAGGCCTTATTGAGCTTGTTGCTGTTATGTTACTTGGAGTAGTTGGGGGTCCCCCTTTTGTTGATCTACTCGTCATTCTGCTCATGTTAGTCTCCTTCTTTCTGATTCTCTTCCCCAGCTTGACCTCTTATTCCCAACAAATTAATACAGAAACCGATATAAAGGGAGAGACCAATATGAAGTGCTAGACTGGGTTAAGCCGGAGATTTACTTTGTAGGGATTTGCTATTTTAATTTTATTTTCTCTCCCTCTACCCCCCTTTTGGCTCTTACCCTACTAATATTATCTCAGTTTTCAGCGGTTCTGGCAGTTTGAACAGCGCTTATCGATGTACCAATATACCAAATATTTATGTGCGCAGAGGGCTAGATAAGAGAGAGGGGAAAAGAGGGTCACCTTCTAACCCTTTATTTATGGGGCTTATGGTATGAAACAAAATTTGAGCTTCAGCTTTCTTCAAAGTTCTTTCTCCTTTTTATCCCCCACTCCCTTCTCTTTTTAATTCAGGGAAGGCATACAGACAGTCAGTTCTTCGGATCGTCTGAATATTTAGGTATTTAAAGCCCGGTATTAGAAATGCTCTCGGGGTGAACGTGAGCAGTGACCCCTTTTCGGTGCAAAAGGGTACCAAGGGACTCCCTAAGTATATGGTCTCATCAATAGAGAAAAACAAATGAAATATTGCTTCCAGTGTCCACGCTTTTAAGTTGCACAGATCATATCCTACATTTATGGATCCACTTGATTCATATCAACGTTTTATATGTATTTTCCTAATTTTAGCCAAGGGTCCCTTTTATTTAATATTACTTTCTCACGTAATATATCCAGAGGGTTTATTTATCCTCAGTCTTCCTTTGTTTTAAGGAATATCGTTGTTCCCCCTTTGTTTCCCCCCCCTTTTTTTTCCTCTCTCCCCTCTCCCCTGTTATATGCTTATCCACGTTTTTTTTTTTTTTTTTTAAATATTGCCTGGTCAATTACAACAAATAGTATTTGTATATGCAAGGGATATGAATAGACGGAGTTCCCTTATTTACCATTCAGTTATAGGGCTTTGAGGAGGGGGACAGGGTAACTTCAGGGATCTTTCCCTTTTCCTGCTGTTTAATGTCCAGGGAAACAAGGGGACACCCAGAAAGAAATAGAGGACAGAACCAGGGGTGCCTAAGGATTCCCTGAGGGAAAGGGGGCATATAATTTCCCACCGCAATCAAAAAAAAAAAAAAAAAATTAGGAGATACAAATGAGCAGGCCCATCCTTCAAGCAAAACGTGCAGGTAGAGTTTTGAATACAAAATGTATATGCCAATTTTACCTATTCTGGGTATTTCAAATGCGATATAGATAGTCCCACCCAGTCCAATAGTATAAAAAGGTGCTGTAGCAATCAGTTATCTATGGTAATACATCTTATCCACCCTTTTATACAGGTTCACTTAGCATAGACAGTTGGTTGTCTCAAGGTTCCCATTAGCCTCGCTTATTGATCTTCCATTCTCATATGTTAAATTGTTCTGTGTCATTTCATACATTGCAGCTCTAATTTAACTTCTCAGTGCAAAATACATCTCTCTTCACCATAAATCTACCATAAATTGGTGTTTTCAGACCATCTGATTCTTCTTCAACAAATTAAATCCTAGTATCGAATGTACCTCTAGGTCTGGATCAGCTGAGAAGAGGAGTGCAGATGGTATCCATCTGGGCTCAGCGTGCACGCTGGCTCGACATACTCACATCAGTGTGGGCTAGGAGCTGGAGCCGGTGTAGTCGGCAGGTACCGTCCTCCCGCTACTTACCCCGCGTCCTGTGTCTGTTTTCCGGTGCTGCGGCGCGGCGCGATACTTCACCGCCCGCAGCCCTTAGCACCACGGGAAACAAGCGGGTCCGATGGTCCAATGGAGAGCCGATGGGCAGCACTTGCTGCATAAGGAAGCTGCCGTCTCTCCCCCTCACTCAGCGCGTTCCGTCCTTCCTCCTAGCAGTCCCATAGCTCTTCACTCCCCCACCCGTGAGCGCATCGCGTCCTCACGTCCTCACATGGACGCGCATCGGGCGTTCTGACCTATTTTTGTTTTTTTAACCCCATTATGTTACTAAACATCTCAGGCCTGGGTCACACCTCTGTTTTTTGCAGAAACACACTACAGTTCATTTACATGTTTTCCTTTGGGACACGTTCACATCCATGATTTTTTTCAGCTGTTGCGTATTTTGAAAGGGCAAGGACTTTTTAACGCAAAACGGTGCTATTTTTTTTTTTTTGGTTCAATATACTTCAATGGAGAAGCTGCAGAAAAGCATGTAGTGTGTTTTTTGCAGCAATTTGTGTTTTGTAATCTGCCCAACAACAAATTGGCCCAAAAAAAAAAAAAATGCAAATTTTTCTTTTTTTAAGGCTGTTATCCGATTAATCGATTAATCGAAACAATAATCGGCCAACTAATCGATTATGAAAATAATTGTTAGTTGCAGCCCTAGTGTAAATGAACTACAAATGCAGTGACATCACCAATTAATTTTTTCAATCACAGTCCTGCCTATTTCAAATCTGACAGAAGCTGGAAGGGGGGAAGAACCCCCATTTCTGTGGAGGGGTGGTATGAAGGTGGGGGCTGTGCATGTTGACCATGTTTTATGTTACACCCTAAATATGGCTAACGTGAGAAATATTCTGGAAGGTGAACTTAGCCTTCAATCTAAACTCTTTTATTGTAAATTAGACCCAGGTAAGACCTGGGATGAGAACTATATATCAAACACAAGAACATGGTAATGTAGGCAACTAATCAGCAGTCAAGAACCAGCAGCAGAATGTCAGATGTCAAAGAGCATCCAGATGAAGCAGTTAAAAAAAGTAGTCATAACGTTGTGTAAACTCAAAGCAAGCAAATGTCAATCTGACACGGCACTCTTTTAAGATGGCGGAGAAAGTGACGCTATTTTTACCACCGACGCTGTGGGCGCATTTGCGGTGAATTTCAGCTGCTAGCAGGCCAAGAACGGGTTAAAACCGCCAGCAATGCGCTGCTGTCCCATTGATTTGAATGGGCAGCAACGGTGGAGGAGCGGTATACACACCGCTCCCTCACCGTTTCAAAGATGCGGCTAGCAGGACACGCATCTTTGGAGCACTAGCGCAACGCTCCAGTGTGAAATCCCAACAATAGAGCAGCACTTTTAGGCCCCTTTCACACTGAGGCGGGAGCCGCGGTGGCGGTATAGCGCCGCTAAAAATAGCGGCGCTATACCGTCGGATTTGCCGCGGGATTTGGCCGCTAGCGGTGCGCTATTAACCCCCGCTAGTGGCCGAAAAAGGGTTAATACCGCCTGCAATGCGCCTCTGCAGAGACGCATTGCGGGCGGTATTGCCGCGGTTTCCCATTGTTTTAAATGGGAAGGAGCGGTATACATGCAGCTCCTCTCACCGCTCCAAAGATGCTGCTGACAGGAGATCTTTGTCTCTCCTGCCAGCGCATCGCCTCAGTGTGAAAGCCCTCCGGCTTTCACATTGAGGTTGCTGGGCAGGAGTTTTTCAGGCGGTATAGCAGCGCTATTTTTAGCACTGTACCGCCTGAAAAACTCCTCAGTGTGAAAGGGGTCTTAGGGCGGATTGCAGGCACTTTTAGGGCGGATTGCAGTGTGAAAGGGGTCTTAAAAAGGAGATTATGAAACAAATCTATCAGCTTGTCATACCAAAGCAAACATGCATATACAGTTGCAATAAAAAGTATGTAAACCCTTTTGGAATGATATGGATTTCTGCACAAATTGTTCATAAAATGTGATCTGATCTTCAAGTCACAACAATAGACAACCACGGTCTACTTAAAGCGGGGGTTCACCCTTAGAGGGCACTTTTCCCCCTTAGATTCCTGCTCGTTTTTACTAGGGGAATCGGCTATTTATTTTAAAATATGTGCAGTACTTACCCGTTTACGAGATGCATCCTCTCCGTCGCTTCCGGGTATGGGCTTCGGGAATGGGCGTTCCTTCTTGATTGACAGGCTTCCGAGAGGCTTCCGACGGTCGCATCCATCGCGTCACGATTTTCCGAAAGAAGCCGAACGTCGGTGCGCAGGCGCAGTATAGAGCCGCACCGACGTTCGGCTTCTTTCGGCTACGAGTGACGCGATGGATGCGACCGTCGGAAGCCTCTCGGAAGGCTGTCAATCAAGAAGGAACGCCCGCTCCCGAAGACCCATACCCGGAAGCGACGGAAGAAGATGCAGCTCGAAAACGGGTAAGTACTGCTCATATTTTAATACAAATAGCCGATTCCCCTAGACCGAACGAGCAGGAAGCTAAGGGGAGATTTTTTTTTTTTTACAAATGGGTGAACTCCCGCTTTAAACTAATAACAGACAAATAATTAAATGTTACCATGTTTTTATTGAACACACCATGTAAACATTCACAGTGCAGGTGGAAAAAGTATGTGAACCCTTGGATTTAATAACTGGTTGAACCTCCTTTGGCAGCAATAACATTTTCTGTAGTTGCAGATCAATTCTTGACCATTCCTCTTTACAGAACTGTTTCAGTTCAGCAATATTCTTGGAATGTCTGGTGTGAATCGCTTTCTTGAGGTCATGCCACAGCATCTCAATTGGCTTGAGGTCAGGACTCTGACTGTGCCACTTCAGAAGGTGTATTTTCTTCTGTTTAAGTCATTCTGTTGTTGATTTACTTCTATGCTATGGTCCTGTTGCAACATCCATCTTCTGTTGAGCTTCAGCTGGTGGACAGATGGCCTTAAGTTCTCCTGCAAAATGTCTTGATAAACTTGGGAATTCATTTTTACTTTGATGATAGAAATCCATCCAGGCCCTGATGCAGCAAAGCAGCCCCAAACCATGATGCCCCCACCACCATACTTCACAGTTGGGATGAGGTTTTGATGTTGGTGTGCTGTGCCTCATTTTCTCCACACATAGTGTTGTGTGTTTCTTCCAAACAACTCAACTTTGGTTTCATCTGGCCACAGAATATTTTGTCAATACGGCTGTGGAACATCCAGGTGCTCTTGTGCAAACTGTAAACGTGCAGCAATGTTTTTTTTTTGGACAGCAGTGGCTTCCTCTGTGGTATCCTCCCATGAAATCCATTCTTGTTTAGTGTTTTACGTATTGTAGATTTGCTAACAGGGATGTTAGCATATGCCAGAGACGTTTGTAAGTCTTTAGCTGACACTCTAGGATTCTTCTTCACCTCATTGAGCAGTCTGCTATGTGCTCTTGCAGTCATCTTTACAGGAGGGCTACTCCTAGGGAGAGTAGCAGCAGTGCTGAACTTTCTCCATTTATAGACAATTTATTTTACTGTGGACTGATGAACAGCAAGGCTTTTGGAGATACTTTTAGAACCCTTTCCAGCTTTATGCAAGTCAACAATTCTTAATTGTAGGTCTTCTGAGAGCTCTTTTGTGCGAGGCATCATTCACATCAGGCAATGCTTCTTGTGAAAAGCAAACCCAGAACTGGTGTGTTTTTTATAGGGCAGGGCAGCTGTAACTAACACCTCCAATCTCATCTTATTGATTGGACTCCAGTTGGCTGACACCCCACTCCAATTAGCTCTTGGAGATGTCATTAGTCTAGGGGGTTCACATACTTTTTCTACCTTTATTGTGAATGTTTACATGGTGTGTTCAATAAAAACATGGTAACTTTTAATTCTTCATGTGTTATTAGTTTAAGCAGACTGTGATTGTTTATTGTTGTGACTTAGATGAAGATCAGATCACATTTTATGACCAGTTTGTGCAGAAATCCATATAATTCCAAAGGGGTTCACATACTTTTTATTGCAACTGTAGGTTGCATAGACAGTTGCAGAAACGTGGATAAAATAGGAGTGTTAAGGTCCATTCAGTTAAAGGTTATTACCTGTATAGCTAGAAATAAGATTTCTATAAGACTAATACATTTTTAAGGGGAATATGTGGTTGCTTTTGAGGATTAAAGTGTTTGTTACCCCATCATTTCATAATCCTGATATGTACCTGATAAGCCAGGTACTTATATGAAAAAGTATCCTGGGCCAAATCCTCAGCCAGGCGGCGTAACTTAACTTTCAGCAGTTAAGTTACACTGACTTAAAGTTTCTACCTAAGTGCCTGATCCACAAAGCACTTACCTAGAAATTTCAGGCCGTGTAACTTAAGTGCCGCTGTCGCAAGGCGGTCCTCCTCTCCGGGGGGCGTTTAAAATTTAAATGAGGCGCGCTCCCGCGCCGGCCGTACTGCGCATGCGTGTGACGTAATTTTCCCGATGTGCAGCGCGCGAACGTAATTGACGCCGGGCGGCTTTGTGGATTGCGACGGGACACTAAAGTTGCGACGGGTGAAAAAAATATACGCGCCGGGAAAACAAATAATTATAAAAAAAAATGACAGCGTCGCTCAGCATGCATTCCTGAGAGGGAGAACTCCATGCCAATTTTCAAAGAAAAAAACGGCATGGGTCCCCCCCCCCAGGAGCATACCAGGCCCTTAGGTCTGGTATGGGTTGTAAGGAGACCCCCCCACGCCGAAAATTCGACGTAGGGGGTCCCCCTACAATCCATACCAGACCCGTATCCAAAGCACGCTACCCGGCCGGTCAGGAAGGGAGTGGGGACGAGCGAGCGCCCCCCTCCTCCTGAGCCGTGCCAGGCCGCATGCCCTCAACATGGGGGGGTTGGGTGCTCTGGGGCAGGGGGGCGCACTGCGGGCCCCCCCACCCCAGAGCACCCTGTCCCCATGTTGATGAGGACAGGACCTCTTCCCGACAACCCTTGCCGTTGGTTGTCGGGGTCTGCGGGTGGGGGCTTATCGGAATCTGGGAGTCCCCTCAAATAAGGGGGCCCCCAGATACCGGCCCCCCACCCTAAGTGAATGGATATGGGGTACATCGTACCCCTACCCATTCACCTGTAGGCAAAAAGTAAAAGTTAGTAAACACACAACACAAGGGTTTTTAAAATAATTTATTATTCTGCTCCGGAGGCCCCCCTGTCTTCTTTATTAGCTCTATTACCAGGGGGGGCTTCTTCTTCCACTCTCCGGGGGTCTTCTTCCACTCTCCGGGGGTCTTCTTCCACTCTCCGGGGGGGGTTTCTTCTTCCGCTCTCCGGGGGGGGCTTCTCCGCTCTCCGGGGGTCTTCTTCTATCTTCGCCGCTCTCCGCTGTTGACTCGGCAAACTCCGGTTCTTCTGCAGCTGTCCGGTGCCTTCTTCTTCAGCGCTGGCTGCCTGCTATCTTTGTGTGTTAGCTCAATTATGAGCAGGCAGCCATCGCGGTCTTCTGTGACGTCAGGTTCTTCTCTTCTGTTCTTCTCCCCTCTTCCGATGTTGCCTCGTCGCCTCTTGTCACTGTAATGATGGAAGCGCGCCTTGCATCCCATTTATATAGGCATCACCGTCCCATCATGCTCCGGTAGGTACGTGGGTAAGCCCCCCCTGGTAATAGAGCTAATAAAGAAGACAGGGGGGCATCCGGAGCAGAATAATAAATTATTTTAAAAAGCCTTGTGTTGTGTGTTTACTAACTTTAACTTTTTGCCTCCAGGTGAATGGATAGGGGTACGATGTACCCCATATCCATTCACTTAGGGTGGGGGGCCGGTATCTGGGGGCCCCCTTATTTGAGGGGACTCCCAGATTCCGATAAGCCCCCGCCCGCAGACCCCGACAACCAACGGCAAGGGTTGTCGGGAAGAGGTCCTGTCCTCATCAACATGGGGACAGGGTGCTCTGGGGTGGGGGGGGTGGGGGGGCCCGCAGTGCGCCCCCCTGCCCCAGAGCACCCAACCCCCCCATGTTGAGCGGCCGGGTAGCGTGCTTTGGATACGGGTCTGGTATGGATTGTAGGGGGACCCCCTACGTCGATTTTTCGGCGGAGGGGGGGTCTCCTTACAACCCATAACAGACCTAAGGGCCTGGTATGCTCCTGGGGGGGAACCCATGCCGGTTTTGATTTTACAAATTGCCGTGGAGTTCTCCCTTGGGAATGCATACCAAATGCCGTCGCTTGAATGGGCCTTTACAAGGTGTGACTAACTTTACACTTTGTAAAAGCAGCCCTAGTTTTACACTTGGCAAACTAAAACTTACGGCGAAAAAACGAAGCACAAAAGCTTTGTGGATCGCCCTAAGTGCTAATTTGCATACCAGAAGAGGCATTTCGACTCGAAATGCCCCCAGTGGCGGATGCGGTACTGCATCCTAAGATCCGGCAGTGTAAGTCCCTTACAGATGTCGGATCTTCTGCCTAACTTTGGAAAACTGCTTCTGAGGATCAGTTCCAAAGTTAGAACCAAAGATACGACGGCTTACGCCGGAGTATCTCTTTTGTGGATTTGGCCCCCTGTTCTCTTTTTATTGCTTATTTTGTGTGAAATCCCTGGTGGTCCTGCCAGTTCCTCTGCTTTCCTATTAAAAACTGTAAAGTATATATGTACTGCTGCAGTGAAATTCATTCATATAACAAAATGTGATGAAGTAAGCAATAAAAAATAAGATGGAAAAACATAAAAAGTAAATGTCTCTTTGTCTCAATCATTGTGTATAAAAATGTCCTCCTGCCCATCACCGCTTTGTAATACACTTGACAATAAATCTTCCACAAAAAATATTCAGTGAACCACTACCTCTATAAGAAGTGCCCACTCCCCTCATTCATCAGACCACTCAGGACTATATGCAGGAGAAGGAGGAGAAATACAGAGATATCTAGAGGAGGAGTGGATAAGACTGTATTGGGGGTCTGATGAATGAGGTGAGCGGACACTTCTTATAGAGGTGGTGATTTACTAAACACTTTTTGTGCAAGATTTATTGTCACATATATTACACAGGTTGTGCTGATTGAGGTACACTTTATTCACTATTAAAAACTGACCACATTAAGAAGGAGAACAAATTGTGGTCAGTTCTCTAGCTATGGTAGGAACTCAGCCTGCTCTCCTCCAATGATCAGACTTGTCCTGACACGTCCACTTTGCACAGCCTTTCACTGGGAAGATTAGTGTACTGTTGTTTCTCTGTATAAGGGTTTTGTGACACTCATGACCAACATCCTTGACTGTATACACAAAAAAACAAAACCAAATAGATATCGGACTATACAGGCCAGAAAAGACATACATCAAATTAAAAAAAAGACATGTTTTAATAAAGTATCACAATGTTAAAAAATACATGGGGGGTTATTTACGAAAGGCAAATCCACTTTGCAAAGTGCACTTGAAATTGCACTGAAAGTACACTTGGAAGTGCAGTCGCTGTAAATCTGAGGGGTAATCATGTGCAAGCTAAAATGCTGTTTTTTATTTTCCTTGCATGTCCCCCTCGGATCTACAGCGACTGCACTTCCAAGTGCACTTTCAGTGCAATTTCAAGTGCACTTTGCACTTGTAGTTTGCACTTGTAGTGCAAAGTGGATTTGTCTTTAGTAAATAACCCCCATGGTACCTTTACACCTATCTAATTGTAAAACAAGACACAAGTTGTTGTATATGGGAATGCATTGCATGAGAATAAATTAACAGAAAAAATCCAGAGTACTATTATGATCAATCCTCATATGCCTTTTTGGCAGTTAATACTTCATCAGGGCCTAGGAGGATTATATAATACTCAATCTACAAGAGAGAAAGCATAATTTACAAACCTAATTAAATTACATACTCAATATGCAGACAGTATTCTCTACTTGCAACTCAGTGGCGGTGCGTCCATAAGGGGCGCCCGGGCGCCACCCCCTCTCTCCTGCCACCCCTCTATCACTATAGATAGATTCCTACATTGTAGTAAGTACACCCCTCACTATTTTGTAAATATTTTATTACATCTTTTCATGTGACAACACTAAAGAAATTACACTTTGCTATAATGTAACGTAGCAAGTGTACAGCTTATATATCAGTGTAAATTTGCTGCCCTGTCAAAATAACTCAAAACACAGCCATTAATGTCTAAACTGCTGGCAACAAATGTGAGTGAAAGTAAGTAAGTGAAAATGTCCAAATTGGGCCCAATTAGCCATTTTCCCTCCCAGTGTCATGTGAGTGTTACAAGGTCTCAGGTTTGAATGGGGAGTGGGTCTATTAAATGTGGTGTTATCGCTCTCACTCATTCATACTGGTCACTGGAAGTTCAACATGGCACCTCATGGCAAAGAACTCTCTGAGTATATGAAAAAAAGAATTGTTGCTCTACATAAAGATGGTCTAGGCTATAAGAAGATTGCCAAGACCCTGAAACTGAGCTGCAGCACAGTGGCCAAGACCATACAGGGGTTTAACAGGACAGGTTCCACTCAGAACAGGCCTCACCATGGTCGGCCCAAGAAGTTGAGTGCACATGCTCAGCATCATATCCAGAGGTTGTCTTTGGGAAATAGACATATGCGATCTGCCAGCATTGCTGAAAAGGTTGAAGGGGTGGGGGTCAGCCTGTCAGTGCTCAGAACATATGCTGCACACTGCATCAAATTCCCAGAAGGAAGCCTCTTCTAAAGATGATGCACAAGAATGCTCACAAACAGTTTGCTGAAGGCAAGCAGACTATGAGACCAAGATAAACTTATTTTATTCAGATGGTGTCAAGCGTGTGTGGTGGCAACCAGGTGAGGAGTACAAAGGCAAGTCTTGCCTACAGTCAAGCATGGTGGTGGGAGTGTCATGGTCTGGGGCTGCATGAGTTCTGCCGGCACTGGGGGGCTACAGTTCATTGAGGGAACCATAAATGCCAACATGTACTGTGACATACTGAAGCAGAGTATGATACCCTTGTTTCAGAGACTGGGCCGCAGGACAGTATTCCAACATGATAACGACCCCAAACACACCTCCAAGGTGACCACTGCCTCGCTAAAGAAGCTGAGGGTAAAAGTGATGGACTGGTCAAGCATGTTTCCAGAGGGTTAAGGCAGTGCTGGAAAATAATCTTCTTATAGCCTAGGCCATCTTTATGTAGAGCAATAATTCTTTTTTTCATATCCTCAGAGAGTTCTTTGCCATTAGGTGCCATGTTGAACTTCCAGTGACCAGTATGAGAGAGTGAGAGCAATAACACCAAATTTAACACACCCACTCCCCATTCAAACCTGAGACCTTGTAACACTAACGAGTCACATGACAATGGGAGGAAAAATGGCTAATTTCGCCCAATTTGGACATTTTCACTTACTTACTTTCACTCACTTTTGTTGCCAGCGGTTTAGACATTAATGGCTGTGTGTTAAGAAAAAATTCTAAATAGCTTCCTTTACCTTAGTGCAGTCCTCCTTCACTTACCTCATCCTTCGATTTTGCTTTTAAATGTCCTTATTTCTTCTGAGAAATCCTCACTTCCTGTTCTTCTGTCTGTAACTCCACACAGTAATGCAAGGCTTTCTCCCTGGTGTGGAATGTCGTGCTCGCCCCCTCCCTTGGACTGCAGGAGAGTCAGGACGCCCACTAACACACAGCTTATTTCTCTATCTGCAACATAGAGAGCGTCCTGACTCTCCTGCAGTCCAATGGAGTGTGCGAGCACGACACTCCACACCAGGGAGAAAGCCTTGCATTACTGTGTGGAGTTACAGACAGAAGAACAGGAAGTGAGGATTTCTCAGAAGAAATAAGGACATTTAAAAGCAAAATCGAAGGATGAGGTAAGTGAAGGAGGACTGAACTAAGGTAAAAGAAGCTACTGTATTTATTGGTGTATAACACTCACTTTTTTACCCTGAAAATAGAGGGTAAACAGTGCCTGCGTGTTATACGCAGGGGGCTTTGGAACGTTTTATTCCCAAAAAACTTTCCTCTTAAAGTTAGGTTGCGTGTTATACACTTGTGCGTGTTATACGCCGATAATAATGGTATTTAGGAAACATTTTTTTTTACCTTTACAACCCCTTTTACATTGTAGAAAAGTGTAATTTCTTCAGTGTTGTCACATGAAAAGATATAATAAAATATTTACATAACAAAAAAGAAGTTCACAAAAAGATCACTTATCCGGCGCTTAGGAAAATAATCCTATTATAATAAAGTAGCTACTATCATAAAAAAACTTGTATCAAAAAGGAAGCAGTAAAAAACTAGTAATTAGTCCTTCAAACTTCAGCAGCGCTGCTGAAGTTTGAAGGACGAATTACTATTTTTATACTGCTTCCTTTTTGATAAAATATTTACATAAATGTGAGGGGTGTACTCACTTTTGTGAGATACTGTATGGCTCAATGTTTCATGGACTTATAGAGTGCATACATTCAACATATTGTACTCTTATTAGCTGTTTACCTGTAGGGATGAGCCAAAATCCCCCCCGTTCGGTTTGCACCAGAACCTTCAAACAGACCGAACGTTCGCGCGAACATTTAGAACCCCATTGATGTCTATGGGACTCGAACGTTCGAATTCAAAAGTGCTCATTTTAAAGCCTAATATGCAAGTTATTGTCGTAAAACATCTTTGAGAACCTGGGTCTTGCCCCAGGGAACATGTATCAATGGAAAAAAAGTTTTTAAAACGGTCGTTTTTTCAGTACTCCTGAAAAAACGTCAGTCTTTAAAACTTTATTTCCATTGATACATGTTCCCTCGGGCAAGACCCGGGTTCTCAAAGACGTTTTCACAGGCATATTATAGACACCCAGCAGGTACAATATTTAAAGGAATTTTTTTTTCTTTTTAAATTAAGCATCATTAAAATCACTGCTCCTGAATCTTTAGGTGCAAACTACAGAGCACACGGCCAGTACACACCAAGTAGCTTTAGGTGCAAACTACATAGCACACGGCCAGTACACACCAAGTAGCTTTAGGTGCAAACTACAGAGCACACGGCCAGTACACACCAAGTAGCTTTAGGTGCAAACTACAGAGGACACAGGCAATAAACCACGTAAGAATACTGCAGCTAGCACAATCACCTGCCTGCCAGTAAATTAGGAAGAACTGATCTAGCTAAATTATACAGTGTATAAATATATGTACAACACCTGGGATGTATATATATCCTCTACACACTGTAACATTAACTGACTAGCCTGCCTGCCTGCTCTATCTACCTACAAAAAATGACACTCTCTCTGTCCTCTCTTAACCACCACAAGACACTACACAAGGCCGACCTGCCGACGGTCTTTTATAGTGTGGGGCGTGTACTAAACCCCCTGAGCCATAATTGGCCAAAGCCACCCTGGCTTTGGCCAATTATGGCTCTCCGTTTTTTGCAAGCTGTGATTGGCCAAGCATGTGGGTCATAGTGCATGCTTGGCCAATCATCAGTCAGCGATGCCGCAGTGAATTATGGTCTGTGAAACGTAACTCGAATTTGGCTCAAACGACCCGTTTTGTTCATATTTCGACGAACGATCGAACATACGATGTTCAAGTCGAACATGAGTTTGACTCGAATACGAAGCTCATCCCTAACCAGTAGCCCTGAGAAGAAAGCTGTCACATTTAGCACTGATAGTTATATCGCTGCTAAATGTTTCACTTCCCATTACAGCTGGGGGTTCGCTTTGCCAAACACCCATTTTTTTCAGCTGTTCACACAGAAATTGCTATACACTTTATATACAGTTCAGAACTTTCCCCGTTCTTAGGTCAAATGTTTTTAGCCTAGTAGTGTTATACCGCGCACACACATCATTTAAAACAATCATATGTAGGCTCCAGAGCATTTTTCACGACGTGAAAAATGGGCATTAAAAATTTAGAACCTGCTCTATTTTTTCTCGACGTTTTTCACGTCGTTGTTTCTCACGTCGTGAAAAATGGTCGTGTGTAGGCTTTAACAACAGGGAAAAAAACGCACATGCTCAGAAGCAAGTTATGAGAAGGGAAATTTGCATAATCAAGCTCAAAGGGTGGCGCCAATCGAATGGAACGTCCCCTTTATAGTGCCATCGTACGTGTTGTACGTCACTGCGCTTTGCTCGAGCAATTTTTTTTTCACGATCGTGTGTATGCAAGGCAGGCTTGACAAGAATCACGTCGAGAAAAACTTTGTTTTTTCCATGACTTTAAAAACGGTCGTGTGTACGCGACATTAGAGTATTTTCCCTATTGGTTACATTTTCTTCAACTCTTCTGGGGAAATGTTCTTAGGCATTCATTTTTTTGTAGGTTTTCAATTACCATTTATATCTAATCTATTTTCTTTATTGTAAAAAGTTAGGAAAACAACTGCGCTATGCTATAAATGTTGGTTAAATGAATGAAAATTAGCCTGAAGCTATAGTGATAAGCAGCAACTAATCTGTGAACTAACAGTGTACAAATTGAAAAATAAATAAATAGTCGCGCTAAATCAAATACCATTTGTAACAAAATATAAGTACTACCACTAAAGGAGTATATCACGTGCACATACTATAAAGAGGTTAAGAGCCGTGAAGCAGTTTAACATAGATGCCCAATAATGAATGGACAACTTAAACATCAGAAAATGAAAAAACATGTGAAAACACAAACAATATGTGAGTCAATTAGATTAAAAATCAGTGGCACAATAACCATATATAATAAAGTCCATCAAAAGTAAATGAAGAAGTCCATAGAGTTGTGTGATATAAAGAACACCCGTTCACAATCCAAATAACTGCACTCTTGTGATGCCGTATAAAACCCAGTGTGTATCCACTACCAATTGCCAAGTAGTCTGCTTACCAGAGCCTAAGGTCCAATGGACCTAATCCAGCATGTAATGAAACCCAGCAGGTCACTAATATCAGCTGTATCCGAGGTGTGGTATAACATCAGATGGCCTTCCAAACTTATATCGCTCATTGAAAATTCAATCATGCAAGAAAGAAAATGCCTCACATAGCGTAAAACCAAAGGTGATTTATTTTGAACAGTTAAAAACAGTAAAAAAACTCACATTTGAGCAAGTAAAGACCAGCCTTAAGCCTGTTGCGCAGGCCGGACGCAAACAGACAAACCCGTCCGTGTGGAGATCGAGCAGATGAGGGTGATGACATCAGTACGCCGCTCGTTCTTCCCTACGCGTTTCGTGATAGGTCACGTCGTCTCTGGGCACTATTTTCTTTATTGTTTTGGAGAAGCACATTAAAAGATTTCACATAATCAAAGTAAGCATTATTATTGAAATAAAATAGATGACAGTAGCTTGACGAGGGTGAGAGATAAAGGCACAAATAGTAGTTGGGCAATGCCATGAGGGACATATACAAAAAAATATTATACTGTATATATGTTGAGGTTATGGTAATTTTACTAAATATAATACAACTCTCTATTGTGCAGCTTCTTTAAAGGGGTTGTAAAGGTTCGTTTTCTTTTTTTCCAAATAGGTTCCTTTAACCACCTAACCCCCGGACCATATTGCTGCCCAAAGACCAGAGCACTTTTTGCGATTCGGCACTGCATCGCTTTAACTGACAATTGCGCGGTCGTGTGACGTGACTCCCAAACAAAATTGGCGTTCTTTTTTTCCCAGAAATAGAGCTTTCTTTTGGTGGTATTTGCTCACCTCTTGGTTTGCGCAAAAGTTATAGCGTTTACAAAATAGTGGATATTTTTATGGCATTTTTATTAATATTTTTTTTTACTAGTAATGGCGGCGATCAGCGTTTTTTCCGGTACTGCGACATTATGGCGGACACTTCGGACACTTTTGACACCTTTTTGGGACCATTGGCATTTTTATAGCGATCAGTGCTATAAAAATTCATTGGATTACTATAAAAATGCCACTGGCAGTGAAGGGGTTAACACTAGGGGGCAGGGAAGGGATTAAGTATGTCCCTGGGTGTGTTCTAACTGTAGGGGGTGGCCTCACTAGGGGAAATCACTGATCTTCTGTTCATACATTGTATGAACAGAAGATCAGCATTTCTCCCCCTGACAGGATCGGGAGCTGTGTGTTTACGAACACAGCTCCCGGTCCCCGCTCTGTAACGAGCGATCGAGTGTGCCCGGCGGCGATCGAGCCTGCCGGGCACGCGCACGGGAGTCGAGGGCGAGCGGGGGGCGCACACGCCCCTAGTGGCCTGCGGGAGAGCCGACGTTATACTACGGGCTCTCGCGCAGGGGAGCCAACTTGCCGCCGTAATATGACGGTGGGCGGTCAGCAAGCAGTTAAGCTAGTGCATTGTTGGTTCACTTACCTTTTACTTCAATTTCCCTTCTAAATGTTTTTTTTCTTTATTTTCTTTTTCTGAATTTCTCACTTCCTGTTCCTCCTCAGTAAGCTGTTCTGGCTGACTAAACACCGCTCGGAAGATGGTGTGAAGTTTACTGAGAAGAAACAGGAAGTGAGAAATTCAGAAAAAAGAAAAAAAGAAAAAAAACATTTAGAAGGGCAATCGAAGGAAAGGGTAAGTGAACCAACAATGCACTAGCTTAAAGGAACCAATTTAGAAAAGAAAAAACAAACCCTTACAACCCCTTTAAGCTTTAGGATAATCAAGTAAAAAGATACATACCTTTTAAAATCAGACGTTGACATACTCTTCTTCTGGACCCAGCATGTACAGTATGTCTTAATTTGAAACTGATTTGGCTTCAAATACCAAATGCTAAATTTGAAAAATCTGATTGCTTATGTTTGCTCCCTGAAATGTTAGCAAGTATACTAAAGCTTTGTGAATGACACATTTTTCCTTCCAATCCATTAGATATCTGAGCTAATAATGATCACAGAGGGGTGCATGAACTGTGCATCAGCAAATACAGTCTAATTTGGTATTTCTTTTTTGATACTCTGTTTATATATAGCACTGGTTTAAGATGCAGTATGAATAATCACCTACGCACTCAGTTTGGGCTGTTTATTTCTTCTATCTAACTCATATCATTTTTGAAATTGGAAAGGGTTATTTGGCGCCTAAGCTCTGTCAGGATGCCCCATCCATTCTAATGAATGCATTTAACCTTGTGAATCTCTTTAGAAGCCATCTGTATACTATCATCTGTGAGTGCAAATATCAATACAAGTAAAATTAATTATCTCTTAACACAGAACACATAATAAAGAATGTTTTATTTTCCCCTTGAAAAGCATTCTCGTGATACTCCTAAAATGTTCCAGTAAAAACAGCATAGAAATTGCAGTAAATATCTGTGAATATACTGTATACTTTTTTCAGTGTTAACTATTGTAGAACATTATGCTAATCTTTGTGAACGTTTAAGGCCCCGTACACACGGTCGGACCAAACCGATGAGACTGGCCCGTCGGACCGTTTTCATCGGTTCACCTCTGAAGTGGCCGTACGGCCTGATATGTGTACACACCATCAGTCCAAAATCCAAGCAGGTCAGAACGCGGTGACGTCAAACACACGACGTGCTGAATAAAACAAAGTTCAATGCTTCCAAGCATGCGTTGACTTGATTCTGAGCATGCGCGGGTTTTGAACCGATGCTTTTCTGTACTAACCATCGGTTTGGTCCGATGGGGCAGCGGTCCATCGATTCGGTTTTGATGCATGTTTCGAAATTTTGGACTGAAGGAAACCAGACCGATAGCCTATACAAACCGACCGTGTGTGTTTTTAAATTCAAATGTTTTTTTTTTTCCATTTTCGATAGACTATAGAATGGTTGAAACACCTACTTTATTTTTCTTTGTTTTATTGGGTAGATTTCTCTCCACTTCCTCTCCAAAGTGAGAGGAATTTCTTCTAAGGCCCCATGCACACTTCAGCTAAAAAAAAACATACATTTTACAGGCAGTTGATACTTTTTTCTGCTTTTAAACTCCCCTGTATGTGAGCCTATGTTTCCATAGCCTTTTTTATCCACCGGGTGTCTGTTTTTCTTTTTTTTAAATGTACAATGTCTTGGGGTTTTAAGTAACGCAGATTTTAACACGTGTGCCAAAATTCAAAAAGTTGCTCTGGAGGTGAAGTGATTAAAGGATTAGTATATTAGTATATTTTTATATGAAGTACACTTATTTTGCCTGTGTACCCTGCTGAAAAAATATCCTACCCTCCCCTTCCCAAAATGATATACCAATAACCACAGCTGCACAGGGGGATTATGGCAGCAGGGGGGAGTTATTGGAGAATGGAAGACTCCAATAAAGCAGGAATCAGCAGCACTAGGGACACATCACATTGATAAATTGTAAATAACATCTCTTTTGCTAATTAAAAAAAAGTCATAAAAATGCACTGCAATGCATGGGTGCTTATGCATGTGCTATAGTGTGAATGAGCCCTAAATGTACTTAAGTACCAGAGTCTGTAAGTACCTTTGGGATGAGCGAAGGACAGCCAGCAGTCAGACTTTAATTTAAAACTAGGATATTGATAAAGTAGAGAACAGAATAATGATCTCACCAATGTGTTGGTGCCCTTCACAGTCCAGTCAGCAGGCTAAGGATGGGGATGGCATCAGTCTGTAATAAAAAAATCGAAATGGGGAAAAATGAGGACTGACCTTCCAAAATTACACATTCTTGGGGAGGTGAACAGTTCATCTCATATATGTATTTCATCTTTGTGCTGCTAAACTACCTTCCTCAAATTCAATGTTCTCTTTTTAGGAATCATCGGCTAAATAAGTGGTATTACGTTTTAGCAGGGAAGACAATAATTAATTTGTGCTGCAGTAAGTGTGGTGCACTTGTGATAAAACAGGATTTTCCTCAGTTGTCACAGAACAGAGCACAAACTCATATGTTTAGTTTTTGCCAGCTCCATTAATCTAGAAGCTTGTTCTAGTCACAAACATACTTTAAATGTCATTTTGATTTTACTCTCATCAATTAAATTTCCAATGCCAATTGATAAATATACCCCTGGCATGGAGAGAAATTACAGATTTATAGAGGCTGGGCTGCAAGCCAGTCTGATTTCCCGAAATGAAGATATTTTGGAAAAAGACCAGTTTTTAGTACCTATTATAATTTCCAAACAAATTATTGCAGTAAGCGTAGATTAAATTGTGTCACACGTGTCCAGACTAAAGGTTAAGAATTTCATCTGATTGCAATACATTTTTGTTGAAGATGATGTGATATTACATGACATAATAAAAAATAATCAATTTTATGAATGGATTAAAAAAAATTGGTTTTATAAATGACCTTCAAAAATAATTTCCTGTTACTTTTCTTTTTTGGCCTGATGTGGCTGTTATGAAAATAAATGTCACTGCTTAAGGTGATGCAAAATCTTTCCATAATAATTCTTAAAGTCTAGAAGGGTCATACTCTATTATTTGATATGGCAGGGCTTAATGACAAAGGTCTCACCAGGGGAAAATGTAAGATCAAAAATACTAATTGTTCAAGCCTTGTCTTGTTCGATGTGTTTTTGGGGATGTAGCTTTAGCGTTGTGCTGTAGCGTTGGATCTTAAATTAGAATTACAGGAAAATTTGTTCTTCCATTTTGAATATATTGTGACTGTGCATCTGTGCCCCATTGAGGAGATTTACCTCCACTTCCTGTCCCATAGCCAAAACAGGAATTTAAAGAAAATCCATGCAAATTAAGGGAATCTTTAGAGGCCCCCCAGGTCACCAGAACTAATATTCCAATTGGAAGATTTTCCCTCTATTACTTTTCTGAGGACAACCCACAATTAGGGATTTTCAGTGGCATCTGCACTACTCTGTGAAAAGCAATTCACTGCTGATCATTTTTCAAAGACTGATACAGGTATAAATGAACTTGTATTATTCTGAAGCTGCCGCAGTCTTTGTCCAGGCACTATTTAAGGTCCGAATCTGTTCTATCTGTAATTCCACTAGACTCTGAAGGTATACTGTGGTATCTGGCACAAAGCCATAAGTAGCAGGTCCTTTCCTGTAAGCTACAAGGTGGGGTTTCCATGCATCGGACTTGGTTTTCCAGCACATCCCACAGATGCCCAATTGGATTGAGATCTGGAGAATTCGGAGACCAAAGCGACACCTTTTAATCATTGTTGTGTTCCTCAAACAATTCTTGAACCATTTTTGCAGTGTGACAGGGTGCATTATGCTGCTGAAAAAGGGCCATTTCCCTCCATATAACGATCGAACACTAAAAAATGGAAACGCGTAGAGATTCTTCAAATGATATGTCACAGTATATGCTTACTATCTGCATTTTAAATATTTTAATGGACCAACTATTATTGTTATTCTATTTATTTGCTACTATTACAATTTCGGTTCACATACCCTAGGCTCATTACCATGTATGTTACTGTGAGACCAATATGTACAACTATGTATTGTCTAGACCCTATTTAGTGAGACCTATGATTACTATACATTACCATGTATGCTATGTTGAGACAATTAGGTACTATCTTTTATTGTCTAGACTTTATTTATTGAGACCCATGATCATTATACTTTATCAATTTTATACCATGTGTATGTCATGCCCTTTTTGTAATTAATAAACAATGTTTACCATAGTTAGTTCATACAATCTAGCAGTGTGCTTCATTTAAAGTCCCACAATTTAGACTGTTTATTCAACCTATCGGGGATGGAGGTATATACTAGACATTGCCTCTCTTAAAGTCCCAACCTAGCTTTAGTTTTAGCATTTCGTTCTCACAATTGTAGCAGGCAAGTGACAATCCACAACGTGTGGCATGTGACGTGCCAAGTGCCAATCCGTAACATGTGGCAGGTGGCAAGGGATAATCTGAATCAGGTGGCTGGTGACGTGGCAAGTGACACTGATTCTGCATTATGGTGAGTTTAACTATTTAATTTTATAAAACAAATGCGCTTCAATGATCCTGACACCATAACAACCATAGTGCCATGATGATTGAAGCACTAACACCAGGTCACCAGCCATTTCCCTGATAAATTGCCCGAAATAAAAACATATTTTCTGGCAGTGCCCCTTCCGGGACTAGACTCTGGATCCGCCCCTGGTGCAGACAGAGAGATCAAGTGATAGTTGGGTGTCTTGCTTTTGTGTTATACTGTATATGCTTGCAATGAATCCAGCCCTATGACAATTTACTCCCACCCATCCAGGTAGAGACCCTTCTGCTCACATAGCTTAAGACTTTATTTTGACTTTGTCAACCACAAACAACTGCTGACGAGTTCCCCTGTAAGATTTCTGTTGGAGTGGAGTATAGAATGGTCTTTCCTCAACCAGTTCCATGGAATAAAACAGCTTCTTCAGGAGAAATTGTCTATGAAACAGATAATACAGTAAGACACATAATAGATAGAATTTAATACAGCCATTTTGAACAAGATACAGCCAATATTATAGTAAGGAGATCTGCTCACCTGACCGGTCAAGACCGACTGGCAACCGGACCACTCGCTGGAGTTCCCCCCATGGCAGACAAGGGGGTATGTACGTGACAAGCTATAATTAAAAAACAGAAATTAATAAAACCAATAAACAAATTTTTGGTTGGTACCAAAAAGTTGAAAGAGCAAACGTGTGGGTCGGGGGTTAAGAGAGAGGGACTGGAAAACAGGGGGGAATAGATGGGAAAAGGGGTGAAAGGGGAAAAGAGGGACAGGAAGAAAAAGGAAGAGAAAGAGGGGGGAAGGGAGAGGGAAAAAAAGGGGGTCAAAGGAGGGGGATGAAATAGGGGTGAATGAAATTGGGGGAAAAGAGGGGGAGGGGAGAGGGAAGTATTGATAAGGGGGAGATAAGGGAGGGGGGTTATGGATGGGAGATAGAACATGGGAAAAAACAGGGGGGGGAGGGAGGAATAGGGGAGGGAAAAAAGGAGGGGGGAAGGAAAGGAAGACAAGGGAATGAATGAAGGAAGGGGGGGCAAGGGCGGTATGGGTAAAGAGGGGGAGAGGGGAAAAAGGAGCAGGGAAAGGGGAAGGAGACAGTAAGGGGAGAGGGGAGAGAAGGGAGGGGGGAGAAGAAAATGGGAAGAGGGGAGTGGATGGAGGGGAAGGACAAAAAATAGGAAGATTTATACTTGTTTCTTACCACATACTGTATTTTGGAGAAATAGAGCAAAGATTCTGGGCCAGATCCTCAAAAGGGATACGCCGGCGTAACTGCTGTTACGCCGTCGTATCCCTGTTTCTAACTATGGAACTGATCCACAGAATCAGTTTTCCATAGTTAGGCAGAAGATCCGGCATGTGTAAGGGACTTACACTGCCGGATCTTAGGATGCAGTACCGCATCCGCCGCTGGGGGCATTTCGTGTCGAAATGCCGCCTCGGGTATGCAAATTAGCACTTACGGAGATCCACAAAGCTTTTCAGCTTCGTTTTTTCTCCGTAAGTTTTAGTTTGCAAACGCAAAATTAGGGCTGCTTTTACAAAGTGTAAACTGTTTACACCATGTAAAAGCAGACCCTTGTTTTGAATTTTTTTTTCGCGCCGTATCTTTTTTTTTTCCCGACGCAACTTTATTGACCCGTCGCAATCCACAAAGCTCGGCGTAACGTAATTTCGCGCTATGCACGTCGGGAAAATGACGTCACGAGCATGCGCAGTACGGCCTGCGCGGGAGCGCGCCTAATTTAAATGGGAATCGCCCCCATGAAAATAGGAACGCCTTGCGCCGGCGGAATTTAAGTTACACAGCCAAAAATTTCTAGGTAAGTGCTTTGTGGATCGGGCACTTAGGTAGAAATTTTAAGGCAGTGTAACTTAAATGGGAAAAATTAAGTTACGCCGGATCTTTGTGGATTACCCCCTTAGATCACAAGGTTTGTCTTGTCATATTACTATTAATTTTTAGGTGGACCTTCCAGAAACTTGAATACATCACTCAGATGTGACAATATAGAGTGAGAATATACTTTTTCCGAAAAGCTCTATTATAGAGGACTAGGGGAGAAATGGAAACTTTTGACCTGGAATACAAACGCAACCAGCTAGTTCTTTTATTGTAGGGACCACACAATGCAATTATTGGTGGTCATAATGAAAATGGATGTTTTCTTAAAGTTCATGGTTTATTGTAACACACTTAAAAACACAGAAAATATGGGCATCATAGTTTGTTGTGTATGGGACTGTATATCCACAAATCAACCAGGATTCTCAATGCTGACCCATTTTGAAAACCAAAAGCACCTACAATGGACACATGAGCATCTAAATTATAGCACAGATCAATGTTAGAAGGTGCTTGGTCTGATGAGTCACATTTTCTTTTATATCATGTGGATAGCTGGGTGTATGTGCGTCGCTTATAGGGCGCCAAAACCCTACTTGGGGGGCACACCCTAAAATGTGTTTAAATTATAGGAGAAATCCCTTCAGTTCTCCCACATAGAGGAGTTTGGCTCCCATGGTTGAAATGCAGGATCTTTCATTCTTTTACTAGAGTATGACCTACTAATCGGGGTACTGCGTCGCAGTAAGTGGGCTCAGCACTATATGACTATATAGTGTGACCAAACCCCTGTATTTTTTTGAATATGTTTAGGTGTTTTTAACTAGCCTTGCAGGATAAATGTAATTTTTGAATGCGTGAGCTGTAATCTGTTTTGTACTGCTTATAGTGTGCCCACCCCTCCTGGATTGCCCAGGACTGTCCCGCAAATGACATCTGTGTCCTGTGTCCGGAGCACCTTCATTCCGGAACAATACAGTGTCCTGGAATGAAAAAGAGGACACACAGCCACCCTAATTGATCACCAGAACTTGTTGCTAGGACTGCACCCCATTCAATATTACTGTAGGTGGGTGGTCATAAAGATATGGTCGATTGTTGTATAAAAGAATGTGTAACTAGTGAACCTGTGTTTACCTATATTATCTAATAATTAAAAATAAACATTCCTAATCTAAACGATTAGATTTGACGTTTACAAGATTAAAACATTTTTTTTTGCTAGAAAATTACTTAAAACCCCCAAACATTATATATATTTTTTTCTAACACCCTAGGGAATACAATGGTGGTCATTGCAATACTTTTTGTCACACCGTATTTGCGCAGCGGTCTTACAAGCGCACTTTTTTTGGAAAAAAAACACTTTTTTTGTATTAAAAAATAAGACAACAGTAAAGTTAGCCCAATTTTTTTATATATTGTGAAAGATAATGTTACCCAACATGTCACGCTTCAAAATTGCGGCCGCTCGTGGAATGGCGTCAAACTTTTACCCTTAAAAATCTCCATAGGCGATGTTTAAAAAATTCTATAGGTTGCATCTTTTGAGCTACAGAGGAGATCTAAGGCTATAATTATTGCTCTCACTCTAATGATCACAATGATACCTCACTTGTGTGGTTTTAACACAGTTTTCAGAAGCGGGCGCTACTCACGTATGCGTTCGCTTCTGCGCGCGAACTCGTCGGGACGGGGCGCTTTAAAACATTTTTTTTTGGTTTTCTTATTTATTTTTTGTTATTTTATAAATTTTTACACTAAAAAATAAATAAAAATGGATCACTTTTATTCCTATTACAAGGAATGTAAACATCCCTTGTAATAGAAAAAAGCAACAGGTCCTCTTAAATATGAGATCTGGGGTCAAAAAGACCTCAGATCTCATATTTAGACTAAAATGCAAAAAAAAAAAAAAAAAAAAATAATTGTCATTTGAAAAAATGACAACCAGAAAATATTGGTAAAAAAGACTATTGAGCTACTGCGAGTGTTGGAACGTGAAAAAGAACTTGTGTATAAAATATATATGCAGCTGCTGAATCTAAGGGTGCACCAATCCGTGAAATAAAGTGAGTAAAAAATTTGTGATCAGCGCTTACATAAAACAAAATGTGACCAAATCATATATAATATAATCGCATATAACAGTGCAAACCTGTCGTGGAATGAATGCTGTGCTTAAATGATTGGCTGCAGCAGCTGGTCACCCTAGGGTGATAAACCAATTAACTGTCAGACCAAATACACCAGGCAGTGATCTCTAACCAAAAGAAAACACAGTGAATAAATAATTAGGAAAAAGAAGGGAATAGTCAGTATAAATAAGTGGCTACAAAAGTCACTGGGCTAGTGTGGTAACACTCATAAGTGAAGATGGGAGATGAGTCTTCTACATCTGGTATATGCATCCAACAGCAATCTCACAATGCCCTTACCTTCAATGAGTAGTAAAATAGCATGAAGGGCAGATGCTGTCTTCTCCTGTGGATTTGCTGTCACCAGTCCCCTGTTCCTCCAGAGCTCCACTGTATCCTAATCAGACGGAAGGTCCCCGAGTGCGGTGTCCTCCGGTCCGTCCGTATGTGTGACAGAGGTAGAGCCCGGTGTGGAGGGAGATGTATAAAAAATGGTGAAGCACGTCCAGGTGAAGGGTAAAACTTTTTATTCTCGATGGTACCGTTACAGTGCGGTTTTAAATTCGCCGCCCAGCACAGAGCTCGGCTTCAGACTAGCCTGCTACAGTCTGCTGGCCTCCGGTTGGTTGCCTGTGTCACGTGGTTCCTTATCCTACGTCGTTGCGTCACCGTCTCGTGACTTCATCAGGGATCTGGATTGGCTGTTCAATCCGACCTTATAACACAGAGGACCGGAAATAAACAAAGCGCCATTTTGTTGAAGTCCTATTCTATGGACACAAAATAGCGCTGGACAGAGCCTAATGTCACTGAAATGAGGGGATACAAGAATGAGTACCGCCGAGTCGACAATACACATTACAGTAATATTCCAGTGGCATGGTTAAACAATACTAAAATGAATAAATCATTAAAATTAGGGTTTAAGAAATGAGACCAAAAACTATAATATTTTAATAAAAATGATAATAATATGACTGACTCAATCTCGCCAGATTGTCAGTCTAAAAACAGTGTGTGTACCCATAATAAAAAACTGATATTCAATCAAATAGATGAATATTGACTGAATACCCTATATGATAAAAGCCATTATTACTGTGCATTAGATATTATGGCATGGGTCAATGAATGCAAAAGCAGCCATGGTAAAAACGAGCTAGCCTAAAATAATAGTGATGTCGCATCCAACCAGAGGCCTGCAGATAGCCATTGACATAGTTATACATATATAGCAGTATGTGTCCAGATGGCAAATGTGCCCAGAAGTATTCTAAACATCCTATACAGATGATGGTGTTAAATTAATGTTTCTGAAAACTCTAAGAAAGGCAAATATCCCATTGGCCATACAGTATGTATTTTTATATAGATATTGATACAAAAATAGGAAAATTGAATCAATAAAAATAAAAATAAATATAAATATAAAAATAAAAATGAAAATAAAAATAAAAATAAAAATAAAAATAAATATCTGGTATGTGGGATCTTCTTAGCTATAATCAAAAATTATTCAAGAAACAATTCAAGTCGAATTCTACATTTAAACCTGTAGGGGTTAATGTATTAAGTGTGTGTATCCATCTAGATTCAATTTGACTTATGGTCCTCACCATATGACTACCTCTCCAGGATGCCTTATATTTCTCAATTCCCCAGAATTGAAGTGTACTTGGGTCTTTATTGTGAAATTTCGCGAAGTGTCGCGATACATTATGGTTTGGATTCTCTTTCATTATGTTCCGTACGTGTTCTTCTATCCTATCTTTTAAAGCCCTGTTTGTTCTCCCTACGTACTGTAACTTGCAGTCACATTGTAGGACATAAATGACACCTTTAGTGTGACATCCTATAAAATCCTTGATTTGATGGGTGTGGTCCGTGTTGGTGCCCAAAAATTGTGTTCTTTTCCCCTGAAATAGCCTAGCATGTCTGCATGCATAGCAGTTCCTACAGGGAAAGAAACCTTTACCATCAAAGAATGTAAAGCTGGATTTAGGGGGGGGTGCAATGACTGACTTCACCAACTTGTCTCTGAGGGTGGGAGCTCTTTTGTATATTATTTTGGGCTTATTGGGCAATATCCATTTCAAATCCTTGTCACTCAGAAGGATATGCCAATGTCGTTGGATTACTTTCTTAAGGTCCCCATGTTGAGTGTTGTAATCTAATACCAAGCACGGTGCTGTATCTTGCATTACGGTTGTTTTGATTTTATTCTCTAACATAGGTTTTCTATCCAAATTTTGAACGTGAAGAATTTGTTCATTTATCCACGATCTGTCATACCCTTTTTCCTCAAACCTCCTTCCTATGAAGTTAGCTTGTTCTTTGAAATCCTCCTCCTTCGTACAGTTTCTTTTGATCCTAATCAGCTGGCCTTTGGGAATATTATATAGCCATGGCTTGAAATGACAGCTGTCTATAGATAGATAGCTGTTAGTATCTACTGTCTTGAAGTGGGTTTTGGTGGTTATTCTATTCTCTTCCAGCTGGATGTTAAGGTCCAAAAACTCCACTATTTTGTCGTCAATCTTCCAGACTAGTTTGATATTTTTATCGTTGTTGTTTAGCCCGTTTAGATAGTTTTCTAGACTAAGTCTACTGCCATTCCATACAATGATTACATCGTCGATGTACCTTTTGTATAGGGTGAGTTCTGTTGGCGTGTTGTCATAGACCGATGACTCTTCCCACTGGGCCATAAAGGCATTAGCGACGCTTGGCGCAAATTTGGCCCCCATCGCAATGCCTATGGCCTGCTTATAGTAGGCTTGGTCGTGCCAGAAATAATTATATTTCAAACAGAAATCTAGGCATTTTATCAAAAACTTCCGTTGTTTGCAGATAACTTCACTATGATTCCTTAGGAGCCACTTTGTTGCATGACATGCTTCATGGTGACCCACTATGGTATAAAGTGACGTAACGTCCGCCGTGGCTAATAGTGTTCGTCCTTCTAGTACTGGGACTGATTCCATAAGTTGTAAAATATGTTTCGTATCTTTCAGATACGATTTGGTTTTTTGTACGGCTGGTTGGATGAAATAGTCTATATACTGTCCCATGCGTGCAGTCAAGGACTCGATGCCATTGACTATGGGCCGTCCCGGTGGATTGTCCATGGTCTTGTGAATTTTCGGGACAGTATATATCACCGGTGTTCTACAGCATTCTGGTATGAGGTATTGGGCTTCTTTTTTATTTAGGATATCCTTTTTAATTCCTAAGGCCACTAGTAATTTGAGTTCCTTTTTATATTTACTCATGGGGTTTCCTGAGAGTTTGACATAGGTGTTAGTGTCTGACAGCTGTCTATTAATCTCTCCTAGGTATTGTTCCTTTGACTGGATGACTATAGCTCCGCCCTTATCCGCCGGACGGATTACAATGTCATTTCTTGCTGTAAGTAGTTGGATCCCTTTTTTAATGTGTATAGGGTCAAATCTCTTTTTCACTTTCAGGGAATCCAAGTCCTCCAAGACCAGTTTTTTGAAAACCTCAATATTGTGATTGTCAGAGACTTGAGGGTTGAATACTGAGTTATTGCGTAAAGTGCTGTAGTGCGTGCTGGGTTTCGGTTCGGTAGATTGGAATCTATCATTCAGGAAATATTTTTTCATATTTAGCTTCCTTATGAATTTGCGGATTCCAATGTACGTGTCAAACGTATTCAAGTTTTTAACCGGAGCATGCTTAAGTCCCCTATCTAATACTGCTAGTTCATCCTGTGTCAATGGAATAGAGCTAAGATTTACCACGTTCTCTCCTCGTCTGGTCTTTTTCTTTTGTTTTCCCTTTCCTGCTCTGTTTCCCCTTTTTGTTCTGGACTTATTTTTGGACCTGTTTCTTGTGTCCGTTTCCTGGGGGAGCGTTGTGGTTCTTGTGGGTATCTTTGAGGAGAGATGTCCCTCCTCTCTCTGTCTAAAAAAGGACGTGGTGGTAGATATTGTGGGTGATCATAATAATGTCGAGAATCTTCTTAAGCATGCTCCGGTTAAAAACTTGAATAAGTTTGACACGTACATTGGAATCCGCAAATTCATAAGGAAGCTAAATATGAAAAAATACTTCCTGAATGATAGATTCCAATCTACCGAACCGAAACCCAGCACGCACTACAGCACTTTACGCAATAACTCAGTATTCAACCCTCAAGTCTCTGACAATCACAATATTGAGGTTTTCAAAAAACTGGTCTTGGAGGACTTGGATTCCCTGAAAGTGAAAAAGAGATTTGACCCTATACACATTAAAAAAGGGATCCAACTACTTACAGCAAGAAATGACATTGTAATCCGTCCGGCGGATAAGGGCGGAGCTATAGCCATCCAGTCAAAGGAACAATACCTAGGAGAGATTAATAGACAGCTGTCAGACACTAACACCTATGTCAAACTCTCAGGAAACCCCATGAGTAAATATAAAAAGGAACTCAAATTACTAGTGGCCTTAGGAATTAAAAAGGATATCCTAAATAAAAAAGAAGCCCAATACCTCATACCAGAATGCTGTAGAACACCGGTGATATATACTGTCCCGAAAATTCACAAGACCATGGACAATCCACCGGGACGGCCCATAGTCAATGGCATCGAGTCCTTGACTGCACGCATGGGACAGTATATAGACTATTTCATCCAACCAGCCATACAAAAAACCAAATCGTATCTGAAAGATACGAAACATATTTTACAACTTATGGAATCAGTCCCAGTACTAGAAGGACGAACACTATTAGCCACGGCGGACGTTACGTCACTTTATACCATAGTGGGTCACCATGAAGCATGTCATGCAACAAAGTGGCTCCTAAGGAATCATAGTGAAGTTATCTGCAAACAACGGAAGTTTTTGATAAAATGCCTAGATTTCTGTTTGAAATATAATTATTTCTGGCACGACCAAGCCTACTATAAGCAGGCCATAGGCATTGCGATGGGGGCCAAATTTGCGCCAAGCGTCGCTAATGCCTTTATGGCCCAGTGGGAAGAGTCATCGGTCTATGACAACACGCCAACAGAACTCACCCTATACAAAAGGTACATCGACGATGTAATCATTGTATGGAATGGCAGTAGACTTAGTCTAGAAAACTATCTAAACGGGCTAAACAACAACGATAAAAATATCAAACTAGTCTGGAAGATTGACGACAAAATAGTGGAGTTTTTGGACCTTAACATCCAGCTGGAAGAGAATAGAATAACCACCAAAACCCACTTCAAGACAGTAGATACTAACAGCTATCTATCTATAGACAGCTGTCATTTCAAGCCATGGCTATATAATATTCCCAAAGGCCAGCTGATTAGGATCAAAAGAAACTGTACGAAGGAGGAGGATTTCAAAGAACAAGCTAACTTCATAGGAAGGAGGTTTGAGGAAAAAGGGTATGACAGATCGTGGATAAATGAACAAATTCTTCACGTTCAAAATTTGGATAGAAAACCTATGTTAGAGAATAAAATCAAAACAACCGTAATGCAAGATACAGCACCGTGCTTGGTATTAGATTACAACACTCAACATGGGGACCATAAGAAAGTAATCCAACGACATTGGCATATCCTTCTGAGTGACAAGGATTTGAAATGGATATTGCCCAATAAGCCCAAAATAATATACAAAAGAGCTCCCACCCTCAGAGACAAGTTGGTGAAGTCAGTCATTGCACCCCCCCCCCCCTAAATCCAGCTTTACATTCTTTGATGGTAAAGGTTTCTTTCCCTGTAGGAACTGCTATGCATGCAGACATGCTAGGCTATTTCAGGGGAAAAGAACACAATTTTTGGGCACCAACACGGACCACACCCATCAAATCAAGGATTTTATAGGATGTCACACTAAAGGTGTCATTTATGTCCTACAATGTGACTGCAAGTTACAGTACGTAGGGAGAACAAACAGGGCTTTAAAAGATAGGATAGAAGAACACGTACGGAACATAATGAAAGAGAATCCAAACCATAATGTATCGCGACACTTCGCGAAATTTCACAATAAAGACCCAAGTACACTTCAATTCTGGGGAATTGAGAAATATAAGGCATCCTGGAGAGGTAGTCATATGGTGAGGACCATAAGTCAAATTGAATCTAGATGGATACACACACTTAATACATTAACCCCTACAGGTTTAAATGTAGAATTCGACTTGAATTGTTTCTTGAATAATTTTTGATTATAGCTAAGAAGATCCCACATACCAGATATTGATTTTTATTTTTACATTTATCTTTATTTTTATTTTTATTTATATTTACATTTATTTTTATTCTTATTTTTATTTTTATTTTTATTTCTATTTTCATTTTCAAACTTTATTTTATTTATTTTTTAATTTAATTTCATTCTTATATTTTTTATGTTCATTTTTATTTTTATTTTTATTTTATTTTTTATTTTTATTTTTATTTTTATTTTTAATTTTATTTTTATTTTTATTTTCATTTTTATTTTTATATTTATATTTATTTTTATTTTTATTGATTCAATTTTCCTATTTTTGTATCAATATCTATATAAAAATACATACTGTATGGCCAATGGGATATTTGCCTTTCTTAGAGTTTTCAGAAACATTAATTTAACACCATCATCTGTATAGGATGTTTAGAATACTTCTGGGCACATTTGCCATCTGGACACATACTGCTATATATGTATAACTATGTCAATGGCTATCTGCAGGCCTCTGGTTGGATGCGACATCACTATTATTTTAGGCTAGCTCGTTTTTACCATGGCTGCTTTTGCATTCATTGACCCATGCCATAATATCTAATGCACAGTAATAATGGCTTTTATCATATAGGGTATTCAGTCAATATTCATCTATTTGATTGAATATCAGTTTTTTATTATGGGTACACACACTGTTTTTAGACTGACAATCTGGCGAGATTGAGTCAGTCATATTATTATAATTTTTATTAAAATATTATAGTTTTTGGTCTCATTTCTTAAACCCTAATTTTAATGATTTATTCATTTTGGTATTGTTTAACCATGCCACTGGAATATTACTGTAATGTGTATTGTCGACTCGGCGGTACTCATTCTTGTATCCCCTCATTTCAGTGACATTAGGCTCTGTCCAGCGCTATTTTGTGTCCATAGAATAGGACTTCAACAAAATGGCGCTTTGTTTATTTCCGGTCCTCTGTGTTATAAGGTCGGATTGAACAGCCAATCCAGATCCCTGATGAAGTCACGAGACGTTGACGCAACGACGTAGGATAAGGAACCACGTGACACAGGCAACCAACCGGAGGCCAGCAGACTGTAGCAGGCTAGTCTGAAGCCGAGCTCTGTGCAGGGCGGCAAATTTAAAACCGCACTGTAACGGTACCATCGAGAATAAAAAGTTTTACCCTTCACCTGGACGTGCTTCACCATTTTTTATACATCTCCCTCCACACCGGGCTCTACCTCTGTCACACATACGGACGGACCGGAGGACACCGCACTCGGGGACCTTCCGTCTGATTAGGATACAGTGGAGCTCTGGAGGAACAGGGGACTGGTGACAGCAAATCCACAGGAGAAGACAGCATCTGCCCTTCATGCTATTTTACTACTCATTGAAGGTAAGGGCATTGTGAGATTGCTGTTGGATGCATATACCAGATGTAGAAGACTCATCTCCCATCTTCACTTATGAGTGTTACCACACTAGCCCAGTGACTTTTGTAGCCACTTATTTATACTGACTATTCCCTTCTTTTTCCTAATTATTTATTCACTGTGATTTCTTTTGGTTAGAGATCACTGCCTGGTGTATTTGGTCTGACAGTTAATTGGTTTATCACCCTAGGGTGACCAGCTGCTGCAGCCAATCATTTAAGCACAGCATTCATTCCACGACAGGTTTGCATTGTTATATGCGATTATATTATATATGATTTGGTCACATTTTGTTTTATGTAAGCGCTGATCACAAATTTTTTACTAACCAGAAAATATTGCTTTAAAAAGCATGGGCGGAAGTGAAGTTTTGACGTCACTTCTGCCCTGCTATGCTATGGGGACGGGTGGGGGCCATCTTGCCCTCACTCATATCCCAGCTGAGCAGGGGAGAGGACCCGATCGCCTCCGCCGCTGGCTCCGGTAAGCGGCGGAGGGAGCGGGAGAGCGGAGGGCCCTCTCCCGCCGCCGATAACGGTGATCTCGCAGCGAATCAGCCGCGGAGACCACCGTTATCATTGACAGGACCGCTGACTGAAGAGATGGAAATCTCGGTTGTGGCAGCAGCTACCGAGATATCCATCTTTAAAAAAAATGATGTATATATACAGTGAGCGGTCCTTAAGTGGTTAAATTCACAATAGAATCACAATAGCTCAATAGTAGCACTGAACAGAGCCCTGTTCTATCTCTCTTCATGCCAATATCACACTGCAAATGGGCACTATGGGAAGAATATTTTTATAGTGTGGGATGGAACTTAAGCCGCGTACACACGATCATTTTTCGGGTTGTAAAAAATGTCATTAAAAACGATTGTGTGTGGGCTTCAGAGCATTTTTCGGGTTCTGAAAAATAGGCACATTTTTTTTCGAAAATTTCTCTATTTTTGTTTTTAAGGTTGAAAAAAAAATGGTCGTGTGTGGGCTTTAACGACATTAAAAATCATGCTCAGAAGCAAGTTATGAGACGGGAGCGCTCGTTCTGGTAAAACTTCCGTTCATAATGGAGTAAGCACATTCATCACGCTGTAACAGACAGAAAAGCGCAAATCGTCTTTTACTAACATGAAAATATCTAAAGCAGCCCGAAGGGTGGCGGCATCCGAATGGAACTTCCCCTTTATAGTGCCGTCGTACGTGTTGTACGTCACCGCGCTTTGCTAGAGCATTTTTTTTCACGATCGTGTGTAGACAAGGCCGCTTTAATGATTGGGTTGAAAAAAACATCGTTTTTTCTAGAGCCTGAAAAATTTTGTTTTTTACAACCCGAAAAATGATTGTGTGTACGCAGCATAAGAGAAATGAGCCATGATTGGATAGAGTCATCATGACAGTGTCCAATCATGGCTCTGACAATGCTATGTGCCCTGATTGGACAAAGCTTTCATTGCTTCAGCCAATCAGGCCTTCCAATGTACTGTGCTCTTGCACATTGTCAACCTGCAGCGTGTGCCCTTTTGTTGGCTGTTGGGCTGGCTATTAGGTCTGCTCTTTTCTCCTGCAGACCTGATAGGCAGCCTGATTCCCAAGTAGAGGAGCATGCACAGCAGGTTGACAACTCTACATCTCTGTTAAAATGAATTCAGTATAATACAAGCATATAAAAAAATGATATCTATACACATAATAATGTGCAAAAGGATGTGTCTGCAATGAAATACCACTGCAACTAGTTTTTAGAGAATCTATTTGTTAAAATATTTCTTGAAAACAACATTTCTTTTTAGACTCTCTGATTTAAGTCAGAACATCGATCTGTTTCTGACATTTTCTGTAGTCAGGAAACATTATTCTCCCTTGTGAGTTGCAAGAAGTAATTGTTAAATAAAATTCTGTAAGTCAGGTTTTTGTGTTTTGTAGGGAATCAATATAGTAAATTTATACTATATTCACTTTACTAAGATGTGGCATGTAATGGACCTAAATAAACTTGTCTGTCAGTAAATTGCTTTGTACATTTCAACCTGGACTAGTCTACAACCTTTGTTTACGATTACAAAACATTTGTCGATATTTAATGTTTTCAATTTTTTGCAACTTTATTTCCTACTTACTTTACACTATTTAGCGCAGGGATCCTCAAACTATGGCCCTCCAGCTGTTGTGGAACTACACATCCCATGAGGCATTGTAAAACTTTGACATTCATGGACATGACTAGGCATGATGGGAATTGTAGTTTCTGAACAACTGGAGGGCCATAGTTTGAAGACCCATGATTTAGCGGATCAAGACTCTAGTCATGTAATAAAACAAAGGCAGATCAAATAAAGATTCCTTGTTTATTTGTCATTGTGTTCCATATTTTATCCTTATAAGTCAAGAGTCAACTATTCAACTTCTGAATTTCTTATAACTCATTGTCCATAGCAAATCGGTTTAGATGTATGCACAATGAAGATGGATACCAATATAATCTGTCTGCATCAAGATACATGTAATGCTTTGTAAATATTCTCATCTTTTTTAGCCTTGGTTTCATGCCAGGGTCTCCTGGCTAGGTTAAAATGCTCTGCTGTTGGAGTTGTGCTTTGATGGGACAGAATGCTACCCACTTAGTTTTATCATAGAGGAACTTTTTTAACTGAACAATGTGCTTAGGGGTAGTTTTTATTTCTGAAAACAGGAGGCTGAATTATTGGTTCTTACTGGCCGTTCATGTGGCTATTCCTAAGCAATTACAACCACTTTCAACAGTTTACAAAAATGAATGAACAGATCAGACAACCTACCACTAGGGATGGACTTCCAATTTAGGCTGAGGATGAGTTTGTGGCAAAACCAATTAAACTATGGTCATTTGGCCAAGAAGGGCCAATAATGGTGTTTTTCTTATGTTCCAGACCCTTACTATATGAGGCAGTTTTTCCATGAGCCTTTTGTCAGAGTAAACTGGCAGTCTTTTCAGGGAGAGAGGTTAGCTAAATATTAAGCCTTGTACACACGATCAGTCAATCCGATGACAACGGTCTGAAGAACAGTTGTCATAGGTTAACCGATGTGGCTGACTGATGGTCCATCGCGCCTACACACTATCGGTTAAAAAACCGATCGTGTCAGAACGCGGTCACGTAAAACACAACGACGTACTGAAAAAAACAAAGTTCAATGCTTCCAAGCGTGCGTCGACTTGATTCTGAGCATGCGTAGATTTTTAACCGATGGTCGTGCCTACTAACGATCGGTTTTGTCCTATCGGTTAGGAATCCATCGGTTAAATTTAAAACAAGTTGGCTTTTTTTAACCGATGGTTAAATAACCTATGGGGCCCACACACGAACGGTTTTGACCGATGAAAACGGTCCATCAGACCGCTATCCTCTGGTTAACCGATCGTGTGTACGAGGCCTCAGTGTATACCACGCCTGTTTTCATGATATATAGACCCAACAGTGCTTTTTAGGTGGTGGTCAGTGGTATGACCGTGTTACTGACACAGGAAACTCTGCTCTTTGTTTGCACTGCATACTTGTGTGGTACAGTTTTGTGCTCCAAATCATCCCGTTCACCAAAGCACCAAATAATCATTCCCCATGCTGCCAAAGCTGTTAATAAAGTTGGACAAATGCCTGAATTATTTCAGCACATTATCAGTAACTTGCTGCACAAGGATGCACAAGATTTTTGTTATTAGATATTCAGAGAGAAAGTGCCAGGAGCACAGAGGGATGGTACATTAGGCATTGATGTTCCTGCAGCTGCAACTTACCACCAGATGGGCTCGAGTGATGAGGAGAGTCGCGATGACAAGTTAGCAGACATTACCTGGAGGCCAGAGATTGTAGAGGAGCAAAGTGAAAGAGAGGCAGAACAGCATTGAGGGAAGATTTCATCCAGAGGGAGGACACCTTGCTCCTTCCACTACAGGGAACAGCTAGCCAACTCCACTAGATGTCATTGCCCCACAGTCTACTACTATCCCTAGGGCCACTCCAAATAGCTCAGTAGTTTTGGCTTTTTTTCACACATCTGCAGCAGCCAGCAGCATTGTGGTATACAACCTGGGCTAACAGAATATCAGTTGTGGTAAAACTACCAGTCATTTGGTTACTACAAGCATAAGGCGACACAAGAATCATCATCAGCTACAATTCACCAAGAACTCTCTGAAAGAGCAGGTTTGAATGTCAATACAGTTTCTTACTGCCAAAGGTTCTAACATTGTATTTACTATTCTGCATCTATGTGTTGAGGAACAGAAGAGAGGGGTCTGACACCAATAAGAGCCATTCCTCTGCTTTCCTGTAACCTGTTCACATGGGCATTGTATGTGCTTTGCTTTGTACAGAGATATAGTCCTCACTGTTGAATGTTTAATATTAATATGAGATTGCCATTTAGTTATTGATAACATTCCTATAAGAGATACCATTCTATACTATAAACTTGTGTTGATTTTTCAATCTTTCCCATAGTAAACAAATTAATTGGTTTAATCAATTTTGGTGTACCTATTTCATTGTTATCAATATAAAAAGGGAAAATGCATTAACCCAGGGTGTCAGAGGTGGCGGAGGACTTAGAGCACAGGTGTCAAACACAAGGCCCGTGGGCCGAATCCGACCCTCCAGGCCATTTTATGTGGCCCTCGCACCTCTCCTGCCCTCCTCTGATCCTACTCCTACTTTCTGCTTTCAAGCAATGCATCCAGCTTCTTCCCAGCAGCAGCATAAGGAAATGGGGGTGCAATGTGATGTAAGATAGAGTAGGGGACTCAACTTCTGTTGGTGGGGTGGCTCTTGACATCTAATGTAAAGGGGAGGGGATGTGTTGGACATATAATCTTATGCCGCGTACACGCGATCATTTTTCAGCATGACAAAAAACGTTGTTTTTCAGCATGTCTAAAAAACTACGTTTTCCCAACTTCATCATTAAAACGATGTTGCCTACACACCATCGTTTTAAAAAAATGATCTAGCAAAGCGTGGTGACGTACAACATGTACAATGGCACTTTAAAGAGGAAGTTCTATTCGCCTTTGGGCTGCTTTAGCTGATTCCGTGTTAGTAAAAGACAATTTGCGCTTTTTTTACTCTGTTTCAGCGTGATGAATGTGCTTACTCCATTATGAACCATAGTTTTACCAGAACGAGCACTCCCGTCTCATAACTTGCTTCTGAGCATGCACAGTTTTTTTTTGTCGTTTTTAGCCCACACACGACCAGAAAAATGATGTGAAGCCCACACACAATCATTTTAAAATACGTTTTTGTAAAACAACGTTTTTTTCATGCCAAAAAATGATCGTGTGTATGCGGCATTACAGATACAACTGGCCCTTTTGAGGGCAATCATAATGCTGATGTGGCCCACGTTGAAATTGAGTTTGACACCCCTGACTTAGAGGGTCAGGGCAACCAATGGAGTACTGATTTAACCAGCGACCCACACATGTGATCTCTGTGCGATGCAAGATCAGCTGTTCAGATTGTATGGCTGAATTTGCATTGCATTTGGACCAAAATCATGCAGGACCCTTTGTTTTGGTCCGCACCAGAAATGGAACACATGATTGTTCACACCCATGGGATCCGCTTCCTGTCTGAATTTACAGTTCGCACTGCAATATGCAAACTGATCTGGGGGTGTCATTAACTTTCTATTGATACCCACAGAGGTTTGAATAGGGCAGTGTGAACTGCCTTCGGGTGACATGCAATGCGGGAACCCTTTACTGGATTTGCACAAGTTATTGCATCGCAGCAGTGTGAACCGGCCCTTAGGGTCCAATTCTTTAAAAACAGTGGTTGCAGTTAATTTTGGGTATGTGGTGCCTTCATCACCTATCTTTCTGTAAGTAAAATTCTTGTTCAGACATGTGTGTGTATATATATATATTTTCAGAGGAAACACTTCTCCTCTGTTCTCCCTCTGAGAACTGAAGTTCTCAGTTTATTAAACAGGCTGCAGAGGAGATCATTTTCCTCTAAAAACTGCCGAGAACTGAACTGAGAGAAAACTTCACAGTTTATTAAACGGACACCTTAATGTGTAAATAAAAAATAAAAATCCTGATTACTTCTCCAGAGTAGTACAGTGTTACTATGGTACCAGTGTATTGCTCTGGTCACAGCGTTAAATTTCTTCATTTTGAAAAAAATTGTGACAAAGACGTAGAACTTAAAACAATTCACCATGTCTCTTAAAAAAAACGAATAGAAACCCCCCAAAAAAAGTATTTTTTTTCAAAATTTAATTTTTTTTACTTATTTAGAAAAAAAGTGGTGATTGATTAAATAGCACCTTAAAAAAAAGGGTGTTAAAAAAAATTATACAAATTTCATATGGGTACAGTGTTGCATGACCGCACAATTGCCTTTCAAAGTGAAAACTGGCCTGGGCAGGAAGGGGGGCGAAAGTGCACTGTATTGCAGTGTAACGATACCTTGTATCCAGTTTAAGGAATGGCCTGGGCTTAAAATCATTGCATTGGTCATCTAGAAATGTTAAAAATGATTGATAGCTCAATTTTTTTGGTACTTGTTCGAAATATAAAACCACTGTTAGTTTTTTGCTGTCTATGTCCTATCGGGATCTTTAAACCCAACCCCCCCCCCCCCTCCATACACATACAGGTGTCCAAGTTTAAAGATGTTTACTCACCTCGTGTTCTGTTGATGTCACTTTTACCATCAATTTTCCATCACTTTCTGCCTGAGGACAAATAGAGAGGGTGAATTTCTTCATCACAGATAGTAACAGAAATTTGACAGGGGTTCTAACCATTACCCACTTTAAGACTAAGAAAAAAAGGTTTCACTGTAGATACATTTAAAGCTCTAAATAAAGTTGGCACAGTTTGGATGCCATATAATAAATGGGGGAGTGCAGGTGATTTGGCTCTTTTACACAACATTTGTCCTTTGCCTGACTGAATGCAATGTTTTCATTTTGAATTGGATCTTCTTGAACAATGTATACTAAAAGTGACCTCAACCCGATCTTAAATTTCCGTTTTCACAAGCATTTAGAGCTATGGAAGTGTTGGAATTATATGAAAAGAGATAGTTCTACTTTTTTTTTCTGCCACTAAGTAAACCAAGAATCAGTAAGGCACATACATGTATTTCAACTTCACATAGCCTAGCGTAAAATACACAGTTCAAAATTCCATTTCTAAACTATCATTTCTGTAATCCCAGGCCTGTAGAGAAATTTTGGAAATATTAGAAATGCATTTGACCTCACTAAACCTTTGTTATTGCAGTGCTGTTGGAAATATGGCAAAGATTTTACTGAGTACATTCATGTATACTCTTTGTTTTCCCAAGGGAATAAGCATCATTACCAATAAGTATTTTCTCCACATATTCTGGGTCTCAGTCAATGCATAGATTTGAAGTCATGTTGTAGTGCTATTTTAAAATACTTAAAGCATTTTGAAAGATTGTTAACCACTTGGTTTCCAGCCCATAGTCAAAATACGTCCTGTGTTTAAAGATGGATATCTCAGTAACGGCAGCAGCTGCTGCCACAACTGAGGTTTCCATCTTTAGTGCCGACGGTCCTGTACACGATAACGGCGGTCTCCGTGGCGGATTCGCCGCGAGATCGCCGTTATCGGTGGCGGGAGAGGGCCCCTCCCGCCGCTGTCCCGCGCCCTCCGCCGCTTACCGGAGCCGTCGGTAGCGGCGGAGGGGATCGCGACCATCCGGCAGCTGAGCGGGGACGAGACTGAAGGAAAAATCTCATTCGCCTGTCCCCCATAGCTCTGCTGGGCGGAAGTGACGTCAAAACGTCAGTCCCGCCCAGCCTCTTAAAGAGACATTTTTTTTTTTGTCATTTGAAAAAATGACATTTCCAAATTTTTTAAATTTTTTTTGCATTTAAGCCCAAATATGAGATCTGAGGGATTTTTGACCCCAGATCTCATATTTAAGAGGACCTGTCATGCTTTTTTCTATTACAAGGGATGTTTACATTCCTTGTAATAGGAATAAAAGTGATAATTTTTTTATTTTTTTATTTCAGTGTTAAAAATGGTAAAATAACTAAAAATAAATGCGAAAAGCAAAAAAAATTTTTTTTGAAAGTGCCCCGTCCCGACGAGCCCGCGCGTAGAAGCGAACGTATACGCGAGTAGCGCCGACATATGAAAACGGTATTCAAACCACACAAGTGAGGTATAGCCACGATCGTTAGAGCGAGAGCAATAATTTTAGCCTTAGGCCTACTCTGTAACTCAAAAAATGCAACCTGTAGAATTTTTTAAACGTCGCCTATCAAGATTTTTAAGGGTAAAAGTTTGACGCCATGCCACGAGCGGGCCCAATTTTTAAGCGTGACATGTTGGGTATCATTTTACTCTGCGTAACATTATCTTTCACAATATATAAAAAAATTGGGCCAAATTTATTGTTGTCTTATTTTTTAATTTAAAAAAGTGAATTTTTTCCAAAAAAAGTGCGCTTGTAAGACCGCTGCACAAATACGGTGTGACAAAAAGTATTGCAATGACTGCCATTTTATTCTCTAGGGTGTTAAAAAAATATATATATATAATGTTTGGGGGTTTTAAGTAATATTCTAGCAAAAAAAACTGTTTAAGTCTCGTAAACACTGAATCTGAAAAACAGGCTCAGTAACGAAGTGGTAGAGAACTGGCATGCTGTTGTAACCCTCTTTTATGTTTTTTTTGGGGGGGTAATGAGAAATTCCCTCCCCCCAAAAAAAGAATATTGCACTAAACCTGTGGGTAAATAGGAGAACCAGGACCTTTGCTAGGAGGAATAGTGGGTTATTTTCCTGGGAAATTAACCCGTAACCTACTCAAAGTAATTGGGAGCAAAACTACAGCAACCAGCACATAACATTAACCATAAGCATATAGGTTCACACCAGTATAAGAATGATACAAGCTTAATATAAGAAGAGACTAATAGCAGTATATACAGCCAATGTACTTACAAGTATTATCAGCACAGGGTCCGATAGGAGTTTTGGTGGATATGTGCATATATATCCAGGTAAATATAGTTATTATTAGAAATACCTTCAGGTAAATGTTACAGCAGTCCAGCTGTAGGAACTCCTGAGGATGATGCAGCGTCTGTCTTTATACCTGAATACTGAAGATAAAATAAGCGGTCATTGGGGTATCTGCCAACTGTTGTCCAACCAACCTGGAATGGGACTTCTCAGCGTAGTGTGGCACTGGAACTTATGCCCTGTACACACGATCACTTTTTGTGATGAAAAAAAATGACATTTTTTATCATGAAAAAAAAATTAAATTTTTCCAATTTCATCATTAAAAATGATGTTGCCCACACACCGTCGTTTTTGAAAAATGATGAACAAAGTGACGGCACTCTAAAGGGGAAGTTCTTTTCGCCTTGAGGCTGCTTTTAGCTGGTTACTTGTTAGTAAAAGACGATTCATGCTTTTTGTCTGTTACAGCGTGATGAATGTGCTTACTCCATTATGAATGGTAGTTTTACCTCCCGTCTCAAAACTTGCTTCTGGGCATGTGCGGGTTTAAAACGTAATTTTTGCCCACACACGATAATTTTTTATGACACAAAAAATGACATTTAAAAAAATAAAACATAAAAAATTCAAGCATGTTCGAATTTTTTGTCATTTTTCAGAAGACATAAAATTACATTTTGCCCACACACGATCATTTTAAATTACATTTTTAAAAATGTAATTTTATTTCATCACAAAAAGTGATCGTGTGTACAGGGCATTAGAGTCAGCCTATCTAATATGCATTTTAATCCCTTCCTAGTAGTGTATAATAGTCTCTTCTGGTCCAGGACTTGGTAACATGGACAGGACATGTGGCTGAGTCTTTCTCTCTCTCCCTACATTCTCTTTCCAGGGTTTCAAAGCCAGCAATCCAGGGCAGGAAGTACATACATTAAATATTTACAGGCATTTACAAATTCAGATAGTAGAGGGCAGTAGGTCAATACACTTGTTTTGTTAGCTGTTGTTTTAGAATGTTCAAATTTAGCTAAACTGAATATATATATATAGTTTCATAGCAATTAACATGTTGGACTTAAATCACTGGTGTGAGTTCTGGTACATATTGGAAATCTTAACAATATTCATGATTTGGAGCACCAAGGCCAAGCTGTAGGTCAATTATTAAAGAAGGATTCTACTTTTGACACAATTTTCCCAAATCCTTTGCTAAATTTTCAAAATCACTTTATGCTGTAAGGGTCCATTCAGAGTGTGTCCAAACCTATATTTGTAGTGTATAGTGGGTCCATTTAATTTTAAATATAAATGCCTTTACATTTTCTTTTTATATATTTTCTTATTTGTTATGTAATTGTCATCACATTCTTTCTAAGTCAAGCCATACATAATGCAATTCTCTTTTTCTGCAATTTGCTGTACAGTAATTTTTGTTATAATTTGCCATTGGTATATGTCCCCCATGAAAATGCCCAACTTCCTATGCAGGGCTGTCTTTAAAATTTGATTGGACCCTGGGCAAACATTTTCTTCCCGATACTACCCCATTATTATACAGGACCCATCCCCCAAACTACCCTATCATTTCACAGGACCCCCTCCCCCATACTACCCACATTATTAGACAGGGCCTCCTCCCCAATAATACCACTATAATTACCCAGGACCACCTCCCCCATTCTACCCCCATTATTACACAGGCTCAATCCCCCATACTACCCCCATCATAAAACAGAACCCCCTCCCCAATACTACCCCCATCATTACACAGGGTCCCCTCCCCATACTAACCCCACCATTACACAAGACCCCTCCCTCTACAAACCCCTGCATTTCCCCCACCCAGTGATCTCACCTTGATAGTGTCCATAGGATGTCATGGTGACACTAAGCACACCCTGCTGAACCCTCCGGCGAAAATGTTCCTTAGCGGGCCGATGATTTGCGGCTTGTTGAATATGGTGAGAGAGAGGGGTCAGTGTTACTGTGCCCGGGACTGACAGACACTCTCTCCGGAAAAAATGGTTTATATTACCCAGCTGGCCAATCACTGCACAGGCTGCAGGCATAACACCCAACCAATCACCAGCGCCCCCAACATTCAATTCTGCCCTCATCTCCTGAGTAATAGCCAAATCCACTTATCAACTAGTTGGAGGTAGTCCAGGCTCAAGGGGCAGCTGCTTTGGGTGCTTTGACAATGACAGGGCCCAGGGCAGCTGCCCCTTTTGCGCCAAATTTATATCTTCTTAATTTTTTAAAAGTTTTGCAAAACAGGCAGCGAATTGAACCTGGGCAGATTCACTCATGCCTTAGTAACACCACTGAGTCCCAGCAGGTCAAACTCACAGCAGACAGTTTCCTGACATTTGAAAGATTCTATGCTCCTATCTTTTTTTATATTGTAGAGCACAGGTCATTCTGCCTCTGTTTTGACATAAGTATTAACTGTCAAATATGTGCAAGCGCAGAGAAAGTTAAGAGGCAAGCTGTACTATACTACAAAAGGAAAAAACGCAGACATGTAATAAAATGATTACATACTTTAGAGAAAAAAAAATCATAGACCCCAGAGAAAGAAAAATGTTTGAAAACCTGCTGTCTAAATACTATTAGGCAAAAAGCAAACAAAGAAAGACACTCTCCCACTCAAAAATAATTTTAATAATCAAAAGGGGACAGAACTGTGGTATTTTATTTTGTACCGTTTTAGTTACTGACAGCCTTTCAAAAAAGGATTACTGTGCTTCAGCTAAAGTTTTGTTAAAATGTATCAAAAGGCTTTTGTATGACAGATGAAACAAGTCCCAAATCAATTTACTCTATGATGCACAAATATAAAAAGTAAACAAAAAAGTGTTTTTTATCTTTAATTGTTACTCATCCACCCCACCCCTCCCCAGACATTTGGGCTAATGGTGGTAGATTTTCAATAACACAGGCAATGCAGTCAATCCAGCAAGCACTGGACAGGACTAGGTATGGCCAGGTAATGATTGACCAATTACAGGCTTGTAAATCAGCAGCGACACTGCTAATAGCCACACCCCCTGCCACCTCTTCTCTTTCTGTTGTACTGCAAGGATAAAGAAGTAAAAAGTAACACAATTGTTTTTGAAAAAAAAAAAAAAAACATTTCCTTCTGAGTGATCTACTGTATGTACATAGCAAAGTTTTAACAATATTTGTTGTAGATTCTTAAAGGGGTTGTAAAGGTAATTTTTTTCCCCTAAATAGCTTCCTTTACAGCAATTTTTTTCAGAATCACAAAAGTTAAAGGGGTTGTAAAGGTAAAAAAAAATCCCCTAAATAGATTTCTTGACCTTAGTGCAGTCCTCCTTCACTTACCTCATCCTTCCATTTTGCTTTTAAATGCCCTTATTTCTTCTGAGAAATCCTCACTTCCTGCTCTTCTGTCTGTAACTCTACACAGTAATGCAAGGCTTTCTCCCTGGTGTGGAGAAAGCCCCTTAAGAAGGGAGCGGGCGAGCAGGAGTGTCAGGACACTCTCTACTTTGCAGATAGAGAAAGGAGCTGTGTGTTAGTGGGGGTCCTGACACTCCTGCTCGCCCCCTCCCACCTCAAGAGGCTTTCTCCACAGCAGGGAGAAAGTGTCACATTACTGTGTTTAGTTGCAGACAGAAGAACAGGAAGTGAGGGTTTCTCAGAAGAAATAAGGACATTTAAAAGCAAAATCGAACTGTGAAGGAGGACTGCACTAAGGTCAAGGAAGCTATTTAGGGAAAACATTTTTTACCTTTACAACCCATTTAACTTTTGTTATTCTGAAAAAATTGCTGTTTGTCTGTGTCTATGTGCAAAGTGAATAGGAATTGGAGTAACTTTATAATTTTCAGCTGCTGCATTAGCAGGGTTTTAATGAGGAAAGTTACAGGGTTTGAATTCCCTTTAGACGTGATTTCCCTTTGGGAGTTTCTGACCAAAAATAAAAATGTTGTTGCAGAGGATGCCCAAAATCTGACTTACTGTATATCATAGTTCAGACTTCTGGGAGAATCAGTAAGCAAACCACAGAAGCAAAAAATTACATTTCTGGGGGGCATTCCTAACCACTTAAGGACCGCCTCCTGCACATATACGTCGGCAGAATGGCAGGGCTGGGCACAAGCACGTACCTGTATGTTCTCTTTAAGTGCCCAGCCGTGGGTCGCGGGCGCGGGCCCGCGACCTGGTCCAAAGCTCCGTGACTGCGGCCGCGGGCCCCGTGGACCCGATTGCCGCTGGAGTCCCACGATCGGTCCCCGGAGCTGAAGAACGAGGAGAGCTGTGTGTAAACACAGCTTCCCCGTTCTTCACTGTGGCGCTGTCATTGATCGTGTGTTCCCTGATATAGGGAAGCACAATCAATGACGTCACACGTCCAGCCCCGCCCCCTACAGTTAGAAACACATATGAGGTCACACTTAACCCCTTCAGCGCCCCCTAGTGGTTAACTCTCAAACTGCAATTGTCATTTTCACAGTAAACAATGCATTTTTATAGAATTTTTTGCTGTGAAAATGACAATTGTCCCAAAAATGTGTCAAAATTGTCAGATGTGTCCGCCATAATGTCGCGGTCATGACAAAAATCTCTGATCGCCGACATTAGTAGTAAAAAAAAAATTATTAATAAAATGCAATAAAACTATCCCCTATTTTGTAAACACTATAAATTTTGCGCAAACCAATCGATAAATGCTTACTGAGTTTTTTTTTACCAAAAATAGGTAGAAGAATACGCATCGGCCTAAACTTAGGAAAAAATTTTTTTTTTATATATTTTTGGGGGATATTTATTATAGCAAAAAGGAAAAAATATTGAATTGTTTTCAAAATTGTCGCTCTATTTTTGTTTATAGCGCAAAAAATAAAAACCACAGAGGTGATCAAATACCACCAAAAGAAAGCTCTATTTGTGGAAAAAAAGAATGCAAATTTTGTTTGCGAGCCACGTCGCACGACCGCGCAATTGTCAGTTAAATCGTCGCAGTGCCGAATCGCAAAAACTGACTAGGTCCTTTACCTGCATTTTGGTCCGGGTCTTAAGAGGTTAAACAATCTGTGTACAGAACTCCTACAGATAGCCATAATGCTATGCATTTTACAAAAAATGTAAGTGCTGCAAATTGAAAAGGAAAGGTAATTTTTAGTAATACATAGTATCTATGGAGGTAGCCCAGTAGTGTATTTAGGTTTTGTGCTACCCTAGGCCTGACTAAACTTCTGCACCTCCTAATTTAAATATGACCTACCCCTTAATGTCAAGGCCACACCCTGTTTTTTTAAGACCCGCCCTGAAATTTTCAGGGGGGGGACACTAGTTCTGAGGGCCCTGGGGGTGGGCAATGGATTCCCTTAATTTGCATAGTTTTTCTCTCACTTCCTGTTTGGCTATGGGGCAGGAAGTGAAGGGAAATCTCCACAATTGGACAGGGATGATAAAAAATAAACTGACAGGGGCTATTACTCTCCCTTACTCTATCCAAAATGAAAAAAGAAAAGTGTTGATTATAGTTCTACTTTAAGCACAGATTTCTGATAATTTTATTCAGAGGACTAAGAAAATATAACCATGCCAATGGTGCAACAGAAACATAGCACAGTGAAGAATTAGAAATGCCGGGCGGAAGCAGAGCGGCCGCTAAATGGGGGCGCTAGACAGGGACTCTTTTTGTGCTACCCCCTGCAAAGTGCTGCCCTAGGCCTGGGCCTTGTTGGCCTAGGCCAGGATACAGTATTGAGGTAGCTATGGTTTTAAAAAAATGGATTTCAAACATGTCTTTCTGTTTTTCTCCATTAGTTGAAATAATTAATAGTTTACAAAATAAATATAACAATGTTTTTTTTTTGTCTTTTCAACTTACTGCCTTTCTGGCAAGATCAGCAGAAACTTTCTGTACTTGCTGAAAATGTCCTTAGCCTGAAATAGAAAGCAGCCCATAAATTTGTATTTTTTTTCAATTCAACCAGCAGATTGACTTGAAAAGTGGATTGATTGAAAATGACTCTATTCACATATTCAATGTGGATGGAAAATTCCTCCACACTGAGGTATTGCATTTTGATAGTGCTGATCGAGCAGGGAAAATCTGACAGGCTGGTTGTACAGAAGTTGATCGATAGAGCTTTCTTTTGGTGGCATTTAGTTACCACTGGGTTTTTTTTTTTTTTGCTATAAATAAGAAATAATACTGAAAGTTTTGAATAAAACATGTATTTCTAAAATTTTGCAAAACAAATAATCTTTGTTCATAAATTTAGGCCAATATGTAGTCTGCTACATTTCTTTGGTAAACATAACCCAAATCAGTGTATATTATTTAATCAGTGTGAAAGTTATATAGTCTACAAACTATGGTATATACATATATTAGAAAATTGATCAGTTGTGACGTAGTGACGGCCTATCTTACTTCTTGAGGCCCCAAAATACTGGGACAGTACAAATATACCCAAATTATGTCTTTTTGGGAAGTAGACAACCCAAGGTATTTAGTAAGAGGCATGGCGAGTATTTTAAGTTGTAATGTTTTGACAAAATTTGGGAGAAAATTAGGAAATTAAATAGAACAGTACCATCATATGCCTGGCGTGGCAGTGATCGGGAATACTGATTGGCGACAGTATGTAAAAAAAATAAAAAATAAAAATCTATTCCAATTTTTTTACTTTTTTTCCTTTTTTCTAAGATTTCTTTTTTTTTAACATACTCTCATCTGAGTAGTTCAGTGTTACCATACCACACTACTCTGGGGGGTGATCACTGTTATGCACCGTACACACAATCGGACCTTTGGAATTCCATCGGAAGAAAAGAGAACATGTTCTCTATGTAAACTCCGATGGGATTTATTGGAATTTCCGATGGAATTACTCCGATAGGGCATGCACACGGTCGGAATTTCCGATGGAAAAAGTCTGTCTGACTTTTTCCATCGGAAATTCCGATCGTGTGTACGGGGCATAATAAACATTATATGGCTTTCATTCATGACATGTTGCTTACTATTGTCATCTGTGATTGGCTACAGCTAATCACATCGTACAGGGTGCTGTAATTGGTCCATGTACCATGTAATAGCTCTAGGTCAATCTCACATCACAATACTAATCAAGCAGTCAAGAATGAAAGCCATTCATGACTGTTTTGTTTACATCTAATCATGTGATTGCTATGATTGGTCATAGTGATCACATGATACCCTGGCAGTACATCACTTATCTTTCAGCTGCTTCCTGCTTGTTGTAAATGTACTGTGGGCAAGAGGCAATTGGCTAAACCAGCCTAATTTCTAACCCATGTATGGCCGGCTTAAAGCAGCCATCTCATTTGAGGACTGATAAGGTTCAATATATTCCTTTTTTGGTTTTGGGCTTTGATATGCTTTAGGCCTGTTTGTAATGGCTACACAGAACTTGTAAAATGAATAAGATATAAACTACCAGACATAGCTAATCTTGTGGGATTATTCATTTATTTTGCCCCCCTAAAAAACCTATGTTTACCAATAGGGGAAAATTATTTAATAATATGTTGTTAGATGATATCAATCATTTTTTGTAAGGTTTTGTATGTAGTGGGAAAGAGTTAGAACTGTTGTCTTTTTTTTATTTCTTTCTGTGTTCCCATGTGGGTGATTTTGCCTCACTTCCTGTCCCTCTGACTCCAAAAGAAAAAATGAGGGGGCGACTGTCACTATGAAAGGATGAAAATAAAATCCTGACTTAGATGGAATGCTCCAAAAACAAGAACTAAAGTGCCTTGAAAAAGTATTCATACCCCTTAAAACATTTAGTCATTTACAACCAAAAACTTAAATGTATTTTATTGGATTTCTATGTGATAGACCAATGCAAACTGGCACATATTTGTGAAGTGGAAGGAAAATGACAAATGGTTTTAAATTTTTCTAACAAATACATTTCTGGCAAGTATGTGTGCATTTGAATTCAGCCCCCTTTACTCCCACCCCCCACCGCTTTTCGCCGTATTTCCCGGTCCTCCTGTCTCATCGGAAGACCGAGCCACCACCCGGTCGTTCACCACCTAGGATGAGACCAGAACAAATCATGTTTCAGATGTAAAATCCCAAAATCCACATTACAATGTCACTTCCGGTTTACTCGGCTGCCAATGGCGCCAATTTTAAAAAAAATTAAGTATTCAGAATTGCTGAATACTTTTAAGTGCAAAGGAGGGATTTGGGGTAAATCCATTAAAAATACATGCCACTGCCTATTACTGTCACAAGGGATATTTACATTCCTTGTTAAAGCAATAAAAGTTATCAGAATTTTTTTTTAAGGGACAATGTAAAAATATTAAATAAAATAATTAAGAATTTATTTTTAATTTCAATAAATTTTTATTGATATTTTAAATAGGATTACAGTCAATATATAAGCTTTTCAAAAGTACATAAAGCCCCTAGGGGCGGTTAACAGCAAGTTGCGAATAGAACATGTAATTACAAATAAAACAATAGAAATTAAATCCGGGGGGGGGGGGGGGGTAAGTCAGTCATTAGTAGGACTGCCCGGAAGGCCGTTTAAGGCTGGCACAAGAAAAACCATCGAGGCCTGTGGAGACAGAACCATGTATAAAGGGGCTCGGATTCGAGGGCAATCCGGAGCCCAAACCCTCAACACCCCAAATGGGAACCTGCTGTGCTAAGGGAAAGGCCCCCGACTCCCACACCCTACCTCCCACCCCCACACCACTCTCACTAATGTGGGAAGGAGGCTTGCAATGAGCTGAAAGAAGCATCAAGAGTATCCCCCCCAAACAATACTTTAAAAAAAATAAAAATAATAATAATATTGGCATTCAGGAGAGCCGCTTCGGGAGTCCTAGGAATCCGGCTTCCTGTCCCCTTGTATATCATGTTGAAAATGATTCTCCAAAAGGAGCGGATCCTAGGACATTCCCACCATATGTGAGCCATAGTGCCCCGCAGCTGACATCCCCTAAAGCAATGGGGGTCCCCACCAGGGTACATGGCAGCTAATCTGGAGGGTGTGAGATACCATCTGGTGATAACTTTTACACTTTCCTCAATCAAGGAAGTTCCCTGGATACCCCGAACTGATCTAAAGAATGCTTTATGCCAAGATTCTTGGCTAATGCTTATCTGAAAGTCAGCCTCCCAGGCCTCCATGTAAGACGTTTTGGTTGTTGGGTGAGTGAGGGCCGAATAGATCGCCGAGATACCTCCTCTCCGCTCCATGGTTTGACTGCACCAGATCTCATATGAGGTAAAGTCAGGGGGTAAGGGCTTAGACTTCCAGATGGTATGTAGGAATTGTGAAATCTGCTGAAAGTGGGCCTTCTCCGATTCAGGGAGTTTCAGGGTATGAGTACAGTAAGCTAGGGAGATAGGACCACTAGAAGTAAAATACTGTCCTATCCGATACAGCCCCTTGTCCAGCCACCATTTAAACTCCGAAGATTGTAATCCGGGTGGGAAATCAGGGTTATTAAAAATATGGGCTAAAGGACGGGTAGATGAAGTTAGACAGGTGTTGTGTCTGAGGCGATCCCATAGGGCAAAGGATTGAGACAACACTGGGGATAAAATAGATGGGCGAGATTTGATAGGGGGCCATAGAAGGTAGTCCAGAGGAGTAGTGGGAACAGCCTGCTCCTCTATGCTGACCCAATCTGGTATATTGTGTTTGGCGTATAAGGAGGAGAATTGTGCTAATCTAGCTGAGAGGAAATATTTGTGAAGGTCAGGGAGTCCAAGTCCCCCCTTGCTTTTATGACGGAAAAGTGTGTCCTGTGGTATACGATACCCCGATGTGCCCCAAACAAACTTAAGCAATTTACTTTGAAAGGATTTTAGATGATTCCTCCTAATTGGGATAGGAAGGGAGCGAAAGAAGTATAGGAGTCTAGGAAACAGGGTCATTTTGATTGAGTTGATCCTACCTATCCAGGAGAGATTACATTTAGACCAGGTAAGAAGGTCAGCCTCCAGTTTTTTGTAGATGGGGGGGGTAATTAAGGTTGTAGAGAGCTTCTGTCTTGGCGGCCAAGGCTATGCCCAGGTATTGAATAGAGGACTCACTCCAACTGAATTTAAAGGATTGTTTAAGATCCAAAACCACTTGGGGGGTTAGGGATATATTTAGTGCTTGAGATTTGGAATAGTTGACCGAGAGGCCCGAAATTTTAGAAAAGTCGTCCAGGGTATGGCATAAGTTGGGGAGGGAGGAGATGGGAGAGGTCAAGAATAATAGGATGTCGTCCACAAAGAGGGCACATTTGTGGGTTTGTTCCCCACATTGGACTCCTAATATATTGGGATTCTGTCTTATGGCAATAGCCAGAGTCTCAATTGCTATAGCAAACAATAGAGGCGACAAAGGGCATCCTTGTCGAGTGCCTCTCCTGATTTCTATGGGTTTGGAGTAATGGCCGTTGATCCTTATAAGTGCTCTAGGGTTTGCATATAGGGCTCTAATAATACCTAGGAACCTGGTCCCAAATCCCCAACGCTCGAGGATGTTGAAAATGTATGCCCAAGAAACGGAGTCAAAGGCCTTCTGAAGGTCCAGAGACAGTAGGAATCCTTTCTGGGGGGTCCCTCCAGTCCAATTGGTTTGTAGGATTGATACTAAATCTATTGCTCGTCTAATTTGGTCTGGGCCTTGTCTGCCCGGTATAAATCCCACTTGGTTCCCATGGACATATTGTCCAATAAACCCAGCTAATATGTTGGCTAGAATTTTAGTGAGGACCTTGAGGTCATTGTTAATAAGGGAAATCGGACGATAATTATGGACATCTTCTGGGTTTTTGTCAGGTTTGGGGATAACTGTGATAAATGCCGTGTTAATCTGGGAATCAAAAGGGTTGCCCTTGGCTTTAGAGTTAAAGAATCTGACCATATGCGGTGTGAGTATATCCATAAAAGATTTGTAGTAAGGAATGGGAAGGCCATCAGGTCCCGGAGCTGACCCCGTGCGAAGACATTTGATTACTTCCCTCACCTCTTCTTCTGTGATTGGGGAATCCATTATGTCCTTGTGAGCCGTTGAGAGGGAAGGGATAGGGAGACCCTCATAGAATTGCGATGGTAGGTCAGTGGTGGGCAATGTGTGGGAGTCATAAAGGCGTGAATAGAAGCTATGAAAAGCCTCCAGAGTCTTGGAAGGATTGGTCGTGGGTGGATCCCCCCCTATTTTAATTTTGGGCATGGAAAGCAGTTTGGATTTGGGGGAAAGTTTGGACGCAAGCAGGGGGCCAATTCTATCAGCTTGGGTATAGAATTTGTGTTTACTCCATCTGATTGATTTTTCTGCTCGGGTTGTAAGAGCCAGGTTTAGGGCCAACCTGGCATTGTCAAGCATGGTAGTGGGGACTCCTGATGGTTTTTTTTTATGCATTTCCTTAAGGGAAATGTATTCTTTTTCCAATTTGTCTATGTCAGCTATCCTTTCCCTTTTAACACGCGAGGAGATCTGGATGAGCTTTCCCCTGATGAAGGCTTTGTGGGCAGCCCAGAGCGTTTCTTCGAAGACTTCCCCAGTGTCGTTAAGTTTAAAGTAATCCATTAGGGCCGAACCTATCTCCTTGACTTTGGCTGGTTCAGAGAGTAACGACTCATTCAGTCTCCAGAACGTGCGTGAGCCCTCTCTGAAACCTAATTTAAGTGAGATGAAAACTATGGAGTGGTCTGATATTGCGGAGTCCCTTATGGAAGCAGACAAAACTACCGGTAGAGTTGTAGAAGGCGTAAGGATATGGTCAATGCGAGCATATGTAAGATGTTGGTGAGAGAAATGAGTGTAGTCTCTTTTAGAGGGATTGAGTTCTCTCCACGCGTCCGCAAGGCCAAAGCCATGCAGAAGCTTGGCGATTTTGAGGCTTTCTCTCGATGGACGTATCAGTCTAGACCCAGGTGGTTTAGTTTTGTCCAGTCCTTGATCTAGGGCCATATTGGAGTCTCCACCGAATACTACAGTGCCCTCTAAGTTAGGGGATAGGGCGTCAAGCATTGCTTTGAAAAATGTGGCTTGCCCCCTGTTAGGGGTGTCGTAAGATACAAAAGAGAATAATTGATCCCCTATCTTGCCTTTCACTAGTAAAAACCTCCCATCTGGGTCAGTAATGTCAGAAATTTTAACAAATGCACATTTTTTGGAGAACAGAATAGCCACCCCTTTTGTTTTGTTTTCGGCACTGGCTAGATAGAATTGAGGAAAATACTGGTGGAGAAATGTGGGGCTGTATCGGACAGGAAAGTGAGTCTCCTGTAACATAATGATATCAAAATGGAGAGATTTATAGTGGTCCATCACCTTTCTTCGTTTGATCGGGGAGTTCATGCCTTGGACATTATGGGAGGCAATGCGGAGATTGAGATCTAAGGAGTTAGCCATGGAGTTTAGAGTCGGCACCCCAGCACGAACAACCCCCACTGGTTCCAAACGCAGCTACCGCCAAGAGGACTGGACCCCTCGAGATGAATTGATGGAATGAGGAACCTAAAAGCATATCAAACGTTAGGCAAGCACATAGATACATAGGGATCAGTGGTTGGGGGAAGGGCAGACAGGAAAGAACAGAACCAGAAAGATCTCCTAGAATAGGAAAAAGGAGCGCCAGGGAGGAGAAGCCCCAGATGCTCACGTAAATGAAATCGTAGTCAGCCTCCCCTAAATAGGGGCAATCTGTCCATCCCCCGGAGACCATTAGGCGTCCGAAGGTTGGAAGGAGGCGCATTGGTACCAGGCCTAGACCGGGCGCCCATGAAATTAATATAGAACTGAAAAATAATTGAACGGTGCACAGCAAACAAAAAATCTCTTATAGGAAAGTGAAAAGCCCCCAACAGCCGATTCGGGCCCCCACCGCCCCCAAAAGGGGAGCGGGGGGAGCCCGCCCCGGCCACCGGAGGGCCCCAGCAACAAAACGGCGTCACTCCCCTAAATAAATACTATGAATTCATACAAACGGAGGAAAAATAAATAAGTGACCCCCGGTTGTCTAAATGGGAAACTAAAAATGTTGCCCCCCTTGAGACCAATGAGGTCAGCTCAGACAAAGGGAAACCGCCAGGAATCAGGAGGGGTTTGTTATATGAAGATGATAGTTCTTGCAGATCTGGGGACATATGGATTAGCTAAGAACTTAGAGGCAAACAGTCCAGAAGGTTCCAGAAGAAAAAATGGGTAGAGAAAAAAAAACACTGATAAGTTGGGGGTAAGTAATTGAGAGAAATCAAGTCAGTTTTTTCAGCCCAACCCGGGCTAAGCAATAAGGCAAAGAAGAACCTGCTATTCAAGCAGGAGGGTCACTTCTTCAGGTGGCTCCATCATCTCTAGCCTTCTTGCTTCTATTCTTCAACCATAAAGGCGATGGAGGGCTAGTGGGAATGGCACGCTTATTAGATCCTTGGCCAGTGTTGGAAGTGTCCATGTCTGCTTCTTGTGCTATGATTTTCAGGCGTAGGAGTAAGACTTCCCCTTCTGGCAGGGTGGAAAAAGCGTAGGGCTTGCCGTTGAATGCAAACTTGACTGCGAATGGGAAAGACCATTTATATTTGATTGCTTTCTGGGTTAAAGCTAGCAGTAGAGGCTTTAGGGATCGACGTCTCTGGATAGTGGAAGGAGACAGGTCGGCGAAGAGTTGTACCTGATGTCCCTGGCACATTATATTCTGATTAGATCTTGCTTGCCTCATGACCTCCTCCTTTATTGAGTAGTGATGGGGTTTAGCGATGATATCCCTAGGGGAACCATCTTTCCTGGGTGGCCCCAAGGCTCTATGAGCTCTATCCAGCTCCAAATGCTGGGGGGCGACAGTCGGGAGGAGATTTTTGATTAGGTCTTGCACTGCCTCTGGCACATTCAGGATGGTCTCTGGAAGCCCTCGGATTCTAATATTCAACCTTCTCGATCTGTTCTCAAGGTCGTCTATGCGAGACAATGCCACATCCAATTGATCTTGTAGTGTTTGTATTCGGCCGAAGTTCTGTGAAGTAGCATCCACTGTCTCCTCCATTTTGCTTTCAATGGCTTCAATTCTAGAGCCTAGGGCTTGAAAGTCTGCCTTTAAGTCACCCGTAATTTTTGCAGCGGTTTGAGACAGTCCTCTCTCCAATAGCATTGAAAATTTGAGGAATAGATCCTCCATTAAGACAGCAGGGCCCAGTGAATGTGCGTCATGGCTGAGGGGGTTTTGTGACAGCGTTGCAATAGCTCCCAAGGATGAGGGAGGTAAGTCAGTCACCTCAGGCCTATGTATCAAGCTATTGTCCTCCTGGGACAGGGAGCATGTTTGTGGGGAACTCCCCATTGCTTCTGAGGTGAATTGCAGGGGGGAGAAGAAGGGCTGCACCGACCTGTGTGTCCCCTTGTCAGTCAGGCTGTGTGTCAGGGCTTGAGGCTGCTGCGTGGCGGCCATCTTGGATTCTCCTCACAGAGCTGCTGCCTCCAGAAACGGCTATATAACTCCGCTTTTCTGCCCGCTGGGGGGGCCAAAGTGTGCCCACTGACCCGAGGAGTCCGCCTGTGGTCTTGCTCGAGGCTAGGGTGGCCGTGAACCGGGCTAGGGGCGCCGCGGTGTATGCCTGGAGCGGAGCGCACGGATCAGGCGTCCATCACCGTTGCCCGCGCATGCGCGTCCCATCAGAATTTATTTTTAATGCGTCCCACGTCCCCACCTGCTCGCGCAGCAAAGAAAACGCATACTTAAATCATGCCCGCCAATGTAAACGGTGTTCAAATCAAACATGTGAGGTATCACTGCGATCGTCAGAGTGAGAGCAATAATTCTAGCAATAGACCTCCTCCGCAACTCTAGCCTAAAAAATGTTTTTAAATGTCACTGTAAGGTTGGTGGTTCAACTAGACCCGGGCTTTTAGGACTATCTGGATGTATGGAGGCTCTCTGATGCATCGGCGAGTCAGAACACACACACACAACAATGTAGTGAATCCAAACTAGGCTTTATTTCTCGTGGGTACTTGCACCTAATCAAATCATACAAGAAAAGGAACGCCCTTGGCTTAGCCAATCATATCTAAGTAATTAGGTTATACAAGTAATACTCGTCACAATTTATACAACGTGTGTAAAACATAGCAGTCTATATTCTGTGTGACCAACTACAACCTTGTTCCCTCTGTACGCCTTTATCTCTGTTAACGTTCTCTGCTCAGTACATAAATAACATTTGGCAAGGTTGTTCTTAGCTTCTGTGTAACTAATCCTAGAAGCTCAAGGATACATCTTCATACACGCATTAATTACTATGGGGAAACTCTAGCATGCCTTATAATGCATTGAAATTATGGGGGAACTCTAGCCTTTCAATCCCTCCTTTGATTGTGTAGGCCTTAGCCTACGCCAATCACTCATTATACCATTTCTGCTATATGGTCAACATTGCCATGCTGACCTTGTCACCCCTTTTCACATGCGGGTTAGTCATTTTTCCAATAGCGCAAAGAGTTCTTTTAGCAATCAGATATATAACAAAAGTGCAAATCAATATCATTATAATAATCATCACAATATCTTTTAACCCGGAGAAGATTCCTTTCAAACCAAAATCTCCTCCACCAAATGGACTCCATGTCTTAGCAATATCCCTTGCATCCTGTTGTAATTTATTTACTTCCTTTCTATGTTGCGCGATTATATCATAATAATCAGGCACCTCAACAGATGCGTTATGGATCCATGTGCAGCACTCATAGTCCTCAGTGACCTCACACAGGCCCGTGAGTGCAGCACTCATGGATTTTATGGCTAACTCATGTAATTCTAATTGTTTCCTAATTGCTCTAACTTCTTAATTTAATTGAGTAATATCATCAGTATTCTTTTCCATTAGTTCATCAATGATTCAAGTGTAATTATTTAACCTTTTGATTAGGTCAATTCCCCACCCGCTCCATGAGGGAAACCATGCCCATGCCATATCCTTTTAAAAAAATAATTCCCTTTTATTGCGATGTTTCAGGGGGTTCCTAGGATGCATACTAACTTTAAGGAGATGTCTTCCCTTGTTACCACCTACTACGCCCATGATGGGAACTAAAGATGCGAGATGCCACCATCCCTGAGGTTCAGTTAGAAGTCTGGGGTGACAGGTTTTCCCAAAACAGATGTAGATACTGTTTCCTAAAGCTAAGGGTCGTTTGTTAAATATTGTCACCATTTCATCAGACAAACTGGAGAAAGTTAGACTTAATAATAACTTTCCTACTGGGGAAGTGAAACTGGAGTTAGGAAAATTCATCAGAGTGGTGTTAAGGGCAGATTCTGAAGTGTGAAAAGGAGAGCTTGTACTTGAAGTCATTGAGAAGTTAACTTTGGCTTCGTGGCAGACTTCAGCCCCCTTTGTGGAGTTTCCTAGCCTAAAACAATAGTCTGGGGAATGACTCCTACCAATAGTTTGGAAAGTAAGTGTGTTATTTGGAAACGTTCTTGTGATATTTTTAAGGATCACAGAAGGTGTGCCATTCAATAGGGGGGTGAGATTTAGGGGTATTGCCATTAGGGGAATTCTAGCAGTGCTAGGATTGAGTTCAGTACATATCAAACATTTGTCATGTCCTGATTTCTTGGCATAAGCATACTTAAACTCCAGTAAGAACATTTTATTAGACTCTCTCTTTGTCCTGTCTAAGTCCTTTCCTACAGGTATATGCCTCATTACAACAACAAAAAAAATGTATAAGGAAAATCAGGCATGTTGTGATTATTGCTATATTGTCTGTAGTCGGGTGGGGGATTTGAAACTGGTAAGTGGTTTGGGACCGAAACGGGGGCACAAATTGGGGCCAGTATTTGACAAGGTAGTTGCACTTTAACCTGTTCCAATCCTTGGATCAAGTCCTCCAGTTGTGCGGCTTGTTGATCCCTCCTTCTCTGCTCTTCTGTCGGTGCCTCCGGAGTTGGAAGTGAAAGGGGGGTCTTCTTTATCCAGGATGCATGGATCCATTGTGGTCCTTGGGAAGTAAGTACAGCAGTTCTGGAGACTTTTTCTACTTCGTGTGGGCCAGTGTAAATGGGTCCTATATGTCTGCTTACTGCGAGTTATTAGGACTTGGTCTCCCGGTATGACCCGGAAAGGTGACAGCCACTGCTTCATAATTTTCACTAAGTGTACTTACTAGATCTCTCACGTACTCTTCCTGTAAAGAATATAAGTTAGGATCCTGCCTAGGGTTCCTATCCTCTCTGTACCATTTCTTCTTCTAAATGGGTTTTCTCATTAGTATTTCAAAGGGAGAGACACCATTCCTGCTATTCGGTGAGATTCTGATCTAGAATAATACTGCCGGCAAGTAGGTTAACCAGTCCTTTAAAGTACCTTGGGTTGCCTTTTTTAGTTTATCCATTTATTGTTCTATTCATTCTTTCTACAACTCCTGCACTCTGAGGGTGGTATGGAATGTGTAGTTTCCACTGGATTCCTAGAATCTTTGTTAGCTCCCTAGTTAGCTCGGCGGTGAAGGCTGGTCCTTGATCTGAGAAAATAGTTGCGGGCAGGCCAAATCTACATATCCAATTGTTTACAAGCATTCTAGCTGTTATTTTTGCTGTTTCCCCTGTGGTAGGTAATGCTTCAACCCACCCTGAGAATTTGTCTACTATCACTAAAAGGTATTTCAAGTTTCCTTTTTGTGTAGGCATGTGTGTGTAATCTATCTGTAGATCCTGCAATGGGCCAGCAGGTGGCAACAGGTGTCCATGTAAACCCTATCTTTTGCCTTGGACATTGTTCTGTGCGCATGTGAGACAGGATTCTACCAAGTTTTCGGACAGCTTTGTTATACCAGAAGTACAGAAGCTTTCTCTATATTGGAGCACCATAGGTTTTGATCCTATATATCCTGGGCCGTGTAAGTATGATAACAAAAGTGGGGCTGCTGCTCTGGGGACCCCCAATAATCCCTCATTGGTTGACCAGAGATCATTAAGGCCTGATTTTGGAGCTGTTGGATAACCGCAGGAAAATCGGGGGCTGTGATATCCTGGCAAAAGAATATACCCATGCTCTCTGGCACTCCTCTACCAGCAGCTTCCTTAGCCAGCTTGTCAGCTAAGTTATTCCCCTTAGCCTGCATAGAATTGTCCCGGGAATGGCCTTTTACTTTGATTATGTTCACTTTGTCAGGAAGTAGAATAGCATCTAACAGTGCTTCAACATATGGGCGATTAGATATAAGTTTGTTGTCCGCAGTCTTAAAATCCCGTTTTCCCCATAGTCATGGGCCACGCCAAAACCGTATCTGCTGTCTGTGAAAATATTTTCCTTTTTTCCCATGAATATTTGGCATGCTCTAGTGAGTGCAACTAGTTCGGCAATTTGGGCGGAACTAGCCTGAATAGGGTTTGCCTCAATTACTGTGTCAGGGAGTTGCACAATTGAATACCCTGTCTGATATGTGCTGTCATTTGGTCTAGAACAACTCCCATCTACAAAGACAATATCATACTGTGAGTTCGGGAAATGTTGTAAGTCTGGGCCGGGGAGGGTGGACTCATCAATGATCTGTTTGCATTTGTGTTGTTTGTCTGGTTCGTTGGAAGTTAAATTCAACAACGAGTGAAGGAGATGGACCTGTGGGTAGGTTTCTGAACAGGAATTTATGTTTAAGTTTTGTGTATTGAGGAGAATGATTTCGTAACCGCTTGCTCTTTGGGCTGACATGTGTTGTGTTGTTATGCTTTGCATAAGGTGTACTACAGAATGTGTCGTGTACAGTGTCATTGGGTTCCCAAGGGTGAGTTTTGAAGCTTCTTTTACTGCCATAGCGCAGGCTGCCAAAGTTTGTAAACATGTTGGCATCCCGGTAACTTGTAATGGCATTTTCTTCCCAAGGTATGCTACTGGTCTGAGGGAGTGACCATGGGGCTGTGCCAGGACTGCAGCGAACGTGTCTCCCCGTACTATTGTGTACAATGAAAAATGCTTCCCGTGATTAATTAAACCCAGTGCAGGCGCACGCAGTAGGGACTAAGTCGGGGAGGTAAAGGCTTGTAGCCTTTTATCTGTCCAATCAATTTGTTTAGGAGAGTCAAGCAAGGTAGCTGGTCGCAGCAGGGAGTCGAAGTATGAACAGTCTGGGATCCACTGCCTGCAGTAGACGATTGAGCCCAAAAATTATAGGAGGGCAGCCTTATCCTTTGGAGGGCTTAGGCAAGAGATGGCTTTGACTCAAGCTGGTGAAACCAGGCGTTGACCACCCTGGATTATACACCCCAGATACTCAACCGCAAGCTTGTACCACTGGATCTTTTTTCAAGACGCCAAATGGCCTTTTGAAGCGAGGTGAGATAATAGGTGCTCTGAGTCTACGGCACAATTCTCTAGATTCTCACAGCACAACAACAAGTCATCTACATATTGGAGCAGGGTGGACCCTTCTGGAGCTGTCCAGTCAGTCAGGGATTGGTTCAAGACCATAGCATATGCTGCTGGACTGTCAATGAAGCCTTGTGGCAAGCGGGTCCAAGTTAATTGGCCGGCCCCCCAGGCAAAGGCAAATACGTTTTGTGCCTCAGTCTGTACTGGTATGCTAAAAAAGGCGTTTGATAAATCAATCACAGTATAACAGGAGGACCCCGGTGGTATGGAAACAAAAATGTACTAACCTCCAGTCCCCATTGGCCTTTCTGACAGGGTTAATGAGGGTGTTCCATGGGCTTACAGTGGGTCTCAAAATGTGTTCTGCAAGATATTGTTCAATGAGGGGCTTTATTCCATCAAACTTTTCTTGTGACAAGGGGTATTGTTTTTGATAATGGGGGTCCTGGCCCAGTTTTAAGACTGGTTGGTATAGAGTACAGTGAATATGTCCGACAGACAGCTTTGTCTTGGCCCATACTGGATGAACTTCCAAATGTCCTGGGAGTGACATAAAGTAGCCCATAAAATCTAGCCTCTTTGGACTTGATAGGTCACATAGGGGTGATTTGGCTATTAGTCCTCCCTCTGGGGTGAATTTGAGTGTGATACAGAGTGCGGACAACAAATCCCTCCCCATTAACGCGAGGGGGCAACTAGGCAGGACAGCAAAGCACAGCAAATTTAAGAATTCATCCTGCATTGTATGAACTTCGAGAGGGGGGGGTAATGTCATGCTGAACATTGGTTCCTTTAATTCCCTTTGAGCAACCCTTGGTTCAATTGAAAGAGATAAAGGAGTGGTCTATTAAACAACTAGTAGTTACTCCCGAATCAATTTGGTAAGGTAATTTGGGGCAATGACCGTTAGCTATCAGTCACAAAATGCAGAACAAGGGCTGGAACTTGCTCAGGGCAGCACTATTGAGGATACTGCTCCCTGTATCGGGCGTCCTGTTGTCTATACCCTGGCCAATCTATTTGTATGGGAGCCTGTGGCCTGGGGGGGGGGTGGTCTGTTGTAATGGGTGACCTGTTGTTGCTGGGGCTGCCTATACTCCAGTCTTACTGGCCCTTGAGATTCAGCTCCCTGCCCTCTTCTCCTACTGGCATTTTATTGTCCTCTTCTCTGGAACCCCCCCTGGTGGCCCCTTCTTCGGGGACATTGACTCTTCCAATGACCCTGTCCCCCACAATGGAAACAATAGGTGCCCTGGTTTGGGAAATAATCGTGGTTATACTCTGGGGGTGCTTGTCTTGGTGGATATTGCCTAGGGACAAATGGGGCCATAACTTGAGCTATGTGTTCCTGAGGTTGATCTCCAGGCTGTTCCGTGAGAAAAGGAAAAACTCCTCCCTTTATACCAAAAGTCCCAGATACTGCCCTTTTTTAACCTCTTCCATAAATTTAGTGGCATTATATGTAGTCCAATCTGGGTCCATTAATGGGTCTGGTTCAAAAAGGTTCACCATCACTGGTTTAGATCAACGCATATTTATGTGTTAGAATGGCCCAAAGTCCATATTTAAATCTAATTGAGAATCTGTGGCATGAATTAAAAATTGCTGTTCACATATGCTCTCCATCCAATCTGACAGAGCTTGAGCTATTTTGCAAAGAGGAATGGGCAAAAATGTCTCTCTCTAAATGTGCTAAGCTGGTAGAGACATATCCAAAAGCACTTGCAGCTATATTTGCAGTGGAAGGTGGTTCTACAAAGTATTGACTCAGGGGGGCTGAATACAAATGTATGACACACTTTTCAGATATTTATTTGTAAAAAACTTTGAAAAACATTTATCATTTTCCTTCCACTTCACAATTATGTGCCACTTTGTGTCGGTCTATCACATAAAATACCAATAAAATAAATACACGTTTTTGGTTGTAACATGACAAAATGTGGAAAATTTCAAAGGGTATGAATACTCTTTCGAGGCACTGTATATAAGAGACTTTTCACATCACACTATAATATTATTGTTTGGTCATATTTTAAAGTTTGTATACGATCTATCGCTCCACTATTTGGCATTTTAATTTCATGTAAGGTTGAGATCCAGAAGATATGCCACTGACCACTGTCACAACAAAACCATATGGAGGTTAGTGGTAAATGGGACACAATGTGACTAACGCAAACATCCAATGTTCAAATTTACAGCAATTCATTTGAGGAATTTACACTGTGCAAGTTTACAAAAAAAGGGCAGCCTACAGTTTTTAAGATGTTGCCAACATAATGAGGCAAGACACTCTTAAGCCTCGTACACACATATGGTTTTCTCGGCAAGAACCATCAAGAAAACTGCTGGCAGAGCTTTCTTGCTGAGTAAAACGTGCGTGGCGTGTGTACGAGGCTTTGAGGTTTCTCGTCAAGAAAACTGCCCAGAATCTCGACGAGAAAGATAGAGAACCTGCTTTCTATTTTCTCGTTGTGATTCTCGGCGGTGTTTTACTGCCGAGAAATCCAAGCGTCTGTATACTTCCATGTGGAAACCCGCACATGCTCGAAATGACTTTGACACATGCGCGGTAGCTTCCAATGCATAGGTAGGGTGTAGCAAGATGGTGACGATGGCATTGAATGTGACGAGCGCATGCTCGTTGTAGTCGATGACGTCACCGCATTCGGGCCATTCAAAAGAACGGCGGTTCTTTTGAATGAAGTGTCTGTACACTCGGCTGGCAAGAGATTCTTGCCAAGAATCTCGTCAGGAAAAACAAAGTTTTTTTTCCTGACGAGATTCTGGGCCGTGTGTACAGGGCATAAAAGTAGTGAGTCCTGAACCAAATGCTTTTGGAAATAAGATATGTTTGTTTTATTATACATACTACTTTTATTTTCAAAACATTCTGTGAATTATTACAGTTTTTTTGGAAAGTTGCCTATTGGTTCCCACCATCTCTCTGACTTTTGTGAGAGATTTCGGAGCAAATTGTATTCATCCACTGGGATGGCATGACCTTATAATGAATTTAATTTGTCAAATAAATGCTTTTAGTAAGGTTACATATTTATTATCCATGGTGCTCTCAGTGCTTTGAGCTATGTTTGATTGAAAAGCCAATATTTTATGGAAAATATGTAATGAATTCAGCCAGTTATAAATGGTCTGTTAAAGTTGTAGGTGTTATGGCCAAACTGAAAAAGGCTTCTTGAGATAGTGTGATAGTTTTTAACCATAATAAAAGGCGAAAGATTTGCTAAAGAAACCATTAAGAAGCAATATCTACAAACATTATAATAACAGTTATAGTATTAACAGTTTTAATTGGGGGAGTGTCCTAGACGGGCATGTGAGCGGTCGCACTACACAGAGCTCCCGCTGACGATCCTCCTCTGATCCTTTTTCCAAACTATTCCTAGACCGACATTCGGCCTAAAGGCACAGGCTTACCTTACCGGCCACAGCAGAGGGAGAATCGTCAGTTGGCGAAGCCTCGGATGACTCGCAAAACTGAGAAAGGAGCTGAAGCGGCGGTGGCTATGGACACCCAAGATGGTGCCGGCTCCTCTCAGCCACAGAAGGCAGCGAGTGGAGCAGACAAACCACCTGACTCGGGCGGTAAGTCTCTCAAAGCACAGAAACAGCAAGGGAAGGAGCCCCCCAAAAATATGTTGTATTATGCCCAAAAGCTGCAGGGCTCCGGCAACACTCCTACTCCACCGCCTCAGACCCGGACACAGGTGGCCCAGGAGCAAAATGGCGCCTCGGCTATGGATGACACACTGGCACTAGAGAACTCCTCTGAACATATACATGACATATTTGCGGAGCTGCAAGATGATGCTCCCTAGCCCACGCTGAGTGAAATCCTTTGTGCTGTGCAGAGATGCACAACCTCTGTGACAGCTTCGGTTGATGGCTTAAAGGTGCAGTTTGGGGAGCTCACTGAGACGGTGTCTCTCCTGAGGCATGACCTCCAGAAAATCAGAGAGAGGACCACGGCTGTGGAGGGACGGATCAGTCAGGTGGAGGACCAGCTACCACGCCTCACCAGGGATACCAGATCAGCACTACAGCAATCAGCACAGGCCACTGCAAAAACCGACGACATTGAGAACTGCCTAAGGAGGAACAATGTCCCCATCGTGGGGCTCCCTGAGAGTGTGGAGGGTAGGGACCCCACGGCCTTTACAGAAATGTGGCTCCAGGAAATCTTTGGCAAGGAGGCATTCACCACCCTGGCAGTCCACCCAGATCCATGCTGGCAAGGCTTTTGAATTACAGAGACAGAGAGATCATACTTCGACTGGCCAGAGAAAGGGGAGCTGTGCATTATAATGGAGCTAAAATATCGTTCCACCCGGACTTCTCGGCTTAGGTGCAACGTAAGAGAGCCAAATTTGCTGAGTTGAAGAAGCGCCTGCAGCGAATCCAAGTTACCTATGTCATGTTATATCCGGCCAAGCTGTGGGTTACAGTCAGAGTTCAGGCTAACTTTTTTGAATCTGCAGCAGAGGCAGCTGAGTGGCTAGATTGCAATGAGCAAGATCTAAGGAGGAGCCGAGATGCAGATATGGGAGGCACTGCACTGCACTCCTTCCCGCGAGGTCGGCATGTTACCCGCAGATAAGATAAGTCTATCATTTACGAAACGGGATCTTACAAGTTTTTACATCGTTAGCGCTTGATAAGAGCTTTGGAAGTTAAAATTTATCTCCACTGGAATCTGAGCTACAGTGGGGGATCTACGCCGACCTTGGCTTCTATGACTACTTTGAGTCCCAGTTGAAGGGACGTGTTTCTTGGTGCCCGGTTGGCTTGGATCGGTTGGCTTGCCTCCATCCTGGACGTGGGTGCTACACAGGCCTGAGGGGTTCAGGACTGTTTGTTAATTTTTTTCGTTGCTCATGATGTTGCATTACTTGATGAACTTATGCTTTCTGCTCTCCTGCCGGCCGCGTTGGTGGTTGTGCCCACCTGCGGCGACCCAAGTGCTGACTGAGTCTGGTGCCCAGGCAGGGCAGGCTGCCCTGGCCCCCAGACCCTGGAATCTGATGCTGTGGCCTCTGGCCCATGGCCGTGACTTTTTTTTCCACCCGCCATGGCCACCACCCCGATAGTGACTTGGAATGTTCATGGTGTCCATGATCCGTTGAAACGTACCATGGTCAGCTCTTGTCTGAAAAAGTTCCTTGGGGGGGGAGTGGATCTTGGGTGGGAGTTCCCACACTTTTTTCCCCAGGACTTGACCCCTGGTTATGGGCATTATATACTGTACATTCACAATGCAGCAATGTACGATTCTGTTCCCTAGACAAGAGCAGGCCAGTTTATGGACTGAAAGATACTCATTTACTTGCGATATTGGTGATCAATAACATTTAAACTATTTTGCTGATACCCCATTTTGTCAGTATGTGCTGAGTAACCTTCTGGAACGGTTATATTTGACCTTTACACTATCTATAAGGAGAAATGGTGGAGTGTACTCTGAATCATATTTTTCATTTAGTTTTAGTTTTTCATGCATTTCCCTATAGTCTGTACCTTCATAAAAATTTACTACACCTCTATCCAGCTCTTAGTGATTTTCTATCACCAATTATATATTACATATTTATTTCTTAAGTAATATTGATCTCAGCAGTTTTCTTTTTATGCAAGGTATAGGTAGAAGTCACCAATCAATCCAATGTCGGAAAAAATCCCAGATGACTTTTGGCAGGCGTTTAGCAATTATACTGGCCTTTTTATTCATTTATTTATTTATTTAGTTTCAACTGTATAAAAAGACTTTTGAGAGGAAAATCATCTGAAAAAAGGTTAAGAATAATATACCCTCTCAAAGGAGCTAAACTATTTATCTTTTCCAAATACTGTATGTTAAATGCAGAATGTTATTCATACAATTCGGTAAGAAGAAACCAATTTGAAAAAAGTTATTTAAAATTTTTGGGTAAGAGTAGAAGCACAAAATCACATAATTTATTATTTGTATTGGCTATTTCCTTTTGTCTTTGCTTTTTCCTGAAGACATTTTGTGGGTGAATAAGGCAGCACAAGTTAAAGGGATTCTGTCTTGTGAGAATCATGGAGGCTACCATTGCTGAACTCATTTTGAAAATGCTAGTTCCCTGGCTGTCATACT